>NC_054469.1:157084950-157696749 GCF_017639515.1 Carcharodon carcharias | reverse complement strand
GAATAAGGGGCAGGGAAAGAGAATCCAAGGCAGGTAGAGAGAATACAGGGCAGGGAGAGAGAATACAGAGCAGGGAGAGAGATACAGGGCAGGAAGATAGATTACAGGGCAGCGAGAGTCAGTACAGTGGAGGGACAGAGAATACATGGTAGGGAAAGAGAATACAGGGCAGGGAGAGAGAATACAGGACATGGAGTCAGAATACAGAGCAGGGAGGCGCAGGGCAGGGAGAGTGAATACAGGGCAGGGAGAGAGAATACAGGTCAGGGAGAGAGAATAAGGGGCAGGGAGAGAGAATACAGGCCAGGGAGAGAGAATAAGGGGCAGGGAGAGAGAATCCAAGGCAGGGAGAGAGAATACAGGGCAGGGAGAGAGAATACAGAGCAGGGAGAGAGATACAGGGCAGAGAGAGAGATTACAGGGCATCGAGAGAGAATACAGGGCAGGGAGAGTGAATATTGGGCAGGGAGAGAGAATGCATGCAGGGTCAGAGAATACAGGGCAGGGAGAGAATATACAGGGCAGGGAGCGAGTATAGAACGCAGGGAGAGCCTATATAGGGCAGCGAGAGCATATACAGGGCAAAGAGAGAGAGTAATGGGCACGAAGAGAGATTACAGGGCAGTGAGAGACAGTACAGTGGAGGGAGAGAGAATACAAGGCAGCGAAAGAGAATACAGGGCAGGGGGAGAGAATATAGGTCAGGGAGAGAGAATATAGAGCAGGGAGAGCGAATACAGGGCAGGGAGAGAGAATACAGGCCAGGGAGAGAGAATACAAAGCACGGAGAGAGGGGCAGGGCAAGGAGAGACAATAAGGGGCAGGGAGAGAGAATACAGGGCAGGGAGAGAGAATACAGGGCAGGGAGAGAGAATACAGACAGGGGGAGAGATATAGGGCAGGGCGAGAGAATACAGGGCAGAGAGAGAGATTACAGGGCAGAGAGAGGGAATACAGAGCAGGGAGAGAGAATAGAGTGCAGGGAGAGAGATTACAGGGCAGAGAGAGAGAATTAAGGGAAAGGAGAGAGAATACAGGCCAGGGAGAGAATATACAGGGCAGGGTGAGATTATACAGGGCAGGAAATGAGTATAGAGGCCAGGGAGAGAGATGCAGGGCAGGGAGAGAGGATACAGGGCAGGGAGAGAGAATACAAAGCGTAGAAAATGAAGACAGGCCAGGGAGAGAATATACAGGGCAGGGAGAGAGTACACAGGCAGGGAGATTGGGGACAGGGCATGGTGGGAATATACAGGGCAGGGAGAGAGGAGGCATGGTAGGGAGAGAGGGGACACGACAGGGAGAGAGGGGACAAGACAAGGACAGAAGGGACAGGGGAGAGAGTATACAGGGAAGGGAGAGAGAATACAGGAAAGTGAGAGCGAATACAGGGAATTGAGAGAGAATACAGGGCAGAGAGAGAGAATACAGGGCAGGGAAAGAGTGGACAGGGCAGGGAGAGAGAATATAGGGCAGGGAGAGATAATACAGGCCAGGGAGAGAGAATCCAAAGCAGGGAGAGAGGGGCAGGGCAGGGAGAGAGAATAAGGGGCAGGGAGAGATTACAGGGCAGGGAGAGAGAATACAGGGCAGGGAGAGAGAATACAGAGCAGGGAGAGCGAATACAGGGCAGGGAGAGAGAATACAGGCCAGGGAGAGAGAATACAAAGCACGGAGAGAGGGGCAGGGCAAGGAGAGACAATAAGGGGCAGGGAGAGAGAATACAGGGCAGGGAGAGGGAATACAGGGCAGGGAGAGAGAATACAGACAGGGGGAGAGATATAGGGCAGGGCGAGAGAATACAGGGCAGAGAGAGAGATTACAGGGCAGAGAGAGGGAATACAGAGCAGGGAGAGAGAATAGAGTGCAGGGAGAGAGATTACAGGGCAGAGAGAGAGAATTAAGGGAAAGGAGAGAGAATACAGGCCAGGGAGAGAAGATACAGGGCAGGGTGAGATTATACAGGGCAGGAAATGAGTATAGAGGCCAGGGAGAGAGATGCAGCGCAGGGAGAGAGGATACAGGGCAGGGAGAGAGAATACAAAGCGTAGAAAATGAAGACAGGCCAGGGAGAGAATATACAGGGCAGGGAGAGAGTACACAGGCAGGGAGATTGGGGACAGGGCATGGTGGGAATATACAGGGCAGGGAGAGAGGAGGCATGGTAGGGAGAGAGGGGACACGACAGGGAGAGAGGGGACAAGACAAGGACAGAAGGGACAGGGGAGAGAGTATACAGGGAAGGGAGAGAGAATACAGGAAAGTGAGAGCGAATACAGGGAATTGAGAGAGAATACAGGGCAGAGAGAGAGAATACAGGGCAGGGAAAGAGTGGACAGGGCAGGGAGAGAGAATATAGGGCAGGGAGAGATAATACAGGCCAGGGAGAGAGAATACAAAGCAGAGAGAGAGGGGCAGGGCAGGGAGAGAGAATAAGGGGCAGGGAGAGATTACAGGGCAGGGAGAGAGAATACAGGGCAGGGAGAGAGAATACAGAGCAGGGAGAGAGATACAGGTCAGGGAGTGAGAATAGAGGGCATTGAGAGAGAATACAGGGCAGAGAGAGAGAATACAGGGGAGGGAGAGAGAATAAAGGGCAGGGTGAGAGAATACAGTGCTGGGAGAGAGAATACAGGACAGGGAGAGTGAATATTGGGCAGGGAGAGAGAATACAGGGCAGGGAGAGAGTATACAGGGCAGGGAGTGAGTATACAAGGCAGGAAGAGCCAATATAGGGCAGGGAGAGCGTATACAGGGCAAAGAGAGAGAGTACTGGGCACGAAGAGTGATTACAGGGCAGCGAGAGACAGTACAGTGGAGGGAGAGAGAATACATGGCAGAGAAAGAGAATACTGGTCAGGGAGACAGAATACAGAGCAGGGAGAGCGAATACAGTGCAGGGAGAGAGAATACAGGCCAGGGAGAGAGTATACAAAGCAGGGAAAGAGGGGCAGGGCAGGGAGAGAGAATAAGGGGCAAGGAGAGAGAATACAGGGCAGGGAGAGATAATACAGGGCAGGGAGAGAGAATACAGAGCAGGGGGAGAGAATGCAGTGCAGGGAGAGCGATTACAGGGCAGGGAGAGAGAATATTGGGCAGGGAGAGAGAACACAGGCATGGTGAGAGAATATTGGGCAGTGAGCGAGTATACAGGGCAGGGAGAGCCTATATAGGGCAGGGGGTGCGCATACAGGGCAAAGAGAGAGGGTACTGGGCAGGAAATGGGATTACAGGGCAGCGAAAGACAGTACAGTAGGGGGAGAGAGAATACATGGCAGCGAAAGAGAATACAGGGCAGGGAGAGAGAATACAGGGCAGGGAGAGAGAATACAGGGCAGGGAGAGAGAATACAGGGCAGAGAGAGAGAATACAGGGCAGGGAGAGAGAATACAGGGCTGGGGGAGAGAATACAGGGCAGGGAGAGAGCATACAGGTCAGGGAGAGAGAATAAAAAGCAGGCAGAGAGGGGCAGGGCAGGGAGAGAGAATGCGGGGCAGGGAGAGAGAATACAGTGCAGGGTGAGAGAATACAGGCCAGTGAGTGAGAATACAAAGCAGGGAGAGAGGGGCAGGACAGGGAGAGAGAATACGGGGCAGGGAGAGAGAATACAGGGCAGGGAAAGGGTTTTAAAGGGCAGGGAGAGAGAATAAAGTGCAGGGAGAGCCTATATAGGGCAGGGAGAGCGTAGACAGGGCAAAGAGAGAGGGTACAGGGCAGGAAGAGAGTATACAGAGAAGGGAGAGAGACACAGGACAGGGACAGAGAATACAGGGCATCGAGAGAGAATACAGGGCAGAGAGAGAGAATACAGGGGAGGGAGAGAGAATACAGGGCAGGGTGAGATTATACATTGCATGGATAGATAATAAAGGACAGGGAGAGAGAATATTGGACAGGGAGAGTGAATACAGGCCAGGGAGAGAGAATACAAAGCAGGGACAGAGGGGCAGGGCAGGGAGAGAAAATAAGGGGCAGGGAGAGATTACAGGGTAGGGAGAGAGAATACAGGGCAGGAAGAGAGAATACAGAGCAGGGAGAGAGAAACAGGGCAGAGAGAGAGAATACAGGGCAGGGACAGAATACAGGGCAGGGTGAGAGAACAGAGTGCTGGGAGAGAAAATACAGGACAGGGAGAGTGAATATTGGGCAGGGAGAGAGTATGCAGGCACGGTGAGAGAATACAGGGCAGGGAGAGATTATACAGGGCAGGGAGCGAGTATAGAACGCAGGGAGAGCCTATATAGGGCAGGGAGAGCGTATACAGGGCAAAGAGAGAGAGTACTGGGCACGAAGAGAGATTACAGGGCAGTGAGAGACAGTACAGTGGAGGGAGAGAGAATACAGGGCAGTGAAAGAGAATACAGGGCAGGGAGAGAGAATACAGGTCAGGGAGAGAGAATACAGAGCAGGGAGAGAGGGGCAGGTCAGCGAGAGACAATAAGGGGCAGGGAGAGAGAATACAGGGCAGGGAGAGGGAATACAGGGCAGGGAGAGAGAATACAGAGCAGGGGGAGAGATACAGGGCAGGGAGAGAGAATACAGAGCAGGGGGAGAGATGCAGGGCAGGGAGAGAGTATACAGGGTAGGGAGCGAGTATACAAGGCAGGGAGAGCCTTTATAGGGCAGGGAGAGGGTATACAGGTCAAGGAGAGAGAGTACTGGGCAGGATGATAAATTACAGGGCAGCGAGAGTCAGTACAGTGGAGGGACAGAGAATACATGGTGGCGAAAGAGAATACAGGGCAGGGAGAGAGAATACAGGACATGGAGTCAGGATACAGAGCAGGGAGAGGCAGGGCAGGGAGCGTGAATACAGGGCAGGGAGAGAGAATACAGGCCAGGTTCAGAGAATACAAAGCAGGGAGAGAGGGGCAGGGCAGGGAGAGAGAATAAGGGGCAGGGAGAGAGAATACAGGCCAAGGAGAGAGAATACAGGACAGGGAGAGAGAATACAGTTCAGGGAGAGAGATTACAGGGCAGAGAGAGAGAATACAGGGCAGGGAGAGAGAATGCAGGGCAGCAAGAGAGAATACAGAGCAGGGAGAGAGATGCAGAGCAGACAGAGAGAATATAGGGCAGGGAGAGATAATACAGGCCAGGGAGAGAGAATACAGGGCAGGGAGAGAGAATACAGAGCATGGGGAGAGATATAGGGCAGGGAGAGAGAATACAGGGCAGGGAGAGAGATTACAGTGGAGGAAGAGAGAATACAGTGCAGCGAGAGATATTACAGGGTAGAGAGAGGGAATACAGGGCAGGGAGAGAGAATACAGTGCAGGGAGAGAGATTACAGGTCAGAGAGAGAGAATACAGGGCAAGGAGAGAGAATACAGGCCAGGGAGAGAATATACAGGGCAGGGTGAGAGTATACAGGGCAGGAAATGAGTATAGATGCCAGGGAGAGAGATGCAGGGCAGGGAGAGAGAATACAGGGCAGGGAGAGAATATATAGGGCATGGAAAGAGAATACAGGACAGGGAGAGAATATACAGGGCAGGGAGAGAGTACACAGGCAGGGAGATTGGGGACAGGGCAGGGAGGGAATATACAGCGCAGGGAGAGGGGAGACATGGCAGGGAGAGAGGGGACACGGCAGGGAGAGAGGGGACAAGACAAGGACAGAGGGGACAGGGGAGAGAGTATACAGGGAAGGGAGAGAGAATACAGGAAAGTGAGAGAGAATACAGGGAATTGAGAGAGAATACAGGGCAGAGAGAGAGAATACAGGGCAGAGAGAGAGAATACAGGGGAGGGAGAGAGAATAAAGGGCAGGGTGAGAGAATACAGTGCTGGGAGAGAGAATTCAGGATAGGGAGAGTGAATATTGGGCAGGGAGAGAGAATACAGGCAGCGTGAGAGAATACAGGGCAGGGAGAGAGAATACAGGGCAGGGAGTGAGTATACAAGGCAGGAAGAGCCTATATAGGGCAGGGAGAGCTTATACAGGGCAAAGAGAGAGAGTACTGGGCAGGAAGAGAGGTTACAGGGCAGCGAGAGACAGTACAGTGGAGGGAGAGAGAATACATGGTAGCGAAAGAGAATACTGCTCAGGGAGAGAGAATACAGGTCAGGGAGAGAGAATACAGAGCAGGGAGAGTGAATACAGGGTAGGGAGAGAGAATACAGGCCAGGGAGAGAGAATACAGAGCATGGGGAGAGATATAGGGCAGGGAGAGAGAATACAGGGCAGGGAGTGTGTATACAAGGCAGGAAGAGCCTATATAGGGCAGGGAGAGCTTATACAGGGCAAAGAGAGAGAGTACTGGGCAGGAAGAGAGATTACAGGGCAGCGAGAGACAGTACAGTGGAGGGAGAGAGAATACATGGTAGCGAAAGAGAATACTGCTCAGGGAGAGAGAATACAGGTCAGGGAGAGAGAATACAGAGCAGGGAGAGTGAATACAGGGTAGGGAGAGAGAATACAGGCCAGGGAGAGAGAATACAGAGCATGGGGAGAGATATAGGGCAGGGAGAGAGAATACAGGGCAGGGATAGAGATTACAGTGGAGGAAGAGAGAATACAGTGCAGCGAGAGAGATTACAGGGTAGAGAGAGGGAATACAGGGCAGGGAGAGAGAATACAGTGCAGGGAGAGAGATTACAGGGCAGAGAGAGAGAATACAGGGCAAGGAGAGAGAATACAGGCCAGGGAGAGAATATACAGAGCAGGGTGAGAGTACACAGGGCAGGAAATGAGTATAGATGCCAGGGAGAGAGATGCAGGGCAGGGAGAGAGAATACAGGGCAGGGAGAGAATATACAGGGCAGGGAGAGAGTACACAGGCAGGGAGATTGGGGACAGGGCAGGGAGGGAATATACAGGGCAGGGAGAGAGGGGCACAGCAGGGAGAGAGGGGACAAGACAAGGACAGAGGGGACAGGGGAGAGAGTATACAGGGAAGGGAGAGAGAATACAGGAAAGTGAGAGAGAATACAGGGAACTGAGAGAGAATACAGGGCAGAGAGAGAGAATACAGGGCAGGGAAAGAGTGGACAGGGCAGGGAGAGAGAATATAGGGCAGGGAGAGAATACAGAGCAGGGAGAGAGATACAGGGCAGGGAGAGAGAATACAGGGCATCGAGAGAGAATACAGGGCATCGAGAGAGAATACAGGGCAGAGAGAGAGAATACAATGCTGGGAGAGAGAATACAGGACAGGGAGAGTGAATATTGGGCAGGGAGAGAGAATACAGGGCAGGGAGAGATAATACAGGGCAGGGAGTGAGTATACAACGCAGGAAGAGCCTATATAGGGCAGGGAGAGCTTATACAGGGCAAAGAGAGAGAGTACTGGGCAGGAAGAGAGATTACAGGGCAGCGAGAGACAGTACAGTGGAGGGAGAGAGAATACATGGTAGCGAAAGAGAATACTGCTCAGGGAGAGAGAATACAGAGCAGGGAGAGTGATTACAGGCCAGGGAGAGAGAATACAAAGCAGGGAAAGTGGGGCAGGGCAGGGAGAGAGAATAAGGGGCAGGGAGAGAGAATACAAGGCAGGGAGAGATAATACAGGGCAGGGAGAGAGAATACAGAGCAGGGGGAGAGAATGCAGTGCAGGGAGAGCGATTACAGGGCAGGGAGAGAGAATATTGGGCAGGGAGAGAGAATACAGGCATGGTGAGAGAATATTGGGCAGTGAGCGAGTAGACAGGGCAGGGAGAGGCTATATATGGCAGGGGGTGCAGGGCAAAGAGAGAGGGTACTGGGCAGGAAATGGGATTACAGGGCTGCGACAGTACAGTAGAGGGAGAGAGAATACATGGCAGCGAAAGATAATACAGGGCAGGGAGAGAGAATACAGGACAGGGTGCGAGAATACAGTGCAGGGAGAGAGATTACAGGGCAGAGATAGAGAATACAGGGCAGGGTGAGAGGATACAGGGCAGGGAGATAGAATACAGGGCAGGGAGATAGAATACAGAGCAGGGAGAGAGATGCAGGGCAGGGAGAGGGAATACAGGGTAGGGAGAGAGAATACAGAGCAGGGGGAGAGATACAGGGCAGGGAGAGAGAATACAGAGCAGGGGGAGAGATACAGGGCAGGGAGAGAGTATACAGGGTAGGGAGCGAGTATACAAGGCAGGGAGAGCATATATAGGGCAGGGAGAGGGTATACAGGGCAAGGAGAGAGAGTACTGGGCAGGAAGATAGATTACAGGGCAGCGAGAGTCAGTACAGTGGAGGGACAGAGAATACATGGTGGCGAAAGAGAATACAGGGCAGGGAGAGAGAATACAGGACATGGAGTCAGAATACAGAGCAGGGAGAGGCAGGGCAGGGAGAGTGAATACAGGGCAGGGAGAGAGAATACAGGCCAGGGAGAGAGGATACAAAGCAGGGAGAGAGGGGCAGGGCAGGGAGAGAGAATAAGGGGCAGGGAGAGAGAATACAGGGCAAGGAGAGAGAATACAGGACAGGGAGAGAGAATGCAGTTCAGGGAGAGAGATTACAGGGCAGAGAGAGAGAATACAGGGCACGGAGAGAGAATACAGGGCTGGGAGAGAGAATACAGGGCAGCGAGAGAGAATACAGAGCAGGGAGAGAGATGCAGAGCAGACAGAGAGAATATAGGGCAGCGAGAGAGTATACAGGGCAGGGAGAGAGTATACAGGGCACGGAAAGAGTACACAGGGCAGGGAGATTGGGGACAGGGCAGGCAGGGAATATACAGCGCAGGGAAAGTGGAGACATGTCAGATAGAGAGGGGACATGGCAGGGAGAGAGGGGTCAAGACAAGGACAGAGGGGACAGGGGAGAGAGTATACTGGGAAGGGAGTGGGATTATAGGGAAGTGAGAGAGAATACACGGAAGGGAGAGATTATACAGGACAGTGAGATAGGGGGCAGTGCATGGAGAGAGTGGGCAGGGCAGGGAGAGAGAATATAGGGCAGGGAGAGAGAATAGATGCCAGGTAGAGAGAATACAGAGCAGGGAGAGAGAATACAGGGCATTGAGAGAGAATACAAGGCAGAGAGAGAGGAACAGGGGAGGGAGAGGGAATACAGGGCAGGGAGAGAGAATACAGCACAGGGAGATAACGGGCAGTGCAGGGAGAGAGAATATAGGGCAGGGAAAGAGAGTACAGGCCAGGGAGAGAGAATACAAAACAGGGAGAGAAGGGCAGGGCAGGGAGAGAGAATACAGAGCACGGAGAGAGAATACAGGGCATTGAGAGAGAATACAAGGCAGAGAGAGAGGATACAGGGGAAGGAGAGGGAATACATTGCAGTGAGAGAGAATACAGGGCAGTGAGAGAGAATACAGGGCAGGGATAGAGAATATTGGGCAGGGAGAGAGAATACAGCCAGGGTGAGAGAATACAGGGCAGAGAGAGGTACAGGGCAGGGAGATAGAATACAGGGCAGGGAGAGAGAATATTCGGCAGGGAGAGAGAATACAGGGCAGGGAGAGGTACAGGGCAGGGAGAGAGAATACAAGGCATCGAGAGAGAATACAGGGCAGAGAGAGAGAATACCGGGGAGAGAGATAGAATACAGGGCAGGGTGGTATACAGGACAGGGAGAGTGAATATTGGGCATGGAGAGTGAATATTGGGCAGGGAGAGAGAATACAAAGTAGGGAGAGAGATACAGGGTAGGGAGAGAGTATACAGGTCAGGGAGCGAGTGTACGGGGCAGGGAGTGCCTAAAAAGGGCAGGGAGAGAGAATGCAGGGCAGGGAGAGAGATGCAGGGCAGAGAGAGAGAATATACGGCAGGGAGAGAGAATACAGGGCAGGGAGAGAGAATACAGGCCAGGGAGAGAATATACAAGGCAGGGAGAGAGTATACAGGGCAGGGAGAGAGTACACAGGGCAGGGAGATTGGGGACAGGGCAGGTAGGGAATATACAGCACCGGGAAAGAGGAGACAAGGCAGGGAGAGAGGGGACACGGCAGGGAGAGAGGGGTCAAGACAAGGACAGAGGGGACAGGGGAGAGAGTATACTGGGAAGGGAGTGGGATTGTAGGGAAGTGAGAAAGAATACAGGGAAGGGAGTGATTATACAGGAAAGGGAGATAGGGGGCAGTGCAGGGAGAGATTGGGCAGGGCAGGGAGAGAGAATATAGGGCAGGGAGAGAGAATACAGAGCAGGGAGAGAGATACAGGGCAGGGAGAGAGAATACAAGGCATCGAGAGAGAATACAAGGCAGAGAGAGAGGATACAGGGGAGGGAGAGGGAATACAGGGCAGGGAGATAGAATACAGGGCAGGGGGAGAATATACAGTGCAGGGAGAGAGAATACAGGCAGGGTGAGAGAATACAGGGCAGGGAGAGAGTATACAGAACAGGGAGAGAGATACATGGCAGGGAGAGAGAATACAGGGCATCGAGAAGAATACAGGGCAGAGAGAGAGAATACCGGGGAGGAAGAGAGAATAAAGGGCAGGGTGAGAGAATACAGGACAGGGAGATTGAATATTGGGCAGGGAGAGAGAATACATGCCAGTGAGAGAGAATACAAAGCAGGGAGAGAGGGGCAGGGCAGGGAGAGAGAATGAGGGGCAGGGAGAGAGAATATTGGGCAGGGAGAGATAATACAGGCAGGGTGAGAGAATACAGGGCAGGGAGAGAGTATACAGAGCAAGGAGAGAAATGCAGGGCAGAGAGAGAGAAAATAGGGCAGGGATAGAGAATACAGGGCCGGCAGAGATAATACAGGGCAGGGAGAGAATATATTGGGCAGGGAGAGAGTATACAGGGCAGGGAGAGAGTATACAGGGCAGGGAGAGAGTACATAGGGCAGGGAAATTGGGGACAGGGCAGGTAGGGAATATACAGCGCAGGGAAAGAGGAGACATGGCAGGGAAAGAGGGTACACAGCAGGGAGAGAGGGGACAAGACAAGGACAGAGGGGACAGGGGAGAGAGTATACTGGGAACGGAGTGGGAATATAGGAAGTGAGAGAGAATACATGGAAGGGAGAGATTATACAGGACAGGCAAATAGGGGGCAGTGCAGGGAGAGAGTGGGCAGGGCAGGGAGAGAGAATATAGGGCAGGGAGAGAGAATACATGCCACATAGAGAGAATACAGAGCAGGGAGAGAGAATACAGAGCAGGGAGAGAGATACAGGGCATGGAGAGAGAATACAAGGCAGAGAGAGAGGAAACAGGGGAGGGATAGGGAATACACGGCAGGGAGAGAGAACACAGGGCAGGGAGAGAGAATACAGGCAGGGTGAGAGAATACAGGGCAGGGAGAGAGTATACAGAGCAGGGAGAGAGATACAGAGGAGGGAGAGAGAATGCTGGGCATCGAGAGAGAATACAGGGCAGAGAGAGAGAATACAGGGCAGGATGAAAGAATACAGGACAGGGAGATTGAATATTGGGCAGGGAGAGAGAATACATGCCAGGGAGAGAGAATAAGGGGCAGGGAGAGAGAATACAGGGCAGGGAGTGAGAATAAGGGGCAGGGAGAGAGAATACAGGGCAGAGAGAGAGAATACAGGGCATCGAGAGTGAATACAGGGCAGAGAGAGAGGACACAGGGGAGCGAGAGGGAATACAGGGCAGGGAGAGAGAATACAGGGCAGGGAGAGAGAATATTGGGCAGGGAGAGAGAATACAGAGCAGAGAGAGAGAATACAGGGCAGGGAGAGAGAATACAGGCAGGGTGAGAGAATACAGGGCAGGGAGAGAGTATATAGAGCAGCGAGAGAGAATACAGAGCAGGGAGAGAGATGCAGGTCAGACAGAGAGAATATAGGGCAGGGAGAGAGGGGCAGGGCAGGGAGAGAGAATACAGGGCAGGGAGAGAGTATACAGGGCAGGGAAAGAGTATACAGGGCAGGGAGAGAGTACAGAGAGCAGGGAGATTGGGGACAGGACAGGTAGGGAATATACAGCGCAGGGAGAGTGGAGACATGGCAGGCAGAGAGGGGACATGGCAGGGAGAGAGGGGTCAAGACAAGGACAGAGGGGACAGGGGAGAGAGTATACAGGGAAGGCAGTGGGAATATAGGGAAGTGAGAGAGAATACAGGGAAGGGAGAGATTATACAGAACAGGGAGATAAGGGGCAGTGCAGGGAGAGAGTGGGCAGGGCAGGGAGAGAGAATATAGGGCCGGGAGAGAGAGTACAGGCCAGGGAGAGAGAATACAAAGCAGGGAGAGAAGGTCAGGGCAGGGAGATAGAATACAGAGCACGGAGAGAGAATACAGGGCATCGAGAGAGAATGCAAGGCAGCGAGAGAGGATACAGGGGAGGGAGAGAGAATATTGGGCAGGGAAAGAGAATACAGGCAGGGTGAGAGAATACAAGGCAGGGAGAGGTACAGGGCAGGGAGAGAGAATACAGGGCATCGAGAGAGAATACAGGGCAGAGAGAGAGATTACCGGGGTGGGAGAAAGAATACAGGGCAGGGTGAGAGAATACAGGACAGGGAGAGTGAATATCGGCCAGGGAGAGAGAATACAAAGCAGGGAGAGAGGGGCAGGGAAGGGAGAGAGAATAAGGGGCAGGGAGAGAGAATAGAGGGCAGGGAGAGAGAATATAGGGCAGGGAGAGAGAATACAGAGCAGGGTGAGAATACATAGGGCAGGGAGAGAGTATACAGGGGAGGGAGAGGGAATACAGGGCAGGGAGAGAGAATACAGTGCAGGGAGAGAGAATACAGGGCAGGGTGAGAGAATACAGGGCAGGGAGAGAGTATACAGAGCAGGGAGAGAGATACAGGGCAGGGAGAGAGTACACAGGTCAGGGTGCGAGTATACCATGCAGGGAGAGCCTATATAAGGCAGGGAGAGCGTATACAGAGCAAGGAGGGAGAGTACTGGACAGGAAGAGAGATTACAGGGCAGCGAGAGTCAGTACAGTGCAGGGAGAGAGAATACATGGTGGTGAAAGAGAATACAGGGCAGGGAGAGAGAATACAGGACAGGGAGAGAGAATACAGAGCCGGGAGAGGCAGGGCAGGGAGACAGAATACAGGCCAGGGAGAGAATACAAAGCAGGGAGAGAATACATAGGGCAGGGAGAGAGTATACAGGGCAGGGAGAGAGTATACAGGGCAGGGAGAGAGTATACAGGGCAGGCAGAGAGTACACAGGGCAGGGAAATTGGGGACAGGCCAGGTAGGAAACATACAGCGCAGGGAAAGAGGAGACATGGCAGGGAGAGAGGGGACACAGCAGGGAGAGAGGGGACAAGACAAGGACAGAGGGGGCAGGGGAGAGAGTATACTGGGAAGGGAGTGGGAATATAGGAAGTGAGAGAGAATACATGGAAGGGAGAGATTATAAAGGACAGGCAGATAGGGGGCAGTGCAGGGAGTGAGTGGGCAGGGCAGGGAGAGAGAAAATAGGGCAGGGAGAGAGAATACATCCCAGGTAGAGAGAATACAGAGCATTGAGAGAGAATACAGAGCAGGGAGAGAGATACAGGGCACGGAGAGAGAATACAGGGCATCGAGAGAGAATACAAGGCAGAGAGAGAGGATACAGGGGAGGGAGAGGGAATACAGGGCAGGGAGAGAGAATACAGGGAAGGGAGAAAGAATACAGGCAGGGTGAGAGAATACAGGGCAGGGAGAGAGTATACAGTGCAGGGAGAGAGATACATGGCAGGGTGAGAGAATACAGGACAGGGAGATTGAATATTGGGCAGGGAGAGAAAATACTTGCCAGGGAGAGAGAATAAAAGGCAGGGAGAGAGAATACAGGGCAGGGAGAGAGAATAAGGGGCAGGGAGAGAGAATACAGGGCAGGGAGAGAGAATACAGGGCAGGGAGTGAGATACAGGGCAGGGAGAGAGAATACAGGGCATCGAGTTAGAATACAAGGCAGAGAGAGAGGATACAGGGGAGGGAGAGGGAATACAGGGCAAGGAGAGAGAATACAGTGCAGGGAGAGAGAATACAGGGCAGGGTGAGAGGAAACAGAGCAGGGAGAGAGATACAGGGCAGGGAGAGAGTACACAGGTCAGGGAGCGAGTATACCATGCAGGGAGAGCCTATATAGGGCAGGGAGAGCGTATACAGGGCAGGGAGGGAGAGTACTGGGCAGGAAGAGAGATTACAGGGCAGCGAGAGTCAGTACAGTGGAGGTAGAGAGAATACATGGTGGCCAAAGGGAATACAGGGCAGGGAGAGAGAATACAGGACAGGGAGAGAGAATACAGGCAAGGGAGAGAGAATACGAAGCAGGGAGAGAGGGGCAGGGCAGGGAGAGAGAATACAGGGCAGCGAGAGAGAATACAGAGCAGGGAGAGAATATATAGGGCAGGGAGAGAGTATACAGGGCAAGGAGAGAGTACACAGGGCAGGGAGATTGGGGACAGGGCAGGTAGGGAATATACAGCACTGGGAGAGAGGAGACATGGCAGGGAGAGAGGGGACATGGCAGGGAGAGAGGGGACAAGACAAGCACAGAGGGGACAGGGGAGAGAGTATACAGGGAAGGGAGTGGGAATACAGGGAAGTGAGAGAGAATACAGGGAAGGGAGAGATTATGCAGGACAGGGAGATAGGGGGCAGGGCAGAGAGAGAGTGTGCCGGGTAGGGAGAGAGAATACAGGGCAGGGAGAGTGAATACAGGCCAGGGAGAGAGAATACAGAGCAGGGAGAAAGATACAGGGCAGGGAGAGAGAATACAGGGCAGAGAGAGAGAATACAGGGGAGGGAGAGAATACAGGGCAGGGAGAGAGAAAACAGGGCAGGGAGAGAGATTACAGGGCAGAGAGAGAGCATAAAGGGCAGGGAGAGAGAATACAGTGCAGGGAGAGAGAATACAGGCCAGGGGGAGAATTTACAGGGCAGAGAGAGAGTATACAGGGTAGGGAGAGAGTACACAGGCAGGGAGATTGGGGACAGGGCAGGGAGTGACTATACAGAGCAGGGAGAGAAGAGGCATGGCAGGGAGAGAGGGGACACGGCAGGGAGATTGGGGACAGGGCATGGACGGGAAAACAGCGCAGGAAGAGAGGAGATTTGGCAGGGAGAGAGGGGACAAGACAAGGACAGAGGGGACAGGGGAGAGAGTATACAGGGAAGGGAGAGAGAGTACAGGGAAGTGAGAGAGAATAAAAAGCAGGGAGAGCGAATACAGGGCAGGGAGAGAGATTACAGGGCAGGGAGAGAGAATACAGAGCAGGGGGAGAGATGCAGGGCAGGGAGAGAGAATACAGGGCATCGAGAGAGAATACAGGGCAGAGAGAGAGGATACAGGGCAGGGAGAGGGAATACAGGGCAGGGAGAGAGAATACAGGGCAGGGAGAGAGAATACAGGGCAGGGAGAGAGAATACAGGAGACGGAGAGAATATATTGGGCAGGGAGAGAGTATACAGGGCAGGGAAAGAGTATACAGGGCAGGGAGAGAGTACACAGGGCAGGGAGATTGGGGGCAGGGCAGGTAGGGAATATACAACGCAGGAAGAGTGGAGACATGGCAGGGAGAGAGGGGACATGGCAGGGAGAGAGGGGTCAAGACAAGGACAGAGGGGACAGAGGAGAGAGTATACAGGGATGGCAGTTGGAATACAGGGAAGTAGAGAGAATACAGGGAAGGGAGAGATTATGCAGGACAGGGAGATAGGGGGCAGGGCAGGGAGAGAGTGGGCAGGGCAGGGAGAGAAAATAAAGGGCAGGGAGAGAGAATACAGGGCAGGCAGAGAGAATACAGGGCAGGGAGAGAGTATACAGGGCAGGGAGATTGGGGACAGGACAGGGAGAGAGTATATAGGGCAGGGAGATTGGGGACAGGGCAGGGAGGGAATATACAGGGCAGGGAAAGAGGAGACATGGCAGGGAGAGAGGGGACAAGACAAGGACAGAGGGGACAGGGGAGAGAGTATACTGGGAAGGGAGTGGGAATATAGGAAGTGAGAGAGAATACAGGGAAGGGAGAGATTATACAGGACAGGGAGATAGGGGGCAGTGCAGGGAGAGAGTGGGCAGGGCAGGGAGAGAGAATATAGGGCAGGTAGAGAGAATACAGAGACAGGGAGAGAGATACAGGGCAGGGAGAGAGATACAGGGCAGGGAGAGAGAATACAGGGCATCGAGAGAGAATACAAGGCACAGAGAGAGGATACAGGGGAGGGAGAGGGAATACAGGGCAGGGTGAGAGAATACGGGGCAGGGTGAGAGAATGCAGGACAGGGAGATTGAATATTGGGCAGGGAGAGAGAGTACAGGGCAGGGAGAGAGAATACAGAGCAGGGAGAGAGATATAGGGCAGGGAGAGAGAATACAGTGCAGGGAGAGAGAATACAGGGCAGCGTGAGAGAATACAGGGCAGGGAGAGAGTATACAGAGCAGGGAGAGAGATACAGGGCAGGGAGAGAGTACACAGGTCAGGGAGGAATATACCATGCTGGGAGAGCCTATATAGGGCAGGGAGAGCGTATACTGGGCAAGGAGGAAGAGTACTGGGCAGGAAGAGAGATTACAGGGCAGCGAGAGTCAGTACAGTGGAGGGAGAGAGAATAAATGGTGGCGAAAGAGAATACAGGGCAGTGAGAGAGAATACAGGACAGGGAGAGAGAATACAGAGCCAGGAGAGGCAGGGCAGAGAGAGAGAATACAGGCCAGGGAGAGAGAATACAAAGCAGGGAGAGAGGGGCAGGACAGGGAGAGAGAATACAGGGCAGCGAGAGAGAATACAGAGCAGGGAGAGAATATACAGGGCAGGGAGAGATTAGACAGGGCAGGGAGATTGGGGACAGGGCAGGTAGGGAATATACAGTGCAGGGAAAGAGGAGACATGGCAGAGAGAGAGGGGACACGGCAGGGAGAGCGGTGACAAGACAAGGACAGAGGGGACAGGGGAGAGAGTATACTGCCAAGGCAGTGGGAATATAGAGAAGTGAGAGAGAATACAGGGAAGGGAAAGATTATACAGGACAGGGAGATAGGGGGCAGTGCAGGGAGATAGTGGGCAGGGCAGGGAGAGAGAATATAGGGCAGGGACAGAGAATACATGCCAGGTAGAGAGAATACAGAGCAGGTAGAGAGATACAGTGCAGGGAGAGAGAATACAGGGCATCGAGAGAGAATACAAGGCAGAGAGAGAGGATACAGGGGAGGGAGAGGGAATACGAGGCAGGGAGAGAGAATACAGGGCAGGAGGCGAATGTACAGGGCAGGGAGAGAGAATACAGGCAGGGTGAGAGAATACAGGGCACGGAAAGTGAATACAGGCCAGGGAGAGAGTATACAGGGAAGGGAGTGGGAATACAGGGAAGTGGGAGAGAATACAGGGCAGGGAGAGATTATAGGGCAGGGAGAGAGAATACAGGGCAGGAAGAGAGAATACAGAGCAGGGAGAGAGATACAGGGCAGGGAGAGAGAATACAGGGCATCGAGAGACAATACAGGGCAGAGAGAGAGAATACAGGGGAGGGAGAGAACACAGGGCAGAGTGAGAGAATACAGTGCTGGGAGAGAGAATACACGACAGGAAGAGTGAATATTGGGCAGGGAGAGAGAATGCAGGCAGGGTGAGAGAATACAGGGCAGGGAGAGAATATACAGGGCAGGGAGCGAGTATAGAACGCAGGGAGAGCCTATATAGGGCAGGGAGATCGTATACAGGGCAAAGAGAGAGAGAGTACTGGGCACGAAGAGAGATTACAGGGCAGCGAGAGACAGTACAGTGGAGGGAGAGAGAATACATGGCAGAGAAAGAGAATACAGGGCAGGGAGAGAGAATACAGGTCAGGGAGAGATAATACAGAGCCGGGAGAGCGAATAAAGGGCAGGGAGAGAGAATACAGACCAGGGAGAGAGAATACAAAGCAGGGAGAGAGGGGCAGCGCAGGGAGAGACAGTAAGGGGCAGGGAGAGAGAATACAGGGTAGGGAGAGGGAATACAGGGCAGGGAGAGAGAATACAGAGCAGGGGGAGAGATACAGGGCAGGGAGAGAAAATACAGGGCAGGGAGAGAGATTACAGTGGAGGAAGAGAGAATACAGTGCAGGGAGAGAGATTACAGGGCAGAGAGAGGGAATACAGTGCAGGGAGAGAGATTACAGGGCAGGGAGAGAGAATACAGGGCACGGAGAGAGAATACAGGCCAGGGAAAGAATATACAGGGCAGGGAGAGAGAATACAGGGCACGGAGAGAGAATACAGGCCAGGGAAAAAATATACAGTGCAGGGAGAGAGATGCAGGGCAGGGAGAGAGAATACAGGGCAGGGAGAGAGATTACAGGGCAGAGAGAGAGAATACAGGGCAGGAAAGAGAATACAGGCCAGGGAGAGAATATACAGGGCAGGGACAGAGTACACAGGCAGGGAGATTGGGGACAGGGCACGGAGGGAATACACAGAGCAGGGAGAGAGGAGGCATGGCAAGGAGAAAGGGGACACGGCAGGGAGAGAGGGGAGAAAACAAGGACAGAGGGGACAGTGGAGAGAGTATACAGGGAAGTGAGACAGAATACAGGGAAGTGAGACAGAATACAGGGAAGGGAGAGAACATGCAGGACAGGGAATAGGGGGCGTTGCAGGGAGAGAGTGGGCAGGGCAGAGAGAGAGAATACAGGGCAGGGAGAGAGAATACAAAGCAGGGAGACAAGTGCCGGGCAGGGAGAGAGAATAAGGGGCAGGGAGAGAGAACAAAGGGCAGGGAGAGAGAATACAGGGCAGGGAGAGAGAACACAGAGCAGGGAGAGAGAATACAGGGCAGGGAGAGAGAATACAGGGCATCGAGAGAGAATACAGGGCAGGGAGAGAGAATATTGGTCAGCGAGAGATAATACAGGCAGAATGAGAGAATACAGGGCAGGGAGGGAGTATATGGAGCAGGGTGAGAGATACAGAGCAGGGAAAGAGAATACAGGGCATCGAGAGAGATTACAGGGCAGAGAGACAGAATACAGGGCAGGGAGAGAGAATACAACACAGGGTGAGAAAATACAATGCATGGAGAGAGAATACAGGCAGGGTGAGAGAATACAGGGCAGGGAGAGAGTATACAGAGCAGGGAGAGAGATACATGGCAGGGAGAGAGAATGCAGGGCATCGAGAGAGAATACAGGGCAGAGAGAGAGAATACCGGGGAGGGAGAGAGAATACCGGGGAGGGAGAGAGAATACAGGGCAGGGAGATTGAATATTGGGCAGGGAGAGAGAATACATGCCAGGGAGAGAGAATAAGGGGCAGGGAGAGATAATACAGGGCAGGGAGAGAAAATACAGGGCAGGGAGAGAGAATACAGAGCAGGGAGAGAGATACAGGGCAGGGAGAGACAATACAGGGCATCGAAGAGAATACAAGGCAGAGAGAGAGGATACAGGGGAGGGAGAGGGAATACAGGGCAGGGAGAGAGAATACAGGGCAGGGAGAGAGAATACAGGGCAGGGAGAGAGAATATTGGGCAGGGAGAGAGAATACAGGCAGGGTGAGAGAATACAGGGCAGGGAGAGAGTATACAGATCAGGGAGAGAGATACACGGCAGGGAGAGAGTACACAGGTCAGCAGCGAGTATACCATGCAGGGAGAGCCTATATAGGGCAGGGAGAGCGTATACAGGGCAAGGAGGGAGAGTACTGGGCAGGAAGAGAGATTACAGGGCAGCGAGAGTCTGTACAGTGGAGGGAGAGAGAATACATGGTGGCCAAAGAGAATACAGGGCAGAGAGAGAGAATACAGGACAGTGAGAGAGAATACAGAGCCAGGAGGGGCAGGGCAGGGAGAGAGAATACAGGGCAGGGAGAGAATATATAGGCCAGGGAGAGAGTATACAGGGCAGGGAGAGAGTATACAGGGCAGGGAGAGAGTACACAGGGCAGGGAGATTGGGGACAGCGCAGGTAGGGAATATACAGCGCAGGGAGAGTGGAGACATGGCAAAGAGAGAGGGGACACGGCAGGGAGAGAGGGGACAAGACAAGGACAGAGGGGACGGGGAGAGAGTATACAGGGAAGGGAGTGGGAATACAGGGAAGTGAGAGAGTATACAGGGAAGGGAGAGATTATACAGGACAGGGAGATAGGGGGCAGGGCAGGGAGAGAGTGGGCTGGGTAGGGAGAGAGAATACAGGGCAGGGAGAGTGAATACAGGCCATGGAGAGAGAATACAAAGCGGGGAGAGAGGGGCAGGGCAGGGAGAGAAAATAAGGAGCAGGGAGAGATTACAGGGCAGGGAAAGAGAATACAGAGCAGGGAGAGAGATACAGGGCAGGGAGAGAGAATACAGGGCATCGAGAGAGAATACAGGGCAGGAAAAGAGAATACAGAGCAGGGAGAGAGATACAGGGCAGGGAGAGAGAATACAGGGCATCGAGAGACAATACAGGGCAGAGAGAGAGAATACAGGGGAGGGAGAGAATACAGGGCAGGGTGAGAGAATACAGTGCTGGGAGAGAGAATACACGACAGGGAGAGTTAATATTGGGCAGTGAGAGAGAATGCAGACAAGGTGAGAGAATACAGGGCAGGGAGAGAATATACAGGGCAGGGAGTGAGTCTAGAACGCAGGGAGAGCCTATATAGGGCAGGGAGAGCGTATACAGGGCAAAGAGAGAGAGAGTACTGGGCACGAAGAGAGATTCAGGGCAGCGAGAGACAGTACAGTGGAGGGAGAAAGAATACATGGCAGCAAAAGAGATTACAGGGCAGGAAGAGAGAATACAGGTCAGGGAGAGAGAATACAGAGCAGGGAGAGCGAATACAGGGCAGGGAGAGAGAATACAAGGCAGGGAGAGAGCATACAGGTAAGGGAGAGAGAATACAAAGCAGGCAGAGAGGGGCAGGTCAGCGAGTGAGAATACGGGGCAGGGTGAGAGAATATAGGCCAGTGAGAGAGAATACAAAGCAGGGAGAGAGGGGCAGGGCAGGGAGAGAGAATATAGGGCAGGAAGAGAGAATACAGGGCAGGGAGAGATAATACAGGGCATCAAGAGAGAATACAGGGCAGAGAGAGAGAATACAGGGCAGGGAAAGAGAATACAGGGCAGGGAGAGAGAATACAAGGCATCCAGAGAGAATACAGGGCAGAGAGAGAATACAGGGGAGGGAGAGAGAATACAGAGCAGGGTGAGAGAATACAGGGAGAGAAAATACAGGGCAGCGAAAGAGCATCCCGAGAAGGGAGAGAGATACAGGGCAGGGAGAAAGAATACAGGGCAGGGAGAGAGAATACAGGGCAGGGAGAGAGAATACAGGAAAGCGAGTGAGGATGTATGGGTAGGTAGACTGCGGAAAGGACCTGGCTAGAGAATACAGGACAGGGAGAGAGAATACAGAGCAGGGAGAGAGATACAGGGCAGGGAGAGAGAATACAGGGCATCGAGAGAGAATACAGGGCAGAGAGAGAGAATACAGGAGAGGGAGAGAATACAGGGCAGTGTGAGAGAATATAGTGCTGGGAGAGAGAATATAGGACAGTGAGAGTGAATATTGGGCAGGGAGAGACAATGCAGGCAGGGTGAGAGAATACAGGGCAGGAAAAGAGAATACAGAGCAGGGAGAGAGATACAGGGCAGGGAGAGAGAATACCGGGCATCGAGAGAGAATACAGGGCAGAGAGAGAGAATACAGGGAAGCGAGTGAGGATATAAGGGTAGTTAGACTGCGGAAAGGTCCTGGCTAGAGAATACAGGACAGGGAGAGAGAATACAGAGCAGAGAGAGAGATACAGGGCAGGGAGAGAGAATACAGGGCATCGAGAGAGAATACAGGGCAGAGAGAGAGAATACAGGGGAGGGAGAGAATACAGGGCATTGTGAGAGAATACAGTGCTAGGAGAGAGAATACAGGACAGTGAGAGTGAATATTGGGCAGGGAGAGAGAATGCAGGCAGGGTGAGAGAATACAGGGCAGGGAGAATATATACAGGGCAAGGAGCGAGTATAGAACGCAGGGAGAGCCTATATAGGGCAGCGACAGCATATACAGGGCAAAGAGAGAGAGTACTGGGCAGGAAGAGAGATAACAAGGCAGCGAGCGACAGTACAGTGGAGGGAGAGAGAATAAATGGCAGCGAAAGAGAATACAGGGCAGGGAGAGAGAATACAGGTAAGGGAGAGAGAATACAGAGCAGTGAGAGTGAATACAGGGCAGGGAGAGAGAATACAGGCCAGGGAGAGAGAATACAAAGCAGGGAGAGAGGGGCAGGGCAGGGAAAGACAATAAGGGGAAGGGAGAGAGAATACAGGGCAGGGAGAGAGAATACAGAGCAGAGAGAGAGATTACAGGGCAGAGAGAGGGAATACAGTGCAGGGAGAGTGATTACAGGGCAGAGAGAGAGAATACAGTGCAAGGAGAGAGAATACAGGCCAGGGAGAGAATATACAGGGCAGGGTGAGAGTATACAGGGCAGGAAATGAGTATAGAGGCCAGGGAGAGAGATGCAGGGCAGGGAGAGAGAATAAAGGGCAGGGAGAGAGATTACAGGGCAGAGAGAGAGAATGCAGGGCAGAGAGAGAGAATACAGGGCAGGGAGAGTGAATACAGGGCAGGGAAAGAGAATACAGGCCAGGGAGAGAATATACAGGGCAGGGAGAGAGTACACAGGCAGGGAGATTGGGGACAGGGCAGGGAGGGAATATACAGAGCAAGGAGAGAGGAGGCATGGCAGGGAGAGAAACGACACAGCAGGGAGAGAGGGGACAAAACAAGGACAGAGGGGACAGTGGAGAGAGAATACAGGGAAGTGAGAGAGAATGCAGGGAAGGGAGAGATTATATAGGACAGGGAGATAGGGGGCAGTGCAGGGAGAGAGTGGGCAGGGCAGTGAGAGAGAATACAGGGCTGGGAGAGAGAATACAAAGCAGGGAGAGCAGTGCAGGGCAGGGAGAGAGAATAAGGGGCAGGAAGAGAGAATAAAGGGCAGGGAGAGTGAATTCAGGGCAGGGAGAGAGAATACCGAGCAGGGAGAGAGAATACAGGGCAGGGAGAGAGAATACAGGGCATCAAGAGAGAATACAGGGCAGGGAGAGAGAATATTGGGCAGCGAGAGACAATACAGGCAGGGTGAGTGAATACAGGGCAGGGAGAGAGTATACAGAGCAGGGAAAGAGCATACAGGGCATCGAGAGAGAATACAGGGCAGAGAGAGAGATTACAGGGGAGGGAGAGAGAATACAGGGCAGGGAGAGAGAATACAGGGCATCGAGAGAGATTACAGGGCAGAGAGAGAGAATACAGGGCAGCGAGAGAGAATACAGGGCAGGGTGAGAGAATACAGGGCAGGAAGAGAGTATACAGGGCAGGGAGCGAGTATACAGTGCAGGGAGAGCCTATATAGGTTAGGGAGTGCTGATACAGGGCAAAAAGAGAAGGGTACTGGTCAGGAAAAGAGATTACAGGGCAGCGAGAGACAGCAGAGTGGAGGGAGAGAGAATACATGGCAGCAAATGAGAATAAAGAGCAGGGAGAGAGATGCAGGGCAGGGAGAGAGATTACAGGGCAGAGAGAGAGCATACAGGGCAGGGAGAGAGAATACAGGCCAGGGGGACAATATACAGGGCAGGGAGAGAGTATACAGGGCAGGGAGAGAGTATACAGGGTAGGGAGAGAGTACACAGGGCAGGGAGATTGGGGACAGGGCATGGACGGGAAAACAGTGCAGGGAGAGAGGAGACTTGGCAGGGAGAGAGTGGACAAGACAAGGAAAGAGGGGACAGGGGAGAGAGTATACAGGGAAGGGAGAGAGAATACAGGGAAGTGAGAGAGAATACAGAGCAGGGAGAGTGAATACAGGGCAGGGAGAGAGAATACAGTGCAGGGAGAGAGAATACAGGGCAGAGAGAGAGGATACAGGGGAGGGAGAGGCAATACAGGGCAGGGAGAGAGAATACAGGGCAGGGAGACAGAATACAGGGCAGGCAGCGAGAATATTGGGCAGGGAGAGAGAATACAGGCAGGGTGACAGAATACAGGGCAGGGAGAGAGTATACAGAGCAGGGAGAGAGGTACAGGGCAGGGAGAGAGAATACAGGGCATCGAGAGAAAATACAGGGCAGAGAGAGAGAAAACAGAGGAGGGAGAGAGAATACAGGGCAGGATGAGAGAATACAGTGCAGGGAGAGAGGTTAGAGGGCAGAGAGAGTGAATACAGGGCAAGGAGAGAGAATAAAGTGTAGGGAGAGAGAATGCAGGACAGGGAGCGAGTAAACAGGGCAGGGAGCGATTATACAGGGCAGGGGGAGCCTATATAGGGCAGGGAAAGCGTATACAGGGCAAAGAGAGAGAGTACTGGGCAGGAAGAGAGTTTACAGGGCAGCGAGAAGCAATACAGGGGAGGGAGAGAGAATACAGTGCAGGGAGAGAGATTTCAGGGCAGGGATAGAGAATACAGGCCAGGGAAGGAATACACGGGGCAGGGTGAGAGTATACAGGGCAGGGAATGAATATAGAGGGCAGGGAGAGAGATGCAGGGCAGGGAGTGAGAATACAGGGCAGGGAGAGAGACTACAGTGCGGAGAGAGAGAATACAGGGCAGGGAGAGAGAATACAGGGCAGGGAAAGAGAATACATGCCAGAGAGAGAATATACAGGGCAGGGAGAGAGTACACAGGGCAGGGAGATTGGGACAGGGCAGGGAGGGAATATACAGAGCAGGGAGAGAGGAGACATGGCAGGGAGAGAGGGGACTTGGCAGTGAGAGAGGGGACAAAACAAGGACAGAGGGGACAGTGGAGAGAGTATACAGGGAAGTGAGAGAGAATACAGGCAAGTGAGAGAGAGTACAGGGCTGGGAGAGAGAATACAAAGCAGGGAGAGAAGTGCAGGGCAGGGAGAGATAATAAGGGGAAGGGAGAGAGAATAAAGGGCATCGAGAGAAAATACAAGGCAGAGAGAGAGGATACAGGGCAGGGAGAGAGAATATTGGGCAGGGAGAGAGAATACAGGCAGGGTGAGAGAATACAGGGGAGCGAGAGTGAATACAGGCCAGGGAGAGAGAATACAAAGCAGGGAGAGAAAATAAGGGGCAGGGAGAGATTACAGGGCAGGGAGAGAGAATACAGGGCAGGAAGAGAGAATACAGAGCAGGGAGAAAGATACAGGGCAGGGAGAGAGAATACAGGGCATCGAGAGAGAATACAGGGCAGGGAGAGAGAACACAGGGGAGGGAGAGAATACAGGGCAGGGTGAGAGAATACAGAGCTGGGAGAGAGAATACTAGACAAGGAGAGTGAATATTGGGCAGGGAGAGAGAATGCAGGCAGGGTGAGAGAATACAGGGCAGGGAGAGAATATACAGGGCAGGGAGCAAGTATAGAAAGCAGGGAGAGCCTATATAGGGCAGGGAGAGCATATACAAGGCAAAGAGAGAGAGTACTGGGCATGAAGAGACATTACAGGGCAGCGAGAGACAGTTGAGTGGAGGGAGAGACAATACATGGCAGAGAAAGAGAATACAGGGCAGGGATAGAGAATACAGGTCAGGGAGAGAGAATACAGAGCAGGGAGAGCGAATACAGGGCAGGGAGAGAGAATACAGGCCAGGGAGAGAGAATACAAAGCAGGGAGAGAGGCGAATGGCAGGGAAAGACAATAAGGGGCAGGGAGAGAGAATACAGGGCAGGGAGAGGGAATACAGTGCAGGTAGAGAGAATAGAGAGCAGGGAGATAGATATAGTGCAGGGAGAGAGAATACAGGGCAGAGAGAGAGATTACAGTGGAGGAAGAGAGAATACAGTGCAGGGAGAGAGATTACAGTGCTGGGAGAGAGATTACAGGGCAGAGAGAGAGAATACAGGGCACGGAGAGAGAATACAGGCCAGGGAGAGAATATACAGGGCAGGGTGAGAGTATACAGGGCAAGGAGAGAGAATAAAGTGTAGGGAGAGAGATTACAGGGCAGAGAGAGGGAATACAGGGCAGGGAAAGAGAATACAATGCTGGGAGAGAGATTACAGGGCAGAGAGAGAGAATACAGGGCAGGGAAAGAGAATACAGGCCAGAGAGAGAATATACAGGGCAGGGAGAGAGTACACAGGGCAGGGAGATTGGGGACAGGGCAGGGAGGGAATATACAGAGCAGGGAGAGAGGGGACATGGCAGTGAGAGAGGGGACAAAACAAGGACAGAGGGGCCAGTGGAGAGAGTATACAGGGAAGTGAGAGAGAATACAGGGAAGTGAGAGAGAATACAGGGCAGGGAGAGAGAATACAAAGCAGGGAGAGAAGTGCAGGGCAGGGAGAGAGAATAAGGGGCAGGGAGAGAGAATAATGGGCAGGGAGAGAAAATACAGAGCAGGGAGGGAGATACAGGGCAGGGAGAGAGAATACAGGGCATCGAGAGAAAATACAAGGCAGAGAGAGAGGATACAGGGCAGGGAGAGGGAATATTGGGCAGCGAGAGACAATACAGGCAGGATGAGAGAATACTGGGCAGGGAGAGAGATGGAGGGCAGGGAGAGAAAATACAGGCAGGGAGAGAGATTACAGGGCAGAGAGAGAGCATTCAGGGCAGGGAGAGAGAATACAGTGCAGGGAAAGAAAATACAGGCCAGGGAGAGAATAAACAGGGCAGGGAGAGAGTACACAGGGCAGGGAGATTGGGGACAGGGCAGGGAGGGAATATACAGAGCAGGGAGAGAGGAGATTTGGCAGGGAGAGAGGGGACAAGACAAGGACAGAGGGGACAGGGGAGAGAGTATACAGGGAAGGGAGAGAGAGTACAGAGAAGTGAGAGAGTATACAGAGCAGGGAGAGCGAATACAGGGCAGGGAGAGAGAATAAAGGCCAGGGAGAGAGAATACAGAGCAGGGTGAGAGATACAGGGCAGGGAGAGAGAATACAGGGCATCGAGATAGAATACAGGGCAGAGAGAGAGGATACAGGGGAGGGAGAGGAATACAGGGCAGGGAGAGAGAATACATGGCAAGGAGAGAGAATACAGGGCAGGGAGACAGAATACAGGGCAGGCAGCGAGAATATTGGGCAGGGAGAGAGAATACAGGCAGGGTGACAGAATACAGGGCAGGGAGAGAGTATACAGAGCAGGGAGAGAGGTACAGGGCAGGGAGAGAGAATACAGGGCATCGAGAGAAAATACAGGGCAGAGAGAGAGAAAACAGAGGAGGGAGAGAGAATACAGGGCAGGATGAGAGAATACAGTGCAGGGAGAGAGGTTAGAGGGCAGAGAGAGTGAATACAGGTCAGGGACAGAGGATACTGGGGCAGGGAGAGGGAGTACAGGGCAGGGAGAGAGTATACAGGGCAGGGAGAGAGAATATAGGGCAGGAACAGAGAATACAGAGCAGAGAGAGAGATACAGGGCAGGGAGAGAGAATATTTGGCAAGGAGCGAGTATACAGTGCAGGGAGTGAGGTTACAGGGCAGAGAGAGTGAATACAGTGTAAGGAGAGAGTACAAAGGGCAGGGAGAGAGTATACAGGGTAGGGAGAGAGTACACCGGGCAGGGAGATTGGGGACAGGACATGGAGGGAAAAACAGCACAGGGAGAGAGGAGACTTGGCAGGGAGAGAGGGGACAAGACAAGGACAGAGGGGACAGGGGAGAGAGTATACAGGAAAGGGAGAGAGAATACAGGGAAGTGAGAGAGAATACAGGGCAGGGAGAGAAGATATAGTGCAGGGAGAGAGAATACATGGCAGAGAGGGAGAATACAGGGCAAAGAGAGAGAATAGAGGGCAGAGAGACAGAATACAGGCCAGATTCAGAGAATACAGGGAGAGAGAATACAGGTCAGTGACAGAGGATACTGGGGCAGGGAGAGAGAATACAGGGCAGGGAGAGAGAATAGAGGGCAGAGAGACAGAATACAGGCCAGAGTCAGAGAATACAGGGAGAGAGAATACAGGTCAGTGACAGAGGATACTGGGGCAGGGAGAGAGAATACAGGGCAGGGAGAGAGAATAGAGGGCAGAGAGACAGAATACAGTGCTGGGTGAGAGAATACAGGTCAGGGACAGAGGATACTGGGGCAAGGAGAGGGAGTACAGGGCAGGGAGAGAGTATACAGGGCAGGGAGAGAGTATACAGGGCAGGGAGAGAGTATACAGGGTAGGGAGAGAGTACACAGGGCAGGGAGATTTGGGACAGGGCATGGAGCAAAAAACAGCGCAGGGAGAGAGGAGATTTGGCAGGGAGAGAGGGGACAAGACAAGGACAGTGGGGACAGGGGAGAGAGTATACAGGGAAGGGAGAGAGAGTACAGAGAAGTGAGAGAGAATACAGAGCAGGGAGAGCGAATACAGGGCAGGGAGAGAGAATAAAGGCCAGGGAGAGAGAATACAGAGCAGGGAGAGAGATACAGGGCAGTGAGTGAGAATAAAGGGCATCGAGATAGAATACAGGGCAGAGAGAGAGGATACAGGGAAGGGAGAGGGAATACAGTGCAGGGAGAGAGAATACAGGGCAAGGAGAGAGAATACAGGGCAGGGAGAGAGGATATTGGGCAGGGAGCGAGTAGACAGTGCAGGGAGTGAGGTTACAGGGCAGAAAGAGTGAATACAGTGTAAGGAGAAAATACAAATGGCAGAGAGAGAGTATACAGGGTAAGGAGAGAGTACACCGGGCAGGGAGATTGGGGACAGGGCATGGAGGGAAAAACATCGCAGGGAGGGAGGAGACTTGGCAGGGAGAGAGGGGACAAGACAAGGACAGAGGGGACAGGGGAGAGAGTATACTGGGAAGGGAGAGAGAATACATGGCAGAGAGAGAGAATACAGGGCAAAGAGAGAGAATAGAGGGCAGAGAGACAGAATACAGGGCAGAGTCAGAAAATAAAGGGAGAGAGAATACAGGTCAGTGACAGAGGATACTGGGGCAGGGAGAGAGAATACAGGGCAGGGAGAGAGAATACAGGCCAGCGAGAGAAGATATAGTGCAGGGAGAGAGAATACATGGCAGGGAGAGAGAATACAGGGCAAAGAGAGAGAATAGAGGGCAGAGAGACAGAATACAGGGCAGGGTGAGAGAATACAGGTCAGGGACAGAGGATACTGGGGCAGGGAGAGGGAGTACAGGGCAGGGAGAGAGTATACAGGGCAGGGAGAGAGAATATAGGGCAGGAACAGAGAATACAGAGCAGAGAGAGAGATACAGGGCAGGGAGAGAGAATACAGAGCAGGGAGAGAGAATACAGGGCATCGAGAGAGAATACAGGGCAGAGAGAGAGAATACAGGGCAGGGAGATAGAATACAATGCATGGAAAGAGAATACAGGCAGGGTGAGAGAATACAGGGCAGGGAGAGTGTTTAAAGGGCAGGGAGCGAGTATACAGGGCAGGGGGAGCCTATATAGGGCAGGGAGTGCTGATACGGGGCAAAGAGAGAGAGTACTGGACAGGAAATGAGATTACAGGGCAGCGAGCGACAGCAGAGTGGAGGGAGAGAGAATATATGGCAGCGAGAGAGATTACAGAGCAGACGGTGAGCATACAGGACAGGGAGTGAGAATACAGGCCAGGGAGAGAATATACAGGGCAGGGAGAGAGCATACAGGGCGGCGGTAGAGAATACAGGGCAGGAATACAGAATATAGGGCAGTGAGGGTGAATACAGGGCAGGGAGAGAGAATACAGGGCAGGGAGAGAGGGGGCTGGGCAGGGAGAGAGGGGAAAGGGAGACAGGGGGCAAGGCAGGAAGAGAGCGGGCAGGGCAGGGAAAGAAAGTGCAGGGCAGGGAGAGAGTGTACAGGGCAGGGAGAGAGATACAAGGGAGAGAGAATACAGAGAAGGGAGAGAGTATACCGGGCAGGAAGAGAAAATACAGGGCAGGGATAGAGAATACAGGGCAGGGAGAGAGAATATAGGGCAGGGAGAGAGAATACACAGCAGGGAGAGAGAATACTGGGCAGGGAGAGAGAATACAGAGCAGGGAGAAAGAATACAGGACAGGGAGAGAGAATACCGTGCACAAAGAGAGCATGCAGGGCAGGGAGAGTGGGGACAGGGCATGGCAAGAGAATGCAAGACAGGGAGAGAGTATACAGGACAGGAAGAGGGTATACAGGGCAGGAAGAGAGTATACAGGGGTGGGAGTGTGTATACAGCACAGGGGGAGAGAATACAGGGGTGGGAGAGAGAATACAGGGCAGGGAATGAATATAGAGGGCAGGGAGAGAGATGCAGGGCAGGGAGTGAGAATACAGGGCAGGGAGAGAGACTACAGTGCGGAGAGAGAGAATACAGGGCAGGGAGAGAGAATACAGGGCAGGGAAAGAGAATACAGGCCAGAAAGAGAATATACAGGGCAGGGAGAGAGTACACAGGGCAGGGAGATTGGGGACAGGGCAGGGAGGGAATATACAGAGCAGGGAGAGAGGAGACATGGCAGGGAGAGAGGGGACCTGGCAGTGAGAGAGGGGACAAAACAAGGACAGAGGGGACAGTGGAGAGAGTATACAGGGAAGTGAGAGAGAACACAGGGAAGTGAGAGAGAATACAGGGCTGGGAGAGAGAATACAAAGCAGGGAGAGAAGTGCAGGGCAGGGAGAGATAATAAGGGGCAGGGAGAGAGAATAAAGGGCAGGGAGAGAGAATACAGAGCAGGGAGTGAGATACAGTGGCAGGGAGAGAGAATACAGGGCATTGAGAGAAAATACAAGGCAGAGAGAGAGGATACAGGGCAGGGAGAGAGAATATTGGGCAGGGAGAGAGAATACAGGCAGGGTGAGAGAATACAGGGGAGCGAGAGTTAATACAGGCCAGGGAGAGAGAATACAAAGCAGGGAGAGAGAGGCAGGGCAGGGAGAGAAAATCAGGGGCAGGGAGAGATTACAGGGCAGGGAGAGAGAATACAGGGCAGGAAGAGAGAATACAGAGCAGGGAGAGAGATACAGGGCAGGGAGAGAGAATACAGGGCATCGAGAGAGAATACAGGGCAGGGAGAGAGAACACAGGGGAGGGAGAGAATACAGGGCAGGGTGAGAGAATACAGTGCTGGGAGAGCGAATACAGGGCAGAGAGAAAGAATACAGGGGAAAGAGAGAGAGCACAGGGCAGAGAGAGAGAATACAGGACAGAGAGGGACAATACATGGCAGAGAGAGAATACACGGCAGGCAGAGAGGACATAGCGCAGGGAGAGAGAATAAAGGGCAGGGAGAGAGGATATTGGGGCAGGGAGAGAGAATACACTCTAGGAAGATATAATGCAGGGCAGGGAGAGTCGGGACAATGCATGACAAGAAAATACAGGACAGGGAGAGAGTCTACAGGACAGAGTGAGAGAGCACAGGGTAGGGATGGAGTATACAGGGCAGAGAGAGAGTATACAGTGCAACGAGAGTACATAGGGGAGGGAGAGTGTATACAGAGCACGGAGAGATTACACAGGGCAGGGAGTATACAGAGCAAGGAGAGATTACACAGAGCAAGGAGGGAGTATATAGGGCAGGGAGAGAGAATACATGGCAGGGAGAGAGGATACTGGGGAAGGGAGAACGAATACTGTGCAGAATGTGAGAATGCAGGGCAGGGAGTGTGGGGTGAAGGCATGGCAAGAGAATACAGGGCAGGGAGAGGGAATAGAGGGCAGTGAGAGAGAATACAGGGCAGCGAGAGAGAATGCAGTGCAGAGAGAGAGAATAAAGGGCAAAGAGAGAGAATACAGTGCAGAGAGCGAATACAGGGCAGCGTGAGAGAATAAAGGGCAAGGATAGAGAATACAGGGCAGGGAGAGAGAATACAGGGCAGGGAGAGAGAATACAGGGCAGAGAGAGAGAATACAGGCCAGGGAGTGAGACAATACAGGGCAGGGAGAGAGAATAAAGGGCAGGGATCGAGAATACAGGGCAAGGAGAGAGAATACAGGGCAGGGAGATAGAATACAGGGCAAAGAGAGAGAATACAGGGCAGAGAGAAAGAATACAGGGCAAAGAGAGAGAGTACAGTGCAGAGAGCGAATACAGGGCAGCGTGAGAGAATAAAGGGCAAGGATAGAGAATACAGGGCAGGGATAGAGAATACAGGGCAGGGAGAGAGAATACAGGGCAGAGAGAGAGAATACAGGCCAGGGAGTGAGACAATACAGGGCAGGGAGAGAGAATAAAGGGCAGGGATCGAGAATACAGGGCAAGGAGAGAGAATACAGGGCAGGGAGATAGAATACAGGGCAAAGAGAGAGAATACAGGGCAGAGAGAAAGAATACAGGGCAAAGAGAGAGAGTACAGGGCAGAGAGAGAGAATACAGGACAGAGAGGGACAATATATGGGAGAGAGAGAATACACGGCAGGGAGAGAGAATACAGGGCAGGTTGAGAGAATAAAGGGCAGGGATACAGAATACAGGGCAGGGAGAGCGAATACAGGGCATGGAGTGAGGGAGCAGGACAGGGAGAGTGAATACAGGGCAAGGAGAGAGGTTACTGGGGCAGGGGGAGAGAATACAGTGCAGGAAGAGAGAATACAGAGCAGTGAGAGGGAAGACAGGTCAGGGAATGAGGGGGCAGGACAGGGAGAGAGAATACAGGGCATGCTGAGGGAATAAAGGGCAGGAATAGAGAATACAGGGCAGAGAGAGAGAATACAGGACAGAGAGGGACAATACAATGCAGGGAGAGAGAATACAGCGCAGGGAGAGAGAATAGGGGGCAGGGGGAAAGGATACGGGGCAGGGAGAGATAAAATAACTCTAGGAAGATATAATGCAGGGCAGGGAGAGTCAGGACAATGCATGACAAGAAAATTCAGGACAGGGAAAGAGTATACAGGACAGAGTGAGAGAACACAGGGTAGGGATGGAGTATACAGGGCAGAGAGAGAGAGTATACAGTGCAGCGAGAGAGTATATAGGGCAGGGAGAGTGTAGACAGCGCATGGAGAGAGTACACAGCCCAGGGAGGGAGTATAAAGGACAGGGAGGGAGAATACATGGGCAGGGAGAGAGGATACTGGCGAAGGGAGAGAGAATACTGTGCAAAATGAGAGAATGCAGGGCAGGGAGTGTGGGGAGAGGGCATGGCAAGAGAATACAGGGCAGAGAGAGAGAATACAGGACAGAGAGGGACAATACATGGCAGAGAGAGAATACAGGGCGGAGAGAGATTTAAGGGCAGAGAGAGAAAATATACGGCAGGGAGAGAGAATAAAGGGCAGGGAGAGAGAATACAGGTCATGGAGAGAGAAAACAGCGCAGGGAGAGGGAAGACAGGGCAGGGAGAGAGAATACAGGACAGGGAGAGAGAATACAGGGCAGGCAGAGGGAAGACAGGGCAGAGAGTGGGGGGGGCAGGGCAGGGATAGAGAATACAGGGCAGAGAGGGACAATACTTGGCAGAGAGAGAATACAGAGTGGAGAGAGAGATTATAGGGCTACAAGAGAGAGAATACACGGCAGGGAGAGAGAATACAGCACATGGAGAGAGAATAAAGGGCAGGGGGAGAGGATACTGGGGCAGGGAGAGAGAATACACTCCAGGAAGACAGAATGCAGGGCAGGGAGAGTCAGGACAGGGCATGGCAAGAGAATACAGGACAGGGGGAGAGAGTATACACGACAGAGTGAGAGAATACCGGGCAGGGATAGAGTATACAGTGCAGGGAGATAGTGTACTGGGCAGAGAGAGAGAATACAGGTCAGGGTGAGAGAATATAGGGCAGGGAGAGGGAATACAGGTCAGGGAGAGAGAATACAGGGCAGGGAGAGAGAATACAGGGCAGGGAGATAGAATACAGGGCATCAAGATAGAATACAGGGCAGGGAGAGAGAATACAGGGCAGCGAGGGAGTATACTGGGCAGGGAGAGAGTATACAGTGCAGGGAGATATTGTACAGCACAGGGAGAGTGAAGACAGGGCCTGGCAATACACTACAGGACAGGGAGAGAGAATACAGGGCAGGGTGAGAGAATAAAGGGCAGCGATAGAGAATACAGGGCAGCAAGCGAGAATAGAGGGCAGTGAGAGAGAATACAGGGCATGGAGAGGGAAGACAGGGCAGGGAATGAGGGGGCAGGACAGGTAGAGAGAATACAGGGCAGGGTAAGTGAATAAAGGGCAAGGATAGAGAATACAGGGCAGGAATAGAGAATACAGGGCAGAGAGGGAGAAGACAAGGCAGAGAGAAAGAATACAGGGCAAACAGAGAGAGTACAGGGCAGAGAGAGATAATACAGGACAGAGAGGCACAATACATGACAGAGAGAGAATACAGGGCAGAGAGAGTGATTATAGGGCAGAGAGAGAGAGAATAAAGGGCAGCGAGAGAGAATACAGCGCAGGGATAAAGAATAAAGGGCAGGGAGAGAGGATACTGGGGCAGGGAGTGAGAATACAATCTAGGAAGACAGAATGCAGAGCAGAGAGAGTCGGGACAGCGCATGCAAGAGAATACCGGAGAGGAAGACAGTATACAGGACAGAGTGAAAGAATACAGGGCACGGATAGAGTATATAGGGCAGGGAGAGTGTATACAGCGCAAGGAGAGAGTACACGGGGCAGGGCGGGAGTATACAGGGCAGGGAGAGAGAATACTTGGGAGCGAGAGAGGATACTGGTGAAGGGAGAGAGAATACTGTGCAGAATGAGCGAATGTAGGGCAGGGAGTGTGGGGAGAGGGCATGGCAAGAGAATGCAGGGCAGAGAGGGACAATACATGGCAGAGAGAGAATACAGGGTGGAGAGATTGATTATAGGGCAGAGAGAGAGATAATACACGGCTGGGAGAGAGAATACAGCGCAGGAAGAGAGAATAAAGCGAAGGGAGAGAGGGTACTGGGGCAGGGAGAGAGAAAACATTCTAGGAAGACAGAATGCAGGGCAGGGAGAGTCGGGACAGAGCATGGCAAGAGAATACAGGACAGGGAGAGAGTTTCCAGGACAGAGTGAGAGAATACAGGGCAGGGATAGAGTATACAGGGGAGGAAGAGCGTATACAGTGCAGCGATCGAGTATACAGGGCAGAGAGAGAGAATACAGGGCAGGGATAGAGTATACAGGGCAAGGAGAGAGTATACAGTGCAGCGAGGGAGTATACAGGGCAGAGAGAGAGAATACAAGGCAGGGAGAGGGAAGAGAGGGCTAGGAGAGAGAATACAGGGCAGGGATAGAGAATACAGGACATCGAGAGAGAATACAGGGCAGGGAGAGAGAATACAGGGCAGGAAGAGGGAAGACAGGGCAGAGAGTGAGGGGGCAGGACAGGGAGAGAGAATACAGGGCAGGGTGAGAGAATAAACAGCAGGGATAGGGAATACAGGGCAGACAGAGAGAGAAGGAAGGGTAGAGAGAAAGAATACAGGGCAAACAAAGAGAGTACAGGGCAGAGAGATATAATACAGGACAGAGAGGGATAATACATGGCAGACAGAGAATACAGTGCGGAGAGAGAGACTACAGGGCAAAGAGAGAGGGAATACACAGAAGGGAGAGAGAATACACGGAAGGGAGAGAGAATACAGTGCAGGGAAAGAGAATAAAGGGCAGGGAGAGAGGATACTGGGGAAGGGAGAGAGAATACACCCTAGGAAGACAGAATGCAGCGCATGGAGAGTCGGGCCAGGGAAAGGCAAGAGAATACAGGACAGGGAGAGAGTATACAGGACAGAGTGAGAGTATACAGGGCAGGGAGTGAGGGGGCAGGACAAGGAGAGAGAATACACGGAATGGTGAGAGAATAAAGGGCAGGGATAGAGAAAACAGGGCAGGGAGAGCGAATACAGGGCAGGTAGAGAGAATACAGGGCAGGGAGTGGGAAGACAGGGCAGGGAGAGAGAATACAGGGCAGGCAGAGGTAAGACAGGGCAGGGAGTGAGGGGGCAGGACAGGGAGAGAGAATACAGGGTAGGGTGAGAGAATAAAGGGGAGGGATAGAGAATACAGGGCAGGGAGAGAGAATACAGGGCAGGAAGAGGGAAAGCAGGGGAGGGAGTGAGGGGGCAGGACAGGGAGAGAGAATACAGGGTAGGGTGAGAGAATACAGGGCAGGGATAGAGAATACAGGGCAGGGATAGAGAATACAGGGCAGAGAGGGACAATACATGTCAGAGAGAGAATACAGGGTGGAGAGAGAGATTATAGGGCAGAGAGAGAGAGAATAAACGGCAGGGAGAGAGAATACAGTGCAGGGAGAGAGAATAAAGAAAAGGGAGAGAGGATACTGGGGCAGGGAGAGAGAAAACACTCTAGGAAGACAGAAAACAGGGCAGGGAGAGTCGGGACAGGGCATGGCAAGAGAATACAGGACAGGGAGAGAGTATACAGGACAGAGTGAGAGAATACCGGGCAGGGATAGAGCATACAGGGCAGGGAGAGAGCATACAGTGCAGCAAGTTAGTGTACTGGGCAGGGAGAGAGAATACAGGGCAGGGAGAGAGAATACAGGGCAGGGAGATAGAATACAGGGCATCAAGAGAGAATACAGGGCAGGGAGAGAGAATATACAGGGCAGAGAGAGTCGGGACAGCGCATGCAAGAGAATACCGGAGAGGAAGACAGTATACAGGACAGAGTGAAAGAATACAGGGCACGGATAGAGTATATAGGGCAGGGAGAGTGTATACAGCGCAAGGAGAGAGTACACGGGGCAGGGCGGGAGTATACAGGGCAGGGAGAGAGAATACAGGGCAGGCAGAGGGAAAACAGGGCAGGCAGTGAGGGGGCAGGGCAGGGAGAGAGAATACAGGGTAGGGTAAGAGAATACAGGGCAGGGATAGAGAATACAGGGCGGGGCTAGAGAATACAGGGCAGAGAGGGACAATACATGTCAGAGAGAGAATACAGGGTGGAGAGAGAGATTATAGGGCAGAGAGAGAGAGAATAAACGGCAGGGAGAGAGAATACAGCACATGGAGAGAGAATAAAGGGCAGTGAGAGAGGATACTGGGGCAGGGAGAGAGAATACACTCTAGGAAGACAGAATGCAGGGCAGGGAGAGTCGGGACAGGGCATGGCAAGGGAATACAGGGCAGGGAGAGAGTATACAGTGCAGCAAGTTAGTGTACTGGGCAGGGAGAGAGAATACAGGGCAGGGAGAGAGAATACAGGGCAGGGAGATAGAATACAGGGCATCAAGAGAGAATACAGGGCAGAGAGGGACAATACATGTCAGAGAGAGAATACAGGGTGGAGAGAGAGATTATAGGACAGAGAGAGAGAGAATAAACGGCAGGGAGAGAGAATACAGCACAGGGAGAGAGAATAAAGGGCAGTGAGAGACGATACTCGGGCAGGGAGAGAGAATACACTCTAGGAAGACAGAATGCAGGGCAGGGAGAGTCGGGACAGGGCATGGCAAGAGAATACAGGACAGTGAGAGAGTATACAGGACAGAGTGAGAGAATACAGGGCAGGGCTAGAGTATACAGGGCAGGGAGAGAGTATACAGTGCAGCGAGATAGTGTACTAGGCAGAGAGAGAGAATACAGGGCAGGGAGAGAGAATACAGGGCAGGGAGAGAGAATACAGGACAGTGAAAGAGAGAATACAGGGCAGCAAGAGAGTACACTGGACAGGGAGAGAGTATACAGTGCAGGGAGAGATTGTACAGGGCAGGGAGAGTCAGGATAGGGAGAGAGAATACAGGGCAGGGTGAGAGAATAAAGGGCAGCGATAGAGAATGCATTGCAGCAAGCGAGAATAGAGGGCAGGGAGAGAAAATACAGGGCAGGGAGAGGAAAGAAAGGGCAGGGAATGAGGGGGCAGGACAGGGAGAGAGAATACAGGGCAGGGATAGAAAGTACAGGGCAGAGAGGGACAATACATGGCAGAGAGAGAATACAGGGCGGAAAGAGAGATTATAGGGCAGAGAGAGATAGAATACACGGCAGGGAGAGAGAATACAGTGCAGGGAGAGAGAATAAAGGGCAGGGAGAGGGAAGGGAGGGCAGTGAGAGAGAATACAGGGCAGGGAGATGGAATACAGGGCATCGAGAGAGAATACAGGTCAGGGAAAGATAATACAGGGCAGCGAGAGAGTATACTGGGCATGGAGAGAGTATACAGTGCAGGGAGAGAGTGTACAGGGCAGGGAGATTGGGGACAGGGCATGGCAATAGACTACAGGACAGGGAGAGAGAATACAGGGCAGGGTGAGAGAATAAAGGGCAGGGATAGAGAATACAGAGCAGGGAGAGAGAATAGAGGGCAGGGAGAAAGAATACAGGGCAGGGAGAGGGAAGACAGGGCAGGGAATGAGTGGGAAGGACAAAGAGAGAGAATACAGGGAAGGGAGAGAGAATAAAGGGCAGGGATAGAGAATACAGGGCAGAGAGAGAGAAGGAATGGTAGAGAGAAAGAATACAGGGCAAACAAAGAGAGTAAAGGGCAGAGAGAGATAATACAGGACAGAGAAGGACAATACATGGCAGAGAGAGAATACAGGGTGGAGAGAGAGATTGCAGGGCAAAGAGAGAGAGAATACACGGCAGGGAGAGAGAATATAGCGCAGGGAAAGAGAATATAGGGCAGGGAGAGAGGATATTGGGGAAGGGAGTGAGAATACACTCTAGGAAGACAGAATGCAGGGCAGGGAGAGTCAGGAAAGGGAATGGTAAGAGAATACACGACAGGGAGAGAGTATACAGGACAGAAAGAGACAATACAGGGCAGGGAGTGAGGGGGCAGGTCAGGGAGAGAGAATACACGGCATGGTGAGAGAAAAAAGGGCAGTGATAGAGAATACAGGGCAGGGAGAGAGAATACAGGGCAGGGAGGGGGAAGACAGAGCAGGGAGTGAGGGGGGAGGGCAGAGAAAGAGAATACAGGGCAGGACGAGGGATTAAAGGGCAGGAGTAGAGAATACAGGGCAGGGAGAGAGAATACAGGGCAGGGTGAGAGAATAAAGGGCAGGAATAGAGAATACAGGGCACGGAGAGAGAATAGAGGGCAGGGAGAGAGAAAACAGGGCAGGGAGACAGAAGACAGTGCAGGGAGTGTGGGGGCAGGACAGGGAGAGAGAATACAGGGCAGGGTGAGACAATAAAGGGCAGGGTTAGAGAATACAGGGCATGGATAGAGAATACAGGGCAGAGAGAGAGAGAAGACAGGGCAGAGTGAAAGTATACAGGGCAAACAGAGGGAGTACAGGGCAGAGAGAGATAATACAGGACAGAGAGGGACAATATATGTTAGATAGAGAATACAGGGCAGAGAGAGATATTATAGGGCAGAGAGAGAGATAATACATGGAAGGGAGAGAGAATACAGCACAGGGAGAGAGAATAAAGGGCTGGGAGAGAGGATACTGGGGCAGGGAGAGAGAGTACAGGGCAGGGAGAGAGAGTACAGGGCAGGGACAGAGAATACAGGGCAGGAAGATAGAATACTGGGCAGCGAGAGGGAAGACAGGGCAGGGAGTGAGGGGGCAGGACAGGGAGAGAGAATACATGGCATGGTGAGAGAATAAAGGGCAGGGATAGAGTATACAGGGCAGGGAGAGAGAATACAGGGCAGGGAGAGGGAAGACAGGGCAGGGAGTGAGGTGGCAGGACATGGAGAGAGAATACAGGGCAGGGTGAGAGAATAAAGAGCAGGGATAGAGAATACATGGCAGGGATAGAGAATATATGGCAGGGAGAGCGAATAAAGGGCAGAGAGAGAGAATACAGGGCAGGGTGAGAGAATAAAGGGCAGGGATAGAGAATACAGAGCAGGGAGAGAGAATAGAGGGCAGGGATAGAGAATACAGGGCAGGGAGAGGGAAGACAGGGCAGGGAGTGAGTGGAAAGGACAAAGAGACAGAATACAGGGCAGAGAGAGAGAATAAAGGGCAGAGAGAGATAATACAGGACAGAGAGGGAAAATACATGGCAGAGAGAGAATACAGGGTGGAGAGAGAGATTGCAGGGCAAAGAGAGAGAGAATACACGGCAGGGAGAGAGAATACAGCACAGGGAAAGAGAATATAGAGCAGGGGGAGAGGATATTTGGGAAGGGAGAGAGAATACACTCTAGGAAGACAGAATGCAGAGCAGGGAGAGTCAGGAAAGGGAATGGTAAGAGAATACACGACAGGGAGAGAGTATACAGGACAGAAAGAGACAATACAGGGCAGGGAGTGAGGGGGCAGGTCAGGGAGAGAGAATACACGGCATGGTGAGAGAAAAAAGGGCAGAGATAGAGAATACAGTGCAGGGAGAGAGAATACAGGGCAGGGAGGGGGAAGACAGGGCAGGGAGTGAGGGGGGAGGGCAGAGAAAGAGAATACAGGGCAGGACAAGGGAATAAAGGGCAGGGATAGAGAATACAGGGCAGGGAGAGAGAATACAGGGCAGGGAGAAAGAATAAAGGGCAGGGAGAGAGAATACAGGGCAGGAAGAGAGAATACAGAGCCGAGATAGACAATACAGGGCAGAGAGAGAGAGAATGCAGGGCCGATAGAGAGAATACAGGGCAGAGAAACAGAATACAGGGCAGGGGGAGAGGATACCGGGTAAGGAGAGCGAATACAGGGAGGGAGAGAGAATACAGGGCAGGGAGAGAGAATACAGGGCAGGGCGAGAGAATACAGGGCAGAGAGAGACAATACAGGGCAGAGAGAGAGAATGCAGGGCTGATAGAGAGAATAGAGGGCAGAGAAAGAGAATACAGGGCAGGGGGAGAGGATAGAGGGTAGGGAGAGAGAATACAGGGCAGGGCGAGAGAATACAGGGCAGAGAGAGACAATACAGGGCAGAGAGAGAGAATGCAGGGCCGATAGAGAGAATAGAGGGCAGAGAAAGAGAATACAGAGCAGGGTGAGAGAATACAGGGCCGGGAGAGAGAATACCGGGTAATCGGGTAGGGAGAGCGAATACAGGACAGGGAGAGTGGGGACAGGGCAGGGAGAGAGAATACAGGGCAGGGAGAGAGAATAAAGGGCAGGGAGAGAGAATACAGTGCAGGGAGAGAGAATACAAGGACGGGAGAAAGAATAACGTGCAGGAAGAGAGAATACAGTGCAGGAAGAGAGAATAACGTGCAGGGATAGAGAATACAGGGCAGAGAGAGAGAATACACGGCAGGAAGAGAGAATAAAGGGCAGGGAAAGAGAATACAGGGCAGGGAGAGAGAATACAGAGCCGGGAGAGAGAATACAGGGTACGGGGAGAGAGAATACCGGGTAGAGAGAGCGAATAAGGACAGGGAGAGCGGGGACAGGGCAGGAAGAGAGAATACAGGGCAGGAAGAGACAATACAGGTCAGGGAAAGAGAATAAAGGGCAGGGAGAAAGAATACAGGGCAGGGAGAGAGAATACAGGGCAGAGAGAAAGAATACATGGCAGGGAGAGAGAATACAAGGCAGGGAGACAGGATACTGGGGCAGGGAGAGAGGATACAGGAGCAGGGAGAGAGGATACTGGGGCAGGGAGAGAGGATACTGGGTCAGCGAGAGAGGATACTGGTGCACGGAGAGGGGATACTGGGGCAGGGAGAGAGACTACAGTGCAGGAACAGAGAATGCAGGGCAGGGACAGTGGGGCCAGGCATGACAAGAGAATAAATGATAGGGAGAGCGTATATAGGGCAGGAAGAGACTATACAGGGCCAGGAGGGGGAATACAGGGCAGGGAGAGATAATACAAGGCCGGGAGAGAGAATACATTGTAGGGAGGGAGAATACAGGGCAGGGAGAGAGTATACAGGGCAGTGAGAGAATACAGGGAAGGGAGAGAGAATACAGGGCTGGGAGACGGAATACAGGGAGGGAGGGAGGGAGGAAGAATAAAGGGCAGGAAAAGAGGGGGCAGGGCAGGGAGAGAGGGGGCAAATCAGGGAGAGAGGGGGCAGGTCAGGGAGAGAGAATACAGGGCAGGGAGAGGGTATACAGGGCAGTGTGAGAGTATACAGGGCTGGGAGAGAGTATGAAGGGCAGGGAGAGAGAATACAGGGCAGAGAGAGAGAATACATGGCAGGGAGAGAGAATACAGGGTAGGGAGAGAGAATGCTGGGCCGGGAGAGAGAATACAGGGTATGGGGAGAGAGTACAAGACAGGGAGAGTGGGGACAGGCCAGGGAGCGAGGGGACAGGGCAGGGAGAGAGAATAACATTCAGGGAGAGAGAATACAAGGCAGAGAGAGAGAATACAGAGCCAGGAGAGAGAATACAGGGTATGGGGAGCAAGAACAAGTCAGAGAGAGTGGGGACTGTCCAGGGAGCGAGGGGACAGGGCAGGGAGAGAGAATACAGTGCAGAGAGAGAGGATACAGGGCAGAGAGAGAGAATAGACGGCAGGGAGAGAGAATACAGGGCAGGGAATACAGGGCAGGGAGAGAAAATACAAGGCACGGAGAGAGGATACAGGGGCAGGGAGAGAGGATACTGGAGCAGGGAGAGAGGATACTGGAGCAGGGAGAGAGGATACTGGGGCAGGGAGAGAGACTACAGTGCAGGAACAGAGATTGCAGGGCAGGAGAGAGTGGGGCTAGGCATGACAAGAGAATAAATGATAGGGAGAGCGTATATAGGGCAGGAAGAGAGTATACAGGGCCTGGAGGGGGAATACAGGGCAGGGAGAGAGAATACAGGGTAGGGAGGGAGAATACAGTGCCGGGAGAGAGTATACTGGGCAGTGAGAGTATACAGGGCAGGGAGAGTTTAGAAAAGGGCAGGGAGAGAGTATAAACTGCAGGGGGAGAATATAAAGGGCCGGGAGAGAGTATGAAGGGCAGGGAGAGAGAATACAGGGCAGAGAGAGAGAATACACGGCAGGGAGAGAGAATACAGGGCAGGGAGAGAGAATGCAGGGCCGGGAGAGAGAATACAGGGTATGGGGAGAGAGTACAAGACAGGGAGAGTGGGGACAGGCCAGTGAGCGAGGGGACAAGGCAGGGAGAGAGAATAAAGTGCAGGGAGAGAGAATATTGGGCAGGAAGAGAGAATACAGAGCAGGGAGAGTGAATAACGTTCAGGGAGAGAGAATACAGGGCAGAGAGAGAGAATACACGGCAGGGAGAGAGAATAAAGGGCAGGGAGAGACAATACAGGGCAGGGAGAGAGAATACAGGGCAGGGAGAGAGAATACAGAGCCAGGAGAGAGAATACAGGGTATGGGGAGCGAGAATAAGTCAGGGAGAGTGGGGACAGGCCAGGGAGCGAGGGGACAGGGCAGGGAGAGAGAAAACAGGGCAGGGAGAGAGAATACAGGGCAGAGGGAGAGAATAGACGGCAGGGAGAGAGAATACAGGGCAGGGAATACAGGGCCGGGAGGCAGACAATACAAAGCAGAAAGAGAGAATGCAGGGCTGAGAGAGAGAATACAGGGCAGAGTGAGAATACAGGGCAGGGAGAGATAATACAAGGCACGGAGAGAGGATACTGGGGCAGGGAGAGTGGATACAGGGGCAGGGAGAGAGGATACAGGGGCAGGGAGAGAGGATACTGGGGCAGCGAGAGAGGATACTGGTGCACGGAAAGGGGATACTGGGGCAGGGAGAGAGACTACAGTGCAGGAACAGAGATTGCAGGGCAGGGAGATTGGGGCCAGGCATGACAAGAGAATAAATGATAGGGAGAGCGTATATAGGGCAGGAAGAGAGTATACAGGGCTTGGAGGGGGAATACAGGGCAGGGAGAGAGAATACAGGGTAGGGAGGGAGAATACAGTGCCGGGAGAGAGTATACTGGGCAGTGAGAGTATACAGGGCAGGGAGAGAGAATACAGGGCTGGGAGACAGAATACAGGGTAGGGAGGGAGAATACAAGGCAGGGAGAGAGGGGGCAGGTCAGGGAGAGAGGTGGCAAGTCAGGGAGAGGGGGGGCATGGCAGGGAGAGAGAATACAGAGCAGGGAGAGGGTATACAGGGCAGTGTGAGAGTATACAGGGCAGGGAGAGAGTAGAAAAGGGCAGGGAGAGAGTATAAACTGCAGGGGGAGAATATAAAGGGCCGGGAGAGAGTATAAAGGGCAGGGAGAGAGAATACAGTGCAGAGACAGAGAATACACGGCAGGGAGAGAGAATACAGGGCAGGGAGAGAGAATGCAGGACCGGGAGAGTGTACAAGACAGGGAGAGTGGGGACAGGCCAATGAGCGAGGAAACAGGGCAGGGAGAGAGAATACAGGGAGGGAGAGAGAATACAGGGCAGGAAGAGAGAATGCAGAGCAGGGAGAGTGAATAACGTGCAGGGAGAGAGAATACAGGGCAGAGAGAGAGAATAGATGGCAGGGAGAGAGAATACAGGGCAAGGAGAGAGACAATACAGAGCTGAAAGAGAGAATACAGGGCAAGGAGAGAGAATACAGAGCCGGGAGAGAGAATACAGAGCAGGGAGAGAGAATACAGGGCAGAGAGAGAGAATTCACGGCAGGGAGAGAGAATAAAGGGCAGGGAGAGAGAATACAGAGCAGGGAGAGAGAATACAGAGCCGGGAGAGAGAATACAGGGTACGGGGAGAGAGAATACCAGGTAGGGAGAGCAAATACAGGACAGGGAGAGTGGGGACAGGGCAGGAAGAGAGAATACAGGGCAGGGAGAGACAATACAGGGCAGGGAGAGAGAATACAGGGCAGGGAGAGAGAGGACAGGGCAGGGAGAGAGAATACGGGGCAGGGAGAGGGGATACGATGCAGGGAGAGAGAATACAGGGCAGGGAGAGAGAAGACAGGGCAAGCTGAGAGGGTACAGTGCAGGGATAGAGGGGACAGGGCAGCCACAGAGTGGATAGGGCAGGGAGAGAGAATACAGGGCAGGGACAGAGAATACAGGACAGGGAAAGAGAATGCAGGGCAGGCAGACAGAATACAGGGCAGGGAGATTCTTTACAGGGCAGGGAGAGAGAATACAGGGCAGGGACTGAATTTACAGGGCAGGGAGAGAGTATACAGGGCAGCGAGAGAGCATACAGGGCAGGGAGAGTGTATTCAGGGCAGGGAGAGAGTATACAGGGCAGCGAGAGATCCTACAGGGCAGGGAGAGTGTATACAGTGCAGGGAGAGAGAATACAGGGTAGGGAGAGAGAATACAGGGCAGAGAGCGAGAATACAGGGCTGGGAGAGAGAATACCGGGCATTGAAAGAGAATACAGGTCAGGGAGAGAGAATACAGTGCAGGGAGGGAGAATACAGGGCAGGGTAGAGAATACAGAGCCGGGAGAGAGAATACAGGGTACGGGGAGAGAGTACAAGACAGGGAGAGTGGGGACAGGCCAGCGAGCGAGGGGACAGGGCAGGGAGACAGAATACAGTGCAGGGAGAGAGAATTCAGAGCAGGGAGAGAGGAGACAGTGCAGAGAGAGAGAATACCGGGCAGGGAGAGCGAATAGAGGGAGCGAAAGAGAATACAGGGCAGGGAGAGAGAATAAAGGGCAGGGATAGAGAATACAGGGCAGCGAGAGAGAATACAGGGCAGCGAGAGAGTACACTGGGCAGGGAGAGAGTGTATAGAGCAGGGAGAATGGGGACTGGGCATGGCCATAGACTACAGGACAGGGAGTGAGAATACAGGGCAGGGTGAAAGAATAAAGGGCAGGGATAGAGAATACAGGGCAGGGAGAGAGAATACAGGGCAGGGAGAGAGGGGGCTGGGCAGGGAGAGAGGGTGCAGGGCAGGGAAAGAGGGGACAGGGTATGGAGAGAGAGTTCAGCACAGGGAGAGTGAGGACAGGGCAGGGAGAAAGTAGACAGGGCAGGGTGAGAGGGTACAGGGCAGGGATAGAGGGTACAGTGCAGGGAGAGAGAATACAGGGGAGAGCAAATACAGGGAAGGGAGAGAGAATACAGGGCAGGGAGAGAGAATTCAGGACAGGGAGAGCGGATACCAGGCAGGGAGAGAGGGAGCAGTGCAGGGAAAGACGGGAGGGGGCAGTTAGAGATGGGACAGGACAGAGAGGGAGGGGACAAGGCATGGAAAGAGAATACAAAGCCAGGAGAGAAGGGCAGGTCAGGGAGAGAGGGGCAGGGCAAGGAGAGTGGGGACAGTGCAGGGAGAGAGAATAAAGGGCAGGGAGAGAGAATAAAGGGCAGGGAGAGAGAATGCAGGGCAGGGAGAGAGAATAAAGGGCAGGGAGAGAGAATACAGGGCAGGGAGAGAGAATACAGGGCAGGGAGAGAGAATACAGGGCAGGGAGAGAGAATACAGGGCAGGGAGAGAGAGGACAGGGCAGGGAGAGAGAATACGGGGCAGGGAGAGGGGATACGGGGCAGGGAGAGAGAATACAGGGCAGGGAAAGAGAAGACAGGGCAAGCTGAGAGGGTACAGTGCAGGGATAGAGGGGACAGGGCAGCCACAGAGCGGATAGGGCAGGGAGAGAGAATACAGGGCAGGGACAGAGAATACAGGACAGGGAAAGAGAATGCAGGGCAGGCAGACAGAATACAGGGCAGGGAGATTCTTTACAGGGCAGGGAGAGAGAATACAGGGCAGGGACTGAATTTACAGGGCAAGGAGAGAGTATACAGGGCAGCGAGAGAGCATACAGGGCAGGGAGAGTGTATTCAGGGCAGGGAGAGCGTATACAGGGCAGCGAGAGATCCTACAGGGCAGGGAGAGTGTATACAGTGCAGGGAGAGAGAATACAGGGTAGGGAGAGAGAATACAGGGTAGGGAGAGAGAATACAGGGCTGGGAGAGAGAATACCGGGCATTGAAAGAGAATACAGGTCAGGGAGAGAGAATACAGTGCAGGGAGGGAGAATACAGGGCAGGGTAGAGAATACAGAGCCGGGAGAGAGAATACAGGGTACGGGGAGAGAGTACAAGACAGGGAGAGTGGGGACAGGCCAGCGAGCGAGGGGACAGGGCAGGGAGACAGAATACAGTGCAGAGAGAGAGAATACCGGGCAGGGAGAGCGAATAGAGGGAGCGAAAGAGAATACAGGGCAGGGAGAGAGAATAAAGGGCAAGGATAGAGAATACAGGGCAGCGAGAGAGAATACAGGGCAGCGAGAGAGTACACTGGGCAGGGAGAGAGTGTACAGGGCAGGGAGAATGGGGACTGGGCATGGCCATAGACTACGGGACAGGGAGTGAGAATACAGGGCAGGGTGAAAGAATAAAGGGCAGGGATAGAGAATACAGGGCAGGGAGAGAGAATACAGGGCAGGGAGAGAGGGGGCTGGGCAGGGAGAGAGGGTGCAGGGCAGGAAAAGAGGGGACAGGGTATGGAGAGAGAGTTCAGCACAGGGAGAGTGAGGACAGGGCAGGGAGAAAGTAGACAGGGCAGGGTGAGAGGGTACAGGGCAGGGATAGAGGGTACAGTGCAGGGAGAGAGAATACAGGGGAGAGCAAATACAGGGAAGGGAGAGAGAATACAGGGCAGGGAGAGCAGATACCAGGCAGGGAGTGAGGGAGCAGTGCAGGGAAAGACGGGAGGGGGCAGTTAGAGATGGGACAGGACAGAGAGGGAGGGGACAAGGCATGGAGAGAGAATACAAAGCCGGGAGAGAAGGGCAGGTCAGGGAGAGAGGGGCAGGGCAAGGAGAGTGGGGACAGTGCAGGGAGAGAGAATAAAGGGCAGGGAGAGAGAATAAAGGGCAGGGAGAGAGAATGCAGGGTAGGGAGAGAGAATACAGGGCAGGGAGAGAGAATAAAGGGCAGGGAGAGAGAATACAGGGCAGGGAGAGAGAATAAAGGGCAGGGAGAGAGAATACAGGGCAGGGAGAGAGAATACAGGGCAGGGAGAGAGAGGACAGGGCAGGGAGAGAGAATACGGGGCAGGGAGAGGGGATATGGGGCAGGGAGAGAGAATACAGGGCAGGGAGAGAGAAGACAGGGCAAGCTGAGAGGGTACAGTGCAGGGATAGAGGGGACAGGGCAGCCACAGAGCGGATAGGGCAGGGAGAGAGAATACAGGGCAGGGACAGAGAATACAGGACAGGGACAGAGAATACAGGACAGGGAAAGAGAATGCAGGGCAGGCAGACAGAATACAGGGCAGGGAGATTCTTTACAGGGCAAGGAGAGAGTATACAGGGCAGCGGGAGAGCAGACAGGGCAGGGAGAGTGTATTCAGGGCAGGGAGAGAGTATACAGGGCAGCGAGAGATCCTACAGGGCAGGGAGAGAGAATACAGGGTAGGGAGAGAGAATACAGGGCAGAGAGCGAGAATACAGGGCTGGGAGAGAGAATACCGGGCATTGAAAGAGAATACAGGTCAGGGAGAGAGAATACAGGGCAGGGAGGGAGAATACAGGGCAGGGTAGAGAATACAGAGCCGGGAGAGAGAATACAGGGTACGGGGAGAGAGTACAAGACAGGGAGAGTGGGGACAGGCCAGTGAGCGAGGGGACAGGGCAGGGAGACAGAATACAGTGCAGGGAGAGAGAATTCAGAGCAGGGAGAGAGGAGACAGTGCAGAGAGAGAGAATACCGGGCAGGGAGAGCGAATAGAGGGAGCGAAAGAGAATACAGGGCAGGGAGAGAGAATAAAGGGCAGGGATAGAGAATACAGGGCAGCGAGAGAGAATACAGGGCAGCGAGAGAGTACACTGGGCAGGGAGAGAGTGTACAGGGCAGGGAGAATGGGGACTGGGCATGGTCATAGACTACAGGACAGGGAGTGAGAATAAAGGGCAGGGTGAAAGAATAAAGGGCAGGGATAGAGAATACAGGGCAGGGAGAGAGAATACAGGGCAGGGAGAGAGAATACAGGGCAGGGAGAGAGGGGGCGGGGCAGGGAGAGAGGGTGCAGGGCAGGGAAAGAGGGGACAGGGTATGGAGAGAGAGTTCAGCACAGGGAGAGTGAGGACAGGGCAGGGAGAAAGTAGACAGGGCAGGGTGAGAGGGTACAGGGCAGGGAGAGAGAATACAGGGGAGAGCAAATACAGGGAAGGGAGAGAGAATACAGGGCAGGGAGAGAGATTTCAGGACAGGGAGAGCGGATACCAGGCAGGGAGAGAGGGAGCAGTGCAGGGAAAGACGGGAGGGGGCAGTTAGAGATGGGACAGGACAGAGAGGGAGGGGACAAGGCATGGAGAGAGAATACAAAGCCGGGAGAGAAGGGCAGGTCAGGGAGAGAGGGGCAGGGCAAGGAGAGTGGGGACAGTGCAGGGAGAGAGAATAAAGGGCAGGGAGAGAGAATAAAGGGCAGGGAGAGAGAATAAAGGGCAGGGAGAGAGAATGCAGGGCAGGGAGAGAGAATGCAGGGCAGGGAGAGAGAATGAATGGCAGGGAGAGAGAATGCAGGGCAGGGAGAGAGAATACAGGGCAGGGAGAGAGAATAAAGGGCAGGGAGAGAGAATACGGGGCAGGGAGAGGGGATACGGGGCAGGGAGAGAGAATACAGGGCAGGGAGAGAGAAGACAGGGCAGGGAGAGAGAAGACAGGGCAAGCTGAGAGGGCACAGTGCAGGGATAGAGGGGACAGGGCAGCCACAGAGCGGATAGGGCAGGGAGATTCTTTACAGGGCAGGGAGAGAGAATACAGGGCAGGGACTGAATTTACAGGGCAAGGAGAGAGTGTACAGGGCAGCGAGAGAGCGTACAGGGCAGGGAGAGTGTATACAGTGCAGGGAGAGAGAATACAGGGTAGGGAGAGAGAATACAGGGCAGAGAGCGAGAATACAGGGCTGGGAGAGAGAATACCGGGCATTGAAAGAGAATACAGGTCAGGGAGAGAGAATACAGGGCAGGGAGAGAGAATACAGGGCAGGGAGAGAGAATACAGGGCAGGGAGAGAGTATACTGGGCAGGGAGAGCGAATACAGGGCAGGGAGAGAGAATACAGGGCAGGGAGAGAGAATACAGGGCAGGGAGAGTGTATTCAGGGCAGAGAGCGAGAATACAGGGCAGGGAGAGTGTCTAAAGGGCAGAGAGAGAGAAGACAGGGCAGGGAGAGAGAATACAGGGCTGGGAGAGAGAATGCAGGGCAGGGAGAGATAATGCAGGGCAGGGCGAGAGTATACAGGGCGGGGAGAAAGTATAAAGAACACAAGGAGAGTATAAGGGCAGGCAGAGATTATGCAGGGCATGGAGAGAGAATACAGGGCAGGAAGAGAGAATACAGGGCAGCGAGAGAGAATACAGGGCAGGGAGAGAGAATACACGACAGGGAAAGAGAATGCAGGGCAGGCAGACAGAATACAGGGCAGGGAGAGACTTTACAGGGCAGGGAGAGTGTATTCAGGGCAGGGAGAGAGTATACAGGGCAGCGAGAGAGCCTACAGGGTAAGGGAGAGTGTATACAGTGCAGGGAGAGAGAATACAGGGTAGGGAGAGAGAATACAGGGCAGAGAGCGAGAATACAGGTCAGGGAGAGAGAATGCCGGGCAGGGCAGGGAGAGTGTATAAAGGGCACGGAGAGAGAAGACAGGGCAGGGAGAGAGCATACAGGGCAGCTGGAGAGCCTACAGGGCAGGGAGAGTGTATACAGTGCAGGGATAGAGCATACAGTGCAGAGAGCGAGAATACCGGGCAGGGAGAAAGAATACCGGGCATTGAAAGAGAATACAGGTCAGGGAGAGAGAATGCCGGGCAGGGTGAGAGTATACAGGGTGGGGAGAAAGTATAAAGGACACAGGGAGAGTATACAGGGCAGGGAGAGATTATGCAGGGCATGGAGAGAGAATACAGGGCAGGGAGAGAGAATACAGGGCAAAGAGAGGGAAGACATGGCCGGGAGTGAGGGGGCAGGACAGTGAGAGAGAATACAGGGGAGGGTGAGAGAATATAAGGCAGGGATAGAGAATACAGCACAGGGAGAGAGAATACAGGGCAGCGAGAGAGTATACTGGACAGGGAGAGAGTGTACAGGGCAGGGAGATTGGGGACAGGGCATGGCAATAGACTACAGGACACGGAGAGAGAACACAGGGCAGGGAGAGAGAATACAGGGCAGGGAGAGAGAATACAGGGCAGGGGGAGAGAAGACGGCAGGGAGAGATAAAACAGTGCATGGAGTGAGGGGGCAGAGCAAGGAGAGAGGGGGCAGGGCAGGGAGAGAGAGTTCAGGACAGGGAGAATGGGGACAGGGCAGGGAGAGAGGGTACAGGGCAGGGAGAGAGAATACAGGGGAGAGCAAATACAGGGCAGAGAGAGAGAATACAGGGCAGGGAGAGCGAATATAGGGCAGGGATTGAAGGGGCAGGACAGGGAAAGAGAATACAGGGCAGGGAGAGAGGATACTGGGGCAAGGACAGAGAATATAGTGCAGAAAGAGAGAATGCAGGGCAGGGAGAGTGAGGACAGGGCATGGTAATAGACTACAGGTCAGTGAGAGAGTATACAGGGCAGAGTGAGAATATACAGGGCAGGAAGAGGGTATACAGGGCAGGAAGGTAGTATACAAGGCAGGGAGAGAGTATGTAGGGCAGGGAGAGTGTATATAGCACAAGCAGAGCATACACAGGGCAGGGAGGGAGTATAGAGGGCAAGGAGAGAGTATACAGGGCAGTGAAAGTGGATAGAGGGCAGAAAGAGAGAACACAGAGCAGGGAGAGAGAATACAGGGCAGGGAGAGGGAATAGAATGCAGGGTAAGAGAGTACAGGGAGTGAGAGAGAATACAGGGCAGGGACAGAGGATACTGGGGCAGGTAGCGAGAATAAAGTGCAGTAAGAGAGAAAACAGGGCAAGGAGAGAGAATACAGGACAGAATGAGAGTATACAGGGCAGGGAGAGAGCATACAGCGCAGATTGAGAACATACAGGGCAGGAGGAGAGTATACAAGGCAAGGAGAGAGTATATAGGGCAGGGAGAGAGTATACAGGGCAGTGAAAGAATATATAGGGCAGAGAGAGAGAATACAGGATAGGGAGAGAGAATACAGGGCAGGGAGAGACAATACAGGTCAGGGAGAGAGAATACACGGCAGGGAGAGATAATACAGGGCAGGGAGAGTGAATACAAAGAAGGGAAAGAGGGGCAGGGCAGTGAGAGTGTATACAGGGAAGGGAGAGAGGGGACAGGGCAGGGAGAGAGAATACACAGCAGGGAGAGAGAATACAGGGCAGGGAGAGAGAATACAGGTCAGGAAAAGCATATACAGGGCAGGGAGAGAGTATTCAGAGCAGGGAGAGACTATCCAGGGCAGGGAAAGAGTATACAGGGCAAGAAGAGTGTATACAGGGCAGAGAGAGTGAATACAGGACAGAGAGGGAGATTACAGGGCAGAGAGAGAGAATACAGGGCAGGAAGAGATAATACAGGGCAGGGTGAGAGAATACAGGGCAGGGACTGAAGGGGCAGGGCAGGGAGAGTCGGGGCAGGGCAGGGAGAGAGGGGATGGGTTAGGGAGAGAGAGTACAGGACAGGGAGAATGGGGACAGGGCAGGGACAGAGAATACAGGGGAGAGAGATTACAGGGAATGGTGAGAGAATACAGGGCAGGGAGAGAGTATACAAGGCAGGGAGAGAGAATGCAGGGCAGGGAGAGAGGATACTGGGGTAGGGTGAGAGGATACACTCTACGAAGACAGAATGCAGGCAGGAAGAGTGGGGACAGGGTATGGCAAGAGAATACAGGATAGGGAGAGAGTATACAGGGAAGAATAAGAGAGTATACAGGGCAGGGAGAGAGTATACAGGGCAGGGAGAGAGTATACAGGGCAGAGTGAGAATATACAGGGCAGGAAGAGAGTATACAAGGCAGGGAGAGAGTATATACGGCAGGGAGAGAGTATACAGGGCAGGGAGAGAGTAAACAGGGCAGGGAGAGCGAATACCAGGCAGGGAGAGAGGGAGCAGTGCAGTGAGAGAGAATGCAGGGCAGGGCGAGAGTATACAGGGCAGGGAGAGTATACAGGGCAGGGAGAGATTATGCAGGGCAGAGAGAGAGAATACAGGGAGAGGGAAGACATGGCAGGGAGTGAGGGGGCAGGACAGAGAGAGAGAATACAGGGCAGGGAGAGAGAATACAGGGCAGGGAGAGAGGATACAGGGGAAGGGAGAGAGAATACTGTGCAGAATGAGAGAATGCAGGGCAGGGAGAGATTGTGCAGGGCAGAGAGAGAGAATACAGGGCAGAGAGAGAATAAAGGAGAGAGAGAATGAAAACAGGGCAGAGAGAGACAACATAGGGCAGAAAGAGACAATACAGGGCATAGAGAGACAATACAGGGCAAGGAGAGAGAATTCAGGACAGGGAGAGTGAATACCGGGCAGGGAGAGAGGGAGCAGTGCAGGGAGAGAGAATGCAGGGCAGGGCGAGAGTATACAGGGCGGGTAGAGAGTATAAAGGACACAGGGAGAGTATACAGGGCAGGGAGAGATTATGCAAGGCAGAGAGAGAGAATACAGGGAGAGGGAAGACATGGCAGGGAGTGAGGGGGCATGAAGAGAGAGAGAATACAGAGCAAGGTGAGACAATAAAGGGCAGGGATAGAGAATACAGGGCAGGGATAGAGAATACAGGGCAGGGAGAGAGAATACAGGGCAGGGAGAGTGTATACAGTGCAGGGAGAGAGAATACAGGGCAGGGAGAGAGAATACAGGGCAGAGAGCGAGAATACAAGGCAGGGAGAGAGAATACCGGGCATGGAGAGAGACAATACAGGTCAGGGAGAGAGAATGCCGGGCAGGGCAGGGAGAGTGTATAAAGAGCAGGGAGAGAGAATGCAGGGTAGGGAGAGATTATGCAGGGCAGAGAGAGAGAATACAGGGCAGGGAGACAGAATTCAGGACAGGGAGAGCGAATACCAGGCAGGGAGAGAGGGACCAGTGCAGTGAGAGAGAATGCAGGGCAGGGCGAGAGTATACAGGGCGGGGAGAGAGTATAAAGGACACAGGGAGAGTATACAGGGCAGGGAGAGATTATGCAGGGCAGAGAGAGAGAATACAGGGAGAGGGAAGACATGGCAGGGAGTGAGGGGGCAGGACAGAGAGAGAGAATACAGGGCAGGGTGAGACAATAAAGGGCAGGGATAGAGAATACAGGGCAGGGATAGAGAATACAGGGCAGGGAGAGAGAATACAGGACAGGGAGAGTGTATACAGTGCAGGGAGAGAGAATACAGGGCAGGGAGAGAGAATACAGGGCAGAGAGCGAGAATACAGGGCAGGGAGAGAGAATACCGGGCATGGAGAGAGAGAATACAGGTCAGGGAGAGAAAATGCCGGTCAGGGCAGGGAGAGTGTATAAAGGGCAGGGAGAGAGAAGACAGGGCAGGGAGAGAGAAGACAGGGCTGGGAGAGAGAATGCAGGGTAGGGAGAGAGAATACAGGGCAGGGAGAGAAAAGACATGGCAGAGAGTGAGGGGGCAGGACAGAGAAAGAGAATACAGGGCAGGGTGGGAGAATAAAGGGCAGGGATAGAGAATACAGAGCAGGGAGAGAGAATACCGGGCATGGAGAGAGAGAATACAGGTCAGGGAGAGAGATTGCTGGGAAGGGCAGGGAGAGTGTATAAAGGGCAGGGAGAGAGAAGACAGGGCAGGGAGAGAGATTAAAGGGCAGGGATAGAGAATACAGGGCAGGGAGAGAGAATACAGAGCAGCGAGAGAGTATACTGGGCAGGGAGACAGTATACAGTGCAGGGAGAGAGTGTACAGGGCAGGGAGAATGGGGATAGGGCATGGCAATAGACTACAGGACACGGAGAGAGAATACAGGGCTGAATGAAAGAATAAAGGGCAGGGATAGAGAATACAGGACAGGGAGAGAGAATACAGGGCAGAGAGAGTGAAGACAGGGCAGGGAGAGAGAATACAGGGCAGGGAGAGATAATACAGGGCAGAGAGAGTGAAGACAGGGCAGGGAGAGAGAAGACGGCAGGGAGAGATAATACAGTACTTGGAGTGAGGGGGCAGAGCAAGGAGAGAGGGGGCAGGGGAGGGAGAGAGGGGGAGGGGCAGGGAGAGAGGATACTGGGGAAGGGAGAGAGAATACTGTGCAGAATGAGAGAATGCAGGGCAGGGAGTGTAGGGAGAGGGCATGGCAAGAGAATACAGGACAGAGAGGGACAATACATGGCAGAGGGAGAATACAGGGCAGAGAGAGAGATTATAGGGCAGAGAGAGAGAATACACGGCAGGGAGAGAGAATACAGCGCAGGGAGAGAGAATAAAGGGCAGGGAGAGAGGATACTGGGGCAGGGAGATAGAATACAGGATAGGGAGAGAGAATACAGGGAAGCGAGAGAGACTACACGGCAGGGAGAGAGACTACAGGGCAGGGATGGACACTACAGGGGAGGGAGAGAGAATACAGGGTAGGGAGAGAGAATACAGGGCAGGGAGAGAGGCGACGGCGCAGGGAGAGAGGGCGTGGTGCAGGGAGAGAAGGTGCAGGGCAGGGAGAAAGGGGTCAATATAGGGAGAGAGAATACAGGACAGGGAGAATGAGGACAGGTAGGGAGATAGGGGACAGGGCAGGGAGTGTGGGGTCAGGGCAGGGAGAGTGGAATACATGGCAGGGAGAGAGGATACAGGGGAAGGGAGAGAGAATACTGTGCAGAATGAGAGAATGCAGGGCAGGGAGAGAGAATACAGGTCAGAGAGCGAGAATACAGGGCAGAGAGAGAATAAAGGAGAGAGAGAATGAAAACAGGGCAGAGAGAGACAACACAGGGCAGAGAGAGACAATACAGGGCAGAGAGAGACAATACAGGGCAGGGAGAGAGAATTCAGGACAGGGAGAGCGAATACCAGGCAGGGAGAGAGGGACCAGTGCAGGGAAAGAGAATGCAGGGCAGGGCAAGAGTATACAGGGCGGGGAGAGAGTATAAAGGACACAGGGAGAGTATACAGGGCAGGGAGAGACAATACAGGGCAGGGAGAGAGAATTCAGGACAGGGAGAGCGAATACCAGGCAGGGAGAGAGGGAGCAGTGCAGTGAGAGAGAATGCAGGGCAGGGCAAGAGTATACAGGGCGGGGAGAGAGTATAAAGGACACAGGGAGAGTATACAGGGCAGGGAGAGATTATGCAAGGCAGAGAGAGAGAATACAGGGAGAGGGAAGACCTGGCAGGGAGTGAGGGGGCAGGAAGAGAGAGAGAATACAGGGCAGGGTGAGAGAATACAGGGCAGGGATAGAGAATACAGGGCAGGGAGAGAGAATACAGGGCAGGGAGAGTGTATACAGTGCAGGGAGAGAGAATACAGGGCAGGGATAGAGAATACAGGGCAGGGAGAGAGAATACAGGGCAGGGAGAGTGTATACAGTGCAGGGAGAGAGAATACAGGGCAGGGAGAGAGAATACAGGGCAGAGAGCGAGAATACAGGGCAGGGAGAGAGAATACCGGGCATGGAGAGAGACAATACAGGTCAGGGAGAAAGAATGCCGGGCAGGGCAGGGAGAGTGTATAAAAAGCAGGGAGAGATAATGCAGGGTAGGGAGAGATTATGCAGGGCAGAGAGAGAGAATACAGGGCAGGGAGAGAGAATTCAGGACAGGGAGAGCGAATACCAGGCAGGGAGAGAGGGAGCAGTGCAGGGAGAGAAAATGCAGGGCAGGGCGAGAGTATACAGGGTGGGGAGAGAGTATAAAGGACACAGGGAGAGTATACAGGGCAGGGAGAGATTATGCAGGGCAGAGAGAGAGAATACAGGGAGAGGGAAGACATGGCAGGGAGTGAGGGTGCAGGACAGAGAGAGAGAATACAGGGCAGGATGAGACAATAAAGGGCAGGGATAGAGAATACAGGGCAGGGATAGAGAATACAGGGCAGGGAGAGAGAATACAGGACAGGGAGAGTGTATACAGTGCAGGGAGAGAGAATACAGGGCAGGGAGAGAGAATACAGGGCAGAGAGCGAGAATACAAGGCAGGGAGAGAGAATACTGGCCATGGAGAGAGAGAATACAGGTCTGGGAGAGAGAATGCCGGGCAGGGCAGGGAGAGTGTATAAAGGGCAGGGAGAGAGAAGACAGGGCAGGGAGAGAGAATACAGGGCAGAGAGCGAACATACAGGGCAGAGAGAGAGAATACAGGGCATGGAGAGAGATAATACAGGGCAGAGAGAGTGAAGACAGGGCAGGGAGAGAGAAGACAGCAGGGAGAGATAATACAGTACATGGAGTGAGGGTGCAGAGCAAGGAGAGAGGGGGCAGGGGAGGGAGAGAGGGGGAGGGGCAGGGAGAGAGGATACTGGGGAAGGGAGAGAGAATACTGTGCAGAATGAGAGAATGCAGGGCAGGGAGTGTGGAGAGAGGGCATGGCAAGAGAATACAGGGCAGAGAGAGAGAATACAGGACAGAGAGGGACAATACATGGCAGAGGGAGAATACAGGGTGGAGAGAGAGATTATAGGGCAGAGAGAGAGAATACACGGCAGGGAGAGAGAATACAAGGCAGGGAGAGAGAATACAGCGCAGGGAGAGAGAATAAAGGGCAGGGAGAGAGGATACTGGGGCAGGGAGATAGAATACAGGATAGGGAGAGAGAATACAGGGAAGCGAGAGAGACTACACGGCAGGGAGAGAGACTACAGGGCAGGGATAGACACTACAGGGGAGGGAGAGAGAATACAGGGTAGGGAGAGAGAATACAGGGCAGGGAGAGAGGCGGAGGCGCAGGGAGAGAGGGCGTGGTGCAGGGAGAGAAGGTGCAGGGCAGGGAGAAAGGGGACAATATAGGGATAGAGAATACAGGACAGGAAGAATGAGGACAGGTAGGGAGATAGGGGACAGGGCAGGGAGTGTGGGGTCAGGGCAGGGAGAGTGGAATACATGGTAGGGATAGAGGATACAGGGGAAGGGAGAGAGAATACTGTGCAGAATGAGAGAATGCAGGGCAGGGAGAGATTGTGCAGGGCAGAGAGAGAGAATACAGGGCAGGGAGAGAGAATACAGGTCAGAGAGAGAGAATACAGGGCAGAGAGAAAATAAAGGAAAGAGAGAATGAAAACAGGGCAGAGAGAGACAACACAGGGCAGAGAGAGACAATACAGGGCAGAGAGAGACACTACAGGGCAGGAAGAGAGAATTCAGGACAGGGAGAGTGAATACCAGGCAGGGAGAGAGGGAGCAGTGCAGTGAGAGAGAATGCAGGGCAGGGCGAGAGTATACAGGGCGGGGAGAGAGTATAAAGGACACAGGGAGAGGATACAGGGCAGGGAGAGGTTATGCAGGGCAGAGAGAGAGAATACAGGGAGACATGGCAGGGAGTGAGGGGGCAGGGAGGGAGAATACAGTTCAGGGAGAGAGAATGCAGGGCAGGGCAGGGAGAATGTATAAAGGGCAGGGAGAGAGAAAACAGGGCAGGGAGAGAGAAGACAAGGCTGGGAGAGAGAATGCAGGGCAGGGAGAGAGAATGCAGGGCAGAGAGCGAGAATACAGAGCTGGGAGAGAGAATACCGGGCAGGGAGAGAGAATACCGGGCAAGGGAGAGAGAATACAGGGCAGGGAGAGAGTATGCCGGGCAGGGCGGGGAGAGTGTATAAAGGGCAGGGAGAGAGAAGACAGGGCAGGGAGAGAGAATACAGGGCAGGGAGAGAGAATACAGAGCAGGGAGAGAGAATACAGGGCAGGGAGAGAGAATGCAGGGCAGGGCAAGAGTATACAGGGCATGGAGAGAGTATACAGGACACAGGGAGAGTATACAGGGCAGGGAGAGATTATGCAGGGCAGGGAGAGAGAATACAGGGCACGGAGAGGGAAGACATGGCAGGGAGTGAGAGGGCAGGACAGAGAGAGAGAATACAGGGCAGGGTGAGAGGATAAATAGCAGGGATAGAGAATACAGGGCATCGAGAGAGTATACTAGGCAGGTAGAGAGTATACAGTGCAGGGAGAGAGTGTACAGGGCAGGGAGGAGGAATAGAGGACAGGGAGAGAGAATACAGGGCAGAGGGAGAGAATACAGGGCAGAGAGAGAGAATACAGGGCAGAGAGTGAGAAGACAGGGCAGGGAGAGAGAAGACAGGGCTGGGAGAGATAATACATTGCATGGAGTGAGGGGGCAGAGGAAGGAGAGATGGTGCAGGGCAGGAAAAGAGGGGACAGGGCAGGGAGAGAGGGTACAGGGCAGGGTGAGAGGATACAGGGCAGGGAAAGAGAATACAGGGCAGGGAGAGAGGATACTGGGGCAAGGACAGAGAATATAGTGCAGGAACAGAGAATGCAGGGCAGGGAGATTGGGGACAGGGCATGGTAATAGACTACAGGTCAGTGAGAGAGTATACAGGGCAGAGTGAGAATATACAGGCCAGGAAGAGGGTAGTCAGGGCAGGAAGGTAGTATACAAGGCAGGGAGAGAATATGTAGGGCAGGGAGAGTGTATACAGCACGAGCAGTGTGTACACAAGGCAGGGAGGGAGTATAGATGGCAGGGAGAGAGGATTCTGGGGTAGGGAGAGAGAATATTATGCAGAATGAGAGAATGCAGGGTAGGGAGTGTGGGGAGAGGGCATAGCAAGTGAATACAGGACAGGGAGAGAGTATATAGGGCAGAGTGAGAGTATACAGGGCAGGGAGAGAGTATACAGGGCTGTGAAAGTTTATAGAGTGCAGAAAGAGAGAACACAGAGCAGGGAGAGAGTATACAGGGCAGGGAGAGGTAATAGACTGCAGGGTGAGAGAATACAGGGAGTGAGAGAGAATACAGGGCAGGGTCAGATAATACTGGTGCAGGTAGAGAGAATACAGTGCAGTAAGAGAGAATACAGGGCAGGGAGAGAGTATACAGGACAGAATGAGAGTATACAGGGCAGGGAGAGAGCATACAGCGCAGAGTGAGAACATACAGGGCAGGAAGAGAATATAAAAGGCAAGGAGAGAGTATATAGGGCAGGCAGAGAGTATACAGGGCAGAGAGAGAGAATACAGGGCAGAGAGAGAGAATACAGTGCAGGGAGGGAGAATAAAGGGCAGGGAGAGACGATGCAGGGCGGAGAGAGAGGGTGCAGAACGGGGAGAGAGAGTGCAGAAAAGGGAGAGTTGGGATAGGGTAGGAAGAGAGAGTACAGTTCAGGAAGAGTGAGGACAGGGCAGCAAGAGAGGGGACAGGGCAGACAGAGAACGGAAGGGAGAGAACGGACAGGGCAGGGAGAGTGCGGTGAGTGGAGAGAGAATACAGGGAAGTGAGAGAGAATACAGGGCACGGAGAGAGTATACAGGGCAGGGAGAGAGATTTCAGGACTGGGAAAGCTGATACCAGGCAGGGAGAGAGAATACAGAGCAGAGAGTGAGAATACAGGTCAGGGAGAGAGAATACGGGGCAGTGAGAGAGAATATGGGGCAGGGAGAGTGAGAATAAAGGGCAGGAAGAGAGGATACGTGGCAGAGAGAGAGAATAGAGGGCAGGGAGAGAGAATACAGGGCAGGGAGAGAGAATACGGGGCAGTGAGAGAGAATATGGGGCAGGGAAAGTGAGAATACAGGGCAGGAAGAGAGGATACGTGGCAGGGAGAGAGAATAGAGGGCAGGGAGAGAGAATACAGGGCAAGGAGAGAGGGGGCAATGCAGGGAGAGAGGGGACAGGACAGGGATAGAGGGGACAGGGCAGCCACAGAGCGGACAGGGCAGGGAGAGAGAATACAGGGCAGGGACAGAGAAGACAGGACAGGGAAAGAGAATGCAGGGCAGGGACACAGAATACAGGGCAGGGAGAGAGTATACAGGGAAGGAGAGAGAATACAGGGTTGGGACTGATTATACAGGGCACTGAGAGAATATACTGGGCAGCGAGAGAGCATACAGGGCAGGAAGAGTGTATACATGACAGGGAGAGAGTATACACGGCAGCGAGAGAGTATACAGGGCACGGGGAGAGTATACAGGGCAGGGAGAGATTATGCAGGGCAGAGAGAGAGAAGACAGGGCAGGGAGAGAGAAGACGGCAGGGAGAGATAAAACAGTGCATGGAGTGAGGGGGCAGAGCAAGGAGAGAGGGGGTCGGGGCAGGGAGAGAGGGTGCAGGGCAGGGAAAGAGGGGACAGCCTATAGAGAGAGATTTCATGACAGGGAGAGTGGGAAAAGGCAGGGAGAGAGGGGAAAGGGCAGGGAAAGAGGGTACAGGGCAAGGACAGAGAATATAGTGCAGGAAGAGAGAATACAGGGCAGGGAGATAGGGGACAGGGCATGGTAATAGACTACAGGTCAGTGAGAGAGTATATAGGGCAGAGTGAGAATATACAGGGCAGGAAGAGGGTATACAGGGCAGGAAGGAAGTATACAGGTCACGGAGAGAGTATGTAGGGCAGGGAGAATGCATACAGCACAAGCAGAGAGTGCACAGGGCAGGGAGGAAGTATAGATGGCAGGGAGAGAGTGTACGGGGCAAGGAGAGGGAATAGAGGACAGGGAGAGAGAATACAGGGCAGAGGGAGAGAACACAGGGCAGAGAGAGCGAATACAGGGCAGAGAGAGAGAAGACAGGGCAGGGAGAGAGAAGACGGCAGGGAGAGAGTATACAGGGCAGCGAGAGAGCATACATGGCAGGGAGAGTGTATACAGGGCAGGGAGAGGGAATACAGGGCATCGAGAGAGAATACAGGCCAGAGGGAGAGAGAATACAGGGCAGGGAGAGAGAATAAAGGGCCGGGAGAGAGAATACAGGGCAGGGAGAGAGAATACGGGGCAGTGAGAGAGAATATGGGGCAGGGAAAGTGAGAATACAGGGCAGGAAGAGAGGATACGTGGCAGGGAGAGAGAATAGAGGGCAGGGAGAGAGAATACAGGGCAAGGAGAGAGGGGGCAATGCAGGGAGAGAGGGGACAGGACAGGGATAGAGGGGACAGGGCAGCCACAGAGCGGACAGGGCAGGGAGAGAGAATACAGGGCAGGGACAGAGAAGACAGGACAGGGAAAGAGAATGCAGGGCAGGGACACAGAATACAGGGCTGGGAGAGAGTATACAGGGAAGGAGAGAGAATACAGGGTTGGGACTGATTATACAGGGCACTGAGAGAATATACTGGGCAGCGAGAGAGCATACAGGGCAGGAAGAGTGTATACATGACAGGGAGAGAGTATACACGGCAGCGAGAGAGTATACAGGGCACGGGGAGAGTATACAGGGCAGGGAGAGATTATGCAGGGCAGAGAGAGAGAAGACAGGGCAGGGAGAGAGAAGACGGCAGGGAGAGATAAAACAGTGCATGGAGTGAGGGGGCAGAGCAAGGAGAGAGGGGGTCGGGGCAGGGAGAGAGGGTGCAGGGCAGGGAAAGAGGGGACAGCCTATAGAGAGAGATTTCATGACAGGGAGAGTGGGAAAAGGCAGGGAGAGAGGGGAAAGGGCAGGGAAAGAGGGTACAGGGCAAGGACAGAGAATATAGTGCAGGAAGAGAGAATACAGGGCAGGGAGATAGGGGACAGGGCATGGTAATAGACTACAGGTCAGTGAGAGAGTATATAGGGCAGAGTGAGAATATACAGGGCAGGAAGAGGGTATACAGGGCAGGAAGGAAGTATACAGGTCACGGAGAGAGTATGTAGGGCAGGGAGAATGCATACAGCACAAGCAGAGAGTGCACAGGGCAGGGAGGAAGTATAGATGGCAGGGAGAGAGTGTACGGGGCAAGGAGAGGGAATAGAGGACAGGGAGAGAGAATACAGGGCAGAGGGAGAGAACACAGGGCAGAGAGAGCGAATACAGGGCAGAGAGAGAGAAGACAGGGCAGGGAGAGAGAAGACGGCAGGGAGAGAGTATACAGGGCAGCGAGAGAGCATACATGGCAGGGAGAGTGTATACAGGGCAGGGAGAGGGAATACAGGGCATCGAGAGAGAATACAGGCCAGAGGGAGAGAGAATACAGGGCAGGGAGAGAGAATAAAGGGCCGGGAGAGAGAATACAGGGCAGGGGGAGAGAGTGCAGGAGAGGCAGAGTGGTGACAGGGCAGGGAGAGAGGGGACAGGGGAAGGAGAGAGAATATAGTGCAAGGAGAGAGAATTCAGAGCAGAGAGAGTGGGGACAGGGCAGGGAGAGAGAATACAGGACAGGGAGAAAGAATACAGGGCAGCGAGAGGGAATACAGGGCAGGGAGAGAAAATACAGAGCAGCGAGAGAGAATAAAGGGATGGGAAAGCGAATACAGGATAGGGGGAGAGAGTGCAGGAGAGGGAGAGTGGGGACAGGGCAGTGAGAGAGGGGACAGGGGACGGAGAGAAAATACCGTGCAAAGGGAGAGAATTCAGAACAGTGAGAGTGGGGACAGGGCAAAGAGAGAGAATGCAGGGCAGAGAGGGAGATTACAGGGCAGGGAGAGAGAATACAGGGCAGGGAGAGAGAATACAGGGCAGAGAGAAAGAATAAAGTGCAGGGGCAGAGAATGCACAGCAGGGAGAGAGAATATGAAGCAGGGAGGGAGAGGCAGGGCAGGGAGAGTGTATACAGGGCAGGGAGAGAGAATACAGGGCAGGGAGCGAGGGGACAGGGCATGGAGAGAGAGAGGACGGGGCAGGGTGAGAGAGGAAAGGTTTGGTAGAGAGAATACAGGGCAGGGAGAGTTTATACAGCGCTGGGAGAGAGTATGCAGGGCAGTGAGACATTATACAGGGCAGGGAGAGAGATTATAAGGCAGTGAGAGAGCATGCTGGGGCAGGGAGAGAAAATACTGCCCAGAAAGAGAGAATACAGGGCAGGGAGAGTGGGGACAGTGCATGGCAAGAGAATACAGGACAGGGAGAGAGTATAAAGGGCACAGTGTGAGTATACAGGGCAAGAAGATGGTATACATGGCAGGAAGAGAGTATACAGTGAAAGGAGGGTGTATACAGGACAGTGAGAGATTATACAGGGTGCAGAGAGCGAATACAGGGAAGTGAGAGAGAATACAGGGCAGCGATAGAGAATACACGGCAGGGAGAGGGAATAGAGGGCAGGGAGAGAGAATACAGGATAGGAAAAGAGAATACAGGGCAGCGAGAGAGAATACAGGGCAGGGAGAGGGAATACAGTGCAGGGAGAGAGAATACAGGTCAGGGAGAGAGAATATAGGGCAGGGAGAGAGAATACAGGGCAGGGAGAGAGAATACATGACAGAGAGGTAGATTCCTGGGCAGAGAGAGAGGATACCGGGCAGCCAGAGAGTATACAGGGCAGGGAGAGAGAATACAAGGCAGGGAGAGAGGAAACTGGGGCAGGGGGATAGGATACTGGGGCAGGGAGAGGTGATACTGGGGCAGGGAGAGAGACTATAGTGCAGGAAGAGGGAATGCAAAGCAGGGAGGGCGGGGCAGGGCATGACAAGAGAATAAAGGATAGGTAGAGTGTATACAGGGCAGGAAGAGAGTATACAGGGCTGGGAGAGGGAATAGACTGCAGGGTGAGAGAATACAGGGAGTGAGAGAGAATACAGGGCAGGGTCAGATAATACTGGTGCAGGTAGAGAGAATACAGTGCAGTAAGAGAGAATACAGGGCAGGGAGAGAGTATACAGGACAGAATGAGAGTATACAGGGCAGGGAGAGAGCATACAGCGCAGAGTGAGAACATACAGGGCAGGAAGAGAATATAAAAGGCAAGGAGAGAGTATATAGGGCAGGCAGAGAGTATACAGGGCAGAGAGAGAGAATACAGGGCAGAGAGAGAGAATACAGTGCAGGGAGGGAGAATAAAGGGCAGGGAGAGACGATGCAGGGCGGAGAGAGAGGGTGCAGAACGGGGAGAGAGAGTGCAGAAAAGGGAGAGTTGGGGTAGGGTAGGAAGAGAGAGTACAGTTCAGGAAGAGTGAGGACAGGGCAGCAAGAGAGGGGACAGGGCAGACAGAGAACGGAAGGGAGAGAACGGACAGGGCAGACAGAGAACGGAAGGGAGAGAACGGACAGGGCAGGGAGAGTGCGGTGAGTGGAGAGAGAATACAGGGAAGTGAGAGAGAATACAGGGCAGGGAGAGAGTATACAGGGCAGGGAGAGAGATTTCAGGACAGGGAAAGCGGATACCAGGCAGGGAGAGAGAATACAGAGCAGAGAGTGAGAATACAGGTCAGGGAGAGAGAATACGGGGCAGTGAGAGAGAATATGGCGCAGGGAGAGTGAGAATAAAGGGCAGGAAGAGAGGATACAAGGCAGGGAGAGAGAATAGAGGGCAGGGAGAGAGAATACAGGGCAGGGAGAGAGAATACGGCGCAGTGAGAGAGAATATGGGGCAGGGAAAGTGAGAATACAGGGCAGGAAGAGAGGATACGTGGCAGGGAGAGAGAATAGAGGGCAGGGAGAGAGAATACAGGGCAAGGAGAGAGGGGGCAATGCAGGGAGAGAGGGGACAGGACAGGGATAGAGGGGACAGGGCAGCCACAGAGCGGACAGGGCAGGGAGAGAGAATACAGGGCAGGGACAGAGAAGACAGGACAGGGAAAGAGAATGCAGGCAGGGACACAGAATACAGGGCAGGGAGAGAGTATACAGGGAAGGAGAGAGAATACAGGGTTGGGACTGATTATACAGGGCACTGAGAGAATATACTGGGCAGCGAGAGAGCATACAGGGCAGGAAGAGTGTATACATGACAGGGAGAGAGTATACACGGCAGCGAGAGAGTATACAGGGCACGGGGAGAGTATACAGGGCAGGGAGAGATTATGCAGGGCAGAGAGAGAGAAGACAGGGCAGGGAGAGAGAAGACGGCAGGGAGAGATAAAACAGTGCATGGAGTGAGGGGGCAGAGCAAGGAGAGAGGGGGTCGGGGCAGGGAGAGAGGGTGCAGGGCAGGGAAAGAGGGGACAGCCTATAGAGAGAGATTTCATGACAGGGAGAGTGGGAAAAGGCAGGGAGAGAGGGGAAAGGGCAGGGAAAGAGGGTACAGGGCAAGGACAGAGAATATAGTGCAGGAAGAGAGAATACAGGGCAGGGAGATAGGGGACATGGCATGGTAATGGACTACAGGTCAGTGAGAGAGTATATAGGGCAGAGTGAGAATATACAGGGCAGGAAGAGGGTATACAGGGCAGGAAGGAAGTATACAGGTCACGGAGAGAGTATGTAGGGCAGGGAGAATGCATACAGCACAAGCAGAGAGTGCACAGGGCAGGGAGAAAGTATAGATGGCAGGGAGAGAGTGTACGGGGCAAGGAGAGGGAATAGAGGACAGGGAGAGAGAATACAGGGCAGAGGGAGAGAACACAGGGCAGAGAGAGCGAATACAGGGCAGAGAGAGAAGACAGGGCAGGGAGAGAGAAGACGGCAGGGAGAGAGTATACAGGGCAGCGAGAGAGCATACATGGCAGGGAGAGTGTATACAGGGCAGGGAGAGGGAATACAGGGCATCGAGAGAGAATACAGGCCAGAGGGAGAGAGAATACAGGGCAGGGAGAGAAAATACAGGGCAGGGAGAGAGAATAAAGGGCCGGGAGAGAGAATACAGGGCAGGGGGAGAGAGTGCAGGAGAGGCAGAGTGGTGACAGGGCAGGGAGAGAGGGGACAGGGGAAGGAGAGAGAATATAGTGCAAGGAGAGAGAATTCAGAGCAGAGAGAGTGGGGACAGGGCAGGGAGAGAGAATAAAGGGCAGGGAGAGATAATACAGGACAGGGAGAAAGAATAAAGGGATGGGAAAGAGAATACAGGATAGGGGGAGAGTGCAGGAGAGGAAGAGTGGGGACAGGGCAGTGAGAGAGGGGACAGGGGACGGAGAGAAAATACCGTGCAAAGGGAGAGAATTCAGAACAGTGAGAGTGGGGACAGGGCAAAGAGAGAGAATGCAGGGCAGAGAGGGAGATTACAGGGCAGGGAGAGAGAATACAGGGCAGGGAGAGAGAATACAGGGCAGGGAGAGAGAATACAGGGCAGGGAGAGAGAATACAGGGCAGGGTGAGAGAATACAGGGCAGAGAGAAAGAATAAAGTGCAGGGGCAGAGAATGCACAGCAGGGAGAGAGAATATCAAGCAGGGAGGGAGAGGCAGGGCAGGGAGTGTATACAGGGCAGGGAGAGAGAATACAGGGCAGGGAGCGAGGGGACAGGGCATGGAGAGAGAGAGGACGGGGCAGGGTGAGAGAGGAAAGGTTTGGTAGAGAGAATACAGGGCAGGGAGAGAGAATACAGGGCAGGGAGAGTTTATACAGCGCTGGGAGAGAGTATGCAGGGCAGTGAGACATTATACAGGGCAGGGAGAGAGATTACAAGGCAGTGAGAGAGCATGCTGGGGCAGGGAGAGAAAATACTGCCCAGAAAGAGAGAATACAGGGCAGGGAGAGTGGGGACAGAGCATGGCAAGAGAATACAGGACAGGGAGAGAGTATAAAGGGCACAGTGTGAGTATACAGGGCAAGAAGATGGTATACATGGCAGGAAGAGAGCATACAGTGAAAGGAAGGTGTATACAGGACAGTGAGAGATTATACAGGGTGCAGAGAGCGAATACAGGGAAGTGAGAGAGAATACAGGGCAGCGATAGAGAATACACGGCAGGGAGAGGGAATAGAGGGCAGGGAGAGAGAATACAGGATAGGAAAAGAGAATACAGGGCAGCGAGAGAGAATACAGGGCAGGGAGAGGGAATACAGTGCAGGGAGAGAGAATACAGGACAGGGAGAGAGAATATAGGGCAGGGAGAGAGAATACAGGGCAGGGAGAGAGAATACATGACAGAGAGGTAGATTCCTGGGCAGAGAGAGAGGATACCGGGCAGCCAGAGAGTATACAGGGCAGGGAGAGAGATTACAAGGCAGTGAGCGAGCATGCTGGGGCAGGGAGAGAAAATACTGCCCAGAAAGAGAGAATACAGGGCAGGGAGAGAGATTACAGGGCAGTGAGAGAGCATGCTGGGGCAGGGAGAGAAAATACTGCCCAGAAAGAGAGAATACAGGGCAGGGAGAGTGGGGACAGAGCATGGCAAGAGAATGCAGGACAGGGAGAGAGTATAAAGGGCACAGTGTGAGTATACAGGGCAAGAAGATGGTATACACGGCAGGAAGAGAGTACACAGTGAAAGGATGGTGTATACAGGGCAGTGAGAGATTATACAGGGTGCGGAGAGCGAATACAGGGAAGTGAGAGAGAATACAGGGCAGCGATAGAGAATACACGGCAGGGAGAGGGAATAGAGGGCAGGGAGAGAGAATACAGGATAGGAAAAGAGAATACAGGGCAGCGAGAGAGAATACAGGGCAGGGAGAGGGAATACAGTGCAGGGAGAGAGAATACAGGACAGGGAGAGAGAATATAGGGCAGGGAGAGAGAATACAGGGCAGGGAGAGAGAATACATGCCAGAGAGGTAGATTCCTGGGCAGAGAGAGAGGATACTGGGCAGCCAGAGAGTATACAGGGCAGGGAGAGAGGAAACTGGGGCAGGGGGATAGGATACTGGGGCAGGGAGAGGTGATACTGGGGCAGGGAGAGAGACTATAGTGCAGGAAGAGGGAATGCAGAGCAGGGAGGGTGGGGCAGGGCATGACAAGAGAATAAAGGATAGGGAGAGTGTATACAGGGCAGGAAGAGAGTATACAGGGCTGGGAGGGAGATTACAGTGCAGGGAGAGAGAATACATGGCAGGGAGAGAAGGGGCAGGGCAGGGAGAGAAGGGGCAGGGCAGCGAGAAAGAATACATGGTAGGGAGAAAGAATGCACAGCAGGAAGAGGGTATACGAAGGAGAGAGGGAGAGGCAGGACAGGGAGAGTGTATACAGGGCAGGGAGAGAGAATACAGGGCAGGGAGAGAGAATACAGGGCAGGGAGAGAGAATACAGGGCAGGGAGATTCAATACAGGGCAGGGAGAGAGAATACATGACAGAGAGGGAGATCACAGGGCAGAGAGAGAAGATACAGGGCAGCCAGAGAGTATACAGGGTATGGAGAGAGAATACAAGGCAGGGAGAGAGGATACTGGGGCAGGGAGCTACGAACTGGGGCAGGGAGAGGGGATACTGGGGCAGGGAGAGAGACTATAGTGAAGGAAGAGAGAATGCAGGGCAGGAGAGTGGGGCCAGGGCATGACAAGAGAATAAAGGATAGGGAGAGTGTATACAGGCCAGGAAGAGAGTATACAGAGCTGGGAGGGAGAATACAGTGCAGAGAGAGAGATACAGGGCAGGGAGAGAGAATACAGGGCAGGGAGAGAGAATACAGGGCAGGGAGAGAGGGGGCAGGGCAGGGTGAGATGGGGCAGGGCATGGAGAGAGGGGGCAGGGAGAGATTATATACGGCAGTGAGAGCGTATACAGTGTAGGGAGAGAGTAAACAGGGCAGGGAGAGAGTATAACGGGCAGGGAGAGAGAATACAGGGCAGTGAGAGAGTATACCATGTAGGAAGAGAGTATACAGGGCAGGGAGAGAGTATACAGGGCAGTGAGAGTGGGGAAAGGGCAGGGAGAGAGGGGACAGGGCAGGGAGAGAGTATATAGGGCAGTGAGAGCGTATACAGTGTAGGGAGAGAGTAAACAGGGCAGGGAGAGAGTAAACAGGGCAGGGAGAAAGTATAACGGGCAGGGAGAGAGAATACAGGGCAGGGAGAGAGAATACAGTGCAGTGAGAGAGAATACAGAGCAGAGAGAGAGGGGACAGGGCATGGAGAGAGAGAGGACAGGGCAGCGTGAGAGGGGAAAGGTTTGGTAGATAGAATACAGGGCAGGGAGAGAAAAGAAAGTGCAGAGTGAGAGTATACAGGGCAGGGAGAGAGTATCTAGGGCAGGGAGAGTTTCTAAAGCACTGGGAAAGAGTATACAGTGCAGGGAGAGAGAATACAGGGCAGGGAGAGAGAAGAAAGTGCAGAGTGAGAGTATACAGGGCAGGGAGAGAGTATCTAGGGTAGTTAGAGATTATACAGTGCTGGGAGAGAGTATGCAGTGCAGGGAGGGAATATACAGGACAGGGACAGAGTATAGAGGGCAGGGAGAGAGAATACAGTGAAGGGAGAGAGAATACAGCGCAGGGAGACAGAATACAGGGCAGGGAAATAGAATACAGGGCAGCAAGAGAGAATACAGGGCAAGGAGAGAGAATACAGGGCAGAGAGAGACAATACAGGGCTGAGAGAGAGAATGCAGCGTCGAGAGCGAGAACACAGGGCAGAGAGAGAATACAGGGCAGAGAAAGCGAATACAGGGCAAAGAGAGAGAATACAGGGCAGAGAGGGAGAATAAAGGGCAGAGAGAGGGAATACAGGGCAGGGAGAGGGAATACAGGGCAGAGAGATAGAATACAAGGCAGGGAGAGAGAATACAAGGCAGGGAGAGGGGATACTGGGGCAGGCAGAGAGGATACTGGGGCAGGGAGCAAGGATACTGGGGCAGGGAGAGAGACCGCAGTGCAGGAAGAGAGAATGCAGGGCAAGAGAGTGGGGCCAGGGCATGACAAGAGAATAAAGGATAGGGAGAGCGTATACAGGGCAGGAGGAGAGTATACCAGGCTGGGAGGGAGAATACAGTGCAGGGTGAGAGAACACAGGATAGGGAGAGATAATACAAAGCTGGGAGCGAAAATACAGGGCAGGGAGAGAAGGGGTCAGGGCAACGAGAGAGAATATAGGGCAGTGATAGTGTATACAGAGTAGGGGGAGAGTATACAGACAGGGAGAGAGTATACAGGGCAGAGAAAGAGAGTACATGGCAGGGAGAGAGGGGACAGGGCAGGGAGAGAGAGCACCGGGCAGTGTGAGTGGGGAAAGGTTTGGTAGAGAGAATACAAGGCAGGGAGAGAGAATACAGGGCAGGGACAGAGAATACAGGGCAGCGAGAGAGAATACAGGGGAGAATGAGAGTATAATGGGCAGGGAGAGAGAATCTAGGGCAGGGAGAGTTTATACAGTGCTGGGAGAGAATATGCAGGGCAGGGAGGGAATATACAGGGCAGGGAGAGAGATTACAGGGCATTGAGAGAGGATGCTGGGGCAGGGAGAGAAAAAACTGCGAAGAAAGAATGAATGCAGGGCAGGGAGAGTGGGGTCAAGGCATGGCAAGAGAATACAGGACAGGGAGAGAGTATACAGGGCAGGGCAAGATACTACAGGGCAAGGCGAGAGAATAAAGGGCAGGGCAAGAGAATACAGGGCAGGGCAATAGAATACAGGGCAGAGAGACAATACAGGGCAGAGAAAGTGAATACAGGGCCGAGAGAGAGAATACAGGGCAGAAAGAAAATACAGGGCAGAAAGAGGCGCATACAGGGCAGAGAGGGAGAATACAGGGCAGAGAGAGGGAATACAGGGCAGAGAGATAGAATACAGGGCAGGGAGAGAGAATACAAGGCAGAGAGAGGGAATAGAGGGCAGGGAGAGAGAATACAGAGCAGGAAAAGAGAATACAGGGCAGCAAGAGAGAACACAGGGCAGGGAGAGAATACAGTGCAGGGAGATAGAATACAGGGCAGGGAGAGAGAATACTGGGCTGGGAGAGAGAATACAGGGCAGGGAGAGAGAATACATGACAGAGAGGGAGATTACAGGGCAGAGAGAGAGGATACAGGGCAGCTAGAGAGTATACAGGGCATGGAGAGAGAATACAAGGCAGGGAGAGAGGATACTGGGGCAGGGAGCTACGATACTGGGGCAGGAAGAGGAGATACTGGAACAGGGAGAGAGACTATAGTGCAGGAAGCAAGAATGCAGGGCAGGAGGGTGGGGCCAGGGCATGGCAAGAGAATAAAGGACAGGGAGAGTGTATACAGGGCAGGAAGCGAGTATACAGTGCAGGGAGAGAGAATACAGGGCAGGGATAGATGGGGCAGGGCATGGAGAGAGGGGGCAGGGCAGGGAGAGAGTATATAGGGCAGTGAGAGAGTATACAGTATATGGAGAGAGTATACAGGGCAGGGAGAGAGTATACAGGGCAGGGAGAGTGGTGTCAAGGCAGGGAGAGAGGGGACAGGGCAGGGAGAGAGAGAGGACAGGGCAGCGTGATAGGGGAAAGGTTTGGTAGAGAGAATACAGGGCAGGGAGAGAGAATACAGGGCAGGGAGAGAGAATACAGGGCAGGGAGAGAGAATACAGGGCCGTGAGAGTGGATGCTGGGGCAGTGAGACAAAAAACTGCGCAGAAAGAGGGAATCCAGGGCAGGGAGAGTGGGGACAGGGCACGGCAAGAGAATAAGGACAGGGAGAGAGTATAGAGGGCAGGGAGGGAGAATACAGGGCAGGGAAAGAGAATATAGGCAGAGAGAGAAAATACAGGGCTGAGAGAGAGAATGCAGGGCCGAGAGAGAGAATACAGGGCAGAGAGGGAGAATACAGGGCAGAGAGAGAGAATACAGGGCAGAGAGAGGGAATACAGGGCAGAGAGAGGGAATACAAGGCAGAGAGATAGAATACAGGGCAGGGAAAGAGAATACAAGGCAGAGAGAGGATATACTGGGGCAGGGAGCGAGGACAATAGTGCAGGAAGAGAGAATGCAGGACAGGAGAGTGGGGCCAGGGCATGGCAAGAGAATAAAGGATAGGGAGAGCGTATACAGGACAGGGAGAGATAATACAAAGCCGGGAGCGAAAATACGGAGTAGGGAGAGAGTATATAGGGCAGGGAGAGTGTATACAGGGCAGGGAGAGGGAATACAGGGCAGAGAGAGAGGATACAGGGCAGCCAGAGAGTATACAGGGTATGGAGAGAGAATACAAGGCAGGGAGAGAGTATACCGGGGCAGGGAGCTACGATACTGGGGCAGGGAGAGGGGATACTGGGGCAGGGAGAGAGACTATAGTGCAGGAAGAGAGAATGCAGAGCAGGAGAGAGGGGCCAGGGCATGACAAGAGAATAAAGGATAGGGAGAGCGTATACAGGACAGGAAGAGATAATACAAAGCCGGGAGCGAAAATACGGAGTAGGGAGAGAGTATATAGGGCAGGGAGAGTGTATACAGGGCAGAGAGAGAGAATACATGGCAGGGAGAGAGGGGACAGGGCAGGGAGAGAGAGCACCGGGCAGGGTGAGTGGGGAAAGGTTTGGTACAGAGAATACAAGGCAGGGACAGAGAATACAGGGCAGTGAGAGAGAATACAGGGGAGACTGAGAGTATAATGGGCAGGGAGAGAGAATCTAGGGCAGGGAGAGTTTATACAGGGATGGGAGAGAGTATGCAGGGCAGGGAGGGAATATACAGGGCAGGGACAGAGATTACAGGGCATTGAGGATGCTGGGGCAGGGAGAGAAAAAACTGCGAAGAAAGAGGGAATGCAGGGCAGGGAGAGTGGGGACAAGGCATGGCAAGAGAATACAGGACAGGGAGAGAGTACACAGGGCAGGGCGAGAGAATACAGGGAAGGGCGAGAGAATAAAGGGCAGGGCAATAGAATACAGGGCAGAGAGAGAATACAGGGCAGAGAGCGCGAATACAGGGCAGAGAGAGAGAATACAGGGGAGAGAGAGAGAATACAGGGGAGAGAGAGAGAATACAGGGCAGGGAGAGAGAATTCAGGGCAGGGAGAGAGATGAAAATACAGAGTGAGAGTATACAGGGCAGGGAGAGAGTATCAAGGGCAGGGAGAGTTTTTACAGCACTGGGAGAGAGTATGCAGTGCAGGTAGAGAGCATACAGGGCAGGGAGAGAGATTACAGGGCCATGAGAGAGGATGCTGGGGCAGGGAGATACAAAAACTGCGCAGGATGAGGGAGTGCAGGGCAGGGAGAGTGGGGACAAGGCATGGCAGGAGAAATGAGGACAGAGAGAGAGTATACAGGGCAGGGAGAGAGAATACAGGACAGGGAGAGAGAATACAGGGCAGGGAAAGAGAATACAGGACAGGGAGAGAGAATACAGGGCAGGGAGAGAGAATACAGGGCAGAGCGAGACAATACAGGGCTGAGAGAGAGAATGCAGGGCCGAGAAAGAGAATACAGGGCAGAGAGAGCGAATACAGGGCAAAGAGAGAGAATACAGGGCAGAGAGGGAGAATAAAGGGCAGAGAGATAGAATACAGGGCAGGGCTAGAGAATACAGGGCAAGGAGAGAGAATACAGGGCAGAGAGAGAGAATGCAGGGCAGAGACGGAGAATACAGGGCAGAGAGAGGGAATACAGGGCAGAGAGAGAGAATACATGGCAGGGAGAGAGGGGACTGGGCATGGAGAGAGAGCACCGGGCAGGGTGAGTGGGGAAAGGTTTGGTAGAGAGAATACAAGGCAGGGAGAGAGAATACAGGGCAGGGACAGAGAATACAGGGCAGCGAGAGAGAATACAGGGGAGACTGAGAGTATAATGGGCAGGGAGAGAGAATCTAGGGCAGGGAGAGTTTATACAGGGATGGGAGAGAGTATGCAGGGCAGGGAGGGAATATACAGGGCAGGGACAGAGATTACAGGGCATTGAGAGAGGATGCTGGGGCAGGGAGAGAAAAAACTGCGAAGAAAGAGGGAATGCAGGGCAGGGAGAGTGGGGACAAGGCATGGCAAGTGAATACAGGACGGGGAGAGAGTATACAGGGCAGGGCGAGAGAATACAGGGAAGGGCGAGAGAATAAAGGGCAGGGCAAGAGAATACAGGGCAGAGAGAGAATACAGGGCAGAGAGAGCGAATACAGCACAGAGAGAGAGAATACAGGGCAGAGAGAGAGAATACAGGGGAGAGAGAGAGAATACAGGGCAGGGAGAGAGAATACAGGGCAGGGAGAGAGAATTCAGGGCAGGGAGAGAGATGAAAATACAGAGTGAGAGTATACAGGGCAGGGAGAGAGTATCAAGGGCAGGGAGAGTTTTTACAGCGCTGGGAGAGAGTATGCAGTGCAGGTAGAGAGCATACAGGGCAGGGAGAGAGATTACAGGGCCATGAGAGAGGATGCTGGGGCAGGGAGATACAAAAACTGCGCAGGATGAGGGAGTGCAGGGCAGGGAGAGTGGGGACAAGGCATGGCAGGAGAAATGAGGACAGGGAGAGAGTATACAGGGCAGGGAGAGAGAATACAGGACAGGGAGAGAGAATACAGGGCAGGGAAAGAGAATACAGGACAGGGAGAGAGAATACAGGGCACGGAGAGAGAATACAGGGCAGAGTGAGACAATACAGGGCTGAGAGAGAGAATGCAGGGCCGAGAGAGAGAATACAGGGCAGAGAGAGAATACAGGGCAGAGAGAGCGAATACAGGGCAAAGAGAGAGAATACAGGGCAGAGAGGGAGAATAAAGGGCAGAGAGATAGAATACAGGGCAGGGCTAGAGAATACAGGGCAGGGTGAGAGAATACAGGGCAGAGAGAGAGAATGCAGGGCAGAGAGCTTAGAATACAGGGCAGAGAGAGAGAATACAGGGCAGATAGAGAGGACACAGGGCAGGGAGAGGGGATACAGGGCAGGCAGAGAGAATACAGCGCTAGGAGAGAGAATACAATATAGGGAGAGTGAGTACAGGACAGAGAGAGTTGGGACAGGGCAGGGAGAACGAATACAGGGCAGGGAGAAACAATAAAGTGCAGGGAGAGAGAACGTATGGCAGGGAGAGAGAATATGAAGCAGGGAGGGAGAGGCAGGGCAGGGAGAGTGTATACAGGGCAGGGAGAGAGAGTACAGGGCAGGGAGAAAGAATACGGGGCACAGAGAGTCAAAACAGGGCAGGGAGAGAGAAGAAAGTGCATTTTGAGGGTATACGGGGCAGGGAGAGAGTATCAAGGGCAGGGAGAGTTTATACAGCGCTGGGAGAGAGTATGCAGGACAGGGAGAGAGCATACAGGGCAGGGAGAGAGATTACAGGGCCGTGAGAGGCGAAAGGGGAGGGAGAGAGAATACAGTGCAAGGAGAGAGAATTCAGAGCAGGGAGAGAGAATACAGGACAGGGAGAGAGAATACAGGGCAGTGAGAGGGAATAGAGTGCAGCGAGAGAGAATACAAGGCAGAGAGAGAGAGAATACAAGGCAGAGAGAGAGAGAATACAGGGCAGGGAGAGAAAATACAGGGCAGGGAGAAAGAAAAAAGGGCCGGGAGAGAGAATACATGGTATGGAGAGGGAATGCAGGAGAAGGAGTGTGGGGACAGGGCACGGAGAGAGGGGACAGGGCAGGGAGAGAGAATACAGGGCAGGGAGAGAGAATACAGGGCAGGGAGAGAGAAGCCAGGGCAGGGAGAGAGAATCCAGGGCAGGGAGAAAGAATCCAGGGCAGGGAAAAAGAATCCAGGGTAGGGAGAAAGAATGCACAGCAGGAAGAGGGAATATGAAGGACAGAGGGAGAGGCAGGGCAGGGAGAGAGTATACAGGGCAGGGAGAGTCAATACAGGGAAGGGAGAGAGAAGAAAGTGCAGAGCGAGAGTATACAGGGCAGGGAGAGAGTATCTAGGGCAGGGAGAGTTTATACAGCACTGGGAGAGAGTATGCAGTGCAGGGAGAGAGCATACAGGGCAGGGAGAGAGATTACAGGGCTCTGAGAGGATGCTGGGCAGGGAGATTTAAAAAAATGCGCAGAATGAGGGAATGCAGGGCAGGGAGAGTGGGGACAGGGCATGGCAGGAGAATTCAGGACAGGGAGAGAGTATACAGGGCAGTGAGAGAGAATACAGGGCAGTGAGAGAGAATACAGGGCTGGGAGGGAGAATCCAGTGCAGGGAGAGAGAATACAGGGCAGTGAGAGAATGGGCAGGGCAGGGAGAGATGGGGCAGGGCATGGAGCGAGGGGGCAGGGCAGGGAGAGAGAATATAGGGCAGGGAGAGAGAATACACGGCAGGGAGAGAGTATACAGTGCAGGGAGAGAGTATACAGGGCTGGGAGAGAGTATACAGGGCAGGGAGAGAGAATACAGGGCAGGGAGAGAGAATATCAGGCAGGGAGAGAGAATACAGGGCAGGGAGAGAGAATACAGGGCAGGGAGAGAGAATACAGGGCAGCGAGAGAGAATACAGGGCAGGGAGAGAGAATACAGGGCAGGGAGAGAGAATAAAGGGCTGGGAGTGAGTATACATAGTATGGGTAGAGAATGTTGTAGAGAGAGAGAGGGGACAGGGCAGGGAGAGATGAAACATTGGAGGGAGAGAGAATACAGTGCACGGAGAGAGATTTCAGAGCAGGGAGAGTGGGGACAGGGCAGAGAGAGAGAATACAGAGCAGAGAGAGAGAATACAGAGCAGGGAGAAAGGATAAAGGGCAGGGAGAGAGAATACAGGGCAGGGAGAGAGAATACAGCGCAGGGACAGAGAATCCAGAGCAATGAGAGAGGGGACAGGGCAGGGAGAGAGGTGAAAGGTTCAGGAGAGAGATTACATTGCAGGGAGAGAGAATATGAAGCATGGAGGGAGAGGCAGGGCAGGGAGAGTGTAGACAGGGCAGGGAGAGAGAATACTGGGCTGGGAGAGAGAATACAGGGCAGAGAGAGAGAATACCTGACAGAGAGGGAGATTACAAGGCAGAGAGAGAGGATACAGGGCAGCCAGAGAGTATACAGGGCTTGGAGAGAGAATACAAGGCAGGGAGAGAGGATACTGGGGCAGGGAGATAGGATACTGGGGCAGGGAGAGAGGAAATTGGGGCAGGGAGAGGGGACACTGGGGCAGGGAGAGAGACTATAGTGCAGGAAGAGAGAATGTAGGGCAGGGGAGAGGGGCCAGGGCATGACGAGAGAATAAAGGATAGGGAGACCGTATACAGGGCAGGAGAGTATACAGGGCTGGCAGGGAGAATACAGTGCAGGGAGAGAGAACACAGGACAGTGAGAGATAATACAAAGCCGGGAGAGAGTATACAGGGCAGGGAGAGTGTATAATGGGCAGGGAGAGAGGGTCCTGGGGCAGAGAGCTACGATACTGGGGCAGGGAGAGGGGATACTGGGTCAGGGAGCGAGGACAATAGTGCAGGAAGAGAGAATGCAGGGCAGGAGAGAGGGGCCAGGGCATGACAAGAGAATAAAGGATAGGGAGAGCGTATACAGGGCAGGAAGAGCATGTACAGGGCTGGGAGAGAGAATACAGGGCAGGGAGAGAGGTGGCAGGGCAGGGAGAGAGAATATAGGGCAGTGAGAGTGTATAGAGAGTAGGGAGAGAGTATACAGGGCAGGGAGAGTTTATACAAGGCTGGCAGAGAGTATGCAGGGCAGGGAGAGAGATTACAGGGCAGTAAGAGAGCATGCTAGGACAGCGAGAGGGGATACTTGGGCAGGGAGTGAGAATACTGGGCAGGGAAAGAGAATACAGGGCAGGGAGAGAGAATACGGGGCAGGAAGAGAAAGTACAGGGCAGAGAGAGACAATACAGGGCTGAGAGACAGAATGCAGGGCCGAGAGACAGAATGCAGGGCAGAGAGAGCGAATACAGAGCAGAGAGAGAGAATAGAGGGCAGAGAGAGAGAATACAGTGCAGGGAGAGAGAATACAAGGAAGGGAGAGAGAATACGGGGCAGGAAGAGAAAGTACAGGGCAGAGAGAGACAATACAGGGCTGAGAGACAGAATGCAGGGCAGACAGAGCGAATACAGAGCAGAGAGAGAGAATAGAGGGCAGAGAGAGAGAATACAGTGCAGGGAGAGAGAATACAAGGAAGGGAGAGAGAATACGGGGCAGGAAGAGAAAGTACAGGGCAGAGAGAGACAATACAGGGCTGAGAGACAGAATGCAGGGCCGAGAGAAAGAATGCAGGGCAGAGAGAGCGAATACAGAGCAGAGAGAGAGAATACAGGGCAGAGAGAGAATACAGAGCAGAGAGGGAGAATACAGGGCAGAGAGATAGAATGCAGGGCAGGGAGTGAGAATACAGGGCAGGGAGAGGGGATACTGGGACAGGGAGAGAGGATACTGGAGCAGGGAGAGGGGATACTGGGGCAGGGAGAGAGACTACAATGAAGGAAGAGGGAATGCAGGGCAGGGAGAGTGGGGCCAGGGCATGACAAGAGAATAAAGGATAGGGAGAAGTACACAGGGCTGGAAGACTGAATACAAGGCAGGCAGAGAGAATACAGGGTAGGGAGGGAGAATACAGGGCAGGGAGAAAGGGGGCAGGGCAGGGTGAGGGAATACAGGGCAGGGTGAGAGAGAATACAGGGCAGCGGGAGAGAATACAGGGCAGAGAGAGAATACAGGGCAGGGAGAGAAAATACAGGGCAGGGAGAGAGAATAAAGGGCTGGGAGTGAGTATACATAGTATGGGCAGAGAATGCTGTAGGGCAGGGAGAGAGGGAACATTGGAGGGAGAGAGAATACAGTGCACGGAGAGAGAATTCAGAGCAGGGAGAGTGGGGACAGGGCAGAGAGAGAGAATACAGAGCAGAGAGAGAGAATACAGGGCAGAGAGAGAGAATACAGGGCAGAGAGAGAGAATACAGGGCAGAGAGAGAGAATACAGGGCAGAGAGAGAGAATACAGCGCAGGGACAGAGAATCCAGAGCAGTGAGAGAGGGGACAGGGCAGGGAGAGTGTAGACAGGGCAGGGAGAGAGAATACAGGGCAGGGACAGAGGGGAAAGGGCAGGGAGAGAGGTGAAAGGTTCGGGAGAGAGATTACATTGCAGGGAGAGAGAATATGAAGCATGGAGGGAGAGGCAGGGCAGGGAGAGTGTAGACAGGGCAGGGAGAGAGAATACAGGGCAGGGAGAGAGAATACCAGACAGAGAGGGAGATTACAGGGCAGAGAGAGAGGATACAGGGCAGCCATAGAGTATACAGGGCATGGAGAGAAAATACAAAGCAGGGAGAGAGGATACTGGGGCAGGGAGCTACGATACTGGGGCAGGGAGAGGGGATACTGGGGCAGTGAGAGAGACTATAGTGCAGGAAGAGAGAATATAGGGCAGGAGAGAGGGGCAAGGGCATGACAAGAGAGTAAAGGATAGGGAGAGTGTATACAGGGCAGGAGAGTATACAGGGCTGGCAGGGAGAATACAGTGCAGGGAGAGAGAACACAGGACAGGGAGAGAAGGAGCAGGGCAGGAAGAGAGCAGGCAGGGCAGGGAGAGAGAATATAGGGCAGTGAGAGAGTATACAGTGTAGTGAGAGAGTATACAGGGCAGGGAGAGAGTATACAGGGCAGTGAGAGTGTATACAGGGCAGGGAGAGAGTATACAGGGCAGGGAGAGAGAATACAGGGCAGGGAGAGAGAATACCAGGCAGGGAGAGTGGGGCCAGGGCATGACAAGAGAATAAAGGATAGGGAGAGCGTATACAGGGCAGGAGAGTATACAGGGCTGGCAGGGAGAATACAGTGCAGGGAGAGAGAACACAGGACAGGGAGAGATAATACAAAGCCGGGAGAGAGAACACAGGACAGGGAAAGATAATACAAAGCCGGGAGAGAGAATACAGGGCAGGGAGAGTAGGAGCAGGGCAGGGAGAGAGCAGGCAGGGAAGGGAGAGAGAATACAGGGAAGGGAGAGAGAATATAGGGCAGTAAGAGAGTATACAGTGTAGTGAGAGAGTATACAGGGCAGGAAGAGAGTATACAGGGCAGGGAGAGAGAATACAGGGCAGGGAGAGAGAATACAAGGGAGAGAGAATACAGGGCAGGGTGAGAGAATACAGGGCAAGGTGAGAGAATACAGGGCTGGAAGGGGGAATATAGGGTAGGGAGAGAGAATACAGGTCAGGGAGAGAAAAAAACACGGCAGGGAGAGAGAATACAGGGCAGGGAAGAGAATACAGGGCTGGGAGGGAGAATAAAGGGCAGGGAGGTCAAATACAGGGCAGTGAGAGAGAATACATGGCAGGGAGAGAGATAGTATTCAGGGCAGATTGAGATTATAGAGGGCAGGAAGAGAGTATACAGGGCAGTGAGAGAGTATACAGAACAGGGAGAGAGAATACAGGGCTGGGAGAGAGAATACAGGGAAGGGCGAGAGAATACAGGGCAGGGCGAGAGAATACAGGGCAGAGAGAGACAATACAGGGCATAGAGAGAATACGGGGCAGAGAGAGCGAATACAGGGCAGAGAGAGAGAACAGAGGGCAGAGAGGGAGAATACAGGGCAGGGAGCGTGAGTACAGGGCAGAGAGAGAGAATACAGGGCAGGGAGAGCGGATACAAGGCATGGAGAGAAAAAACATGGCAGGGAGAGAGAATACAGGGCAGGGAGAGAGAATACTGGGCTGGGAGGGAGAATAAAGGGCAGGGAGGGAAAATACAGGGCAGGGAGAGAGAATACATGGCAGGGAGAGAGATAGTATTCAGGGCAGATTGAGATTATAGAGGGCAGGAAGAAATTATACAGGGCAGCGAGAGAGTATACAGGGCAGGGAGAGAGAATACAGCGCTGGGACAGAGAATGCAGGGCAGGGAGAGAGAATACAGAGCAGGGAGAGAGGATAAAGGGCAGGGAGAAAGAATACAGGGCAGGAAGAGAGAATCCAGAGCTATGAGAGAGGGGACAGGGCAGGGAGAGAGAATATGAAGCATGGAGGGAGAGGCAGGGCAGGGAGAGTGTAGACAGGGCAGAGAGAGAGAATACCAGACAGAGAGGGAGATTACAAGGCAGAGAGAGAGGATACAGGGCAGCCAGAGAGTATACAGTGCTTGGAGAGAGAATACAAGGCAGGGAGAGAGGATACTGGGGCAGGGAGATAGGATACTGGGGCAGGGAGAGAGGATACTGGGGCAGGGAGATAGGATACTGGGGCAGGGAGAGAGGATACTGGGGCAGGGAGAGGGGATACTGGGGCAGGGAGAGAGACTATAGTGCAGGAAGAGGGAATGTAGGGCAGGAAGAGTGGGGCCAGGGCATGACAAGAGAATAAAGGATAGGGAGAGCATATACAGGGCAGGAGAGTATACAGGGCTGGCAGGGAGAATACAGGGCAGGGAGAGAAGGAGCAGGGCAGGGAGAGAGAATACAGGGCAGGGAGAGAGAATACAAGGTAGAGAGAATAAAGTGCAGAGTGAGAGTATACAGGGCAGGGAGAGAGAATCTAGGGCAGGGAGAGGTTATACAGGGCAGGGAGAGAGATTACAGGGCAGTGAGAGAGGATGCTGGGGCAGGGAGAGAAAAAACTGCGCAGAAAGAGGGAATGCAGGGCAGGGACAGTGGGGACAGGGCATGGCAAGAGAATGCAGGACAGGGAGAGTGTATGCAAGGCAGGCAGAGTGAATACAGGGCAGGGAGAGAGAATACAGGAGAGGGAGAGAGTCTACAGGGCAGTGCGAGAGAATTCAGGGCAGAGAGAGATAATACAGGGCATAGAGAGAGAATACAGGGCAGTGAGAGAGAATATAGGGGAGGAAGAGAAAATACAGGGCAGGGAGAGAGAATACAGGGCAGGGTGAGAGAATACAGGGCAAGGTGAGAGAATACAGGGCTGGAAGGGAGAATAAAGGGTAGGGAGAGAGAATACAGGTCATGGAGAGAAAAAAACACGGCAGGGAGAGAGAATACAGGGCAGGGAAGAGAATACAGGGCTGGGAGGGAGAATAAAGGGCAGGGAGGTCAAATACAGGGCAGTGAGAGAGAATACACGGCAGGGAGAGAGATAGTATTCAGGGCAGATTGAGATTATAGAGGGCAGGAAGAGAGTATACAGGGCAGTGAGAGAGTATACAGAACAGGGAGAGAGAATACAGGGCTGGGAGAGAGAATACAGGGAAGGGCGAGAGAATACAGGGCAGGGCGAGAGAATACAGGGCAGAGAGAGACAATACAGGGCATAGAGAGAATACGGGGCAGAGAGAGAGAACAGAGGGCAGAGAGAGAGAATACAGGGCAGAGAGAGACAATACAGGGCATAGAGAGAATACAGGGCAGAGAGAGAGAACAGAGGGCAGAGAGGGAGAATACAGGGCAGGGAGCGTGAGTACAGGGCAGAGAGAGAGAATACAGGGCAGGGAGAGCGGATACAGGGCATGGAGAGAAAAAACATGGCAGGGAGAGAGAATACAGGGCAGGGAGAGAGAATACTGGGCTGGGAGGGAGAATAAAGGGCAGGGAGGGAAAATACAGGGCAGGGAGAGAGAATACATGGCAGGGAGAGAGATAGTATTCAGGGCAGATTGAGATTATAGAGGGCAGGAAGAAATTATACAGGGCAGCGAGAGAGTATACAGGGCAGGGAGAGAGAATACAGCGCTGGGACAGAGAATGCAGGGCAGGGAGAGTGAATACAGAGCAGGGAGAGAGGATAAAGGGCAGGGAGAAAGAATACAGGGCAGGAAGAGAGAATCCAGAGCTATGAGAGAGGGGACAGGGCAGGGAGAGAGAATATGAAGCATGGAGGGAGAGGCAGGGCAGGAAGAGTGTAGACAGGGCAGAGAGAGAGAATACCAGACAGAGAGGGAGATTACAAGGCAGAGAGAGAGGATACAGGGCAGCCAGAGAGTATACAGTGCTTGGAGAGAGAATACAAGGCAGGGAGAGAGGATACTGGGGCAGGGAGATAGGATACTGGGGCAGGGAGAGAGGATACTGGGGCAGGGAGAGGGGATACTGGGGCAGGGAGAGAGACTATAGTGCAGGAAGAGGGAATGTAGGGCAGGAAGAGTGGGGCCAGGGCATGACAAGAGAATAAAGGATAGGGAGAGCATATACAGGGCAGGAGAGTATACAGGGCTGGCAGGGAGAATACAGGGCAGGGAGAGAAGGAGCAGGGCAGGGAGAGAGAATACAGGGCAGGGAGAGAGAATACAAGGTAGAGAGAATAAAGTGCAGAGTGAGAGTATACAGGGCAGGGAGAGAGAATCTAGGGCAGGGAGAGGTTATACAGGGCAGGGAGAGAGATTACAGGGCAGTGAGAGAGGATGCTGGGGCAGGGAGAGAAAAAACTGCGCAGAAAGAGGGAATGCAGGGCAGGGACAGTGGGGACAGGGCATGGCAAGAGAATGCAGGACAGGGAGAGTGTATGTAAGGCAGGGAGAGTGAATACAGGGCAGGGAGAGAGAATACAGGAGAGGGAGAGAGTCTACAGGGCAGGGCGAGAGAATTCAGGGCAGAGAGAGATAATACAGGGCATAGAGAGAGAATACTGGGCAGAGAGAGAGGATACAGGGCAGCCAGAGAGTATACAGGGCATGGAGAGAGAATACAAGGCAGGGAGAGAGGATACTGGGGCAGGGAGATAAGATACTGGGGAAGGGAGAGAGGAAATTGGGGCAGGGAGAGAGAATACAGTGCAGGAAGAGAGAATGTAGGGCAGGGAGAGTGGGGCCAGGGCATGACAAGAGAATAAAGGATAGGGAGAGCGTACACAGGGCATGGAGAGAGAATACAGGGCAGGGAGAAAGAATACAGGGCAGTGAGAGAGAATACAGGGCAGGGCGAGAGAATACAGGGCAGAGAGAGATAATACAGGGCAGGGAGAGAGAATAAAGGGCTGAGAGAGAGAATACAGGGCAGAGAGAGAAACAGGGCAGAGAGAGCAAATACAGGGCAGAGAGAGAGAGAACACAGGGCAGAGAGAGAAACAGGGCAGAGAGAGCAAATACAGGGCAGAGAGAGAGAGAACACAGGGCAGAGAGGGAGAATACAGGGCAGGGAGAGGGAATACAGGACAGGGAGAGAGAATACAGGGCAGGGAGAGTGAATACAAGGCAGGAAGAGGGAATACTGGGCAGGGAGAGAGGATACTGGGGTAGGGAGCGAGGATACCGGGGCAGGGTGAGAGAGTACAGTGAAGGAAGAGAGAAGGCAGGACAGGTAGTGTGGGGACTAGGCATGACAAGAGAATAAAGGATAGGGAGAAGTATACAGGGCAGGGAGAGAGAATACAGGGCAGGGAGAGAGAATACAGGGCAGGGTGAGAGAATACAGGGCAGGGTGAGAGAATACAGGGCTGGAAGGGAGAATATAGGGTAGGGAGAGAGAATACAGGTCAGGGAAAGAAAAAAACACGGCAGGGAGAGAGAATACAGGGCAGGGAGAGAGAATACTGGGCTGGGAGGGAGAATAAAGGGCAGGGAGGTCAAATACAGGGCAGTGAGAGAGAATACATGGCAGGGAGAGAGATAGTATTCAGGGCAGATTGAGATTATAGAGGGAAGGAAGAGAGTATACAGGGCAGCGAGAGAGTATACAGGGCAGGGAGAGAGAATAAAGGGCTGGGAGAGAGAATACAGGGCAGGGCGAGAGAATACAGGGAAGGGCGAGAGAATACAGGGCAAGGTGAGAGAATACAGGGCAGAGAGAGACAATACAGGGCATAGAGAGAGAATACTGGGCAGAGAGAGAATACAGGGCAGAGAGAGAATACAGGGCAGGGAGAGCGGACACAGGGCAGGGAGAGAGAATACAGGGCAGGGAGAGAGAATACAAGGCAGGAAGTGGGGATACTGGGCAGGGAGAGAGGATACTGGGGTAGGGAGCGTTGATACCGGGGCAGGGAGAGAGTGTACAGTGAAGGAAGAGAGAATGCAAGGCAGGCAGTGTGGGGACTGGTCATGACAAGAGAATAAAGGATAGGGAGAAGTATACAGGGCAGGGAGAGAGAATACAGGGCAGCGAGAGAGAATATAGGGCAGGGAGAGAGAATACAGGGCAGCGAGAGAGAATATAGGGCAGGGAGAGTGTAGACAGGGCAGGGAGGGAGTATATAGGAGAGAGATAGAGTATCTAGGGCAGGTAGAGTTTATACAGGGCTGGGAGAGAGTATGCAGGGCAGGGAGAAAGTATACACGGCAGAGAGAGAGATTACAGGGCAGTGAGAGAGGATGCTGGGACAGGAAGAGAAAGTACTGCACAGAAAGAGAGAATACAGGGCAGGGAGAGAAAATACAGGGCAGGGAGAGAAAATACAGGGCAGGTCAAGAGAATACAGGGCAGAGAGGGACAACATAGGGCTGAGGGAGAGAATACAGAGCCGAGAGAGAGAATACAGGGCAGAGAGAGAATACAGGGCAGAGAGAGCGAGTAAAGGAAAGAGAGAGAGAGAACACAGGCCATGGAGAGAGAATACAGTGCAGGGAGAGAGAATACAGGGCAGAGAGAGAGAATACAGGGCTGGGAGAGAGAATACAATGTAGGGAGAGCGAGTACAGGAAGAGAGAGTAGGGACAGGGCAGGGGGAAAGAATACAGGGCAGGGAGAGAGAATGCACGGCAGGAAGAGAGGATATGAAGCAGGGAGAGAGAAGAAAGTGCAGAGTGGGAGTATACAGGGCAGGGAGAGAGTTTCATGGGCAGGGAGAGTTTATACAGCGCTGGGAGAGAGTATGCAGGGCAGGGAGAGAGCATCCAAGGCAGAGAGAGTGATTACTGTGCAGTGAGAGAGTATGCTGGGGCAGGGAGACAAAATACTGTGCAGAAAGAGAGAATGCAGGGCAGGGAGAGTGAGGACAGGGCATGGCAAGGGAATACAGGACAGGGAGAGAGTATAAAGGGCAGAGTGTGAGTATACAGGGCAAGAAGATGGTATAAACGGCAGGAAGAGAGTATACAGGGAAAGGAAGGTGTATACGGGGCAGTGAGAGATTATACAGGGCAGGGAGAGAGAATACAGGGCAGCGAGAAAGAATACAGGGCAGCGAGAGAGAATACACAGCAGGGAGAGGGAACAGAGGGCAGGGAGGGAGAATACAGGGCAGGAAAAGAGAATACAGGGCAGGGAGAGAGAATAATGGGGCAGGGAGAGGGGATACTGGGTCAGGGAGAGAGACTATAGTGCAGGAAGAGAGAATGCAGGGCAGGAAGAGTGGGGCCAGGGCATGACAAGAGAATAAAGGTTAGGGAGAGCGTATACAGAGCAGGAGGAGCGTATACAGGGCTGGGAGGGAGAATACAGTGCAGGGAGAGAGAACACAAGACAGGGAGAGATAATACGAAGCCAGGAGAGAGAATACAGGGCAGGGAGAGGGAATACAGGGCAGAGAGAGAGAATACATGGCAGGGAGAGAGAATACAGGGCAGAGAGAGAGAATACAGTGCAGGGAGAAAGAATACAGTTCAGGGAGAGAGAATACAGGGGAGGGGGATAGAGTACAGGACTGGGAGTGTGGGGTCAGGGCAGGGTGAGAGGGAAAAGGTTTGGTAGAGAGAATACAGGGCAGGGAGAGAGAATACAGGGCAGGGAGAGAGAATACAGGGCAGAGAGAGAGAATACAGCGCAGAGAGAGAGAATACAGGGCAGAGAGAGAGAATACAGGGCAGAGAGAGAGAATACAGGGCAGAGAGAGTGTATACAGGGCAGAGAGAGAGAATACAGGGCAGGGACAGAGAATACAGGGCAGGGAGAGAGAATACAGGGCAGGGAGAGAGAAGAAAGTGCAGAGTGAGAGTGTACGGGGCAGGGAGAGAGTAGATAGGGCAGGGAGAGATTATAGAGGGCTGGGAGAGAGTATGCAGGGTAGGGAGGGAGTACACATGGCAGGGAGAGAGATTACAGGGCAGTGAGAGAGGATGCTGGAGCAGGGAGAGAAAAAACTGCGCAGAGAGGGAGAATACAGGACAGGGAGAGTGGGGGCAGGGCATAGCAAGAGAATGCAGGACAGGGAGAGTGTATACAGGGCAGGGAGAAAGAATACATGGCAGGGAGAGGGGATACTGGGGCAGGGAGAGGGGATACTGGGGCAGGGAGCGAGGATACCGGCGCAGGAAGAGAGACTACAGTGAAGGAAGAGAGAAGGCAGAGCAGGGAGTGTGCGGCATGGGCATGACAAGAGAATAAAGGATAGGGAGAAGTATACAGGGCAGGAAGAGAGAATACAGGGCAGGGAGAGAGAATACAGGGTAGGGAGGGGGAATACAGGGCAGGGAGAGAGGGGGCAGGGCAGGGAGAGAGAATACAGGACAGGGAGAGAGAATACAGGGCAGGGAGAGAGAATACAGGGCAGGGAGAGAGAATACAGGGCAGGGAGAGAGAATACAGGGCAGGGAGAGAGAATACAGGGCAGGGAGAGAGAATACAGGGCAGGGAGAGTGAATACAGGGCAGGGAGAGTGAATACAGGGCAGGGTGAGGGAATACAGGGCAGCGAGAGAGAATACAGGGCAGAGACAGAGAGAATACAGGGCAGGCAGAGAGAATAAAGGGCCGGGAGAGAGAATACAGGGTAGGGGGAGAGAGTGCAGGAAAGGGAGAGTGGGGACAGGGCAGGGAGAGAGCGACGGGAGGGTGAGAGAATACAGGACAGGGATTGTGAATACAGGGCAGGGCGAGAGAATACAGGGCAGGAAGAGAGAATACAGGGCAGGAAAAGAGAATACAGGGCAGGGAGAGAGAAGGAAGTGCAGAGTGAGAATGTACAGGGCAGGGAGAGAGTATCTAGGGCAGGGAGAGATTATAGAGGGCTGGGAGAGAGTATGCAAGGCAGGGAGGGAGTACACAGGGCAGTGAGAGAGGATGTTGGGGCAGGGAGAGAAAATACTGCACAGAAAAAGGGAATGCAGGGCAGGGAGAGTGGGGACAGGGCTTGGCAAGAGAATGCAGGACAGGGAGAGAAGGACAGGGAGAGAGAATGCAGGGCAGGGAGAGAGAATACAGGGTAGGGGGAGAGAGTGCAGGAGAGGGAGAGAGGGGACAGGGCAGGGAGAGAGAATACAGGACAGAGAGAGAGACGATAGGGCAGGGCGAGAGAATACAGGGCAGGGCGAGAGAATACAGGGTAGGGGGAGAGAGTGCAGGAGAGGGAGAGTGGGGACAGGGCAGGGAGAGAGAATACAGGCCAAGGAGAGAGAATACAGGACAGGGATAGAGAATAGAGGGCAGAGCGAGAGAATACAGGGCAGGGCGAGAGAATACAGGACAGAGAGAGAGAATGCAGGGCCGAGAGAGAGAATACAGGGCAGAGAGAGAATACAGGACAGAGAGAGCGAATACAGGGCAGAGAGAGCGAATAACGGGCAGAGAGGGAGAATGCAGGGCCGAGAGAAAGAATACATGGCAGAGAGAGAATACAGGACAGAGAGAGCGAATACAAGACAGGGTGAGAGGATACAGTGCAGGGAGAGAGAATACAGGGCAGGGAGAGAGAATACAGGGCAGGGTGAGAGAATACAGGGCTGGGAGAGAGAATACAATGTAGGGAGAGCGAGTACCGGACAGGGAGAGTTGGGACAATGCATGGAGAAAAAATACAGGGCAGGGAGAGACAATAAAGGGCAGGGAGAGAGAAGAATGTGCAGAGTGAGAGTATGCAGGGCAGGGAGAGAGTATACAGGGCAGGAAGAGAGATTACAGGGCAGTGAGAGCGTACGCTGGGGCAGGGAGCGAAAGTATTGCACAGAAAGAGAGAATACAGGACAGGGAGAGTGGGGACAGGGCATGGCAAGAGAATACAGGACAGGGAGAGAATATAAAGGGCAGCGTGACAGAATACAAGGCAGAGAGAGGGAATAGAGGGCAGGGAGAGAGCATACAGGGCAGGAAAAGAGAATACAGGGTAGTGAGAGAGAATACAGGGCAGGGAGAGAATACAGGGCAGGGAGAGAGAATCCAGGGCAGGGAGAGAGAATACAGGGCAGGGAGAGAGAATACAGGGCAGGGAGAGAGAATACATGACAGAGAGGGAGATTACAGGGCAGAGAGAGAGGATACAGGGCAGCCAGAGAGTACACAGGGCATGGAGAGAGAATACAAGGCAGGGAGAGAGGATACTGGGGCAGGGAGATAGGATACTGGAGCAGGGAGAGTGGATACTGGGGCAGGGAGAGAGACTAGAGTGCAGGAAGAGAGAATGCAGAGCAGGGAGAGGCAACACAGGACAGGGAGACATAATACAAAGCCGGGAGAGAGAATAAAGGGCAGGGAGAGAAGAGAAAGGGCAGGGAGAGAGAGCACAGGGCAGGGTGAGAGGGGAAAGGTTTGGTAGAGAGAATACAGGGCAGGGAGAGAGAATACAAGGCAGGGAGAGAGAATACAGCGCAGAGAGAGAGAATACAGGGCAGGGTGAGAGAATACAGGGCAGCGAGAGAAAATACAGAGCAGAGAGAGAGAATACATGGCAGGGAGAGCGAATACAGGGCAGGGAGAGCGAATACAGGGCAGGGAGAGAGAAGAAAGTGCAGAGTGAGAGTATACAGGGCAGGGAGAGAGTATCTAGGGCAGGGAGAGTTTATACAGTGCTGGGAGAGAGTATGCAGGGCAGGGAGAGAGTATCTAGGGCAGGGAGAGTTTATACAGCGCTGGGAGAGAGTATGCAGGGCAGGGAGGGAGTAAACAGGGCAGAGAGAGAGATTACAGGGCAGTGAGAGAGGATGCTGGGGCAGGGAGAGAAAAAAGTGCGCAGAAAGAGGGAATGCAGGGCAGCGAGAGTGTGGACAAGGCATGGCAAGAGAATACAGGACAGGGAGAGAGAATACAGGGCAGGGCGAGCGAATGAAGGGCAGGGCGAGAGAATTCAGGGCATGGCGATAGAATACAGGGCAGAGAGAGCAAATACAGGGCAGAGTGATTTAATAAGGGCAGAGAGGGAAAATACAGGGCAGGGAGAGAGGATACAGGGCATTGAGAGAGGATACAGGGCAGGGAGAGAGAATACAGGGCAGGGAGAGAGAATACAGGGCAGGGAGAGAGAATACAGGGCTGGAAGAGAGAGTACAGGGTAGGGAGAGAGAATACAGGTCAGGGAGAGATAAAACATGGCAGGAAGAGAGAATACAGGGCAGGGAGAGAGAATACTGGGCAGGGAGAGAGAATAAAGGGCAGGGAGGGAAAATACAGGGCAGGGAGGGAGAATACAGAGCAGGAAGAGTGTATACAGGGCAGGGAGAGAGAATACAGGGCAGGGAGAGAGAGAGTATAAGGGCAGATTGAGATTATAGAGGGCAGGAAGAGAGTATACAGGGCAGCGAGAGTGTATATAGGGCAGGGAGAGAGAATACAGGGCTGGGAGAGAGAATACAGGGCAGGGATAGAGAAAAAAGTGCAGAGTGGATATATACAGGAGAGGAAGATAGTATATAGGGCAGGGAGAGTTTATACAGGGCAGCGAGAGAGATTACAGGGCAGTGAGACAGTATTCTGGGGTAGGGAAAGAAAATACTGCGCAAAAAGAGAATGCAGGGCAGGGAGAGAGAATACATGACAGAGAGGGAGATTACAGGGCAGAGAGAGAGGATACAGAGCTGCCAGAGAGCATACAGGGCATGAAGAGAGAATACAAGGCAGTGAGAGGGGATACTGGGGCATGGAGAGAGACTATAGTGCAGAAAGAGAGAATGCAGGGCAGGGAGATTGGTGCCAGGGCATGACAAGAGAATAAAGGATAGGGAGAGTGTATACAGGGCAGGGAGTCAGTATACAGGGCTGGGAGGGAGAATACATTGCAGGGAGAGAGAACACAGGACAGGGAGAGAAAATAAAAAACCGGGAGAGAGAATACAGGGCAGGGAGAGAGAATATTGGGCAGTGAGAGCGTATACAGTGTAGGGAGAGAGTATACAGGGCAGGGAGAGAGTATAAAGGGCAGGGAGAGGAAATAAAGGGCAGGGAGACAGAATACATGGCAGGGAGAGAGAATACATGGCAGCGAGAGAGAATACAGGGCAGAGAGAGACAAGACAGGGCAGGGAGAGAGAATACAGGGCAGGGAGAGAGGGGACAGGGCAGGGAGAGAGAATACACGGCAGGGAGAGAGTATACAGTGCAGGGAGAGAGTATACAGGGCAGGGAGAGAGTATACAGGGCAGGGAGAGCGAATACAGGGCAGGGAGAGAGAATACAGGGCAGGGAGAGAGAATACAGGGCAGGGAGAGAGAATACAGTGCTGGGTGAGAGAATACAGGGCAGGGAGAAATAACACAGGACAGGGAGAGATAATACAAAGCCGGGAGAGAGAATAAAGGGCTGGGAGAGAAGTTGCAGGGCAGGGAGAGTGGGGGCAGGGCAGGCAGAGAGCGGGCAGGGCAGGGAGAGCGAATATAGGGCAGTGAGAGAGTATAAGGTGTAGGGATAGAGTATACAGGGCAGGGAGAGAGTATACAGGGCAGGGAGAGGGAATACAATGCAGAGAGAAAGAATACATGGAAGGGAGAGAGAATACAGGGAAGGGAGAGAAGGGGCAGGGCAGGGAGAGGGAATACATGGCAGGGAGAGAGAATACATGGCAGGGAGAGAGAATACATGGCAGGGAGAGAGAATACATGGCAGGGAGAGAGAATACAGGGCAGGGAGAGAGAATACAGGGCAGGGAGAGAGAAGAAAGTGCAGAATGGATATATACAGGGGAGGGAGAGAGTATCTAGGGCAGGGAGAGTTTATACAGGGCAAGGAGAGTGATTACTGGCCAGTGAGAGTGTATGCTGGGGCAGGGCGGGAAAATACTGCACAAAAAAGAGAGAATACAGGGCAGGGAGAGTGAGGACAGGGCATGGCAAGAGAATACAGGACAGGGAGAGATTATAAAGGGCACAGTGTGAGTATACAGGGCAAGAAGATGGTATACATGGCAGGAAGAGAGTATACAGTGAAGGGAGTGTGTATACAGGGCAGTGAGAGATTATACAGGGTGCAGAGAGCGAATACAGGGCACCGAGAGAGAATACAAGGCAGAGAGAGAGAATACACGGCAGTAAGAGGGAATAGAGTGTAGGGAGAGAGAATACATGACAGACAGGGAGATTACAGGGCAGAGAGAGAGGATACAGGGCAGCCAGAGAGTATACAGGGCATGGAGCGAGAATACAAGGCAGGGAGAGAGGATACTGTGGCAGGGAGAGAGGATACTGGGGCAGGGAGAGAGGATACAGAGGCAGGGAGAGGGGACACTGGGGCAGGGAGAGAGAGTACAGTGCAGGAGGAGAGGGCAGGGAGAGTGGGGCCAGGGCATGACAAGAGAACAGAAGATAGGGAGAGCGTATACAGGACAGGAAGAGAGGATACAGGGCTGGGAGGGATAATACAGTGCAGGGAGAGAGAACACAGGACAGGGAGAGATAATACAAAGCTGGGAGAGAGAATACAGGGCTGGGAGAGAAGGGAAGAATACAGGAAGAGAGAATACAGGGCAGAGAGAGAGAATACACGGCAGTAAGAGGGAATAGAGGGTAGGGAGAGAGAATACATGACAGAGAGGGAGATTACAGGGCAGAGAGAGAGGATACAGGGCAGCCAGAGAGTATACAGGGCATGGAGAGAGAATACAAGGCAGGGAGTTAGGATACTGGGGCAGGGAGAGAGGATACTGGGGCAGGGAGAGAGGATACTGGGGCAGGGAGTTAGGATACTGGGGCAGGGAGAGAGGATACTGGGGCAGGGAGAGAGGATACCGGGGCAGGGAGAGAGACTATAGTGCAGGAAGAGAGAATACAGTACAGGGAGAGTGGGGCCAGGGCATGACGAGAGAATAAAGGATATGGAGAGCGTATACAGGACAGGAGGAAAGGATACAGGGCTGGGAGGGAGAATACAGTGCAGGGAGAAAGAACACAGGACAGGGAGAGATAATACAAAGCCGGGAGAGAGAATAAAGGGCTGGGAGAGAAGGGGCAGGTCAGGGAGAGTGGGGGCAGGGCAGGCAGAGAGCGGGCAGGGCAGGGAGAGCGAATATAGGGCAGTGAGAGTGTATACAGTGTAGGGAGAGTATACAGGGCAGGGAGAGAGTATACAGGGCAGGGAGAGGGAATACAATGCAGAGAGAAAGAATACATGGAAGGGAGAGTGAATACAGGGCAGGGAGAGAAGGCGCAGGGCAGGGAGAGAGGGGGCAGAACAGGCACAGTGCGGGCAGAGCAGGAAGAGAGAATATAGGTCAGTGAGAGAGTATACAGGGCAGGGAGAGAGAATACAGGGCAGAAAGAGAGATTACAGGGCAGGAAGAGAGAATACATGGCAGGGAGAGAGAATACAGGGCAGGGAGGGAAAATACAGGGCAGGGAGGGACAATACAAGGCAGGGAGAGTGTATACAGGGCAGGCAGAGAGAATACAGGGCAGGGAGAGAGAGAGTATACAGGGCAGATTGAGATTTTAGAGGGCAGGAAGAGAGTATACAGGCCAGCGAGAGTGTATACAGGGCAGGGAAAGAGAATACAGGGCAGGAAGAGAGAACACAGGACAGGGAGAGATAATACAAAGCTGGGAGAGAGAATACAGGGCAGGGAGAGTGTATACAGTGTAGGGAGAGAGTATACAGGGCAGGCAGAGAGTATACAGGGCAGGGAGAGGGAATACAATGCAGAGAGAAACAATACATGGAAGGGAGAGAGAATACAGGGCAGCGAGAGAGAATACAGGGCAGAGAGATAGAATACAGGTCAGGGAGAGATAACACACGGCAGGGAGAGAGAATACAGGACAGGGAGAGAGAATACTGGGCAGGGAGAGAGAATACAGGGCAAGGGAGAGTGTGTACAGGGCAGGCAGAGAGAATACAGGGCAGGGAGAGAGACAGTATACAGGGCAGATTGAGATTACAGAGGGCAGGAAGAGAGTATACAGGCCAGCGAGAGTGTATACAGGGCAGGGAGAGAGAATACAGGGCAGGGAGAGACAAGAAAGTGCAGAATGGATATATACAGGGCATGGAGAGAGTATCAAGGGCAGGGAGATTTTATACAGGGCAAGGAGAGTGATTACTGGGCAGTGAGAGTGTATGCTGGGGCAGGGAGAGAAAATACTGCGCAGAAAGAGAGAATACAGGGCAGGGAGAGTGGGGACAGGGCATGGCAAGAGAATACAGGACAGGGAGAGAGTATAAAGGGCACAGTGTGAGTATACAGGGCAAGAAGATGGTATAAACGGCAGGAAGAGAGTATACAGTGAAGGGAGTGTGTATACAGGGCAGTAAGAGATTATACAGGGTGCGGAGAGCGAAAACAGAGCACCGAGAGAGAATACAGGGCCACGAGAGAGAAAACACGGCAGTAAGAGGGAATAGACGGTAGGGAGAGAGAATACATGACAGAGTGGGAGATTACAGGGCAGAGAGAGAGGATACAGGGCAGCCAGAGAATATACAGGGCATGGAGATAGAATACAAGGCAGGGAGTTAGGATACTGTGGCAGGGAGAGAGGATACTGGGGCAGGGAGAGGGGATACTGGGGCAGGGAGAGAGACTATAGTGCAGGAAGAGAGAATATAGGGCAGAGATAGTGGGGCCAGGGCATGACGAGAGAATAAAGGATATGGAGAGAGTATACAGGACAGGAGGGGAGGATACAGGGCTGGGAGGGAGAATACAGTGCAGGGAGAAAGAACACAGGACAGGAAGAGATAATACAAAGCCGGGAGAGAGAATACAGGGCAGGGAGAGAGCGGGCAGGGCAGGGAGAGCAAATATAGGGCAGTGAGAGAGTATACAGTGTAGGGAGAGAGTATACAGGGCAGGCAGAGAGTATACAGGGCAATGAGAGAGAATACAGGGCAGGGAGTGGGAATACAGGGCTGGGAGAGAGGATACAGGGCAGGGAGAGAGAATATGACATATTGAGGGAGTGGCAGGACAGGGAGAGTGTATACAGGGCAGGGACAGAGAATACAGGGTAGGGAGAGACAGTACAGGGCTGAGAGAGAGAATACAGAGCAAAGAAGGAGAATACAGGTCAGGGAGAGAGAATATGAAGCAGTGAGGGAATGGCAGTTCAGGGAAAGTGTATACAGAGCCAGGAGAGAGAATACAGGGCAGGGAGAGAGAATACAGGGCAGGGAGAGACAATACAGGGCTGAGAGAGAGAATACAGAGCAGAGAAGGAGAATACAGGACAGGAAGAGAGAATACTGGGGCAGGGAGACAAGATACTGGGGCAGGGAGAAAGGATACTGGGGCAGCGAGAGAGGATACTGGGGCAAGGAGAGAGGATACTGGGGCAGGGAGACGGAATACTGGGGCAGCGAGAGAGACTACAGCGCGGGAAGAGGGAATGCAGGGCAAGAAGAGTGGGGCAAGGGCATGACGAGAGAATAAAGGATAGGGAGAGCGTAAACAGGGCAGGAAGAGAGTATACAGGGCTGGGAGGGAGAATACATGGCAGGGAGAGAGAATAAAGGGCAATGAGAGATAATACAGGGCCAGGAGAGAGAATACAGGGCCGGGAGAGAGAATACAGGTCCGAGAGAGAATATACAGGGTAGGGCGGGAGAATACAGGGCATGGAGAGTGAATACCAGGCAGGGAGAGAGAATACAGGGCAGCGAGAGAGTACACAGGGCAGTGAGAGATTATACAGTGCAGAGAGAGTAGACAGGGCAGGGAGAGAGTAAAAAGGGCAGGGAGAGAGAATACAGGGCAGCGATAGAGAATATAGGGCAGGGAGTGAGAATACAGGGCAGGGAGAGAGAATACAGGGCAGGGAGAGAGAATACAGGGCAGGGAGAGAGGATACAGGGCATGGAGAGAGAACACAGTGCAGGGAGAGAGAATACAGGGCAGGGAAAGAGAATACAGGGCAGCGAGAGTATATACACTGCAGGGAGTGAGAATACAGGGCAGGGAGCATGTATGCAGGGCAGGGACAGAGAATACACGGTAGGGAGAGACAATACAGGGCTGAGAGCGAGAATACAGAGCAGAGAAGGAGAATGAAGGGCAGGCAGAGAGAATATGAAGCAGTGAGGGAATGGCAGGGCAGGGAAAGTGTATACAGGGCCGGGAGAGAGAATACAGGGCAGGGAGAGAGGATACAGGGTTGGGAGAGAGAATACAGCACAGGGAGAGAGAATACAGGGCAGGGAGAGACAAAACAGGGCTGAGAAAGAGAATACAGAGCAGAGAAGGAGAATACAGGACAGGAAGAGAGAATACTGTGGCAGGGAGACAAGATACTGGGGCAAGGAGAGAGGATACTGGGGCAGGGAGAGGGAATACTGGGGCAGCGAGAGAGACTACAGCACAGGAAGAGGGAATACAGGGCAAGAAGAGTGGGGCTAGGGCATGGCAAGAGAATAAAGGATAGGGAGAGCGTATACAGGGCAGGAAGAGAGAAATCAGGGCAGCAAGAGTGTACACAGGGCAGTGAGAGATTATACAGTGCAGAGAGAGTAGACAGGGCAGGGAGAGAGTATAAAGGGCAGGGAGAGAGTTTAAAGGGCAGGGAGAGAGTATAAAGGGCAGGGAGAGAGAATACAGAGCAGCAATAGAGAATACAGGGCAGGGAGAGAGAATACAGGGCAGCGAAAGAGAATATAGGGCAGGGAGAGAGAATACAGTGCAGGGAGAGAGGATACAGGGCATGGAGAGAGAACACAGTGCAGGGAGAGAGAATACAGGGCAGGGAGAGAGTATAAAGGGCAGGGAGAGAGTATAAAGGGCAGGGAGAGAGAATACAGAGCAGCGATAGAGAATACAGGGCAGGGAGAGAGAATACAGGGCAGCGAAAGAGAATATAGGGCAGGGAGAGAGAATACAGGGCATGGAGAGAGGATACAGGGCATGGAGAGAGAACACAGTGCAGGGAGAGAGAATACAGGGCAGGGAGAGAGAATACAGGGCAGCAAGAGTGTATACACGGCAGGGAGTGAGAATACAGGGCAGGGAGAGAGGATAAAGGGCAGGGAGAGAGAATATGAAGCAGTGAGGGAGTGGCAGGGCAGGGAGAATGTATACAGGGCAGGGACAGAGAAAACAGTGTAGGGTGAGACAATACAGGGCTGAGAGAGAGCATACAGAGCAGAGAAGGAGAATACAGGGCAGGCAGAGAGAATATGAAGCAGTGAGTGAATGGCAAGGTAGGGAAAGTGTATACAGGGCCAGGAGAGAGAATACAGGGCAGGGAGAGAGAATACAGGGCAGGGAGAGACAATGCAGGGCTGAGACAGAGAATACAGAGCAGAGAAGGAGAATACAGGGCAGACAGAGAGAATATGAAGCAGTGAGGGAATGGCAGGGCAGGGAAAGTATGTACAGGGCAGCGAGAGAGAATACAGGGCAGGGAGAGAGAATACAGGACAGGGAGAGAGAATACAGGGCAGGGAGAGAGAATACAGGGCAGGGAGAGACAATACAGGTCAGGGAGAGAGGATACAGGGCATGGAGAGACAACACAGTGCAGGGAGAGAGAATACAGGGCAGGGAGAAAGAATACAGGGCAGTGAGAGAGAATACAAGGGCAGTGAGAAGGAATAAAGGGCAGGGAGTGGGAATAGAGGGTAGGGAGAGGGAACAGAGGGCAGGGAGAGAGAATAAAGGGCAGGGAAACATAATACAGAGCAACGAAAGAGAATACAGAGCAGGGAGAAAGAATACAGGGAATGAAGAGAGAATCCTGGGCAGGCAGAGAGAATATAGGGCAGGGAAAGAGAATACAGGGCAGATCGAGAGAATACAGGGCAGGGCGAGAGAATACAGGTCAGAAAGAGAGAATACAGCGCAGGGAGAGTGAATATAGGGCAGGGAGAGGGAATACAGGGCAGTGAGAGAGAAAACAGGGCAGTGAGAGAGAATAGAGGGCAGAAAGAGAGAATACAGGGCAGGGAAAGAGAATACATGGCAGCGAGAGAGAATAAAGGGCAGTGAGAGAGAATACAGGGCAGGGAAAGAGAATGCAGGGCAGCGAGAGAGAATACAGGGCAGGGAAAGTGAATAAAGGGCAAGTCAAGAGAATACAGGGCAGCGAGAGAGAATAGAGGGCAGGGAGAGAGAAGACAGGGCAGAGAGAGAGAATACAGGGCAGGGAGAGAGAATACAGGGCAGGTCGGGAGAATACAGGGCAGGTCGAGAGAATACAGGTCAGAGAGAATACAGGGCAGGGAGAGTGAATATAGGGCAGGGAGAGGGAATACAGGGCAGTGAGAGAGAATACAGGGCAGTGAGAGAGAATAGAGGGCAGAAAGAGAGAATACAGGGCAGGGAGAGAGAATACAGGGCCGGGAGAGAGACTACAGGGTAGAGAGGGAGAATACAGGGCAGGGAGAGTGACTACCAGGCAGGGAGAGAGCGGGCAGGGCAGGGAGAGAGAACACAGGGCAGCGAGAGAGAATAGAGGGCAGGGAGAGAGAAGACAGGGCAGAGAGAGAGAATACAGGGCAGGGAGAGAGAATACAGGGCAGGGAGAGAGAATACAGGGCAGGGAGAGAGAATACAAGGGCAGTGAGAAGGAATAAAGGGCACTGAGTGGGAATAGAGGGCAGGGAGAGGGAACAGAGGGCAGGGAGAGAGAATAAAGGGCAGGGAAACATAATACAGGGCAGCGAGAGAGAATACAGAGCAGGGAGAAAGAATACAGGGCAGGGAGAGAGAATACAGGGCAGGTCGAGAGAATACAGGGCAGGGCGAGAGAATACAGGTCAGGGAGAGAGAATACAGGGCAGGGAGAGAGAATACAAAGCAAAGAGAGGGAAGACAAGGAAGGTCAAGACAATACAGGGCAGCGAGAGAGAATACAGGGCAGTGAGAGATAATACGGGCAGGTCAAGAGCGTACAGGGCAGAAAGAGAGAATACAGGGCAGGGAAAGAGAATACAGGGCAGAAAGAGAGATTACAGGGCAGGGAAAGAGAATACATGGCAGTGAGAGAGAATACAGGGCATCGAGAGAGAATATAGTGCAGGCAAAGAGAATGCAGGGCAGCGAGAGAGAATACAGGGCAGGTAGAGTGAATACAGGGCAGGTCAAGAGAATACAGGGCAGCGAGAGAGAATACAGGGCAGGGAGAGTGAATACAGGGTAGGGGGAGAGACTACAGGTCAGGGAGAGAGGGGACAGGGCAGGGAGAGACAATACATGGCAGGGAGAGAGAATACAGGGCAGAGGGAGAAAATACAGGGCAGAGAGAGAGAATACAGCGCAGGGAGAGTGAATACAGGGTAGGGGGAGAGACTACAGGACAGGGAGAGAGCGGACAGGCCAGGAAGAGAGGGGACAGGGCAGGGAGAGAGAATAAATTGCAGGGAGAGAGAATTCATAGCACGGAGAGAGGGGACAGGGCAGGGAGAGAGAATACACGGCAGGGAGACAGAATACAGGGCAGATTGAGAGTATACAGGGCAGAAAGATAGTATACAGGGCTGCGAGAGTGTATACAGGGCAGGGAGAGAGAATACAGGGCTGGGAGAGAGAAGAAAGTGCCGAGTGCGTATATACTGGGCACAGAGAGAGTATCTGGGGAAGGGAGAGATTATACAGGGCTGGGAGCGGGTATGAAGGGCAGGGAGAGAGTATACGTGGCAGTGAGAGAAAAAACTGCCCAGAAAGTGAGAATGCAGTGCAGGGAGAGTGGGGACAGGACATGGCAAGAGAATACAGGTCAGGGAGAGAGTATACAGGGAAGAGTGTGAGTATACAGGGCAAGATGGTGGTATATACTGCAGAAGAGAGGAGACGGTGGAAAGAGGGTGTATACAGGGCAGTGAGAGATAATACAGGGCGTGGAGAGAGAATACATGGCAGGGAGAGAAATACAGGGCAGCGAGAGGGAACAGAGGGCAGGGAGAGGGAATAGAGGGCAGGGAGAGAGAATACAGGGCAGGGAGAATCAATACAGGGCAGGGAAAGAGGATACTGGGGCAGCGACAAGGAATACTGTGCAGTAAAAGAGAATGCAGGGCAGGAAGATTGGGGACAGGTCATGGCTAGAGAAAACAGGACAGAGAAAGAGAGTATAGAGGGCAGATTGAGAGTATATAGGGCAGCGAGAGTCTATACAGGGCAGGGAGAGAGCATAAAGGGCTGTTAGAGATAATACAGGGCCAGGAGAGAGAATACAGGGCCGGGAGAGAGAATACAGGGCCGGGAGAGAATATACAGGGCCGGGAGAGAATATACAGGGTAGGGCGGGAGAATACAGGGCATGGAGAGTGAATACCAGGCAGGGAGAGAGAATACAGGGCAGCGAGAGAGTACACAGGGCAGTGAGAGATTATACAGTGCAGAGAGAGTAGACAGGGCAGGGAGAGAGTAAAAAGGGCAGGGAGAGAGGATGTTGGGGCAGGAAGAGAAAATACTGCGCAGAAAGAGAGAACGCATGGCAGGGAGAGTGGGGACAGGGCATGGCAAGAGAATACAAGACAGGGAGAGAGTATACAGGGCAGCGTATGAGTATACAGGGCAAGAAGATGGTATACATGGCAGGAACATATTATACAGTACAAGCAGGTTGTATACAGGGCAGTGAGAGATTATACAGGGCGCGGAGAGAGAATACAGGGCTGCGACAGGGAATACAGGGCAGCGAGAGAGAATACAGGGCAGTGAGAGGGAATAGAGGGCTGGGAGAGAGAATACAGGGCAGGGAGAGAGAATACAGGGCAGGGAGAGAGGATACAGGGCATGGAGAGAGAATACCAGGCAGGGAGAGAAAATACAGGGCAGCGAGAGAGTACACAGGGCAGTGAGAGATTATACAGTGCAGAGAGAGTAGACAGGGCAGGGAGAGAGTAAAAAGGGCAGGGAGAGAGAATACATGGCAGCGATAGAGAATACCGGGCAGGGAGTGAGAATACAGGGCAGGGAGAGAGAATACAGGGCAGGGAGAGAGAATACAGGGCAGGGAGAGAGGATACAGGGCATGGAGAGAGAACACAGTGCAGGGAGAGAGAATACAGGGCAGGGAGAGAGAATACATGGCAGAGAGAGTATATACACTGCAGGGAGTGAGAATACAGGGCAGGGAGCATGTATACAGGGCAGGGACAGAGAATACAGGGTAGGGAGAGACAATACAGGGCTGAGAGAGAGAATACAGAGCAGAGAACGAGAATGAAGGGCAGGCAGAGAGAATATGAAGCAGTGAGGGAATGGCAGTTCAGGGAAAGTGTATACAGAGCCAGGAGAGAGAATACAGGGCAGGGAGAGAGAGTACAGGGCAGGGAGAGAGAATACAGCACAGGGAGAGACAATACAGGGCTGAGAGAGAGAATACAGAGCAGAGAAAGAGAATACAGGACAGGAAGAGAGAATACTGGGGCAGGGAGAAAGGATACTGGGGCAGCGAGAGAGGATACTGGGGCAAGGAGAGAGGATACTGGGGCAGGGAGACGGAATACTGGGGCAGCGAGAGAGACTACAGCGCGGGAAGAGGGAATGCAGGGCAAGAAGAGTGGGGCAAGGGCATGACGAGAGAATAAAGGATAGGGAGAGCGTAAACAGGGCAGGAAGAGAGTATACAGGGCTGGGAGGGAGAATACATGGCAGGGAGAGAGAATAAAGGGCAATGAGAGATAATACAGGGCCAGGAGAGAGAATACAGGGCCGGGAGATGAATACAGGTCCGAGAGAGAATATACAGGGTAGGGCGGGAGAATACAGGGCATGGAGAGTGAATACCAGGCAGGGAGAGAGAATACAGGGCAGCGAGAGAGTACACAGGGCAGTGAGAGAGTATACAGTGCAGAGAGAGTAGACAGGGCAGGGAGAGAGTATAAAGGGCAGGGAGAGAGTATAAAGGGCAGGGAGAGAGTATAAAGGGCAGGGAGAGAGAATACAGGGCAGCGATAGAGAATACAGGGCAGGGAGAGAGAATACAGGGCAGGGAGAGAGAATACAGGGCATGGAGAGAGAATACAGGGCAGGGAGAGAGGATACAGGGCATGGAGAGAGAACACAATGCAGGGAGAGAGAATACAGGGCAGTGAGAGAGAATACAGGGCAGCGAGAGTGTATACACAGCAGGGAGTGGGAATACAGGGCTGGGAGAGAGGATACAGGGCAGGGAGAGAGAATACAGGGCTGAGAGAGAGAATACAGAGCAAAGAAGGAGAATACAGGGCATGGAGAGAGAATATGAAGCAGTGAGGGAATGGCAGTTCAGGGAAAGTATATACAGAGCCAGGAGAGAGAATACAGGGCAGGGAGAGAGAGTACAGGGCAGGGAGAGAGAATACAGGGCAGGGAGAGACAATACAGGGCTGAGAGAGAGAATACAGAGCAGAGAAGGAGAATACAGGACAGGAAGAGAGAATACTGGGGCAGGGAGACAAGATACTGGGGCAGGGAGAAAGGATACTGGGGCAGCGAGAGAGGATACTGGGGCAAGGAGAGAGGATACTGGGGCAGGGAGACGGAATACTGGGGCAGCGAGATAGACTACAGCGCGGGAAGAGGGAATGAAGGGCAAGAAGAGTGGGGCAAGGGCATGACGAGAGAATAAAGGATAAGAAGAGCGTAAACAGGGCAGGAAGAGAGTATACAGGGCTGGGAGGGAGAATACATGGCAGGGAGAGAGAATAAAGGGCAATGAGAGATAATACAGGGCCAGGAGAGAGAATACAGGGCCGGGAGAGAGAATACAGGGCCGGGAGAGAATATACAGGGCCGGGAGAGAATATACAGGGTAGGGCGGGAGAATACAGGGCATGGAGAGTGAATACCAGGCAGGGAGAGAGAATACAGGGCAGCGAGAGAGTACACAGGGCAGTGAGAGATTATACAGTGCAGAGAGAGTAGACAGGGCAGGGAGAGAGTAAAAAGGGCAGGGAGAGAGGATGTTGGGGCAGGAAGAGAAAATACTGCGCAGAAAGAGAACGCATGGCAGGGAGAGTGGGGACAGGGCATGGCAAGAGAATACAAGACAGGGAGAGAGTATGCAGGGCAGCGTATGAGTATACAGGGCAAGAAGATGGTATACATGGCAGGAACATACTATACAGTACAAGCAGGGTGTATACAGGGCAGTGAGAGATTATACAGGGCGCGGAGAGAGAATACAGGGCTGCGACAGGGAATACAGGTCAGCGAGAGAGAATACAGGGCAGTGAGAGGGAATAGAGGGCTGGGAGAAAGAATACAGGGCAGGGAGAGAGAATTCAGGGCTGGGAGAGAGAATACGGGTAGGGAGAAAGAATACAGGGTAGGGAGAGAGAATACAGGGTAGGGAGAGAGAATACAGGGCAGGGAGAAAGAACACAGGGCAGGGAAAGAGCATATTGGGGCAGCGAGAGAGAATATGAAGCAGGGAGGGAGTGGCAGGGCAGGGAGAATGTATACCAGGCAGGGAGAGCGAATACAGTGTAGGGAGAGAGAATACAGGGCAGGGAGAGATTATACAGGGCAGGGAGAGAATATACAGGGCAGGAAGAGAATATACAGGGCAGGAAGAGAGTATACAGTGCAGGGAGAGAGTATCTAGGGAAGGGAGAGTTTATACAGTGCTGGGAGAGAGTTTGCAGGGCAGGGTGGGAGTATACAGGGCAGGGAGACAGATTACAGGGCAGTGAGAGATGATGTTGGGGCAGGAAGAGAAAATACTGCGCAGAAAGAGAGAACGCATGGCAGGGAGAGTGGGGACAGGGCATGGCAAGAGAATACAAGACAGGGAGAGAGTATACAGGGCAGCGTATGAGTATACAGGGCAAGAAGATGGTATACATGGCAGGAACATATTATACAGTACAAGCAGGGTGTATACAGGGCAGACAGATTATACAGGGCGCGGAGAGAGAATAAAGGGTTGCGACAGGGAATACAGGGCAGCGAGAGAGAATACAGGGCAGTGAGAGGGATTAGAGGGCTGGGAGAAAGAATACAGGGCAGGGAGAGAGAATTCAGGGCAGGGAGAGAGAATTCAAAGCAGGCAGAGAGAGAGAATACAGGTCAGGGAAAGAGAATACAGGGCAACAAGAGAGAATACAGAGCAGGGAGAGAGAACACAGGGCAGGGAGAGAGTATACAGGGCTGGAAGAGAATATACAGGGCAGGGAGAATGGAGCTAGGGCATGACGAGAGAATAAAGGATAGGGAGAGCATATACAGGGCAGGAAGAGAGTATACAGGGCTGGGAGGGAGAATACAGGGCAGGGAGAGAGAATAAAGGGCAATGAGAGATAATACAGGGCAGGGAGAGAGAATACAGGGCCGGGAGAGAGACTACAGGGTAGAGAGGGAGAATACAGGGCAGGGAGAGTGACTACCAGGTAGGGAGAGAGGGGGCAGGGCAGGGAGAGAGAATACAGGGCAGCGAGAGAGTACACAGGGCAGTGAGAGAGTATACAATGCAGCGAGAGTAGACAGGGCAGGGAGAGAGTATAAAGGGCAGGGAGAGAGTATAAAGGGCAGGGAGAGAGTATAAAGGGCAGGGAGAGAGTATAAAGGGCAGGGAGAGAGAATACAGGGCAGGGAGAGAGAATTCAGGGCAGGGAGAGAGGATACAGGGCAGGGAGAAAGAATACAGGGCAGGGAAAGAGGATATTGGGGCAGCGAGAGAGAATATGAAGCAGGGAGGGAGTGGCAGGGCAGGTAAAATGTATACAAGGCAGGGAGAGCGAATACAGGGTAGGGAGAGAGAATACAGGGCAGGGAGAGAGAATACAGGGCAGGGAGAGAGTATACAGGGCTGGAAGAGAGTATACAGGGCAGGAAGAGAGTATACAGTGCAGGGAGAGAGTATCTAGGGAAGGGAGAGTTTATACAGTGCTGGGAGAGAGTTTGCAGGGCAGGGTGGGAGTATACAGGGCAGGGAGACAGATTACAGGGCAGTGAGAGAGGATGTTGGGGCAGGGAGAGAAAATACTGCGCAGAAAGAGAGAACGCATGGCAGGGAGAGTGGGGACATGGCATGGCAAGAGAATACAAGACAGGGAGAGAGTATACAGGGCAGCATATGAGTATACAGGGCAAGAAGATGGTATACATGGCAGGAACATATTATACAGTACAAGCAGGGTGTATACAGGGCAGTGATAGATTATACAGGGCGTGGAGAGAGAATACAGGGCTGCGAAAGGGAATACAGGGCAGCGAGAGAGAATACAGGGCAGGGAGAGGGAATAGAGGGCTGGGAGAGGGAATAGAGGGAGGGAGAGAGAATTCAGGGGAGGGAGAGTGAATTCAGGGCAGGGAGAGAGAATTCAGGGCAGGGAGAGAGGATACAGGGCATGGAGAGAGAACACAGTGCAGGGAGAGAGAATACAGGGCAGGGAGAGAGAATACATGGCAGAGAGAGTATATACACTGCAGTGAGTGAGAATACAGGGCAGGGATCATGTATACAGGGCAGGGACAGAGAATACAGGGTAGGGAGAGACAATACAGGGCTGAGAGAGAGAATACAGAGCAGAGAACGAGAATGAAGGGCAGGCAGAGAGAATATGAAGCAGTGAGGGAATGGCAGTTCAGGGAAAGTGTATACAGAGCCAGGAGAGAGAATACAGGGCAGGGAGAGAGAGTACAGGGCAGGGAGAGAGAATACAGCACAGGGAGAGACAATACAGGGCTGAGAGAGAGAATACAGAGCAGAGAAAGAGAATACAGGACAGGAAGAGAGAATACTGGGGCAGGGAGAAAGGATACTGGGGCAGCGAGAGAGGATACTGGGGCAAGGAGAGAGGATACTGGGGCAGGGAGACGGAATACTGGGGCAGCGAGATAGACTACAGCGCGGGAAGAGGGAATGCAGGGCAAGAAGAGTGGGGCAAGGGCATGACGAGAGAATAAAGGATAGGGAGAGCGTAAACAGGGCAGGAAGAGAGTATACAGGGCTGGGAGGGAGAATACATGGCAGGGAGAGAGAATAAAGGGCAATGAGAGATAATACAGGGCCAGGAGAGAGAATACAGGGCCGGGAGAGAGAATACAGGTCCGAGAGAGAATATACAGGGTAGGGCGGGAGAATACAGGGCATGGAGAGTGAATACCAGGCAGGGAGAGAGAATACAGGGCAGCGAGAGAGTACACAGGGCAGTGAGAGAGTATACAGTGCAGAGAGAGTTGACAGGGCAGGGAGAGAGTATAAAGGGCAGGGAGAGAGTATAAAGGGCAGGGAGAGAGTATAAAGGGCAGGGAGAGAGAATACAGGGCAGCGATAGAGAATACAGGGCAGGGAGAGAGAATACAGGGCAGGGAGAGAGAATACAGGGCATGGAGAGAGAATACAGGGCAGGGAGAGAGGATACAGGGCATGGAGAGAGAACACAATGCAGGGAGAGAGAATACAGGGCAGTGAGAGAGAATACAGGGCAGCGAGAGTGTATACACAGCAGGGAGTGGGAATACAGGGCTGTGAGAGAGGATACAGGGCAGGGAGAGAGAATATGACATATTGAGGGAGTGGCAGGACAGGGAGAGTGTATACAGGGCAGGGACAGAGAATACAGGGTAGGGAGAGACAATACAGGGCTGAGAGAGAGAATACAGAGCAAAGAAGGAGAATACAGGGCAGGGAGAGAGAATATGAAGCAGTGAGGGAATGGCAGTTCAGGGAAAGTGTATACAGAGCCAGGAGAGAGAATACAGGGCAGGGAGAGAGAGTACAGGGCAGGGAGAGAGAATACAGGGCAGGGAGAGACAATACAGGGCTGAGAGAGAGAATACAGAGCAGAGAAGGAGAATACAGGACAGGAAGAGAGAATACTGGGGCAGGGAGACAAGATACTGGGGCAGGGAGAAAGGATACTGGGGCAGCGAGAGAGGATACTGGGGCAAGGAGAGAGGATACTGGGGCAGGGAGACGGAATACTGGGGCAGCGAGATAGACTACAGCGCGGGAAGAGGGAATGAAGGGCAAGAAGAGTGGGGCAAGGGCATGACGAGAGAATAAAGGATAAGAAGAGCGTAAACAGGGCAGGAAGAGAGTATACAGGGCTGGGAGGGAGAATACATGGCAGGGAGAGAGAATAAAGGGCAATGAGAGATAATACAGGGCCAGGAGAGAGAATACAGGGCCGGGAGAGAGAATACAGGGCCGGGAGAGAATATACAGGGCCGGGAGAGAATATACAGGGTAGGGCGGGAGAATACAGGGCATGGAGAGTGAATACCAGGCAGGGAGAGAGAATACAGGGCAGCGAGAGAGTACACAGGGCAGTGAGAGATTATACAGTGCAGAGAGAGTAGACAGGGCAGGGAGAGAGTAAAAAGGGCAGGGAGAGAGGATGTTGGGGCAGGAAGAGAAAATACTGTGCAGAAAGAGAACGCATGGCAGGGAGAGTGGGGACAGGGCATGGCAAGAGAATACAAGACAGGGAGAGAGTATGCAGGGCAGCGTATGAGTATACAGGGCAAGAAGATGGTATACATGGCAGGAACATACTATACAGTACAAGCAGGGTGTATACAGGGCAGTGAGAGATTATACAGGGCGCGGAGAGAGAATACAGGGCTGCGACAGGGAATACAGGTCAGCGAGAGAGAATACAGGGCAGTGAGAGGGAATAGAGGGCTGGGAGAAGGAATACAGGGCAGGGAGAGAGAATTCAGGGCTGGGAGAGAGAATACGGGTAGGGAGAAAGAATACAGGGTAGGGAGTGAGAATACAGGGCAGGGAGAGAGGATAAAGGGCAGGGAGAGAGAATATGAAGCAGTGAGGGAGTGGCAGGGCAGGGAGAATGTATACAGGGCAGGGACAGAGAAAACAGTGTAGGGTGAGACAATACAGGGCTGAGAGAGAGCATACAGAGCAGAGAAGGAGAATACAGGGCAGGCAGAGAGAATATGAAGCAGTGAGTGAATGGCAAGGTAGGGAAAGTGTATACAGGGCCAGGAGAGAGAATACAGGGCAGGGAGAGAGAATACAGGGCAGGGAGAGACAATGCAGGGCTGAGACAGAGAATACAGAGCAGAGAAGGAGAATACAGGGCAGACAGAGAGAATATGAAGCAGTGAGGGAATGGCAGGGCAGGGAAAGTATGTACAGGGCAGCGAGAGAGAATACAGGGCAGGGAGAGAGAATACAGGACAGGGAGAGAGAATACAGGGCAGGGAGAGAGAATACAGGGCAGGGAGAGACAATACAGGTCAGGGAGAGAGGATACAGGGCATGGAGAGACAACACAGTGCAGGGAGAGAGAATACAGGGCAGGGAGAAAGAATACAGGGCAGTGAGAGAGAATACAAGGGCAGTGAGAAGGAATAAAGGGCAGGGAGTGGGAATAGAGGGTAGGGAGAGGGAACAGAGGGCAGGGAGAGAGAATAAAGGGCAGGGAAACATAATACAGAGCAACGAAAGAGAATACAGAGCAGGGAGAAAGAATACAGGGAATGAAGAGAGAATCCTGGGCAGGCAGAGAGAATATAGGGCAGGGAAAGAGAATACAGGGCAGATCGAGAGAATACAGGGCAGGGCGAGAGAATACAGGTCAGAAAGAGAGAATACAGCGCAGGGAGAGTGAATATAGGGCAGGGAGAGGGAATACAGGGCAGTGAGAGAGAAAACAGGGCAGTGAGAGAGAATAGAGGGCAGAAAGAGAGAATACAGGGCAGGGAAAGAGAATACATGGCAGCGAGAGAGAATAAAGGGCAGTGAGAGACAATACAGGGCTGAGAGAGAGAATACAGAGCAGAGAAGGAGAATACAGGACAGGAAGAGAGAATACTGGGGCAGGGAGACAAGATACTGGGGCAGGGAGAAAGGATACTGGGGCAGCGAGAGAGGATACTGGGGCAAGGAGAGAGGATACTGGGGCAGGGAGACGGAATACTGGGGCAGCGAGAGAGACTACAGCGCGGGAAGAGGGAATGCAGGGCAAGAAGAGTGGGGCAAGGGCATGACGAGAGAATAAAGGATAGGGAGAGCGTAAACAGGGCAGGAAGAGAGTATACAGGGCTGGGAGGGAGAATACATGGCAGGGAGAGAGAATAAAGGGCAATGAGAGATAATACAGGGCCAGGAGAGAGAATACAGGGCCGGGAGAGAGAATACAGGTCCGAGAGAGAATATACAGGGTAGGGCGGGAGAATACAGGGCATGGAGAGTGAATACCAGGCAGGGAGAGAGAATACAGGGCAGCGAGAGAGTACACAGGGCAGTGAGAGATTATACAGTGCAGAGAGAGTAGACAGGGCAGGGAGAGAGTAAAAAGGGCAGGGAGAGAGAATACAGGGCAGCGATAGAGAATATAGGGCAGGGAGTGAGAATACAGGGCAGGGAGAGAGAATACAGGGCAGGGAGAGAGAATACAGGGCAGGGAGAGAGTATACAGGGCAGGGAGAGAGAACACAGTGCAGGGAGAGAGAATACAGGGCAGGGAAAGAGAATACAGGGCAGCGAGAGTATATACACTGCAGGGAGTGAGAATACAGGGCAGGGAGCATGTATGCAGGGCAGGGACAGAGAATACACGGTAGGGAGAGACAATACAGGGCTGAGAGCGAGAATACAGAGCAGAGAAGGAGAATGAAGGGCAGGCAGAGAGAATATGAAGCAGTGAGGGAATGGCAGGGCAGGGAAAGTGTATACAGGGCCGGGAGAGAGAATACAGGGCAGGGAGAGAGGATACAGGGTTGGGAGAGAGAATACAGCACAGGGAGAGAGAATACAGGGCAGGGAGAGACAATACAGGGCTGAGAAAGAGAATACAGAGCAGAGAAGGAGAATACAGGACAGGAAGAGAGAATACTGTGGCAGGGAGACAAGATACTGGGGCAAGGAGAGAGGATACTGGGGCAGGGAGAGGGAATACTGGGGCAGCGAGAGAGACTACAGCACAGGAAGAGGGAATACAGGGCAAGAAGAGTGGGGCTAGGGCATGGCAAGAGAATAAAGGATAGGGAGAGCGTATACAGGGCAGGAAGAGAGAAATCAGGGCAGCAAGAGTGTACACAGGGCAGTGAGAGATTATACAGTGCAGAGAGAGTAGACAGGGCAGGGAGAGAGTATAAAGGGCAGGGAGAGAGTTTAAAGGGCAGGGAGAGAGTATAAAGGGCAGGGAGAGAGAATACAGAGCAGCAATAGAGAATACAGGGCAGGGAGAGAGAATACAGGGCAGCGAAAGAGAATATAGGGCAGGGAGAGAGAATACAGTGCAGGGAGAGAGGATACAGGGCATGGAGAGAGAACACAGTGCAGGGAGAGAGAATACAGGGCAGGGAGAGAGAATACATGGCAGAGAGAGTATATACACTGCAGTGAGTGAGAATACAGGGCAGGGATCATGTATACAGGGCAGGGACAGAGAATACAGGGTAGGGAGAGACAATACAGGGCTGAGAGAGAGAATACAGAGCAGAGAACGAGAATGAAGGGCAGGCAGAGAGAATATGAAGCAGTGAGGGAATGGCAGTTCAGGGAAAGTGTATACAGAGCCAGGAGAGAGAATACAGGGCAGGGAGAGAGATTACAGGGCAGGGAGAGAGAATACAGCACAGGGAGAGACAATACAGGGCTGAGAGAGAGAATACAGAGCAGAGAAAGAGAATACAGGACAGGAAGAGAGAATACTGGGGCAGGGAGAAAGGATACTGGGGCAGCGAGAGAGGATACTGGGGCAAGGAGAGAGGATACTGGGGCAGGGAGACGGAATACTGGGGCAGCGAGAGAGACTACAGCGCGGGAAGAGGGAATGCAGGGCAAGAAGAGTGGGGCAAGGGCATGACGAGAGAATAAAGGATAGGGAGAGCGTAAACAGGGCAGGAAGAGAGTATACAGGGCTGGGAGGGAGAATACATGGCAGGGAGAGAGAATAAAGGGCAATGAGAGATAATACAGGGCCAGGAGAGAGAATACAGGGCCGGGAGAGAGAATACAGGTCCGAGAGAGAATATACAGGGTAGGGCGGGAGAATACAGGGCATGGAGAGTGAATACCAGGCAGGGAGAGAGAATACAGGGCAGCGAGAGAGTACACAGGGCAGTGAGAGAGTATACAGTGCAGAGAGAGTTGACAGGGCAGGGAGAGAGTATAAAGGGCAGGGAGAGAGTATAAAGGGCAGGGAGAGAGTATAAAGGGCAGGGAGAGAGAATACAGGGCAGCGATAGAGAATACAGGGCAGGGAGAGAGAATACAGGGCAGGGAGAGAGAATACAGGGCATGGAGAGAGAATACAGGGCAGGGAGAGAGGATACAGGGCATGGAGAGAGAACACAATGCAGGGAGAGAGAATACAGGGCAGTGAGAGAGAATACAGGGCAGCGAGAGTGTATACACAGCAGGGAGTGGGAATACAGGGCTGTGAGAGAGGATACAGGGCAGGGAGAGAGAATATGACATATTGAGGGAGTGGCAGGACAGGGAGAGTGTATACAGGGCAGGGACAGAGAATACAGGGTAGGGAGAGACAATACAGGGCTGAGAGAGAGAATACAGAGCAAAGAAGGAGAATACAGGGCAGGGAGAGAGAATATGAAGCAGTGAGGGAATGGCAGTTCAGGGAAAGTGTATACAGAGCCAGGAGAGAGAATACAGGGCAGGGAGAGAGAGTACAGGGCAGGGAGAGAGAATACAGGGCAGGGAGAGACAATACAGGGCTGAGAGAGAGAATACAGAGCAGAGAAGGAGAATACAGGACAGGAAGAGAGAATACTGGGGCAGGGAGACAAGATACTGGGGCAGGGAGAAAGGATACTGGGGCAGCGAGAGAGGATACTGGGGCAAGGAGAGAGGATACTGGGGCAGGGAGACGGAATACTGGGGCAGCGAGATAGACTACAGCGCGGGAAGAGGGAATGAAGGGCAAGAAGAGTGGGGCAAGGGCATGACGAGAGAATAAAGGATAAGAAGAGCGTAAACAGGGCAGGAAGAGAGTATACAGGGCTGGGAGGGAGAATACATGGCAGGGAGAGAGAATAAAGGGCAATGAGAGATAATACAGGGCCAGGAGAGAGAATACAGGGCCGGGAGAGAGAATACAGGGCCGGGAGAGAATATACAGGGCCGGGAGAGAATATACAGGGTAGGGCGGGAGAATACAGGGCATGGAGAGTGAATACCAGGCAGGGAGAGAGAATACAGGGCAGCGAGAGAGTACACAGGGCAGTGAGAGATTATACAGTGCAGAGAGAGTAGACAGGGCAGGGAGAGAGTAAAAAGGGCAGGGAGAGAGGATGTTGGGGCAGGAAGAGAAAATACTGCGCAGAAAGAGAACGCATGGCAGGGAGAGTGGGGACAGGGCATGGCAAGAGAATACAAGACAGGGAGAGAGTATGCAGGGCAGCGTATGAGTATACAGGGCAAGAAGATGGTATACATGGCAGGAACATACTATACAGTACAAGCAGGGTGTATACAGGGCAGTGAGAGATTATACAGGGCGCGGAGAGAGAATACAGGGCTGCGACAGGGAATACAGGTCAGCGAGAGAGAATACAGGGCAGTGAGAGGGAATAGAGGGCTGGGAGAAGGAATACAGAGCAGGGAGAGAGAATTCAGGGCTGGGAGAGAGAATACGGGTAGGGAGAAAGAATACAGGGTAGGGAGTGAGAATACAGGGCAGGGAGAGAGGATAAAGGGCAGGGAGAGAGAATATGAAGCAGTGAGGGAGTGGCAGGGCAGGGAGAATGTATACAGGGCAGGGACAGAGAAAACAGTGTAGGGTGAGACAATACAGGGCTGAGAGAGAGCATACAGAGCAGAGAAGGAGAATACAGGGCAGGCAGAGAGAATATGAAGCAGTGAGTGAATGGCAAGGTAGGGAAAGTGTATACAGGGCCAGGAGAGAGAATACAGGGCAGGGAGAGAGAATACAGGGCAGGGAGAGACAATGCAGGGCTGAGACAGAGAATACAGAGCAGAGAAGGAGAATACAGGGCAGACAGAGAGAATATGAAGCAGTGAGGGAATGGCAGGGCAGGGAAAGTATGTACAGGGCAGCGAGAGAGAATACAGGGCAGGGAGAGAGAATACAGGACAGGGAGAGAGAATACAGGGCAGGGAGAGAGAATACAGGGCAGGGAGAGACAATACAGGTCAGGGAGAGAGGATACAGGGCATGGAGAGACAACACAGTGCAGGGAGAGAGAATACAGGGCAGGGAGAAAGAATACAGGGCAGTGAGAGAGAATACAAGGGCAGTGAGAAGGAATAAAGGGCAGGGAGTGGGAATAGAGGGTAGGGAGAGGGAACAGAGGGCAGGGAGAGAGAATAAAGGGCAGGGAAACATAATACAGAGCAACGAAAGAGAATACAGAGCAGGGAGAAAGAATACAGGGAATGAAGAGAGAATCCTGGGCAGGCAGAGAGAATATAGGGCAGGGAAAGAGAATACAGGGCAGATCGAGAGAATACAGGGCAGGGCGAGAGAATACAGGTCAGAAAGAGAGAATACAGCGCAGGGAGAGTGAATATAGGGCAGGGAGAGGGAATACAGGGCAGTGAGAGAGAAAACAGGGCAGTGAGAGAGAATAGAGGGCAGAAAGAGAGAATACAGGGCAGGGAAAGAGAATACATGGCAGCGAGAGAGAATAAAGGGCAGTGAGAGACAATACAGGGCTGAGAGAGAGAATACAGAGCAGAGAAGGAGAATACAGGACAGGAAGAGAGAATACTGGGGCAGGGAGACAAGATACTGGGGCAGGGAGAAAGGATACTGGGGCAGCGAGAGAGGATACTGGGGCAAGGAGAGAGGATACTGGGGCAGGGAGACGGAATACTGGGGCAGCGAGAGAGACTACAGCGCGGGAAGAGGGAATGCAGGGCAAGAAGAGTGGGGCAAGGGCATGACGAGAGAATAAAGGATAGGGAGAGCGTAAACAGGGCAGGAAGAGAGTATACAGGGCTGGGAGGGAGAATACATGGCAGGGAGAGAGAATAAAGGGCAATGAGAGATAATACAGGGCCAGGAGAGAGAATACAGGGCCGGGAGAGAGAATACAGGTCCGAGAGAGAATATACAGGGTAGGGCGGGAGAATACAGGGCATGGAGAGTGAATACCAGGCAGGGAGAGAGAATACAGGGCAGCGAGAGAGTACACAGGGCAGTGAGAGATTATACAGTGCAGAGAGAGTAGACAGGGCAGGGAGAGAGTAAAAAGGGCAGGGAGAGAGAATACAGGGCAGCGATAGAGAATATAGGGCAGGGAGTGAGAATACAGGGCAGGGAGAGAGAATACAGGGCAGGGAGAGAGAATACAGGGCAGGGAGAGAGGATACAGGGCATGGAGAGAGAACACAGTGCAGGGAGAGAGAATACAGGGCAGGGAAAGAGAATACAGGGCAGCGAGAGTATATACACTGCAGGGAGTGAGAATACAGGGCAGGGAGCATGTATGCAGGGCAGGGACAGAGAATACACGGTAGGGAGAGACAATACAGGGCTGAGAGCGAGAATACAGAGCAGAGAAGGAGAATGAAGGGCAGGCAGAGAGAATATGAAGCAGTGAGGGAATGGCAGGGCAGGGAAAGTGTATACAGGGCCGGGAGAGAGAATACAGGGCAGGGAGAGAGGATACAGGGTTGGAGAGAGAATACAGCACAGGGAGAGAGAATACAGGGCAGGGAGAGACAATACAGGGCTGAGAAAGAGAATACAGAGCAGAGAAGGAGAATACAGGACAGGAAGAGAGAATACTGTGGCAGGGAGACAAGATACTGGGGCAAGGAGAGAGGATACTGGGGCAGGGAGAGGGAATACTGGGGCAGCGAGAGAGACTACAGCACAGGAAGAGGGAATACAGGGCAAGAAGAGTGGGGCTAGGGCATGGCAAGAGAATAAAGGATAGGGAGAGCGTATACAGGGCAGGAAGAGAGAAATCAGGGCAGCAAGAGTGTACACAGGGCAGTGAGAGATTATACAGTGCAGAGAGAGTAGACAGGGCAGGGAGAGAGTATAAAGGGCAGGGAGAGAGTTTAAAGGGCAGGGAGAGAGTATAAAGGGCAGGGAGAGAGAATACAGAGCAGCAATAGAGAATACAGGGCAGGGAGAGAGAATACAGGGCAGCGAAAGAGAATATAGGGCAGGGAGAGAGAATACAGTGCAGGGAGAGAGGATACAGGGCATGGAGAGAGAACACAGTGCAGGGAGAGAGAATACAGGGCAGGGAGAGAGTATAAAGGGCAGGGAGAGAGTATAAAGGGCAGGGAGAGAGAATACAGAGCAGCGATAGAGAATACAGGGCAGGGAGAGAGAATACAGGGCAGCGAAAGAGAATATAGGGCAGGGAGAGAGAATACAGGGCATGGAGAGAGGATACAGGGCATGGAGAGAGAACACAGTGCAGGGAGAGAGAATACAGGGCAGGGAGAGAGAATACAGGGCAGCAAGAGTGTATACACGGCAGGGAGTGAGAATACAGGGCAGGGAGAGAGGATAAAGGGCAGGGAGAGAGAATATGAAGCAGTGAGGGAGTGGCAGGGCAGGGAGAATGTATACAGGGCAGGGACAGAGAAAACAGTGTAGGGTGAGACAATACAGGGCTGAGAGAGAGCATACAGAGCAGAGAAGGAGAATACAGGGCAGGCAGAGAGAATATGAAGCAGTGAGTGAATGGCAAGGTAGGGAAAGTGTATACAGGGCCAGGAGAGAGAATACAGGGCAGGGAGAGAGAATACAGGGCAGGGAGAGACAATGCAGGGCTGAGACAGAGAATACAGAGCAGAGAAGGAGAATACAGGGCAGACAGAGAGAATATGAAGCAGTGAGGGAATGGCAAGGCAGGGAAAGTATGTACAGGGCAGCGAGAGAGAATACAGGGCAGGGAGAGAGAATACAGGACAGGGAGAGAGAATACAGGGCAGGGAGAGAGAATACAGGGCAGGGAGAGACAATACAGGTCAGGGAGAGAGGATACAGGGCATGGAGAGACAACACAGTGCAGGGAGAGAGAATACAGGGCAGGGAGAAAGAATACAGGGCAGTGAGAGAGAATACAAGGGCAGTGAGAAGGAATAAAGGGCAGGGAGTGGGAATAGAGGGTAGGGAGAGGGAACAGAGGGCAGGGAGAGAGAATAAAGGGCAGGGAAACATAATACAGAGCAACGAAAGAGAATACAGAGCAGGGAGAAAGAATACAGGGAATGAAGAGAGAATCCTGGGCAGGCAGAGAGAATATAGGGCAGGGAAAGAGAATACAGGGCAGATCGAGAGAATACAGGGCAGGGCGAGAGAATACAGGTCAGAAAGAGAGAATACAGCGCAGGGAGAGTGAATATAGGGCAGGGAGAGGGAATACAGGGCAGTGAGAGAGAAAACAGGGCAGTGAGAGAGAATAGAGGGCAGAAAGAGAGAATACAGGGCAGGGAAAGAGAATACATGGCAGCGAGAGAGAATAAGGGGCAGTGAGAGAGAATACAGGGCAGGGAAAGAGAATGCAGGGCAGCGAGAGAGAATACAGGGCAGGGAAAGTGAATAAAGGGCAAGTCAAGAGAATACAGGGCAGCGAGAGAGAATAGAGGGCAGGGAGAGAGAAGACAGGGCAGAGAGAGAGAATACAGGGCAGGGAGAGAGAATACAGGGCAGGTCGGGAGAATACAGGGCAGGTCGAGAGAATACAGGTCAGAGAGAATACAGGGCAGGGAGAGTGAATATAGGGCAGGGAGAGGGAATACAGGGCAGTGAGAGAGAATACAGGGCAGTGAGAGAGAATAGAGGGCAGAAAGAGAGAATACAGGGCAGGGAGAGAGAATACAGGGCCGGGAGAGAGACTACAGGGTAGAGAGGGAGAATACAGGGCAGGGAGAGTGACTACCAGGCAGGGAGAGAGCGGGCAGGGCAGGGAGAGAGAACACAGGGCAGCGAGAGAGAATAGAGGGCAGGGAGAGAGAAGACAGGGCAGAGAGAGAGAATACAGGGCAGGGAGAGAGAATACAGGGCAGGGAGAGAGAATACAGGGCAGGGAGAGAGAATACAAGGGCAGTGAGAAGGAATAAAGGGCACTGAGTGGGAATAGAGGGCAGGGAGAGGGAACAGAGGGCAGGGAGAGAGAATAAAGGGCAGGGAAACATAATACAGGGCAGCGAGAGAGAATACAGAGCAGGGAGAAAGAATACAGGGCAGGGAGAGAGAATACAGGGCAGGTCGAGAGAATACAGGGCAGGGCGAGAGAATACAGGTCAGGGAGAGAGAATACAGGGCAGGGAGAGAGAATACAAAGCAAAGAGAGGGAAGACAAGGAAGGTCAAGACAATACAGGGCAGCGAGAGAGAATACAGGGCAGTGAGAGATAATACGGGCAGGTCAAGAGCGTACAGGGCAGAAAGAGAGAATACAGGGCAGGGAAAGAGAATACAGGGCAGAAAGAGAGATTACAGGGCAGGGAAAGAGAATACATGGCAGTGAGAGAGAATACAGGGCATCGAGAGAGAATATAGTGCAGGCAAAGAGAATGCAGGGCAGCGAGAGAGAATACAGGGCAGGTAGAGTGAATACAGGGCAGGTCAAGAGAATACAGGGCAGCGAGAGAGAATACAGGGCAGGGAGAGTGAATACAGGGTAGGGGGAGAGACTACAGGTCAGGGAGAGAGGGGACAGGGCAGGGAGAGACAATACATGGCAGGGAGAGAGAATACAGGGCAGAGGGAGAAAATACAGGGCAGAGAGAGAGAATACAGCGCAGGGAGAGTGAATACAGGGTAGGGGGAGAGACTACAGGACAGGGAGAGAGCGGACAGGCCAGGAAGAGAGGGGACAGGGCAGGGAGAGAGAATAAATTGCAGGGAGAGAGAATTCATAGCACGGAGAGAGGGGACAGGGCAGGGAGAGAGAATACACGGCAGGGAGACAGAATACAGGGCAGATTGAGAGTATACAGGGCAGAAAGATAGTATACAGGGCTGCGAGAGTGTATACAGGGCAGGGAGAGAGAATACAGGGCTGGGAGAGAGAAGAAAGTGCCGAGTGCGTATATACTGGGCACAGAGAGAGTATCTGGGGAAGGGAGAGATTATACAGGGCTGGGAGCGGGTATGAAGGGCAGGGAGAGAGTATACGTGGCAGTGAGAGAAAAAACTGCCCAGAAAGTGAGAATGCAGTGCAGGGAGAGTGGGGACAGGACATGGCAAGAGAATACAGGTCAGGGAGAGAGTATACAGGGAAGAGTGTGAGTATACAGGGCAAGATGGTGGTATATACTGCAGAAGAGAGGAGACGGTGGAAAGAGGGTGTATACAGGGCAGTGAGAGATAATACAGGGCGTGGAGAGAGAATACATGGCAGGGAGAGAAATACAGGGCAGCGAGAGGGAACAGAGGGCAGGGAGAGGGAATAGAGGGCAGGGAGAGAGAATACAGGGCAGGGAGAATCAATACAGGGCAGGGAAAGAGGATACTGGGGCAGCGACAAGGAATACTGTGCAGTAAAAGAGAATGCAGGGCAGGAAGATTGGGGACAGGTCATGGCTAGAGAAAACAGGACAGAGAAAGAGAGTATAGAGGGCAGATTGAGAGTATATAGGGCAGCGAGAGTCTATACAGGGCAGGGAGAGAGCATAAAGGGCTGTTAGAGATAATACAGGGCCAGGAGAGAGAATACAGGGCCGGGAGAGAGAATACAGGGCCGGGAGAGAATATACAGGGCCGGGAGAGAATATACAGGGTAGGGCGGGAGAATACAGGGCATGGAGAGTGAATACCAGGCAGGGAGAGAGAATACAGGGCAGCGAGAGAGTACACAGGGCAGTGAGAGATTATACAGTGCAGAGAGAGTAGACAGGGCAGGGAGAGAGTAAAAAGGGCAGGGAGAGAGGATGTTGGGGCAGGAAGAGAAAATACTGCGCAGAAAGAGAGAACGCATGGCAGGGAGAGTGGGGACAGGGCATGGCAAGAGAATACAAGACAGGGAGAGAGTATACAGGGCAGCGTATGAGTATACAGGGCAAGAAGATGGTATACATGGCAGGAACATATTATACAGTACAAGCAGGTTGTATACAGGGCAGTGAGAGATTATACAGGGCGCGGAGAGAGAATACAGGGCTGCGACAGGGAATACAGGGCAGCGAGAGAGAATACAGGGCAGTGAGAGGGAATAGAGGGCTGGGAGAGAGAATACAGGGCAGGGAGAGAGAATACAGGGCAGGGAGAGAGGATACAGGGCATGGAGAGAGAATACCAGGCAGGGAGAGAAAATACAGGGCAGCGAGAGAGTACACAGGGCAGTGAGAGATTATACAGTGCAGAGAGAGTAGACAGGGCAGGGAGAGAGTAAAAAGGGCAGGGAGAGAGAATACATGGCAGCGATAGAGAATACCGGGCAGGGAGTGAGAATACAGGGCAGGGAGAGAGAATACAGGGCAGGGAGAGAGAATACAGGGCAGGGAGAGAGGATACAGGGCATGGAGAGAGAACACAGTGCAGGGAGAGAGAATACAGGGCAGGGAGAGAGAATACATGGCAGAGAGAGTATATACACTGCAGGGAGTGAGAATACAGGGCAGGGAGCATGTATACAGGGCAGGGACAGAGAATACAGGGTAGGGAGAGACAATACAGGGCTGAGAGAGAGAATACAGAGCAGAGAACGAGAATGAAGGGCAGGCAGAGAGAATATGAAGCAGTGAGGGAATGGCAGTTCAGGGAAAGTGTATACAGAGCCAGGAGAGAGAATACAGGGCAGGGAGAGAGAGTACAGGGCAGGGAGAGAGAATACAGCACAGGGAGAGACAATACAGGGCTGAGAGAGAGAATACAGAGCAGAGAAAGAGAATACAGGACAGGAAGAGAGAATACTGGGGCAGGGAGAAAGGATACTGGGGCAGCGAGAGAGGATACTGGGGCAAGGAGAGAGGATACTGGGGCAGGGAGACGGAATACTGGGGCAGCGAGAGAGACTACAGCGCGGGAAGAGGGAATGCAGGGCAAGAAGAGTGGGGCAAGGGCATGACGAGAGAATAAAGGATAGGGAGAGCGTAAACAGGGCAGGAAGAGAGTATACAGGGCTGGGAGGGAGAATACATGGCAGGGAGAGAGAATAAAGGGCAATGAGAGATAATACAGGGCCAGGAGAGAGAATACAGGGCCGGGAGATGAATACAGGTCCGAGAGAGAATATACAGGGTAGGGCGGGAGAATACAGGGCATGGAGAGTGAATACCAGGCAGGGAGAGAGAATACAGGGCAGCGAGAGAGTACACAGGGCAGTGAGAGAGTATACAGTGCAGAGAGAGTAGACAGGGCAGGGAGAGAGTATAAAGGGCAGGGAGAGAGTATAAAGGGCAGGGAGAGAGTATAAAGGGCAGGGAGAGAGAATACAGGGCAGCGATAGAGAATACAGGGCAGGGAGAGAGAATACAGGGCAGGGAGAGAGAATACAGGGCATGGAGAGAGAATACAGGGCAGGGAGAGAGGATACAGGGCATGGAGAGAGAACACAATGCAGGGAGAGAGAATACAGGGCAGTGAGAGAGAATACAGGGCAGCGAGAGTGTATACACAGCAGGGAGTGGGAATACAGGGCTGGGAGAGAGGATACAGGGCAGGGAGAGAGAATACAGGGCTGAGAGAGAGAATACAGAGCAAAGAAGGAGAATACAGGGCATGGAGAGAGAATATGAAGCAGTGAGGGAATGGCAGTTCAGGGAAAGTATATACAGAGCCAGGAGAGAGAATACAGGGCAGGGAGAGAGAGTACAGGGCAGGGAGAGAGAATACAGGGCAGGGAGAGACAATACAGGGCTGAGAGAGAGAATACAGAGCAGAGAAGGAGAATACAGGACAGGAAGAGAGAATACTGGGGCAGGGAGACAAGATACTGGGGCAGGGAGAAAGGATACTGGGGCAGCGAGAGAGGATACTGGGGCAAGGAGAGAGGATACTGGGGCAGGGAGACGGAATACTGGGGCAGCGAGATAGACTACAGCGCGGGAAGAGGGAATGAAGGGCAAGAAGAGTGGGGCAAGGGCATGACGAGAGAATAAAGGATAAGAAGAGCGTAAACAGGGCAGGAAGAGAGTATACAGGGCTGGGAGGGAGAATACATGGCAGGGAGAGAGAATAAAGGGCAATGAGAGATAATACAGGGCCAGGAGAGAGAATACAGGGCCGGGAGAGAGAATACAGGGCCGGGAGAGAATATACAGGGCCGGGAGAGAATATACAGGGTAGGGCGGGAGAATACAGGGCATGGAGAGTGAATACCAGGCAGGGAGAGAGAATACAGGGCAGCGAGAGAGTACACAGGGCAGTGAGAGATTATACAGTGCAGAGAGAGTAGACAGGGCAGGGAGAGAGTAAAAAGGGCAGGGAGAGAGGATGTTGGGGCAGGAAGAGAAAATACTGCGCAGAAAGAGAACGCATGGCAGGGAGAGTGGGGACAGGGCATGGCAAGAGAATACAAGACAGGGAGAGAGTATGCAGGGCAGCGTATGAGTATACAGGGCAAGAAGATGGTATACATGGCAGGAACATACTATACAGTACAAGCAGGGTGTATACAGGGCAGTGAGAGATTATACAGGGCGCGGAGAGAGAATACAGGGCTGCGACAGGGAATACAGGTCAGCGAGAGAGAATACAGGGCAGTGAGAGGGAATAGAGGGCTGGGAGAAAGAATACAGGGCAGGGAGAGAGAATTCAGGGCTGGGAGAGAGAATACGGGTAGGGAGAAAGAATACAGGGTAGGGAGAGAGAATACAGGGTAGGGAGAGAGAATACAGGGCAGGGAGAAAGAACACAGGGCAGGGAAAGAGCATATTGGGGCAGCGAGAGAGAATATGAAGCAGGGAGGGAGTGGCAGGGCAGGGAGAATGTATACCAGGCAGGGAGAGCGAATACAGTGTAGGGAGAGAGAATACAGGGCAGGGAGAGATTATACAGGGCAGGGAGAGAATATACAGGGCAGGAAGAGAATATACAGGGCAGGAAGAGAGTATACAGTGCAGGGAGAGAGTATCTAGGGAAGGGAGAGTTTATACAGTGCTGGGAGAGAGTTTGCAGGGCAGGGTGGGAGTATACAGGGCAGGGAGACAGATTACAGGGCAGTGAGAGATGATGTTGGGGCAGGAAGAGAAAATACTGCGCAGAAAGAGAGAACGCATGGCAGGGAGAGTGGGGACAGGGCATGGCAAGAGAATACAAGACAGGGAGAGAGTATACAGGGCAGCGTATGAGTATACAGGGCAAGAAGATGGTATACATGGCAGGAACATATTATACAGTACAAGCAGGGTGTATACAGGGCAGACAGATTATACAGGGCGCGGAGAGAGAATAAAGGGTTGCGACAGGGAATACAGGGCAGCGAGAGAGAATACAGGGCAGTGAGAGGGATTAGAGGGCTGGGAGAAAGAATACAGGGCAGGGAGAGAGAATTCAGGGCAGGGAGAGAGAATTCAAAGCAGGCAGAGAGAGAGAATACAGGTCAGGGAAAGAGAATACAGGGCAACAAGAGAGAATACAGAGCAGGGAGAGAGAACACAGGGCAGGGAGAGAGTATACAGGGCTGGAAGAGAATATACAGGGCAGGGAGAATGGAGCTAGGGCATGACGAGAGAATAAAGGATAGGGAGAGCATATACAGGGCAGGAAGAGAGTATACAGGGCTGGGAGGGAGAATACAGGGCAGGGAGAGAGAATAAAGGGCAATGAGAGATAATACAGGGCAGGGAGAGAGAATACAGGGCCGGGAGAGAGACTACAGGGTAGAGAGGGAGAATACAGGGCAGGGAGAGTGACTACCAGGTAGGGAGAGAGGGGGCAGGGCAGGGAGAGAGAATACAGGGCAGCGAGAGAGTACACAGGGCAGTGAGAGAGTATACAATGCAGCGAGAGTAGACAGGGCAGGGAGAGAGTATAAAGGGCAGGGAGAGAGTATAAAGGGCAGGGAGAGAGTATAAAGGGCAGGGAGAGAGTATAAAGGGCAGGGAGAGAGAATACAGGGCAGGGAGAGAGAATTCAGGGCAGGGAGAGAGGATACAGGGCAGGGAGAAAGAATACAGGGCAGGGAAAGAGGATATTGGGGCAGCGAGAGAGAATATGAAGCAGGGAGGGAGTGGCAGGGCAGGTAAAATGTATACAAGGCAGGGAGAGCGAATACAGGGTAGGGAGAGAGAATACAGGGCAGGGAGAGAGAATACAGGGCAGGGAGAGAGTATACAGGGCTGGAAGAGAATATACAGGGCAGGAAGAGAGTATACAGTGCAGGGAGAGAGTATCTAGGGAAGGGAGAGTTTATACAGTGCTGGGAGAGAGTTTGCAGGGCAGGGTGGGAGTATACAGGGCAGGGAGACAGATTACAGGGCAGTGAGAGAGGATGTTGGGGCAGGGAGAGAAAATACTGCGCAGAAAGAGAGAACGCATGGCAGGGAGAGTGGGGACATGGCATGGCAAGAGAATACAAGACAGGGAGAGAGTATACAGGGCAGCATATGAGTATACAGGGCAAGAAGATGGTATACATGGCAGGAACATATTATACAGTACAAGCAGGGTGTATACAGGGCAGTGATAGATTATACAGGGCGTGGAGAGAGAATACAGGGCTGCGAAAGGGAATACAGGGCAGCGAGAGAGAATACAGGGCAGGGAGAGGGAATAGAGGGCTGGGAGAGGGAATAGAGGGCAGGGAGAGAGAATTCAGGGCAGGGAGAGAGAATACAGGGTAGGGAGAAAGAATACAGGGCAGGGAGAGAGAATTCAGGGCAAGGAGAGAGAATTCAGGGCAGGGAGAGAGAATTCAGGGTACGCAGGGAGATAAAAGGGCAGGGAGAGAGAATACAGGTCAGGGAAAGAGAAGACAGGGCAACGAGAGAGAATACTGAGCAGGGAGAGAGAATACAGGGCAGGGAAAGAGTATACAGGGCTGGAAAAGAATATACAGGGCAGGGAGAGTGGAGCTAGGGCATGACGAGAGAATAAAGGATAGGGAGAGAATATACAGGGCAGGAAGAGAGTACACAGGGCTGGGAGGGAGAATACAGGGCAGGGAGAGAGAATAAAGGGCAATGAGAGATAATACAGGGCCGAGAGAGAGAATACAGGGCAGGGAGAGAGAATACAGGGCCGGGAGTGAGTACACAGGGCAGTGAGAGAGTACACAGTGCAGAGAGAGTAGACAGGGCAGGGAGAGAGTATAAAGGGCAGAGAGAGATTATAAAGGGCAGGGAGAGAGTATAAAGGACAGGGAGAGAGAATACAGGGAAGCGAGAGAGAATACAGGGCAGGGAGAGAGAATACAGGGCAGGGAGAGAGAATACAGGGAAGGGACAGAGGATACAGGGCAGGGAGAAAGAATACAGGGCAGGGAAAGAGGATATTGGGGCAGCGAGAGAGAATATGAAGCAGGGAGGGAGTGGCAGGGCAGGTAAAATGTATACAAGGCAGGGAGAGAGTATCTAGGGAAGGGAGAGTTTATACAGTATTGGGAGAGAGTTTGCAGGGCAGGGTGGGAGTATACAGGGCAGGGAGACAGATTACAGGGCAGTGAGAGAGGATGTTGAGGCAGGAAGAGAAAATACTGCGCAGAAAGAGAGAACGCATGGCAGGGAGAGTGGGGACATGGCATGGCAAGAGAATACAAGACAGGGAGAGAGTATACAGGGCAGCGTATGAGTATACAGGGCAAGAAGATGGTATACATGGCAGGAACATATTATACAGTACAAGCAGAGTGTATACAGGGCAGTGATAGATTATACAGGGCGTGGAGAGGGAATACAGGGCTGTGAAAGGGAATATAGGGCAGCGAGAGAGAATACAGGGCAGGGAGAGGGAATAGAGGGCTGGGAGAGGGAATAGAGGGCAGGGAGAGAGAATTGAGGGCAGGGAGAGAGAATACAGGGTAGGGAGGAAGAATACAGGGCAGGGAGAGAGAATTCAGGGCAGGGAGAGAGAATTCAGGGCAGGGAGAGAGAATTCAGGGCAGGCAGGGAGATAACAGGGCAGGGAGAGAGAATACAGGTTAGGGAAAGAGAAGACAGGGCAACGAGAGAGAATACTGAGCAGGGAGAGAAAATACAGGGCAGGGAAAGAGTATACAGGGCTGGAAAAGAATATACAGGGCAGGGAGAGTGGAGCTAGGGCATGATGAGAGAATAAAGGATAGGGAGAGAATATACAGGGCAGGAAGAGAGTATACAGGGCTGGGAGGGAGAATACAGGGCAGGGAGAGAGAATAAAGGGCAATGAGAGATAATACAGGGCCGAGAGAGAGAATACAGGGCAGGGAGAGAGAATACAGGGCCGGGAGAGAGAATACAGGGTAGAGAGGGAGAATACAGGGCAGGGAGAGTGACTACCAGGCAGGGAGAGAGCGGGCAGGGCAGGGAGGGAGAATACAGGGCAGCGAGAGAGTACACAGGGCAGTGAGAGAGTATACAGTGCAGAGAGAGTAGACAGGGCAGGGAGAGAGTATAAAGGGCAGGGAGAGAGTATAAAGGGCAGGGAGAGAGAATACAGGGCAGCGATAGAGAATACAGGGCAGGGAGAGAGAATACAGGGCAGGGAGAGAGAATACAGGGCAGGGAGAGAGAATACAGGGCAGGGAGAGAGGATACAGGGCATGGAGAGAGAACACAATGCAGGGAGAGAGAATACAGGGCAGTGAGAGAGAATACAGGGCAGCGAGAGTGTATACACAGCAGGGAGTGGGAATACAGGGCTGGGAGAGAGGATACAGGGCAGGGAGAGAGAATATGACATATTGAGGGAGTGGCAGGACAGGGAGAGTGTATACAGGGCAGGGACAGAGAATACAGGGTAGGGAGAGACAATACAGGGCTGAGAGAGAGAATACAGAGCAAAGAAGGAGAATACAGGGCAGGGAGAGAGAATATGAAGCAGTGAGGGAATGGCAGTTCAGGGAAAGTGTATACAGAGCCAGGAGAGAGAATACAGGGCAGGGAGAGAGAGTACAGGGCAGGGAGAGAGAATACAGGGCAGGGAGAGACAATACAGGGCTGAGAGAGAGAATACAGAGCAGAGAAGGAGAATACAGGACAGGAAGAGAGAATACTGGGGCAGGGAGACAAGATACTGGGGCAGGGAGAAAGGATACTGGGGCAGCGAGAGAGGATACTGGGGCAAGGAGAGAGGATACTGGGGCAGGGAGACGGAATACTGGGGCAGCGAGAGAGACTACAGCGCGGGAAGAGGGAATGAAGGGCAAGAGGAGTGGGGCAAGGGCATGACGAGAGAATAAAGGATAGGGAGAGCGTAAACAGGGCAGGAAGAGAGTATACAGGGCTGGGAGGGAGAATACATGGCAGGGAGAGAGAATAAAGGGCAATGAGAGATAATACAGGGCCAGGAGAGAGAATACAGGGCCGGGAGAGAGAATACAGGGCCGGGAGAGAATATACAGGGCCGGGAGAGAATATACAGGGTAGGGCGGGAGAATACAGGGCATGGAGAGTGAATACCAGGCAGGGAGAGAGAATACAGGGCAGAGAGAGAGTACACAGGGCAGTGAGAGATTATACAGTGAAGAGAGAGTAGACAGGGCAGGGAGAGAGTAAAAAGGGCAGGGAGAGAGGATGTTGGGGCAGGAAGAGAAAATACTGCGCAGAAAGAAAACGCATGGCAGGGAGAGTGGGGACAGGGCATGGCAAGAGAATACAAGACAGGGAGAGAGTATACAGGGCAGCGTATGAGTATACAGGGCAAGAAGATGGTATACGTGGCAGGAACATACTATACAGTACAAGCAGGGTGTATACAGGGCAGTGAGAGATTATACAGGGCGCGGAGAGAGAATACAGGGCTGCGACAGGGAATACAGGGCAGCGAGAGAGAATACAGGGCAGTGAGAGGGAATAGAGGGCCGGGAGAAAGAATACAGGGCAGGGAGAGAGAATTCAGGGCTGGGAGAGAGAATACGGGTAGGGAGAAAGAATACAGGGTAGGGAGAGAGAATACAGGGCAGGAACAGAGATTACAGACCATGGAGAGAGATTGCAGAGCTGGGAGAGAGAATACAGGGTAGGGAGAGAGAATACAGGGCAGGGAGAAAGAACACAGGGCAGGGAAAGAGCATATTGGGGCAGCGAGAGAGAATATGAAGCAGGGAGGGAGTGGCAGGGCAGGGAGAATGTATACCAGGCAGGGAGAGCGAATACAGTGTAGGGAGAGAGAATACAGGGCAGGGAGAGAGTATACAGGGCAGGGAGAGAATATACAGGGCAGGAAGAGAATATACAGGGCAGGAAGAGAGTATACAGTGCAGGGAGAGAGTATCTAGGGAAGGGAGAGTTTATACAGTGCTGGGAGAGAGTTTGCAGGGCAGGGTGGGAGTATACAGGGCAGAGAGAGAGATTACAGGGCAGTGAGAGATGATGTTGGGGCAGGAAGAGAAAATACTGCGCAGAAAGAGAGAACGCATGGCAGGGAGAGTGGGGACAGGGCATGGCAAGAGAATACAAGACAGGGAGAGAGTATACAGGGCAGCGTATGAGTATACAGGGCAAGAAGATGGTATACATGGCAGGAACATATTATACAGTACAAGCAGGGTGTATACAGGGCAGTGATAGATTATACAGGGTGCGGAGAGAGAATACAGGGCTGCGACAGGGAATACAGGGCAGCGAGAGAGAATACATGGCAGTGAGAGGGATTAGAGGGCTGGGAGAAAGAATACAGGGCAGGGAGAGAGAATTCAGGGCAGGGAGAGAGAATTCAGGGCAGGCAGAGAGATAACAGGGCAGAGAGAGAGAATACAGGTCAGGGAAAGAGAATACAGGGCAACAAGAGAGAATACAGAGCAGGGAGAGAGAACACAGGGCAGGGAGAGAGTATACAGGGCTGGAAGAGAATATACAGGGCAGGGAGAATGGAGCTAGGGCATGACGAGAGAATAAAGGATAGGGAGAGCATATACAGGGCAGGAAGAGAGTATACAGGGCTGGGAGGGAGAATACAGGGCAGGGAGAGAGAATAAAGGGCAATGAGAGATAATACAGGGCAGGGAGAGAGAATACAGGGCCGGGAGAGAGACTACAGGGTAGAGAGGGAGAATACAGGGCAGGGAGAGTGACTACCAGGTAGGGAGAGAGGGGGCAGGGCAGGGAGAGAGAATACAGGGCAGCGAGAGAGTACACAGGGCAGTGAGAGAGTATACAATGCAGCGAGAGTAGACAGGGCAGGGAGAGAGTATAAAGGGCAGGGAGAGAGTATAAAGGGCAGGGAGAGAGTATAAAGGGCAGGGAGAGAGTATAAAGGGCAGGGAGAGAGAATACAGGGCAGGGAGAGAGAATTCAGGGCAGGGAGAGAGGATACAGGGCAGGGAGAAAGAATACAGGGCAGGGAAAGAGGATATTGGGGCAGCGAGAGAGAATATGAAGCAGGGAGGGAGTGGCAGGGCAGGTAAAATGTATACAAGGCAGGGAGAGCGAATACAGGGTAGGGAGAGAGAATACAGGGCAGGGAGAGAGAATACAGGGCAGGGAGAGAGTATACAGGGCTGGAAGAGAATATACAGGGCAGGAAGAGAGTATACAGTGCAGGGAGAGAGTATCTAGGGAAGGGAGAGTTTATACAGTGCTGGGAGAGAGTTGCAGGGCAGGGTGGGAGTATACAGGGCAGGGAGACAGATTACAGGGCAGTGAGAGAGGATGTTGGGGCAGGGAGAGAAAATACTGCGCAGAAAGAGAGAACGCATGGCAGGGAGAGTGGGGACATGGCATGGCAAGAGAATACAAGACAGGGAGAGAGTATACAGGGCAGCATATGAGTATACAGGGCAAGAAGATGGTATACATGGCAGGAACATATTATACAGTACAAGCAGGGTGTATACAGGGCAGTGATAGATTATACAGGGCGTGGAGAGAGAATACAGGGCTGCGAAAGGGAATACAGGGCAGCGAGAGAGAATACAGGACAGGGAGAGAGAATAGAGGGCTGGGAGAGGGAATAGAGGGAGGGAGAGAGAATTCAGGGCAGGGAGAGTGAATTCAGGGCAGGGAGAGAGAATTCAGGGCAGGCAGGGAGATAACAGGGCAGGGAGAGATAATACAGGTCAGGGAAAGAGAAGACAGGGCAACGAGAGAGAATACTGAGCAGGGAGATAGAATACAGGGCAGGGAAAGAGTATACAGGGCTGGAAAAGAATATACAGGGCAGGGAGAGTGGAGCAAAGGCATGACGAGAGAATAAAGGATAGGGAGAGAATATACAGGGCAGGAAGAGAGTATACAGGGCTGGGAGGGAGAATACAGGGCAGGGAGAGAGAATAAAGGGCAATGAGAGATAATACAGGGCCGAGAGAGAGAATACAGGGCAGGGAGAGAGAATACAGGACCGGGAGTGAGTACACAGGGCAGTGAGAGAGTATACAGTGCAGACAGAGTAGACAGGGCAGGGAGAGAGTATAAAGGGCAGAGAGAGATTATAAAGGGCAGGGAGAGAGTATAAAGGGCAGGGAGAGAGAATAAAGGGCAGCGAGAGAGAATACAGGGCAGGGAGAGAGTATAAAGGGCAGGGAGAGAGAATAAAGGGCAGCGAGAGAGAATACAGGGCAGGGAGAGAGAATACAGGGCAGGGAGAGAGAATACAGGGCAGGGAGAGGGGATACAGGGCAGGGAGAAAGAATACAGGGCAGGGAAAGAGGATATTGGGGCAGCGAGAGAGAATGTGAAGCAGGGAGGGATTGGCAGGGCAGGTAAAATGTATACAAGGCAGGGAGAGAGTATCTAGGGAAGGGAGAGTTTATACAGTGTTGGGAGTGAGTTTGCAGGGCAGGGTGGGAGTATACAGGGCAGGGAGACAGATTACAGGGCAGTGAGAGAGGATGTTGGGGCAGGGAGAGAAAATACTGCGCAGAAAGAGAGAACGCATGGCAGGGAGAGTGGGGACATGGCATGGCAAGAGAATACAAGACAGGGAGAGAGTATACAGGGCAGCGTATGAGTATACAGGGCAAGAAGATGGTATACATGGCAGGAACATATTATACAGTACAAACAGGGTGTATACAGGGCAGTGATAGATTATACAGGGCGTGGAGAGAGAATACAGGGCTGTGAAAGGGAATACAGGGCAGCGAGAGAGAATACAGGGCAGGGAGAGGGAATAGAGGGCTGGGAGAGGGAATAGAGGGCAGGGAGAGAGAATTCAGGGCAGGGAGAGAGAATACAGGGTAGGGAGAAAGAATACAGGGCAGGGAGAGAGAATTCAGGGCAGGGAGAGAGAATTCAGGGCAGGGAGAGAGAATTCAGGGCAGGCAAGGAGATAACAGGGCAGGGAGAGAGAATACAGGTTAGGGAAAGAGAAGACAGGGCAACGAGAGAGAATACTGAGCAGGGAGAGAGAATACAGGGCAGGGAAAGAGTATACAGGGCTGGAAAAGAATATACAGGTAGGGAGAGTGGAGCTAGGGCATGACGAGAGAATAAAGGATAGGGAGAGAATATACAGGGCAGGAAGAGAGTATACAGGGCTGGGAGGGAGAATACAGGGCAGGGAGAGAGAATAAAGGGCAATGAGAGATAATACAGGGGCGAGAGAGAGAATACAGGGCAGGGAGAGAGAATACAGGGTAGAGAGGGAGAATACAGGGTAGAGAGGGAGAATACAGGGCAGGGAGAGTGACTACCTGGCAGGGAGAGAGAATACAGGGCAGGGAGAGAGAATACAGGGCAGTGAGAGAGTTCACAGGGCAGTGAGAGAGTATACAGTGCAGAGAGAGTAGACAGGGCAGGGAGAGAGTATAAAGGGCAGGGAGAGAGAATACAGGGCAGCGATAGAGAATACAGGGCTGGGAGAGAGGATACAGGGCAGGGAGAGAGAATATGACATATTGAGGGAGTGGCAGGACAGGGAGAGTGTATACAGGGCAGGGACAGAGAATACAGGGTAGGGAGAGACAATACAGGGCTGAGAGAGAGAATACAGAGCAAAGAAGGAGAATACAGGGCAGGGAGAGAGAATATGAAGCAGTGAGGGAATGGCAGTTCAGGGAAAGTGTATACAGAGCCAGGAGAGAGAATACAGGGCAGGGAGAGAGAGTACAGGGCAGGGAGAGAGAATACAGGGCAGGGAGAGACAATACAGGGTTGAGAGAGAGAATACAGAGCAGAGAAGGAGAATACAGGACAGGAAGAGAGAATACTGGGGCAGGGAGACAAGATACTGGGGCAGGGAGAAAGGATACTGGGGCAGCGAGAGAGGATACTGGGGCAAGGAGAGAGGATACTGGGGCAGGGAGACGGAATACTGGGGCAGCGAGAGAGACTACAGCGCGGGAAGAGGGAATGAAGGGCAAGAAGAGTGGGGCAAGGGCATGACGAGAGAATAAAGGATAGGGAGAGCGTAAACAGGGCAGGAAGAGAGTATACAGGGCTGGGAGGGAGAATACATGGCAGGGAGAGAGAATAAAGGGCAATGAGAGATAATACAGGGCCAGGAGAGAGAATACAGGGCCGGGAGAGAGAATACAGGGCCGGGAGAGAATATACAGGGCCGGGAGAGAATATACAGGGTAGGGCGGGAGAATACAGGGCATGGAGAGTGAATACCAGGCAGGGAGAGAGAATACAGGGCAGCGAGAGAGTACACAGGGCAGTGAGAGATTATACAGTGCAGAGAGAGTAGACAGGGCAGGGAGAGAGTAAAAAGGGCAGGGAGAGAGGATGTTGGGGCAGGAAGAGAAAATACTGCGCAGAAAGAGAGAACGCATGGCAGGGAGAGTGGGGACAGGGCATGGCAAGAGAATACAAGACAGGGAGAGAGTATACAGGGCAGCGTATGAGTATACAGGGCAAGAAGATGGTATACATGGCAGGAACATACTATACAGTACAAGCAGGGTGCATACAGGGCAGTGAGAGATTATACAGGGCGCGGAGAGAGAATACAGGGCTGCGACAGGGAATACAGGGCAGCGAGAGAGAATACAGGGCAGTGAGAGGGAATAGAGGGCTGGGAGAAAGAATACAGGGCAGGGAGAGAGAATTCAGGGCTGGGAGAGAGAATACAGGGTAGGGAGAGAGAATACAGGGTAGGGAGAGAGAATACAGGGCAGGGAGAAAGAACACAGGGCAGGGAAAGAGCATATTGGGGCAGCGAGAGAGAATATGAAGCAGGGAGGGAGTGGCAGGGCAGGGAGAATGTATACAAGGCAGGGAGAGCGAATACAGTGTAGGGAGAGAGAATACAGGGCAGGGAGAGAGTATACAGGGCAGGGAGAGAATATACAGGGCAGGAAGAGAATATACAGGGCAGGAAGAGAGTATACAGTGCAGGGAGAGAGTATCTAGGGAAGGGAGAGTTTATACAGTGCTGGGAGAGAGTTTGCAGGGCAGGGTGGGAGTATACAGGGCAGAGAGAGAGATTACAGGGCAGTGAGAGATGATGTTGGGGCAGGAAGAGAAAATACTGCGCAGAAAGAGAGAACGCATGGCAGGGAGAGTGGGGACAGGGCATGGCAAGAGAATACAAGACAGGGAGAGAGTATACAGGGCAGCGTATGAGTATACAGGGCAAGAAGATGGTATACATGGCAGGAACATATTATACAGTACAAGCAGGGTGTATACAGGGCAGTGAGATTATACAGGGCGCGGAGAGAGAATACAGGGCTGCGACAGGGAATACAGGGCAGCGAGAGAGAATACAGGGCAGTAAGAGGGATTAGAGGGCTGGGAGAAAGAATACAGGGCAGGGAGAGAGAATTCAGGGCAGGGAGAGAGAATTCAGGGCAGGCAGAGAGAGAGAATACAGGTCAGGGAAAGAGAATACAGGGCAACAAGAGAGAATACAGAGCAGGGAGAGAGAACACAGGGCAGGGAGAGAGTATACAGGGCTGGAAGAGAATATACAGGGCAGGGAGAATGGAGCTAGGGCATGACGAGAGAATAAAGGATAGGGAGAGCATATACAGGGCAGGAAGAGAGTATACAGGGCTGGGAGGGAGAATACAGGGCAGGGAGAGAGAATAAAGGGCAATGAGAGATAATACAGGGCAGGGAGAGAGAATACAGGGCCGGGAGACAGACTACAGGGTAGAGAGGGAGAATACAGGGCAGGGGGAGTGACTACCAGGTAGGGAGAGAGGGTGTAGGGCAGGGAGAGAGAATACAGGGCAGCGGGAGAGTACACAGGGCAGTGAGAGAGTATACAGTGCAGCGAGAGTAGACAGGGCAGGCAGAGAGTATAAAGGGCAGGGAGAGAGTATAAAGGGCAGGGAGAGAGTATAAAGGGCAGGGAGAGAGTGTAAAGGGCAGGGAGAGAGAATACAGGGCAGCGATAGAGAATACAACGCAGGGAGAGAAAATACAGGGCAGGGAGAGAGAATTCAGGGCAGGGAGAGAGGATACAGGGCAGGGAGAAAGAATACCGGGCAGGCAAAGAGGATATTGGGGCAGCGACAGAGAATATGAAGCAGGGAGGGAGTGGCAGTGCAGGTAAAATGTATACAAGGCAGGGAGAGCGAATACAGGGTAGGGAGAGAGAATACAGGGCAGGGAGAGAGAATACAGGGCAGGGAGAGAGTATACAGGGCAGTGAGAGATGATGTTGGGGCAGGAAGAGAAAATACTGCGCAGAAAGAGAGAACGCATGGCAGGGAGAGTGGGGACAGGGCATGGCAAGAGAATACAAGACAGGGAGAGAGTATACAGGGCAGCGTATGAGTATACAGGGCAAGAAGATGGTATACATGGCAGGAACATATTATACAGTACAAGCAGGGTGTATACAGGGCAGTGATAGATTATACAGGGCGTGGAGAGAGAATACAGGGCTGCGAAAGGGAATACAGGGCAGCGAGAGAGAATACAGGGCAGGGAGAGAGAATAGAGGGCTGGGAGAGGGAATAGAGGGCAGGGAGAGAGAATTCAGGGCAGGGAGAGAGAATACAGGGTAGGGAGAAAGAATACAGGGCAGGGAGAGAGAATTCAGGGCAAGGAGAGAGAATTCAGGGCAGGGAGAGAAAATACAGGGCAGGCAGGGAGATAACAGGGCAGGGAGAGAGAATACAGGTCAGGGAAAGAGAAGACAGGGCAACGAGAGAGAATACTGAGCAGGGAGAGAGAATACAGGGCAGGGAAAGAGTATACAGGGCTGGAAAAGAATATACAGGGCAGGGAGAGTGGAGCTAGGGCATGACGAGAGAATATAGGATAGGGAGAGAATATACAGGGCAGGAAGAGAGTATACAGGGCTGGGAGGGAGAATACAGGGCAGGGAGAGAGAATAAAGGGCAATGAGAGATAATACAGGGCCGAGAGAGAGAATAAAGGGCAGGGAGAGAGAATACAGGGTAGAGAGGGAGAATACAGGGCAGGGAGATTGACTACCAGGCAGGGAGAGAGCGGGCAGGGCAGGGAGAGAGAATACAGGGCAGCGAGTGAGTACACAGGGCAGTGAGAGAGTATACAGTGCAGACAGAGTAGACAGGGCAGGGAGAGAGTATAAAGGGCAGAGAGAGATTATAAAGGGCAGGGAGAGAGTATAAAGGGCAGAGAGAGAGAATACAGGGCAGCGAGAGAGAATACAGGGCAGGGAGAGAGAATACAGGGCAGGGAGAGAGAATACAGGGCAGGGAGAGAGGATACAGGGCAGGGAGAAAGAATACAAGGCAGGGAAAGAGGATATTGGGGCAGCGAGAGAGAATATGAAGCAGGGAGGGATTGGCAGGGCAGGTAAAATGTATACAAGGCATGAGAGAGTATCTAGGGAAGGGAGAGTTTATACAGTGCTGGGAGAGAGTTTGCAGGGCAGGGTGGGAGTATACAGGGCAGGGAGATAGATTACAGGGCAGTGAGAGAGGATGTTGGGGCAGGGAGAGAAAATACTGCGCAGAAAGAGAGAACGCATGGCAGGGAGAGTGGGGACATGGCATAGCAAGAGAATATAAGACAGGGAGAGAGTATACAGGGCAGCGTATGAGTATACAGGGCAAGAAGATGGTATACATGGCAGGAACATATTATACAGTACAAACAGGGTGTATACAGGGCAGTGATTGATTATACAGGGCGTGGAGAGAGAATACAGGGCTGCGAAAGGGAATACAGGGCAGCGAGAGAGAATACAGGGCAGGGAGAGGGAATAGAGGGCTGGGAGAGGGAACAGAGGGCAAGGAGAGAGAATTCAGGGCAGGGAGAGAGAATACAGGGTAGGGAGAAAGAATACAGGGCAGGGAGAAAGAATTCAGGGCAGGGAGAGAGAATTCAGGGCAGGGAGAGAGAATTCAGGGCAGGCAAGGAGATAACAGGGCAGGGAGAGAGAATACAGGTTAGGGAAAGAGAAGACAGGGCAACGAGAGAGAATACTGAGCAGGGAGAGAGAATACAGGGCCGGGAGAGAGAATACAGGGTAGAGAGGGAGAATACAGGGCAGGGAGAGTGACTACCAGGCAGGGAGAGAGCGGGCAGGGCAGGGAGGGAGAATACAGGGCAGCGAGAGTGTACACAGGGCAGTTAGAGAGTATACAGTGCAGAGAGAGTAGACAGGGCAGGGAGAGAGTATAAAGGGCTGGGAGAGAGTATAAAGGGCAGGGAGAGAGAATACAGGGCAGCGATAGAGAATACAGGGCAGGGAGAGAGAATACAGGGCAGGGAGAGAGAATACAGGGCAGGGAGAGAGAATACAGGGCAGAGAGAGAGAATACAGGGCAGGGAGAGAGAATACAGGGCAGTGAGAGAGAATACAGGGCAGCGAGAGTGTATACACAGCAGGGAGTGGGAATACAGGGCTGGGAGAGAGGATACAGGGCAGGGAGAGAGAATATGACATATTGAGGGAGTGGCAGGACAGGGAGAGTGTATACAGGGCAGGGACAGAGAATACAGGGTAGGGAGAGACAATACAGGGCTGAGAGAAAGAATACAGAGCAAAGAAGGAGAATACAGGGCAGGGAGAGAGAATATGAAGCAGTGAGGGAATGGCAGTTCAGGGAAAGTGTATACAGAGCCAGGAGAGAGAATACAGGGCAGGGAGAGAGAGTACAGGGCAGGGAGAGAGAATACAGGGCAGGGAGAGACAATACAGGGCTGAGAGAGAGAATACAGAGCAGAGAAGGAGAATACAGGACAGGAAGAGAGAATACTGGGGCAGGGAGACAAGATACTGGGGCAGGGAGAAAGGATACTGGGGCAGCGAGAGAGGATACTGGGGCAAGGAGAGAGGATACTGGGGCAGGGAGACGGAATACTGGGGCAGCGAGAGAGACTACAGCGCGGGAAGAGGGAATGAAGGGCAAGAAGAGTGGGGCAAGGGCATGACGAGAGAATCAAGGATAGGGAGAGCGTAAACAGGGCAGGAAGAGAGTAAACAGGGCTGGGAGGGAGAATACATGGCAGGGAGAGAGAATAAAGGGCAATGAGAGATAATACAGGGCCAGGAGAGAGAATACAGGGCCGGGAGAGAGAATACAGGGCCGGGCGAGAACATACAGGGTAGGGCGGGAGAATACAGGGCATGGAGAGTGAATACCAGGCAGGGAGAGAGAATACAGGGCAGCGAGAGAGTACACAGGGCAGTGAGAGATTATACAGTGCAGAGAGAGTAAAAAGGGCAGGGAGAGAGGATGTTGGGGCAGGAAGAGAAAATACTGCGCAGAAAGAGAGAACGCATGGCAGGGAGAGTGGGGACAGGGCATGGCAAGAGAATACAAGACAGGGAGAGAGTATACAGGGCAGCGTATGAGTATACAGGGCAAGAAGATGGTATACATGGCAGGAACATATTATACAGTACAAGCAGGGTGTATACAGGGCAGTGAGAGATTATACAGGGCGCGGAGAGAGAATACAGGGCTGCGACAGGGAATACAGGGCAGCGAGAGAGAATACTGGGCAGTGAGAGGGAATAGAGGGCTGGGAGAAAGAATACAGGGCAGGGAGAGAGAATTCAGGGCAGGGAGAGAATACAGGGCAGGGAGAGAGAATACAGGGCAGGGAGAGAGGATACAGGGCATGGAGAGAGAATACCAGGCAGGGAGAGAGAATACAGGGCAGCGAGAGAGTACACAGGGCAGTGAGAGATTATACAGTGCAGAGAGAGTAGACAGGGCAGGGAGAGAGTAAAAAGGGCAGGGAGAGAGAATACAGCACAGGGAGAGACAATACAGGGCTGAGAGAGAGAATACAGAGCAGAGAAAGAGAATACAGGACAGGAAGAGAGAATACTGGGGCAGGGAGAAAGGATACTGGGGCAGCGAGAGAGGATACTGGGGCAAGGAGAGAGGATACTGGGGCAGGGAGACGGAATACTGGGGCAGCGAGAGAGACTACAGCGCGGGAAGAGGGAATGCAGGGCAAGAAGAGTGGGGCAAGGGCATGACGAGAGAATAAAGGATAGGGAGAGCGTAAACAGGGCAGGAAGAGAGTATACAGGGCTGGGAGGGAGAATACATGGCAGGGAGAGAGAATAAAGGGCAATGAGAGATAATACAGGGCCAGGAGAGAGAATACAGGGCCGGGAGAGAGAATACAGGTCCGAGAGAGAATATACAGGGTAGGGCGGGAGAATACAGGGCATGGAGAGAGAATACCAGGCAGGGAGAGAGAATACAGGGCAGCGAGAGAGTACACAGGGCAGTGAGAGATTATACAGTGCAGAGAGAGTAGACAGGGCAGGGAGAGAGTAAAAAGGGCAGGGAGAGAGAATACAGGGCAGCGATAGAGAATATAGGGCAGGAAGTGAGAATACAGGGCAGGGAGAGAGAATACAGGGCAGGGAGAGAGAATACAGGGCAGGGAGAGAGGATACAGGGCATGGAGAGAGAACACAGTGCAGGGAGAGAGAATACAGGGCAGCGAGAGTATATACACTGCAGGGAGTGAGAATACAGGGCAGGGAGCATGTATGCAGGGCAGGGACAGAGAATACACGGTAGGGAGAGACAATACAGGGCTGAGAGAGAGAATACAGAGCAGAGAAGGAGAATGAAGGGCAGGCAGAGAGAATATGAAGCAGTGAGGGAATGGCAGGGCAGGGAAAGTGTATACAGGGCCGGGAGAGAGAATACAGGGCAGGGAGAGAGGATACAGGGTTGGGAGAGAGAATGCATGCACAGGGAGAGAGAATACAGGGCAGGGAGAGACAATACAGGGCTGAGAAAGAGAATACAGAGCAGAGAAGGAGAATACAGGACAGGAAGAGAGAATACTGCGGCAGGGAGACAAGATACTGGGGCAAGGAGAGAGGATACTGGGGCAGGGAGAGGGAATACTGGGGCATCGAGAGAGACTACAGCACGGGAAGAGGGAATACAGGGCAAGAAGAGTGGGGCTAGGACATGGCAAGAGAATAAAGGATAGGGAGAGCGTATACAGGGCAGGAAGAGCGTATACAGGGCAGGAAGAGAGTATACAGGGCTGGGAGGGAGAATACATGGCAGGGAGAGAGAATAAAGGGCAATGAGAGATAATACAGGGCCGGGAGAGAGGATACAGGGCAAGGAGAAGGAATACAGGGCAGTAAGAGAGAATACAGGGTAGGGAGGGAGACTACAGGGCATGGAGAATGAATACCAGGCAGGGAGACAGGGTGCAGGGCAGGGAGAGAGAAATCAGGGCAGCAAGAGTGTACACAGGGCAGTGAGAGTTTATACAGTGCAGAGAGAGTAGACAGGGCAGGAAGAGAGTATAAAGGGCAGGGAGAGAGTATAAAGGGCAGGGAGAGAGTATAAAGGGCAGGGAGAGAGAATACAGAGCAGCGATAGAGAATACAGGGCAGGGAGAGAGAATACAGGGCAGCGAAAGAGAATATAGGGCAGGGAGAGAGAATACAGGGCAGGGAGAGAGGATACAGGGCATGGAGAGAGAACACAGTGCAGGGAGAGAGAATACAGGGCAGGGAGAGAGTATAAAGGGCAGGGAGAGAGAATACAGAGCAGCGATAGAGAATACAGGTCAGGGAGAGAGAATACAGGGCAGCGAAAGAGAATATAGGGCAGGGAGAGAGAATACAGGGCAGGGAGAGAGGATACAGGGCATGGAGAGAGAACACAGTGCAGGGAGAGAGAATACAGGGCAGGGAGAGAGAATACAGGGCAGGGAGAGAGAATACAGGGCAGCAAGAGTGTATACACGGCAGGGAGTGAGAATACAGGGCAGGGAGAGAGGATAAAGGGCAGGGAGAGAGAATATGAAGCAGTGAGGGAGTGGCAGGGCAGGGAGAATGTATACAGGGCAGGGACAGAGAAAACAGTGTAGGGTGAGACAATACAGGGCTGAGAGAGAGCATACAGAGCAGAGAAGGAGAATACAGGGCAGGCAGAGAGAATATGAAGCAGTGAGTGAATGGCAAGGTAGGGAAATTGTATACAGGGCCGGGAGAGAGAATACAGGGCAGGGAGAGAGAATACAGGGCAGGGAGAGACAATACAGGGCTGAGAGAGAGAATACAGAGCAGAGAATGAGAATACAGGGCAGACAGAGAGAATATGAAGCAGTGAGGGAATGGCAGGGCAGGGAAAGTGTATACAGGGCAGCGAGAGAGAATACAGGGCAGGGAGAGAGAATACAGGGCAGTGAGAAGGAATAAAGGGCAGGGAGTGGGAATAGAGGGCAGGGAGAGGGAACAGAGGGCAGAGAGAGAGAATAAAGGGCAGGGAAACATAATACAGGGCAACGAAAGAGAATACAGAGCAGGGAGAAAGAATACAGGGCATGAAGAGAGAATCCTGGGCAGGCAGAGAGAATATAGGGCAGGGAAAGAGAATACAGGGCAGGGAGAGAGAATACAGGGCAGTTCGAGAGAATACAGGGCAGGGCGAGAGAATACAGGTCAGAGAGAGAGAATACAGGGCAGGGAGAGTGAATATAGGGCAGGGAGAGGGAATACAGGGCAGTCAGAGAGAATACAGGGCAGTGAGAGAGAATAGAGGGCAGAAAGAGAGAATACAGGGCAGGAAAAGAGAATACATGGCAGCGAGAGAGAATAAAGGGCAGCGAGAGAGAATACAGGGCAGGGAAAGAGAATGCAGGGCAGCGAGAGAGAATAGAGGGCAGGGAGAGAGAAGACAGGGCAGAGAGAGAGAATACAGGGCAGGGAGAGAGAATACAGGGCATGAAGAGAGAATCCTGGGCAGGCAGAGAGAATATAGGGCAGGGAAAGAGCATACAGGGCAGGGAGAGAGAATACAGGGCAGGTCGAGAGAATACAGGAGAGGGGGAGAGAATACAGGTCAGAGAGAGAGAATACAGGGCAGGGAGAGTGAATATAGGGCAGGGAGAGGGAATACAGGGCAGTGAGAGAGAATAGAGGGCAGAAAGAGAGAATACAGGGCAGGGAAAGAGAATACATGGCAGCGAGAGAGAATACAGGGCAGCAAGAGAGAATACAGGGCAGGGAAAGAGAATGCAGGGCAGCGAGAGAGAATACAGGGCAGGGAGAGTGAATACAGGGCAGGTCAAGAGAATAGAGGGCAGCGAGAGAGAATAGAGGGCAGGGAGAGAGAAGACAGGGCAGAAAGAGAGAATACAGGGCAGGGAGAGAGAATACAGGGCAGGGAGAGAGAATACAGGGCAGGGAGAGAGAATACAAGGGCAGTGAGAAGGAATAAAGGGCACTGAGTGGGAATAGAGGGCACGGAGAGGGAACAGAGGTCAGGGAGAGAGAATACAGGGCAGGGAAACATAATATAGGGCAGCGAGAGAGAATACAGAGCAGGGAGAAAGAATACAGGGCAGGGAGAGAGAATGCAGGGCAGGTCGAGAGAATACAGGGCAGGGCGAGAGGATACAGGGCAGGGAGAGAGAATACAGGGCAGGGAGAGAGAATACAGGGAAGGGAGAGAGAATACAGGGCAGCGAGAGAGAATACAGGGCAGTGAGTGATAATACAGGGCAGGTCAAGAGCGTACAGGGCAGAAAGAGAGAATACAGGGCAGGGAAAGAGAATACAGGGCAGAAAGAGAGATTACAGGGCAGGGAAAGAGAATACAGGGCAGCGAGAGAGAATAGAGGGCAGGGAGAGAGAAGACAGGGCAGAGAGAGAGAATACAGGGCAGGTAGAGTGAATACAGGGCAGGTCAAGAGAAAATACAGGGCAGAGAGAGAGAATACAGCGCAGGGAGAGTGAATACAGGGTAGGGGGAGAGACTACAGGACAGGGAGAGAGCGGACAGGCCAGGAAGAGAGGGGACAGGGCAGGGAGAGAGAATAAATTGCAGGGAGAGAGAATTCATAGCACGGAGAGAGGGGACAGGGCAGGGAGAGAGAATACACGGCAGGGAGACAGAATACAGGGCAGGGAAAGAGGATAGTGGTGCAGGGACAAGGAATACCGTGCAGTAAGAGAGAATGCAGGGCAGGGAGATTGGGGACAGGTCGTGGCAAGACAAAACAGGACAGAGAGAGAGAGTATACAGGGCAGATTGAGAGTATAGAGGGCCGGAAGAGGGAATTCAGGGCAGGGAGAGGGTATACAGGGCAGGGAGAGAGAATACAGGGCCGTGAGAGATAATACAGGGCAGATCAAGAGCATACAGGGCAGAAAGAGAGAATACAGGGCAGGGAGAGATAAGAAAGTGCAGAGTGAGTATATACAGGGCTGGGAGAGAATGTGAAGGGCAGTGAGAGAGTATACAGGGCAGCGAGAGAAAATACTGCCCACAAAGAAAGAATGCAGGGCAGGGAGAGTGGGGAAAGGGCATGGCAAGAGAATACAGGACAGGGAGAGAGTATACAGGGCAGGGTGTGAGTATACAGGGCAAGAAGATGGTATACACGGCAGGAAGAGAGGATACAGTGCAAAGAGGGTGTATACAGGGCAGAGAGAGAATATACAGGGCGCGGAGAGAGAATACAGGGTAGGGAGAAGGAATAGAGGGAATAGAGGGCAGGGAGAGAGAATACAGGGCAGGCAAAGAGAATACGGGGCAGGCAGAGAGAATACAGGGCAAGGAGAGAGAATACAGGGCAGGGAGAGAGAATACAGGGCAGGGAGAGAGAATACAGGGCAGGCAGAGAGAGTACAGGGCAGGTCAAGACAATACAGGGTAGCGAGAGAGAATACAGGGCCGTGAGAGATAATACAGGGCAGATCAAGAGCATACAGGGCAGAAAGAGAGAATACAGGGCAGGGAAAGAGAACACAGGGCAGCGAGAGAGAATACAGGGCAGCGAGAGAGAATACAGTGCAGGCAAAGAGAATGCAGGGCAGCGAGAGAGAATACAGGACCAGTAGAGTGAATACAGGGCAGGTCAAGAGAATACAGGGCAGCGAGAGAGAATACAGGGCAGGGAGACTGAATAAAGGGTAGGGGGAGAGAGTACAGGTCAGGGAGAGAGGGGACAGGGCAGGGAGAGAGAATACACGGCAAGGAGAGAGAATACACGGCAGGGAGAGAGAATACAGGGCAGAGAGAGAGAATACAGGGCAGAGAGAGAGAATACAGCGCAGGGAGAGTGAATACAGGGTAGGGGGAGAGACTACAGGACAGGGAGAGAGCGGACAGGCCAGGAAGAGAGGGGACAGGGCAGGGAGAGAGAATAAATTGCAGGGAGAGAGAATTCATAGCACGGAGAGAGGGGACAGGGCAGGGAGAGAGAATACACGGCAGGGAGACAGAATACAGGGCAGGGAAAGAGGATAGTGGTGCAGGGACAAGGAATACCGTGCAGTAAGAGAGAATGCAGGGCAGGGAGATTGGGGACAGGTCATGGCAAGACAAAACAGGACAGAGAGAGAGAGTATACAGGGCAGATTAAGAGTATAGAGGGCCGGAAGAGGGAATTCAGGGCAGGGAGAGAGAATACAGTGCTGGGAGAGAGAATACAGGGCAGGGAGAGAGAAGAAAGTGCAGAGTGAGTATATACAGGGCTGGGAGAGCATATGAAGGGCAGTGAGAGAGTATACAGGGCAGCGAGAGAAAATACTGCCCACAAAGAAAGAATGCAGGGCAGGGAGAGTGGGGAAAGGGAATGGCAAGAGAATACAGGACAGGGAGAGAGTGTACAGGGCAAGGTGTGAGTATACAGGGCAAGAAGATGGTATAAACGGCAGGAAGAGAGGATACAGTGCAAAGAGGGTGTATACAGGGCAGAGAGAGAATACACAGGGTGCGGAGAGAAAATACAGGGTAGGGAGAAGGAATAGAGGGAATAGAGGGCAGGGAGAGAGAATACAGAGTAAGGAAAGAGAATACAGGGCAGCGAGAGAGTACACAGGGCAGTGAGAGAGTATACAGTGCAGAGAGAGTAGACAGGGCAGGGAGAGAGTATAAAGGGCAGGGAGAGAGTATAAAGGGCAGGGAGAGAGTATAAAGGGCAGGGAGAGAAAATACAGGGCAGCGATAGAGAATACAGGGCAGGGAGAGAGAATACAGGGCAGGGAGAGAGAATACCGGGCAGGGAGAGAGGATACAGGGCAGGGAGAAAGAATACAGAGCAGGGAAAGAGGATATTAGGGCAGCGAGAGAGATTATGAAGCAGGGAGGGAGTGGCAGGGCAGGTAAAACGTATACAAGGCAGGGAGAGCGAATACAGGGTAGGGAGAGAGAATACAGGGCAGGGAGAGAGAATACAGGGCAGGGAGAGAGTATACAGGGCTGGAAGAGAATATACAGGGCAGGAAGAGAGTATACAGTGCATGGAGAGAGTATCTAGGGAAGGGAGAGTTTATACAGTGCTGGGAGAGAGTTTGCAGGGCAGGGTGGGAGTATACAGGGCAGGGAGACAGATTACAGGGCAGTGAGAGAGGATGTTGGGGCAGGGAGAGAAAATACTGCGCAGAGAGAGAGAACGCATGGCAGGGAGAGTGGGGACATGGCATGGCAAGAGAATACAAGACAGGGAGAGAGTATACAGGGCAGCGTATGAGTATACAGGGCAAGAAGATGGTATACATGGCAGGAACATATTATACAGTACAAGCAGAGTGTATACAGGGCAGTGATAGATTATACAGGGCGTGGAGAGAGAATACAGGGCTGCGAAAGGGAATACAGGGCAGCGAGAGAGAATACAGGGCAGGGAGAGAGAATACAGGGTAGGGAGAAAGAATACAGGGCAGGGAGAGAGAATTCAGGGCAGGGAGAGAGAATTCAGGGCAGGGAGAGAGAATTCAGGGCAGGCAAGGAGATAACAGGGCAGGGAGAGAGAATACAGGTTAGGGAAAGAGAAGACTGGGCAACGAGAGAGAATACTGAGCAGGGAGAGAGAATACAGGGCAGGGAAAGAGTATACAGGGCTGGAAAAGAATATACAGGGCAGGGAGAGTGGAGCTAGGGCATGACGAGAGAATAAAGGATAGGGAGAGAATATACAGGGCAGGAAGAGAGTATACAGGGCTGGGAGGGAGAATACAGGGCAGGGAGAGAGAATAAAGGGCAATGAGAGATAATACAGGGCCGAGAGAGAGAATACAGGGCAGGGAGAGAGAATACAGGGCCGGGAGAGAGAATACAGGGTAGAGAGGGAGAATACAGGGCAGGGAGAGTGACTACCAGGCAGGGAGAGAGCGGGCAGGGCAGGGAGGGAGAATACAGGGCAGCGAGAGAGTACACAGGGCAGTGAGAGAGTATACAGTGCAGAGAGAGTAGACAGGGCAGGGAGAGAGTATAAAGGGCAGGGAGAGAGTATAACGGGCAGGGAGAGAGTATAAAGGGCAGGGAGAGAGAATACAGGGCAGCGATAGAGAATACAGGGCAGGGAGAGAGAATACAGGGCAGGGAGAGAGAATACAGGGCAGGGAGAGAGAATACAGGGCAGTGAGAGAGAATACAGGGCAGCGAGAGTGTATACACAGCAGGGAGTGGGAATACAGGGCTGGGAGAGAGGATACAGGGCAGGAGAGAGAATATGACATATTGAGGGAGTGGCAGGGCAGGGAGAGTGTATACAGGGCAGGGACAGAGAATACAGGGTAGGGAGAGACAATACAGGGCTGAGAGAGAGAATACAGAGCAAAGAAGGAGAATACAGGGCAGGAACAGAGATTACAGGGCATGGAGAGAGATTGCAGGGCTGGGAGAGAGAATACACGGTAGGGAGAGGGAATACAGGGTAGGGAGAGAGAATACAGGGCAGGGAGAAAGAATACCGGGCAGGGAAAAAGAATATTGGGGCAGGGACAAGGAATACAGTGCAGGAAGAGCAAATGCAGAGCAGGGAGATTTGGGAACAGGGCATGGCAAGAGAACATAGGACAGAGAGAGAGAGTATACAGGGCAGACTGAGAGTATACAGGGAAGGGAGAGAGTATACAGGGCAGCGAGAGTGTATACATGGCAGGGAGTGAGAATACAGGGCTGGGAGAGAGAATACAGGGCAGGGAGAGAGTATAAAGGGCTGGAAGAGAATATACAGGGCAGGAAGAGAGTATACAGTGCAGGGAGAGAGTATCTAGGGAAGGGAGAGTTTATACAGTGCTGGGAGAGAGTTTGCAGGGTAGGGAGCGGGTATACAGGGCAGAGAGAGCGATTACAGTGCATTAAGAGAGGATGCTGGGGCAGGGAGAGAAAATACTGCGCAGAAAGAGAGAATGCAGGGCAGGGAGAGTGGGGACAGGGCATGGCAAGAGAATACGAGACAGGGAGAGAGTATACAGGGCAAGAAGATGGTATAAATGGCTGGAACATAGTATACAGTACAAGGAGGGTGTATACAGGGGAGTGAGATTATACATGGCGCGGAAAGAGAATACAGGGCAGCGAGAGGGAATACAGGGCCGCGAGAGAGAATACAGGGCGGGGATAGAGATTACAGGGCAACGAGAGAGATTACAGTGCTGGGAGAGAGAAGACAGGGTAGGGAGAGAGAATACAGGGCAGGGAGAAAGAATACAGGGCAGGGAAACAGGATACTAGGGCAGGGACAAGGAGTACAGTGCAGAAAGAGAGAATGCAGAGCAGGGAGATTGGGGACAGGGCATGGCAAGAGAACTAGGACAGAGAGAGAGAGTATACAGGGCAGATTGAGAGTATACTGGGCAGGAAGAGAGTATACAGGGCAGCTAGAGTGTATACACGGCATGGAGTGAGAATACAGGGCTGGGAGAGTGTATGCAGGGCAGGGTGGGTGTATACAGGGCAGGGAGACAGATTACAGGGCAGTGAGAGAGGATGTTGGGGCAGGGAGAGAAAATACTGCGCAGAAAGAGAGAACGCATGGCAGGGAGAGTGGGGACATGGCATGGCAAGAGAATACAAGACAGGGAGAGAGTATACAGGGCAGCGTATGAGTATACAGGGCAAGAAGATGGTATACATGGCAGGAAAATAGTATACAGTACAAGGAGGGTGTATACAGGGCGGTGAGAGATTATACAGGGCGCGGAGAGAGAATACAGGGCAGCAAGAGGGAATACAGTGCAGCAAGAGAGAATACAGGGCAGGGAGAGGGAATAGAGGGCAGGGAGAGTGAATAGAGGGCAGGGAGAGGGAATAGAGGGCAGGGAGAGATGGGGCAGGGCAGGGAGAGAGAATACAGGGCAAGGAGGGAGTATAGAGGGCAGCGAGAGAGTATAAAGTGCAGGGAGAGTGTATAAATGGCAGAGAGAGAGTATACAGGGCAAGGAGGGAGTATAGAGGGCAGGGAGAGAGTATAAAGTGCGGGGAGAGTGTATAAACGGCAGGGAGAGAGTATACAGGTCAAGGAGGGAGTATACAGGGCAGGGAGAGAGTATAAAGTGCAGGGAGAGTGTATAAAGGGCAGGGAGAGAGTAGACAGGCCAAGAAGAGAGGGGACGGGGCAGGGAGAGAGAATAAATTGCAGGGAGAGAGGGGACAGGGCAGAGAGAGAGAAAACATGGCAGGGAGAGAGAATACAGTGCAGGGAAATTGGGGCAGGGACAATGAATACCGTGCAGTAAGAGAGACAGCAGGGCAGGGTGATTGGGGACAGGTCATGGCAAGACAAAGCAGGACAGAGAGAGAGAGTATACAGGGCAGGGAGAGAGAATACAGGGCTGGGAGAGAGAATACAGGGCAGGAAGAGAGCAGAAAGTGCAGAGTGAGTATATACAGGGCTGGGAGAGAGTATGAAGGGCAGTGAGAGAATATACAGAGAAGGGAGAGTAAATACTGCCCAGAAAGAGAGAATGCAGGGCAGGGAGAGAGTATACAGGGCAGGGTGTGAGTATACAGGGCAAGAAGATGGTATACACAGCAGGAAGAGAGGATACAGTGCAAAAAGGGTGTATGCAGGGCAGCGAGTGAATATACAGGGCGTAGAGGGAGAATACAGGGCAGCAAGAGAGAATAGAGGGCAGGGAAAAGGAATAGAGGGCAGGGACAGGGAATAGATAGCAGGGAGAGAGAATAGAGGGCAGGGAAAGAGAATACAGGGCTGAGAGAGAGAATCCAGAGCAGAGAAGGAGAATACAGGGCAGGGAGAGAGAATATGAAGCAGTGAGGGAGTGGCAGGGCAGTGAAAGTGTATACAGGGCAGGGAGAGAGAATACAGGGCAGGGAGAGAGAATACAGGGCAGGGAGAGAGAATACAGGGCAGGGGGAGAGAATACAGTGCAAGGAGTGAGAATACAGGGCAGAGAGAGATAATACAGGGCTGAGAGAGAGAATACAGAGCAGAGAAGGAGAATACAGGACAGGAAGAGAGAATACTGGGGCAGGGAGACAAGATACTGGGGCAGAGAGAAAGGATACTGGGGCAGCGAGAGAGGATACCGGGGCAAGGAGAGAGCATACTGGGGCAGGGAGAGGGAATACTGGGACAGCGAGAGAGACTACAGCGCGGGAAGAGGGAATAAAGGGCAAGGAGAGTGGGGCTAGGGCACGAAGAAAGAATAAAGGATAGGGAGAGCGTATACAGGGCAGGAAGAGAGTATACAGGGCTGGGAGGGAGAATACAGGGCAGGGAGAGAGAATAAAGGGCAATGAGAGATAATACAGGGCCGGGAGAGAAAATACAGGGCAGGGAGAGAGAATATAGCGCCGGGAGAGAGAATACAGGGTAGGGAGGGAGAATACAGGGCAGGGAGAGAGTACACAGGGCAGGGAGAGAGTATACAGTGAAGAGAGAGTAGACAGGGCAGAGAGAGAATATAAAGGGCAGGGGGAGAGTATAAAGAGCAGGGAGAGAGAATACAGGGCCAAGAGAGAGAAAACAGGGCAGGGAGAGAGAATACAGGGCAGCGATAGAGAATACAGGGCAGGGAGAGAGAATACAGGGCATGGAGAGAGAATATAGGGCAGAGAGAGGGAAAACAGGGCAGGGAGAGAGGATACAGGGCAGGGAAGGAGGATACAGGGCATGGAGAGAGAACACAGGGCAGGGAGAGAGAATAAAGGGCAGTGAGAGAGAATAGAGGGCAGGGAGAGGGAATAGAGGGCAGGGAGAGAGAATACAGAGCAGGGAGAAAGAACACAGGGCAGGCAGAGAGAATCCAGGACAGGCAGAGAGAATACAGGGCAGGGAAAGAGAATACAGGGCAGGGAGAGAGAATACAGGGCAGGGCGAGAGAATACAGGGCAGGGCGAGAGAATACAGGTCAGAGAGAGACAATACAGGGCCGTGGGAGAATGCAGGGCCGAGAGAGAGAATACAGGGCAGACAGAGAATACAGGGCAGAGAGAAAGAATACAGGGCATGGAGAGAAAATACAGGGCAGGGAGAGAGAATACAGGGCAGGGAGAGAGAATACAGGGTAGGGGGAGAGAGTACAGGACAGGGAGAGAGGGGACAGGCCAGGAAGAGAGGGGACAGGGCAGGGAGAGAGAATAAATTGCAGGGAGAGAGGGGACAGGGCAGGAAAGAGAAAAAACGGCAGAGAGAGAGAATACAGTGCAGGGAAAGAGGATACAGGGGCAGGAACAACGAATACCGTGCAGTAAGAGAGAAGGCAGGGCAGGGAGATTGGGGACAGGTCATGGCAAGACAAAGCAGGACAAAGAGAGAGAGTATACAGGGCAGATTGAGAGTATACAGGACAGCGAGAGGGTATACAGGGCAGGGAGAGAGAGTACAGGGCTGGGAGAGAGAATACAGGGCAGGGAGAGAGCAGAAAGTGCAGAGTGAGTATATACAGGGCTGGGAGAGAGGATGAAGGGCAGTGTGTGAATATACAGGGCTGGGAGAGTAAATACTGCCCAGAAAGAGAGAATGCAGGGCAGGAAGAGTGGGGACAGGGCATGGCAAGAGAATGCAGGACAGGGAGAGAGTATACAGGGCAGGGCGAGAGAATACAAGGCAGGGCGAGAGAATAAAGGGCAGGGAAAAGAGAATACAGGGCAGAGAGAGAACACAGGGCAGAGAGTGTGTATACAGGGCAGTGAGAGAATATACAGGGCGTGGAGGGAGAATACAGGGCAGCGAGAGAGAATGCAGGGCAGGGAGAAGGAATAGAGGGCAGGGAGAGGGAATAGATGTCAGGGAGAGAGAATACAGGGCAGGTAAAGAGAATACAGGGCAGCGTGGGAGAATACAGAGCAGGGAGAGAGAATACAGTGCAGCGAGAGGGAATACAGGGCAGGGAGAGTGAATAGAGGGCACCGAGAGGGAATAGAGGGCAGGGAGAGGGAATAGAGGGCAGAAGGGAGGGGCCAGGGCAGGGAGAGAGAATACGGGGCAGAGCGGGAGAATACAGGGCAGGGAGAGAGAATACAGGGCAGCATGATTGAGGACAGAGCATGGCAAGAGAACACAGGACAGAGGGAGAGTATACAGGGCAGATTGAGAGTATAGAGGGCAGGAAGAGAGTATGCAGGGCAGCGACATTGTATACAGGGCAGGGAGAGAGAATACAGGGCAAGGAGAGAGTATACAGGGCAGGGAGAGACTATACAGGTCAGGGAGAGAGACTACAGGGCAGGAAGAGAATATACAGGGCAGGAAGAGAGTATACAGGGCAGGGAGAGCGTATCTAGGGCAGGGAGAGTTTATACAGTGCTGGGAGAGAGTATGCAGGGCAGGGTGGGAGTATACAGGGCAGGGAAAGAGATTACAGGGCAGTGAGAGAGGATGCTGGGGCAGGGAGAGAAAATATTGCGCAGAAAGAAAGAATGCAGGGCAGGGAGGGTGGGGACAGGGCATGGCAAGAGAATACAGGACAGGGAGAGAGTATACAGGGCAGAGTGTGAGTATACAGGGCAAGAAGATGGTATACATATTATGCAGTACAAGGAGGGTGCATACAGGGCAGTGAAAGATTATACAGGGTGCAGAGAGAGAATACAGGGCAGCGAGAGGGAATACAGGGCAGGGAGAGGGATTAGAGGGAAGGGAGAGGGAATAGAGGGCAGGGGGAGGGAATAGAGGGCAGGGAGAGAGGGGGCAGGGCAGAGAGTGAGGGGGCAGGGTAGGGAGAGAGAATACAGGGCAGAAAGAGAATACAGGGCAGGGAGAGAGAAGACAGGGCAGTGAGGGAGAATACATGGCAGAATGAGAGAATACAGGGCATAGAGGGAGAAGACAGGGCAGGGAGAGAGAATACATGGCAGAATGAGAGAATACAGGGCATAGAGGGAGAAGACAGGGCAGGGAGAGAGAATACAGGGCAAGGAGAGTGGGGACAGGGCAGGGAGAGAGAATACAAGGCAGGGAGAGAGAATACAGGGCAGTGAGAGAGAATACAGGGCAGTGAGAAGGAATAAAGGGCAGGGAGAGGGAATAGAGGGCAGGGAGAGAGAATATGGGGCAGGGAAACATAATACTGGGCAGCGAGAGAGAATACAGAGCAGGGAGAAAGAATCCAGGGCAGGCAGAGAGAATCCAGGGCAGGCAGAGAGAGTCCAGGGCAGGGCGAGAGAATACAGCGCAGGACGAGAGAATACAGGTCAGAGAGAGACAATACAGGGCCGAGGGAGAATGCAGGGCCGAGAGAGAGAATACAGGGCAGACAGAGAATACAGGGCAGAGAGAGACAATACAGGGCAGAGAGAGAGAATACAGGGCAGAGAGGGAGAATACAGGGCAGAGAGAGAGAATACAGGAAAGGGGGAGAGAATACAGGGCAGCGTGATTGAGGACAGGGCATGGCAATAGAACACAGGACAGAGAGAGTGTATACAGGGCAGATTGAGAGTATAGAGGACAGGAAGAGAGCATACAGGGCAGCGAAAGTGTATACAGGGCAGGGATAGAGAATACAGGGCAGGGAGAAAGAATACAGGGCAGGGAGAGAGAATATAGAGCAGGAAGAGAATATACAGGGCACGAAGAGAGTATACAGGGCTGGGAGAGAGTATCTAGGGCAGGGAGAGTTTATGCAGTGCTGGGAGAGTGTATGCAGGGCAGGGTGGGAGTATACAGGGCAGGGAGAGAGATTACAGGGCAGTGAGAGAGGATGCTGGGGCAGGGAGAGAAAATACTGCGCAGAAAGAGAGAATGCAGGGCACGGAGAGTGGGGACAGGGCATGGCAAGAGAATACAGGACAGGGGGAGAGTATACTGGGCAGAGTGTGAGTATACAGGGCAAGAAGATGGTATACATGGCAGGAAAATAGTATACAGTACAAGGAGAGTGTATACAGCGCGGTGAGAGATTATACAGGGCGTGGAGAGAGAATACAGGGCAGCGAGAGGGAATACAGGATAGGGGGAGAAAGTACAGGACAGGCAGAGAGGGGACAGGCCAGGAAGAGAGGGGACAGGGCAGGGAGAGAGAATAAATTGCAGGGAGAGAGAATTCATAGCAGGGAGAGAGGGGACAGAGCAGGGAGAGAGAAAACACGGCAGGGAGAGAGAATACAGCGCAGGGAACGAGGATACTGGGGCAGGGACAACGAATACCGTGCAGTAAGAGAACATGAACGGCAGGGAGATTGGGGACAGGTCGTAGCAAGACAAAGCAGGACAGTGAGACAGAGTATACAGGGCAGATTGAGAGTATAGAGGGCAGGAAGAGAGTATACAGGGCAGCGAGAGGGTATACAGGGCAGGGAGAGAGAATACAGGGCAGAAAGAGAATACAGGGCAGGGAGAGAGAAGACAGGGCAGTGAGGGAGAGTACACGGCAGAAAGAGAGAATACAGGGCAGAGAGGGAGAAGACAGAACAGGGAGAGAGAATACAAGGCAGGGAGACAGGATACTAGGGCAGGGCGAAAGGATACCAGGGCAGGGAGAAAGGATGCTGGGGCAGGGAGAGAAAATATTGCACAGAAAGAGAGAATGCAGGGCAAGGAGAGTGGGGACAGGGCATGGCAAGAGATTACAAGACAGTGAGAGAGTATACAGGGCAGCATGTGAGTATACAGGGCAAGAAGGTGGTATACATATTATGCAGTACAAGGAGGGTGTATACAGGGCAGTGAGAGATTATACAGGGCAGGGAGAGGGAATAGAGGGAAGGGAGAGGGAATACAGGGCAGGGAGAGGGAATAGAGGGAAGGGAGAGGGAATAGAGGGCAGCGAGAGGGAATAGAGAGCAGGGAGAGAGGGGGCAGGGCAGGGAGAGAGAATACATGGCAAGGAGAGAGTATGGAGGGCCGGGAGAGAGTATAAAGTGCACGGAGAGAGTATAAACGGCAGGGAGAGAGTATAAAGGGCAGGGAGAGTGTATAAAGGGCAAGGAGAGAGAATACAGGGCAGGGAGAAGGAATACAGGGCAGGGAAAAGGAATACAGGGCTGGGAGAGAGAATACAGGCAGAGAGAGAGAATACAGAGCAGAGAGAGAGAATACAGGGCTGGGAGAGAGAATACAGGGCAGAGAGAGAGAATACAGGGCAGAGAGAGAGAATACAGGGCAGGGAGAGTGAATATAGGGTAGGGGGAGAGAGTACAGGACAGGGAGAGTGCGGACAAACCAGGAAGAGAGAGGACAGGGCAGGGAGAGAGAATAAAGTGCAAGGAGAGTGAATTCATAGCAGGGAGAGAGGGGACAGGGCAGCGAGAGAGAGGACATGCCCGGAAGAGAGAATACACGGCCGGGAGAGAGAATATGAAGCGGGGAGGGAGAGGCAGGGCAGGGAGAGTGTATGCAGGGCAGGGAGAGAGAATACAGGGCTGGGAGAGAGAATACAAGGCAGGGAGAGAGAATACAGGATAGGGAGAGAGAATACAGGGCAGTGAGAAGGAATAAGGGCAGGGAGAGGGAATAGAGGGCAGGGAGAGGGAATAGAGGGCAGGGAGAGAGAATATGGGGCAGGGAAACATAATACTAGGCAGCAAGAGAGAATACAGAGCAGGGAGAAAGAATACAGGGCAGGCAGAGAGAATCCAGGGCAGGCAGAGAGAATACAGGGCAGGCAGAGAGAATACAGGGCAGGGCGAGAGAATACAGGTCAGAGAGAGACAATACAGGGCCGAGGGAGAATGCAGGGCCGAGAGAGAGAATACAGGGCAGACAGAGAATACAGGGCAGAGAGAGCAAATACAGGGCAGGGAGAGAGAATACAGGGCAGAGAGGGAGAATACAGGGCAGAGAGAGAGAATACAGGAAAGGGGGAGAGAATACAGGGCAGCGTGATTGAGGACAGGGCATGGCAATAGAACACAGGACAGAGAGAGTGTATACAGGGCAGGGAGAGAGACTACAGGGCAGGAAGAGAATATACAGGGCAGGAAGAGAGTATAAAGGGCAGGGAGAGAGTATCTAGGGCAGGGAGAGTTTATGCAGTGCTGGGAGAGTGTATGCAGGGCAGGGTGGGAGTATACAGGGCAGGCAGAGAGATTACAGGGCAGTGAGAAGATGGTAAACATGGCAGGAACGTAGTATACAGTACAATGAGGGTGCATACAGGGCAGTGAGAGATTATACAGGGCGCGGAGAGAGAATACAGGGCAGCAAGAGGGTGTACAGGGCAAAGATAGAGAATACAAGGCAGGGAGATAGATTACAGGGAAGGGAGCGAAATTACAGGGCAGGGAGGGAGATTACAGGGCTTGGAGAAAGAATACAGGGCAGGGAAATAGGATACTGGGGCAGGGACATGGAATAAATTGCAGGAAGTGAGAATGCAGAGCAGGGAGATTGGGAACAGGGCATGGCAAGAAAACATAGGACAGAGAGAGAGTATACAGGGTAGCTTGAGACTATAGAAGGCAGAAAGAGTGTATACAGGGCAGTGAGAGTGTATACAGGGCTGAGAGAGTGAATACTGGGCAGAGAGGGAGAATACAGGGCTGAGAGAGAGAATACAGAGCAGAGAGGGAGAATACAGAGCTGAGCGAGAGAATACAAAGCAGGGAGAGAGGATACTGGAGCAGGGAGAAAGGATACTGGAGCAGGGAGAGAGGATACTGGGGCAGCGAGAGAGGATACTGGGGCAAGGAGAGAGGATACTGGGGCAGGGAGAGGGGATACTGGGGCAGGGAGAGAGACTACAGTGCAGGAAGAGGGAATGCAGGGCGGGGAGAGTGGGGCTAGGGCTTGACACGAGAATAAATGATAGGGAAAGCGTATACAGTGCAGGAAGAGAGTATGCAGGGCAGGGAGGGAGAATACAGGGCAAGGAGAGATAATACAGGGCAAGGAGAGAGAATACAGGGCTGGCAAAGAGAATACAGTGCAGGGAGAGAGAATACAGGGCAGGGAGAGAGAATACAGGGCCGGGAGAGAGAATACAGGGTAGGGTGGGAGAATACAGGGCAGGGAGAGAGGAGGGAGGGCAGGGATAGAGGGGGCAGTGCAGGGAGAGAGGATACAGGGCAGGCAGGGAAAATACAGGGCAGCAAGTGAGTTTACAGGGCAGTGAGAGACAATACAGGGCTGAGAGAGAGAATGCAGGGCAGAGAGAGAATACAGGGCAGGGAGAGAGAAGACAGGGCAGTGAGGGAGAATACACGGCAGAAAAAGAGAATACAGGGCAGAGAGGGAGAAGACAGGGCAGGGAGTGAGAATACAAGGCAGGGAGACAGGATACTGGGGCAGGGAGAGAGGATACTAGGGCAGGGAGAAAGGATACTGGGGCAGGGAGATAGACTACAGTGGAGGAAGAGATAATACAGGGCAGGGAGAGAGGGGGCAGGGCAGGGAGATAAGGGGCAGGGAAGGCAGAGAGTATATAGGGAATTGAGAGAGTATTCAGTGCAGGGAGAGAATATACAGGGCTGGGAGGCAGAATACAGGGCAGAGAGAGAGAATACAGGGCAGAGAGTGGGAATACAGGGCAGAGAGTGGGAATTCAGTCCAGGAAGAGAGGGGACAGGGCAGGGAGAGAGGAGATAGGTCCGGGAGAGAGAATACATGGCAGGGAGAGAGAATATGAAGCAGGGAGGGAGAGGGGACAGGGCAGGGAGAGAGAATCAAGTGCAGGGAGAGAGAATTCATAGCAGGGAGAGAGAATGCAGGACAGGGAATGTGGGGACAGGGCATGGCAAGAGAATACAGGACAGGGAGAGAGTATACAGGGCAGAGTGTGTGTATACAGGGCTAGAAGATGGTATACATGGCAGGAAAATAGTATACAGTACAAGGAGAGTGTATAAAGGGCGGTGAGAGATTATACAGGGCGCGGAGAGAGAATACAGGGCAGCGAGAAGGAATACAGGGCAGCAAGAGAGAATACAGGGCAGAGAGTGAGGGGGCAGGTCAGAGAGAGTGGGGGCAGGGCAGGGAGAGAGAATACAGGGCAGAAAGAGAATACAGGGCAGGGAGAGAGAAGACAGGGCAGTGAGGGGGAATACATGGCAGAATGAGAGAATACAGGGCATAGAGGGAGAAGACAGGGCAGGGAGAGAGAATACAGGGCAGAAAGAGAATACAGGGCAGAGAGGGAGAAGACAGGGCAGGGAGAGAGAATACAAGGCAGGGAGACAGGATACTGGGGCAGGGAGAGAAAATATTGCGCAGAAAGAGAGAATGCAGTGCAAGGAGAGTGGGGACAGGGCATGGCAAGAGATTACAAGACAGGGAGAGAGTATACAGGGCAGCGTGAGTATACAGGGCAAGAAGGTGGTATACATATTATGCAGTACAAGAAGGATGTATACAGGGCAGTGAGAGATTATACAGGATGCAGAGAGAGAATACAGGGCAGCGAGAGGGAATACAGTGCAGGGAGAGAGGGGGCACGGCAGGGAATGAGGGGGCAGGGCAGAGAGAGTCGGGGCAGGGCAGGGAGAGAGAATACACGGCAAGGAGAGAGTATGGAGGGACGGGAGAGAGTATAAAGTGCACAGAGAGAGCATAAACGGCAGGGAGAGAGTATAAAGGGCAGGGAGAGTGTCTAAAGGGCAAGGAGAGAGAATACAGGGCAGGGAGAAGGAATACAGGGCAGGGAGAAGGAATACAGGCAGAGAGAGAGAATACAGGGCAGAGAGAGAGAATACAGGCAGGGAGAGTGAATATAGGGTAGGGGGAGAGAGTACAGGACAGGGAGAGTGCGGACAAGCCAGGAAGAGAGCAGACATGCCCGGGAGAGAGAATACACGGCCGGGAGAGAGAATATGAAGCGGGGAGGGAGAGGCAGGGCAAGGAGAGTGTATGCAGGGCAGGGAGAGAGAATACAGGGCAGGGAGAGAGAATACAGGGCTGGGAGAGAGAAAACAAGGCAAGGAGAGAGAATACAGGGTAGGGAGAGAGAATACAGGGCAGTGAGAAGGAATAAAGGGCAGGAAGAGGGAATAGAGGGCAGGGAGAGGGAATAGAGGGCAGGGAGAGAGAATACGGGGCAGGGTAACATAATACTAGGCAGCGAGAGAGAATACAGAGCAGGGAGAAAGAATACAGGGCAGGTAGAGAGAATCCAGGGCAGGGCGAGAGAATACAGGGCAGGACGAGAGAATACAGGTCAGAGAGAGACAATACAGGGCCGAGGGAGAATGCAGGGCCAAGAGAGAGAATACAGGGCAGAGGGGGAGAATACAGGGCAGAGAGAGAGAATACAGGACAGGGGGAGAGAATATAGGGCAGCATGATTGAGGACAAGGCATGGCAATAGAACACAGGACAGAGAGAGAGTATACAGGGCAGATTGAGAGTATAGAGGGCAGGAAGAGAGCATACAGGGCAGCGAATGTGTATACAGGGCAGGGAGAGAGAATACAGGGCAGGGAGAGAGAATATAGAGCAGGAAGAGAATATACAGGGCACGAAGAGAGTATACAGGGCTGGGAGAGAGTATCTAGGGCAGGGAGAGTTTATGCAGTGCTGGGAGAGTGTATGCAGGGCAGGGTGGGAGTATACAGGGCAGGGAGAGAGATTACAGGGCAGTGAGAGAGGATGCTGGGGCAGGGAGAGAAAATACTGCGCAGAAAGAGAGAATGCAGGGCACGGAGAGTGGGGAGAGGGCATGGCAAGAGAATACAGGACAGGGGGAGAGTATACAGGGCAGAGTGTGAGTATACAGGGCAAGAAGATGGTATACATGGCAGGAAAATAGCATACAGTACAAGGAGAGTGTATACAGCGCGGTGAGAGATTATACAGGGCTCGGAGAGAGAATACAGGGCAGCGAGAGGGAATACAGGATAGGGGGAGAGAGTACAGGACAGGGAGAGAGGGGACAGGCCAGGAAGAGAGGGGACAGGGCAGGGAGAGAGAATAAATTGCAGGGAGAGAGAATTCATAGCAGGGAGAGAGGGGACAGAGCAGGGAGAGAGAAAACACGGCAGGGAGAGAGAATACAACGCAGGGAACGAGGATACTGGGGCAGGGACAACGAATACCGTGCAGTAAGAGAACATGAACGGCAGGGAGATTGGGGACAGGTCGTGGCAAGACAAAGCAGGACAGTGAGACAGAGTATACAGGGCAGATTGAGAGTATAGAGGGCAGGAAGAGAGTATACAGGGCAGCGAGAGGGTATACAGGGCAGGGAGAGAGAATACAGGGCAGAAAGTGAATACAGGGCAGGGAGAGAGAAGACAGGGAAGTGAGGGAGAATACACGGCAGAAAGAGAGAATACAGGGCAGAGAGGGAGAAGACAGAACAGGGAGAGAGAATACAAGGCAGGGAGACAGGATACTAGGGCAGGGAGAAAGGATGCTGGGGCAGGGAGAGAAAATATTGCGCAGAAAGAGAGAATGCAGGGCAAGGAGAGTGGGGACAGGGCATGGCAAGAGATTACAAGACAGTGAGAGAGTATACAGGGCAGCGTGTGAGTATACAGGGCAAGAAGGTGGTATACATATTACGCAGTACAAGGAGGGTGTATACAGGGCAGTGAGAGATTATACAGGGCAGGGAGAGGGAATAGAGGGAAGGGAGAGGGAATACAAGGCAGGGAGAGGGAATAGAGGGAAGGGAGAGGGAATAGAGGGCAGCGAGAGGGAATAGAGAGCAGGGAGAGAGGGGGCAGGGCAGGGAGAGAGAATACATGGCAAGGAGAGAGTATGGAGGGCCGGGAGAGAGTATAAATTGCACGGAGAGAGCATAAACGGCAGGGAGAGAGTATAAAGGGCAGGGAGAGTGTATAAAGGGCAAGGAGAGAGAATACAGGGCAGGGAGAAGGAATACAGGGCAGGGAGAAGGAATACAGGGCAGTGAGAGAGAATGCAGGCAGAGAGAGAGAATACAGGGCAGAGAGAGAGAATACAGGGCAGGGAGAGTGAATATAGGGTAGGAGGAGAAAGTACAGGACAGGGAGAGTGCGGACAAGCCAGGAAGAGAGAGGACAGGGCAGGGAGAGAGAATAAAGTGCAAGGAGAGTGAATTCATAGCAGGGAGAGAGAATACACGGCCGGGAGAGAGAATATGAAGCGGGGAGGGAGAGGCAGGGCAGGGAGAGTGTATGCAGGGCAGGGAGAGAGAATACAGGGCAGGGAGAGAGAATACAGGGTAGGGAGAGAGAATACAGGGCAGTGAGAAGGAATAAGGGCAGGGAGAGGGAATAGAGGGCAGGGAGAGGGAATAGAGGGCAGGGAGAGGGAATAGAGGGCAGGGAGAGGGAATAGAGGGCAGGGAGAGAGAATATGGGGCAGGGAAACATAATACTGGGCAGCAAGAGAGAATACAGAGCAGGGAGAAAGAATACAGGGCAGGCAGAGAGAATCCAGGGCAGGCAGAGAGAATACAGGGCAGGGCGAGAGAATACAGGTCAGAGAGAGACAATACAGGGCCGAGGGAGAATACAGGGCCGAGAGAGAGAATACAGGGCAGACAGAGAATACAGGGCTGGGAGAGCAAATACAGGGCAGGGAGAGAGAATACAGGGCAGAGAGGGAGAATACAGGGCAGAGAGAGAGAATACAGGGCAGCGTGATTGAGGACAGGGCATGGCAATAGAACACAGGACAGAGAGAGAGTATACAGGGCAGATTGAGAGTATAGAGGGCAGGAAGAGAGCATACAGGGCAGCGAAAGTGTATACAGGGCAGGGAGAGAGAATACAGGGCAGGGAGAAAGAATACAGGGCAGGGAGAGAGAATATAGAGCAGGAAGAGAATATACAGGGCACGAAGAGAGTATAAAAGGCAGGGAGAGAGTATCTAGGGCAGGGAGAGTTTATGCAGTGCTGGGAGAGTGTATGCAGGGCAGGGTGGGAGTATACAGGGCAGGGAGAGTGATTACAGGGCAGTGAGAGAGGATGCTGGGGCAGGGAGAGAAAATACTGCGTAGAAAGAGAGAATGCAGGGCAGGAAGAGTGGGGAGAGGGCATGGCAAGAAAATACAGGGCAGGAAGAGTGGAGAGAGGGCATGGCAAGAAAATACAGGACAGGGGGAGAGTATACAGGGCAGAGTGTGAGTATACAGGGCAAGAAGATGGTATACATGGCAGGAAAATAGTATACAGTACAAGGAGAGTGTATACAGCGCGGTGAGAGATTATACAGGGCGTGGAGAGAGAATACAGGGCAGCGAGAGGGAATACAGTGCAGCGAGAGAGAATACACGGCAGGGAGAGGGTAGGCAGGGCAGGGAGAGAGAATACAGGGCAAGGAGGGAGTATAGAAGGCAGGGAGAGAGTATAAAGTGCAGGGAGAGTGTATAAAGGGCAGGGAGAGAGTATAAAGGGCAGGGAGAGTGTATAAATGGCAGGGAGAGTGTATAAATGGCAAGGAGGGAGAATCCAGGGCAGAGAGAGAGAATACAGGGCAGAGAGAGAGAATACAGGGTAGGGAAAGAGGATACTGGGGCAGGGACAACGAATACCGTGCAGTAAGAGAAAAGGAACGGCAGGAAGATTGGGGACAGGTCGTGGCAAGACAAAGCAGGACAGAGAGAGAGAGTATACAGGGCAGCGAGAGGGTATACAGGGCAGGGAGAGAGTATACAGGGCTGGGAGAGAGAATACAGGGCAGGGAGAGAGCAGAAAGTGCAGAGTGAGTATATACAGGGCTGGGAGAGTAAATACTGCACAGAAAGAGAGAATGCAGGGCAGAGAGAGTGGGGACAGGGCATGGCAAGAGAATACAGGACAGGGAGAGAGTATACAGGGCAGGGTGTGAGTATACAGGGCAAGAAGATGGTATACACAGCAGGAAGAGAGGATACAGTGCAAAGAGGGTGTATGCAGGGCAGTGAGATAATATACAGGGAGAATACAGGGCAGCGAGAGAGAATACAGGGCAGGGAGAAGGAATAGAGGGCAGGGAGAGAGAATAGAAGGCAGGGAGAGAGAATACAGGGCAGGGAAAGAGAATACAGGGCAGCGTGGGAGAATACAGAGCAGGGAGAGAGAATACAGGGCAGGCATAGAGAATACAGTGCAGGCAGAGAGAATACAGGGCAGGGCGAGAGAATACAGGACAGGGTGAGAGAATACAGGACAGGGTGAGAGAATACAGTGCAGCGAGAGAGAATACAGGGCAGCGAGAGTGAATAGAGGGCACAGAGAGGGAATAGAGGGCAGAGAGAAGGAATAGAGGGCAGGGAGAGAGGGGCCAGGGCAGGGAGAGAGAATAGGGGGCAGGGAGAAAGAATACAGGGCAGGGAGATTGAGGACAGGGCATGGCAAGAGAACACAGGACAGGGAGAGAGAGTATACAGGGCAGATTGAGAGTATAGAGGGCAGGAAGAGAGTATACGGGCAGCGACATTGTATACAGGGCAGGGAGAGAGAATACAGGGCAGGGAGAGAGTATGCAGGGCAGGGAGAGAGTATGCAGGGCAGGGAGAGAGTATGCAGGGCAGGGAGAGAGTATGCAGGGCAGGGAGAGAGACTACAGGGCAGGAAGAGAGTATACAGGGCAGGGAGAGTTTATACAGTGCTGGGAGAGAGTATGCAGGGCAGGGTGGGAGTATGCAGGGCAGGGAAAGAGATTACAGGGCAGTGAGAGAGGATGCTGGGGCAGGGAGAGAAAATATTGCACAGAAAGAGAGAATGCAGGGCAGGGAGAGTGGGGACAGGGCATGGCAAGAGATTACAAGACAGGGAGAGAGTATACAGGGCAGCGTGTGAGTATACAGGGCAAGAAGATGGTATACATATTATGCAGTACAAGGAGGGTGTATACAGGGCAGTGAGAGATTATACAGGGCGCAGAGAGAGAATACAGGGCAGCGAGAGGGAATACAGGGCAGGGAGAGGGAATACAGGGCAGGGAGAGAGGGGCCAGGGCAGGGAGTGAGGGGACAGGGGAGAGAGAGTGGGGGCAGGGCAGGGAGAGAGTATGGAGGGCCGGGAGAGTGTATAAAGTGCACGGAGAGAGTATAAAGGGCAAGGAGAGAGAATACAGGGCAGGGAGAGAGAATACAGGGCAGGGAGAGAGAATACAGGGCAGGGAGAGAGAATACAGGGCAGGGAGAAGGAATACAGGGCAGTGAGAGAGAATACAGGTAGAGAGAGAGAATACAGGGCAGAGAGAGAGAATACAGGGTAGTGAGAGTGAATACAGGGTAGGGGGAGAGAGTACAGGACAGGAAGAGAGGGGACAGGGCAGGGAGAGAGCGGACATGTCCGGGAGAGAGAATACACGGCCGGGAGAGAGAATATGAAGCAGGGAGGGAGAGGCAGGGCAGGGAGAGTGTATGCAGGGCAGGGAGAGAGATTACAGGGCTGGGAGAGAGGATACAGGGCTGGGAGAGAGAATACAAGGCAGGGAGAGAGAATACAAGGCAGGGAGAGAGAATACAGGGCAGGGAGAGAGGATACTGGGGCAGGGACATGGAATACCGTGAGTTAAGACAGAATGCAGTGCATGGAGATTGGGGACATGTCATGGCGAGAGAAAACAGGACCGAGAGAAAGAGTATACAGGGCAGATTGAGTGTATAGAGCGCAGGAAGAGAGTATACAGGGCAGCGAGAGTGCATACAGGGCAGGGAGAGAGAATACAGAGCTGGGAGAGAGAATACAGAGCAGGGAGAGAGAAGAAAGTGCAGAGTGGGTATATACAGGGCTCGGAGAGAGTATCTAAGGCATGGAGAATTTATACAGGGCTGGGAGAGAGTATGAAGGGCAGGGAGAGAGTATACAGGGCAGGGAGAGAAAATACTGCCCAGAAAGAGAGAATGCAGGGCAGGGAGAGTGGGGACAGGGCATTGCAAGGTAATACAGGACAGGGAGAGAGTATACCAGGCAGAGTGTGAGTATACAGGGCAAGAAGTTGGTATACACGGCAGGAAGAGAGGATATACTGCAAAGAGGGTGTATACAGGGCAGTAGGAGATTATATAGGGCGGGGAGGGATAATACAGGGCAGTGAGAGAAATACAGGGCATCGAGAGAGAATACACGGCAGGGAGAGTGAATAGAGGGCAGGGAGAGAGAATACAGGGCAGGAAAAGAGAATACAGGGCAGCGAGAGAGAATACATAGCAGGGAGAGAGAATACAGGGCAGGCAGAGAGAATACAGGGCAGGGCAAAAGAATATAGGGCAGGGCAAGAGAATACAGGGCAGGGTGAGAGAATACAGGGCAGAGAAACACAATACAGGGCTGAGAGAGAGAATGCCGAGCCCAGAGAGAGAGTACAGGGCAGAGAGGGAATACAGGGCAGAGACGGAGAATACAGGGCAGGGAGATTGAGGACAGAGCATGGCAAGAGAACACAGGACAGAGAGAGAGAGTATACAGGGCAGATTGAGAGTATAGAGAACAGGAAGAGATTATACAGGGCAGCGACAGTGTATACAGGGCAGGGAGAGAGAATACAGGGCAGGGAGAGAGAATACAGGGCAGGGAGAGAGAATACAGTGCACGAAGAGAATATACAGGTCAGGAAGTGAGTATACTGGGCAGGGAGAGACTATCTAGGACAGGGAGAGTTTATACAGTGCTGGGAGAGAGTATGCAGGGCAGGGTGGGAGTATACAGGGCAGGGAGAGAGATTACAGGGCAGTGAGAGAGGGTGCTGGGACAGGGAGAGAAAATACTGCGCAGAAGAGAGAATGCAGGGCAGGGAGAGTGGGGAGAGGGCATGGCAAGAGAATACAAGACAGGGGGAGAACATACAGGGCAGAGTGTGAGTATACAGGCAAGAAGATGGTAAACATGGCAGGAACGTAGTATACAGTACAATGAGGGTGTATACAGGGCAGTGAGAGATTATACAGGGCGCGGAGAGAGAATACAGGGCAGCAAGAGGGTGTACAGGGCAAAGATAGAGAATACAAGGCAGGGAGATAGATTACAGGGAAGGGAACGAAATTACAGGGCAGGGAGGGAGATTACAGGGCTTGGAGAAAGAATACAGGGCAGGGAAAGAGGATACTTGGGCAGGGACATGGAATAAATTGCAGGAAGTGAGAATGCAGAGCAGAGAGATTGGGAACAGGGCATGGCAAGAAAACATAGGACAGAGAGAGAGTATACAGGGTAGCTTGAGACTATAGAAGGCAGAAAGAGAGTATACAGGGCAGTGAGAATGTATACACGGCTCGGGGAGAGAATACAGGGCAGGGAAAGAGAATACAGGGCAGTGAGAGAGAATACAGGGCAGGGAGAGACAATACAGGGCTGAGAGAGAGAATACAGAGCAGAGAGGGAGAATACAGGGCTGAGAGAGAGAATACAGAGCAGAGAGGGAGAATACAGGGCTGAGAGAGAGAATACAAGGCAGGGAGAGAGGATACTGGTGCAGGGAGAGAGGATACTGGAGCAGGGAGAAAGGATACTGGAGCAGGGAGAGAGGATATTGGGGCAGTGAGAGAGGATAGTGGGGCAAGGAGAGAGGATACTGGGGCAGGGAGAGGGGATACTGGGGCAGGGAGAGAGACTACAGTGCGGGAAGATGGAATGCAGGGCGGGGAGAGTGGGGCTAGGGCATGACACGAGAATAAAGGATAGGGAAAGCGTATACAGTGCAGGAAGAGAGTATGCAGGGCAGGGAGGGAGAATACAGGGCAAGGAGAGATAATACAGGGCCGGGAGAGAGAATACAGGCCTGGCAAAGAGAATACAGCGCAGGGAGAGAGAATACAGGGCATGGAGAGAGAATACAGGGCCGGGAGAGAGAATACAGGGTAGAGTGGGAGAATACAGGGCAGGAAGAGAGAATACAGGGCAGGGAGAGAGGGGGCAGTGCAGGGAGAGAGGATACAGGGCAGGCAGGGAAAATACAGGGCAGCAAGTGAGTTTACAGGGCAAGCAGAGACAATACAGGGCAGGGCGAGTGAATATAGGGCAGTGAGAGACAATACAGGGCTGAGAGAGAGAATGCAGGGCAGAGAGAGAATACAGGGCAGGGAGAGAGAAGACAGGGCAGTGAGGGAGAATACACGGCAGAAAAAGAGAATACAGGGCAGAGAGGGAGAAGACAGGGCAGGGAGTGAGAATACAAGGCAGGGAGACAGGATACTGGGGCAGGGAGAGAGGATACTAGGGCAGGGAGAAAGGATACTGGGGCAGGGAGATAGACTACAGTGGAGGAAGAGATAATACAGGGCAGGGAGAGAGGGGGCAGGGCAGGGAGATAAGGGGCAGGGAAGGCAGAGAGTATATAGGGAATTGAGAGAGTATTCAGTGCAGGGAGAGAATATACAGGGCTGGGAGGCAGAATACAGGGCAGAGAGAGAGAATACAGGGCAGAGAGTGGGAATACAGGGCAGAGAGTGGGAATTCAGTCCAGGAAGAGAGGGGACAGGGCAGGGAGAGAGAATCAAGTGCAGGGAGAGGGAATTCATAGCAGGGAGAGAGGGGCAGGGCAGGGAGAGAGGGGATAGGTCCGGGAGAGAGAATACACGGCAGGGAGAGAGAATATGAAGCAGGGAGGGAGAGGGGACAGGGCAGGGAGAGAGAATCAAGTGCAGGGAGAGAGAATTCATAGCAGGGAGAGAGAATGCAGGACAGGGAATGTGGGGACAGGGCATGGCAAGAGAATACAGGACAGGGAGAGAGTATACAGGGCAGAGTGTGATTATACAGGGCTAGAAGATGGTATACATGGCAGGAAAATAGTATATAGTACAAGGAGAGTGTATAAAGGGCGGTGAGAGATTATACAGGGCGCGGAGAGAGAATACAGGGCAGCGAGAGGGAATACAGGGCAGCAAGAGAGAATACAGGGCAGGGAGAGGGATTGGAGGGCAGGGAGAGAGGGGACAGGGCAGGGAGAGGCAATACTGGGCGGGGAAAGTGTATAAACGGCAGGGAGAGAGTATACAGGGCAAGGAGAATGTAGAGAGGGCAGGGAGAGTATAAAGTGCAGGGAAAGAGTATAAAGGGCATGGAGAGTGTATAAAGGGCAAGGAGGGAGAATCCAGGGCAGAGAGAGAGAATACAGGGCAGAGAGAGAGAATACAGGGCAGGGAGAGAGAAGAAAGTGCAGAGCGAGTATATACAGGGCTGGGAGAGAGGATGAAGGGCAGTGAGGGAGTATACAGGGCAGGAAGAGAGGATACAGTGCAAAGAGGGTGTATACAGGGCAGTGAGAGATTATACAGGGCGCGGAGGAAGAATAATGGGCAGCGAGAGAAATACATGGCAGGGAGAAGGAATAGAGGGCAGGGAGAAAGAATACAGGGCAGGGAAAGAGAATATAAGACAGCGTGGGAGAATACAGAGCAGGGAGAGAGAATACAGGGCAGCGAGAGAGAATACAGGACAGGCAGAGAGAATACAGGGCAGGGCGAGAGAATACAGAGCAGCAAGAGGGAATACAGGGCAGTGAGAGAGAATACAGGGCAGGGAGAGGGAATAGAGGGCAAGGGGAGGGAAAAGAGGGCAGGGGGAGGGAATAGAGGGCAGAGAGAGAGAATACAGGGCAGAGAGAGAGAATACAGGGCCGAGAGAGAGAATACAGGGCCGAGAGAGAGAATACAGGGCAGGGAGATTGAGGACTGGGCATGGAAAGAGAACACAGGACAGAGAAAGAGAGTATATAGGGCAGATTGAGAGTATAGAGGGCAGGAAGAGAGTATACAAGGCAGCGACATTGTACACAGTGCAGTGAGAGAGATTACAGGGCAAGGAGAGAGTATACAGGGCAGGGAGAGAGTATCTAGGGCAGGGAGAGTTTATATAGTGCTGGGAGAGAGTATGCAGGGCAGAGTGGGAGTACACTGTGCAGGGAGAGAGATTACAGGACAGTGAGAGAGGATGCTGGGGCAGGGAGAAAAAATACTGCGCAGAAAGGGAGAATACAGGACAGGGAGAGAGTATACAGAGAAGTGTGTGAGTATACAGGGAAGATGATGGTATACATGGCAGGACCATAGTATACAGTACAAGGAGGGTGTATACAGGGCAATGAGAGATTATACAGGGCGCGGAGAGAGAATACAGGGCAGCGAGAGGGAATACAGGGCAGCGAGAGAGAATACAGGGCAGGGAGAGAGGATAGAGGGCAGGGAGAGGGAATAGAGGGCATGGAGAGAGGGGGCAGGGCAGGGTGAGAGGAGGCAGGGCAGAGAGAGAGGGGGCAGGGCATGGAGAGAGTATACAGGGCAGGGAAAAGGAATACAGGGCAGAGAGAGCGAATACAGGGCAGAGAGAGAGAATACAGGGCCGGGAGAGAGAATACCGGGCAGGGAGAGTGAATACAGAGCAGGGAGAGAGAATACAGGGCAGAGAGAGAGAATACAGGGCCGGGAGAGAGAATACCGGGCAGGGAGAGTGAATACAGAGTAGGGGGAGAGAGTACAGGACAGGGAGAGTGCAGACAGGCCAGAAAGACAGGGGACAGGGCAGGGAGAGAGAATAAAGTGCAGGGAGAGAGAATTAATAGCAGGGGGAGACGGGACAGGGCAGGGAGAGAGGGGACAGGGCAGGGAGGGAGGGGAAAAGTCCGGGAGAGCGAATACCCAGCAGGGAGAGAGAATATGAAGCAGGGAGGGAGAGGCAGGGCAGGGAGAGTGTATGCAGGGCAGGGAGAGAGATTAGAGGGCAGGGAGAGAGAATATAGGGCAGGGAAAGAGAATACAGGGCAGGGAGAGAGAATATAGGGCAGGGAAAGAGAATACAGGGCAGGGAGAGAGAATGCAGGGCAGGGAGAGAGAATGCAGGGCAGGGAAAGAGAATACAGGGCAGGGAGAGAGAATATAGGGCAGGGAAAGAGAATACAGGGCAGGGAGAGAGAATACAGTTTAGGGAGAGTGAATACAGGGCAGAGAGAAAGAATACAGGGCAGGGAAAGAGGATACGAGGGCAGGGACAAGGAATACCGTGCAGTAAGAGAGAATGCAGGGCAGGGAGATTGGGGACAAATCATGACACGAGAAAACAGGACCGAGAGAAAGAGTATACAGGGCAGATTGAGAGTATAGAGCACAGGAAGAGAGTATACAGGGCAGCGAGAGTGTATACAGGGCAGGGAGAGAGAATACAGGGCAGGGAGAGAGAAGAAAGTGCAGAGTGGGTATATACAGGGCTGGGAGAGATTATCTAAGGCATGGAGAGTCTATACAGGGCTGGGAGAGAGTATGAAGGGCAGGGAGAGAGTATACAGGGCAGGGAGAGTGGGGACAAGGCATGGCAAGAGACTACAGGACAGGGAGAGAGTATACAGGGCAGAGTGTGAGTATACAGGGCATGAAGATGGTATACACAGCAGGAAGAGAGGATACAGTGCAAAGGGGGTGTATACAGGGCAGTGAGAGATTATACAGGGGGCGGAGGGAGAATACAGGGCAGCGAGAGAAATGCAGGGCATCAAGACAGAATACAGGACAGCGAGAGGGAATAGAGGGCAGGGAGAGGGAATAGAGGGCAGGGAGAGAGATTACAGGGCAGGCAGAGAGAATACAGGGCAGGGCGAGAGAATGCATTGCAGGGCGAGAGAATACAGGGTAAAGCGAGAGAATACAGAGGAGAGAGAGACAATACAGGGCTGAGAGAGAGAATACAGGGCAGAGAGAGCAAATACAGGGTAGCGAGAGAGAATACAGGGCAGAGAGGGAAAATACAGGGCAGAGAGAGAGAATACAGGGCAAAGAGAGAGAGAATACAGGGCAGGGAGAGAGAATACAGGGCAGGGAGATTGAGGACAAGGCATGGCAAAAGAACACAGGACAGAGAGAGAGATTATACAGGGCAGATTGAGAGTATAGAGGGCAGGAAGAGAGTATACAGGGCAGCAAGAGAGTATACAGGGCAGGGAGAGAGAATACAGGGCAGGGAGAGAGAATACAGGGCTGGGAGAGAGAACACAGGGCAGGAAGAGTGGGGACAGGGCATGGCAAGAGAATACAGGACAGGAAGAGAGTATACAGGGCAAGAAGATGGTATAAATGGCAGGAACGTAGTCGTAGTATACAGTACAATGAGGGTGTATACAGGGCAGTGAGAGATTATACAGGGCACGGAGAGAGAATACAGGACAGCGAGAGGGAATACAGAGCAGGGAGAGTGGTTACAAGGCGGGGAGAGAGAATACAGGGTAGGGAGAGAGAATACAGGGCAGGGATAAAGAATACAGGGCAGGGAAAGAGGATACTGGGGCAGGGACAACGAATACAGTGCAGGAAGAGAGAAAGCAGAGCAGGGAGATTGGGAACAGGGCATGGCAAGAAAACATAGGACAGAGAGAGAAAGAGTATACAGGGCAGATTGAGAGTATAGAGGGCAGAAAGAGAGAATATAGGGCAGCGAGAGTGTATACATGGCAGGGAGAGAGTATACAGGGCTGGGAGAGAGAATACAGGGCAGGGAGAGAATACAGGGCAGGGAGAGAGAAGACAGGGCAGTGAGGGAGAATACATGGCAGAATGAGAGAATACAGGGCATAGAGGGAGAAGACAGGCCAGGGAGAGAGAATACAGGGCAGAAAGAGAATACAGGGCAGGGAGAGAGAAGACAGGGCAGTGAGGGAGAATACATGGCAGAATGAGAGAATACAGGGCAGAGAGGGAGAAGACAGGGCAGGGAGAGAGAATACAAGGCAGGGAGACAGGATACTGGGGCAGGGAGAGAAAATATTGCGCAGAAAGAGAGAATGCAGGGCAAGGAGAGTTGGGACAGGGCATGGCAAGAGATTACAAGACAGGGAGAGAGTATACAGGGCAGCGTGAGTATACAGGGCAAGAAGGTGGTATACATATTATGCAGTACAAGGAGGATGTATACAGGGCAGTGAGAGATTATACAGGATGCAGAGAGAGAATACAGGGCAGCGAGAGGGAATACAGGGCAGGGAGAGAGGGGGCACGGCAGGGAGTGAGGGGGCAGGGCAGAGAGAGTCGGGGCAGGGCAGGGAGAGAGAATACACGGCAAGGAGAGAGTATGGAGGGACGGGAGAGAGTATAAAGTGCACAGAGAGAGCATAAACGGCAGGGAGAGAGTATAAAGGGCAGGGAGAGTGTCTAAAGGGCAAGGAGAGAGAATACAGGGCAGGGAGAAGGAATACAGGGCAGTGAGAGAGAATACAGGCAGAGAGAGAGAATACAGGGCAGAGAGAGAGAATACAGGCAGGGAGAGTGAATATAGGGTAGGGGGAGAGAGTACAGGACAGGGAGAGTGCGGACAAGCCAGGAAGAGAGCGGACATGCCCGGGAGAGAGAATACACGGCCGGGAGAGAGAATATGAAGCGGGGAGGGAGAGGCAGGGCAAGGAGAGTGTATGCAGGGCAGGGAGAGAGAATACAGGGCAGGGAGAGAGAATACAGGGCTGGGAGAGAGAATACAAGGCAAGGAGAGAGAATACAGGGTAGGGAGAGAGAATACAGGGCAGTGAGAAGGAATAAAGGGCAGGGAGAGGGAATAGAGGGCAGGGAGAGGGAATAGAGGGCAGGGAGAGAGAATACGGGGCAGGGTAACATAATACTAGGCAGCGAGAGAGAATACAGAGCAGGGAGAAAGAATACAGGGCAGGTAGAGAGAATCCAGGGCAGGGCGAGAGAATACAGGGCAGGACGAGAGAATACAGGTCAGAGAGATACAGGGCAGGGAGAGAGAATAAAGGGCAGGGAGAGATAATACAGGGCAGGGAGAGAGAATACATGGCAGGGAGAGAGATTACAGGGCAGGGAGAGAGAATACAGGGCAAGGAGAGAGAATACAGGGCAGGGAGAGTGGGGACAGAGCAGGGAGAGAGAATACAGGACAGAGAGAGAGAGTATACAGGGCAGATTGACAGTATACAGGGCAGGAAGAGAGTATAAAGGGCAGGGAGAGAGTATAAAGGGCAGATAGAGAGAATACAGGGCAGAGAGAGAGAATGCAGGCCAGGGAGAGAGAATACAGGGCAGGGAGAGAGAATACAGGGCAGGGAGAGAGAAAACATGGCAGGGAGAATACAGGGCAGGGAGAGAGTATAAAGGGCAGGTAGAGAGTATAAAGGGCAGGGAGAGAGTTTAGAGGGCAGAGAGAGAGTATAAAGTACAGGGAGAGAGTATAAAGGGCAGGGAGAGAGAATACAGGGCAGAGAGAGAGGATACAGGGCAGGGAGACAGAATACAGGGCAGCGAGAGAGAATACAGGGCAGGAAGAGAGAACACAGGGCCGGGAGAGTGAATACAGGGTAGGGGGAGAGAATACAGGACAGGGAGAGTAGGGACAGGGCAGGAAGAGAGGGGACAGGGCAGGGATAGAGAATATGAAGCAGGGAGGGAGAGGCAGGGCAGGGAGAGTGTATACAGGGCAGGGAGAGAGGTTACAGGGCAGGGAGAGAGAATACAGGGCCGGGTGAGTGAATACAGGGTAGGGGGAGAGAGTACAGGACAGGGACACTGGGGACAGGGCAGGGAGGGAGAGGCAGGGCAGACAGAGAGAATACAGGGCAGGGAGAGAGAATACAGGGCAGAGAGAGATAATGCAGGGCAGAGAGAGAGAATGCAGGGGCAGAGAGAGAGGATACTGGGGCAGGGAGAGAGGATAATGGGGCAGGGAGAGAGGATACAGGGGCAGGGAGAGAGAATACAGGGCAGTGAGAGTGCGGCCAGGGCATGACAAGAGAATAAACAATAGGGAGAGCGTATACAGGGCAGGAGGAGAGTATACAAGGCTGAAGTAGAGTATGCAGGGCAGGAAGAGAGTATACAGGGCAGGAAGAGAGTATACAGGACAGAAAGAGAGTATACAGGGCAGAGAGAGAGTATGCAGGGCAGGGAGAGAGAATACAAGGCACAGAGAGAGAATACAGGGCAGGGATAGTGAATGCAGGGCAGGGAAAGAGAATACATGTCAGGGAGATAGAATACAAGGCAGGGAGAGAGAATACAGGGGCAGGGATAGTGGATACTGGGGCTGGGAGAGAGGATACTGGGGCAGGGAGAGGGGATACTGGGGCAAGGAGAGAGACTACAGTGCAGGAAGAGAGAATGCAGGGTAGGGAGAGTGGGGCCAGGGCATGACAAGAGAATAAATGATAGGGAGAGCGTATACAGGGCAGGAAGAGAGTATACAGGGCAGGCAGAGATTATACAGGGCAGAGAGAGAGTATACAGGGCAGGGCGAGAGTATACAAGGCAGAGAGGGTGAATACAGGGCAGGGAGAGAGAATGCAGGGCAGGGAGAGAGAATGCAGGGCAGGGAGAGAGAATACAGGGCAGGGAAAGAGAATACAGCGCAGGGAGAGCGAATTCAGCACAGGGAGAGAGAATACAGGGCAGGGAGAGAAAATATAGGGCAGGGAGAGAGAATACAGGGCAGGGAGAGAGAAGAAAGTACAGAGTGAGAGTATACAGGGCAGGAAGAGAGTTTACAGGGCAGGAAGAGAGTGTACAGGGCAGGAAGATTGTGTACTGGACAGGCAGAGAGTTTCTAGGGCAGGGAGAGTTAATATCGGGCTGAGAGAGGGTATACAGGGCAGGGAGACAGTATACGGAGCAGGGAGAGAGATTCCAGGGCAGTGAGAGAGGATGCTGGGGCAGGGAGAGAAAATACTGCGCAGAAAGAGAGAATGCAGGGCAGGGATAGTGGGGACAGGGCATGGCAAGAGAATACAGGACAGGGAGAGAGTACACAGGGCAGAGTTTGAGTATACAGGGCAAGAAGATGGTATACACGGCAGGAGGAGAGGATACGGTGCAAGGAGTGTGTATACAGGGCAGTGAGAGATTATACAGGGCACGGAGAGAGAATACAGGGCAGCGAGAGAGAATACAAGGCAGCGAGAGAGAATTCAGGGCAGGGAGAGGGAATAGAGGGCAGGGAGAGGGAATACACGACAGCGAAAGAGAATACAGGGCAGCAAGAGAGAATACAGGGCAGGGAGAGAGAATACAGGACAGCGAGAGAGAATACGGGGCAGAGAGAGAGAATACGGGGCAGCGAGAGACAATACGAGGCAGCGAGAGACAATACGGGGCAGAGAGAGAGAATGCAGGGTCGAGAGAGAGAATACAGGGCAGAGAGAGAATACAGGGCAGAGACAGCGAATACAGGGCAGAGGGAGTGAATATAGGGCAGAGAGAGAGAAAATGCAGGGCAGAGGGGGAGAACACAGGAGAGAGAGAAAATATAATGCAGGGCGAGAGAATACGGGGCAGAGAGAGACAATACAGGGCAGAGAGAGAGAATACAGAGCAGAGAGAGAGAATGCAGGGCCAAGAGAGAGAATACAGGGCAGAGAGAGTGAATACAGGACAGAGAGAGAGAAAATACAGGGCAGAGAGAGAGAAAATACAGGGCAGAGAGAGAGAAAATACAGGGCAGTGAGGATACAGGGCAGGGAGAGAGAATACAGGGGCAGGGAGAGTGGATACTGGGGCTGAGAGAGGTGATTCTGAGGCAGTGAGAGAGACTACAGTGCGAGAAGAGAGAATGCAGGGTAGGGAGAATGGGGCCAGGACATGACAAGAGAATAAATGATAGGGAGAGCGTATACAGGGCAGGAAGAGAGTATACAGGGCAGGGAGAGATTATACAGGGCAGAGGGAGAGTATACAGGGCAGGGAGAGAGAATATAAGGCAGAGAGAGAGAATACAGGGCAGGGAGAGAGAATGCAGGGCAGGGAGAGAGAATAGAGGGCAGGGAGAGAGATTAGAGGGCAGGGAGAGAGAATGCAGGGCAGGGAAAGAGAATACAGCACAGGGAGAGCGAATACAGCACAGGGAGAGAGAATACAGGGCTGGGAGAGAGAATACAGGGCAGGGAGAGAGAATACAGAGCAGGGAGAGAGAATACAGGGCAGGGAGAGAGAAGAAAGTACAGAGTGAGAGTATACAGGGCAGGAAGAGAGTTTACAGGGCAGGAAGAGAGTGTACAGGGCAGGAAGAGAGTGTACAGGGCAGGCAGAGTTAATACCGGGCTGAGAGAGAGTCTACAGGGCAGAGAGAGTTTATGCAGGGCTGGGAGAGAGTAAACAGGGCAGGGAGAGAGATTACAGGGCAGTGAGAGAGGATGCTGGGGCAGGGAGAGAAAATACTGCGCAGAAAGAGAGAATGCAGGGCAGGGATAGTGGGGACAGGGCATGGCAAGAGAATACAGGACAGGGAGAGAGTACACAGGGCAGAGTTTGAGTATACAGGGCAAGAAGATGGTATACACGGCAGGAGGAGAGGATACGGTGCAAGGAGTGTGTATACAGGGCAGTGAGAGATTATACAGGGCACGGAGAGAGAATACAGGGCAGCGAGAGAGAATACAAGGCAGCGAGAGAGAATTCAGGGCAGGGAGAGGGAATAGAGGGCAGGGAGAGGGAATACACGACAGCGAAAGAGAATACAGGGCAGCAAGAGAGAATACAGGGCAGGGAGAGAGAATACAGGACAGCGAGAGAGAATACGGGGCAGAGAGAGAGAATACGGGGCAGCGAGAGACAATACGAGGCAGCGAGAGACAATACGGGGCAGAGAGAGAGAATGCAGGGCCGAGAGAGAGAATACAGGGCAGAGAGAGAATACAGGGCAGAGACAGCGAATACAGGGCAGAGAAAGTGAATACAGGGCAGACAGAGAGAAAATGCAGGGCAGAGGGGGAGAACACAGGGCAGAGAGAGAAAATATAATGCAGGGCGAGAGAATATGGGGCAGAGAGAGACAATACAGGGCAGAGAGAGAGAATACAGAGCAGAGAGAGTGAATGCAGGGCCAAGAGAGAGAATACAGGGCAGAGAGAGAATGCAGGGCAGAGAGAGAATACATGGCAGAGAGAGAATACAGGGCAGAGAGAGCGAATACAGGGCAGAGAGAGAGAGAGAACACAGGGCCGAGAGAGAGAAAATACAGGGCAGAGGGGGAGAATACAGGGCAGAGAGAGATAATACAGGGCAGGGAGAGAGAATACAGGGGCAGGGAGAGAGAATACAGGGGCAGGGAGAGAGGATACTGGGGCAGGGAGAGGTGATACTGGGGCAGGGAGAGAGACTACAGTGCAGGAAGAGAGAATGCAGGGCAGGGAGTTTGGGGCCAGGGCATGACAAGAGAATAAAAGATAGGGAGAGCCTATACAGGGCAGCAAGAGAGTATACAGGGCTGAAGGAGAGTATACAGGGCAGGAAGAGAGTATAAAGGGCAAAGAGAGATTATACAGGGCAGGGAGAGAGAATACAAGGCAGAGAGGAAGAATACAGGGCAGCGAGAGAGAATGCAGGGCAGGGAAAGAGAATACAGCGCAGGCATAGAGAATACAGCGCAGGGAGAGAGAATACAGGGCAGCGAGAGAGTGTGCAGAGCAGGGAGATTGGGGACAGTGCATGGCAAGAGAATACAGGACAGGGAGAGAGTATACAGGGCAAGAAGATGGTATACATGGCAGGAAGACAGGATACAGTGCAAGGAGGGTGTATACAGTGCAGTGAGAGATTATACAGGGCGCAGAGAAAGAATACAGGGCAGCGAGAGAGAATACAAGGCAGCGAGAGAGAATACAGGGCAGGGAGAAGGAATAGAGGGCAGGGAGAGAGAATACAGGGCAGGGAAAGAGAATACAAGGCAGCGAGAGAGAATACAGTGCTGGGTGAGAGAATACAGGGCAGCGAGAGAGAATACAGGGCGGGGAGAGAGAATATAGGGCTGAGGGAGACATTACAGGGCAGAGAGAGAGAATGCAGGGCCGAGAGAGAGAATACAGGGCAGCGAGAGAGTGTGCAGAGCAGGGAGATTGGGGACAGTGCATGGCAAGAGAATACAGGACAGGGAGAGAGTATACAGGGCAAGAAGATGGTATACATGGCAGGAAGACAGGATACAGTGCAAGGAGGGTGTATACAGTGCAGTGAGAGATTATACAGGGCGCAGAGAAAGAATACAGGGCAGCGAGAGAGAATACAAGGCAGCGAGAGAGAATACAGGGCAGGGAGAAGGAATAGAGGGCAGGGAGAGAGAATACAGGGCAGGGAAAGAGAATACAAGGCAGCGAGAGAGAATACAGTGCTGGGTGAGAGAATACAGGGCAGCGAGAGAGAATACAGGGCGGGGAGAGAGAATATAGGGCTGAGGGAGACATTACAGGGCAGAGAGAGAGAATGCAGGGCCGAGAGAGAGAATACAGGGCAGAGAGAGAGAGAATACAGGGCGGGGAGAGAGAATATAGGGCAGAGGGAGACATTACAGGGCAGAGAGAGAGAATACAGGGCAGAGAGAGCGAATACTGGGGCAGGGTGAGAGGAATCTGGGGCAGGGAGAGAGGAAACTGGGGTAGGGTGAGAGGATACTGGGGCTGGGAGAGAGGAAACTGGGGTAGGGTGAGAGGATACTGGGGCTGGGAGAGAGGAGACTGGGGCAGGGAGAGAGGAGACTGGGGCAGGGAGAGAGGAGACTGGGGCAGGGAGAGGGGATACTGGGGCAGGGAGAGAGACTAGAGAGCAGGAAGAGAGAATACAGGGCTGAAGGAGAGTATATAGTGCAGGGAGAGTGTAGACAGGGCAGGGAGAGAGGGGACAGGGCAGGGAGAGAGAAAATGGGGCTGAGAGAGACATTACAGGGCAGAAAGAGAGAACGCAGGGCCGAGAGAGAGAATACAGGGCAGAGAGAGAATACAGGGCAGAGACAGCGAATACAGGGCAGAGAGAGAGAAAATACAGGGCAGAGAGAGAGAAAATACAGGGCAAGGAGAGAGGATACTGGGGCAGGGAGAGAGGATACTGGGGCAGGGAGAGATGATTATAGCGCAGTGAGAGAGAGTATAGTGCAGGAAGAGAGAATGCAGGGCAGGGAGAGTGGGGCCAGGGCATGACAAGAGAATAAATGATAGGGAGAGCGTATACAGGGCAGGAAGTGAGTATACAGGGCTGAAGGAGAGTATATAGGGCAGGAAGCGAGTATACAGGGCAGGAAAAGAGTATACAGGGCCGTAAGAGAGTATACAGGGCAGGGAGAGATTATACAGGGCAGAGAGAGAGTATACAGGGCACGGAGAGAGAATGCAGGGCAGGGAAAGAGATTAGAGGGCAGGAGATAGAATACAGGGAAGGGAGAGAGAATACAGGGCAGAGAGAGAGAATACAGGGCAGGGAGAGAGAAGAAAGTGCAGAGTGAGAGTATACAGAGCAGGAAGAGAGTTTACAGGGCAGGAAGAGAGTGTACAGGGCAGGGAGAGAGTTTCTAGGCAGTGAGAGTTAATACCGGGCTGGGAGAGAATATATAGGGCAGTGAGAGAGTATACAGGGCAGGGCGTGAGATTACAGGGCAGAGAGAGAATACAGGGCAGAGAGAGCGAATACAGGACAGAGAGAGAGAAAATACAAGGCAGAGGCAGAGGATACAAGGCAGGAAGAGAGAATACAGGGGCAGGGAGAGAGGATACTGGGGCTGGGAGAGGTGATTCTGAGGCAGTGAGAGAGAATACAGGGCAGGGAGAGAGAATGCAGGGCAGGGAGAGTGGGGCCAGTGTATGACAAGAGAATAAATGATAGGGAGAGCGTATACAGGGCAGGAAGAGAGTATACAGGGCTGAAGGAGAGTATATAGGGCAGGAAGAGAGTATACAGGGCAGGAAGAGAGTATACAGGGCAGGGCAAGAGTATACAGGGCAGGGAGAGAGAATACAAGGCAGAGACAGAGAATACAGGGCAGGGAGAGAGAATGCAGGGCAGGGAAAGAGAATACAGCGCAGGGAGAGCGAATACAGCACAGGGAGAGAGAATACAGGGCAGGGAGAGAGAATACAGGGCAGGGAGAGAGAAGAAAGTGCAGAGTGAGAGTATACCGGGCAGGAAGAGAGTTTACAGGGCAGGAAGAGAGTGTACAGGGCAGGCAGAGAGTTTCTAGGGCAGGGAGAGTTAATACCGGGCTGAGAGAGAGTCTACAGGGCAGGGAGAGAGTATACAGGGCAGGGAGAGAGTATACAGGGCAGTGAGAGAGATTACAGGGCAGTGAGAGAGGATGCTGGGGCAGGGAGAGAAAATACTGCGCAGAAAGAGAGAATGCAGGGCAGGGATAGTGGGGACAGGCCATGGCAAGAGAATACAGGACAGGGAGAGAGTACACAGGGCAGAGTGGGAGTATACAGGGAAAGAAGATGGTATACACGGCAGGAGGAGAGGATACAGTGCAAGGAGTGTGTATACAGGGCAGTGAGAGATTAGACAGGGCACAGAGAGAGAATACAGGGCAGCGAGAGAGAATACAAGGCAGCAAGAGAGAATTCAGGGCAGTGAGAGGGAATAGAGGGCAAGGAGAGAGAATACACGACAGGGAAAGAGAATACAGGAGAGCGAGAGAGAATACAGGACAGGGAGAAAGAATACAGGACAGCGAGAGAGAATACGGGGCAGAAAGAGACAATACAGGGCAGAGAGAGAGAATGCGGGGCCGAGAGGGAGAATACAGGGCTGCGAGAGAATACAGGGCAGGGAGAGAGAAGAAAGTACAGAGTGAGAGTATACAAAGCAGGAAGAGAGTTTACAGGGCAGGAAGAGAGTGTACAGGGCAGGGAGAGAGTTTCTAAGCAGTGAGAGTTAATACCGGGCTGGGAGAGAATATACAGGGCAGTGAGAGAGTATACAGGGCAGGGCGTGAGATTACAGGGCAGAGAGAGAATACAGAGTAGAGAGAGTGAATACAGGACAGAGAGAGAGAAAATACAGGGCAGAGGCAGAATATACAAGGCAGGGAGAGAGAATACAGGGGCAGGGAGAGAGGATACTGGGGCTGGGAGAGGTGATTCTGAGGCAGTGAGAGAGACTACAATGCAGGAAAAGAGAATGCAGGGCAGGGAGAGTGGGGCAAGTGTATGACAAGAGAATAAATGATAGGGAGAGCGTATACAGGGCAGGAAGAGAGTATACAGGGCTGAAGGAGAGTATATAGGGCAGGAAGAGAGTATACAGGGCAGGAAGAGAGTATACAGGGCAGGGCAAGAGTATACAGGGCAGGGAGAGAGAATACAAGGCAGAGAGAGAGAATACAGGGCTGGGAGAGAGAATGCAGGGCAGGGAAAGAGAATACAGCGCAGGGAGAGCGAATACAGCACAGGGAGAGAGAATACAGGGCAGGGAGAGAGAATACAGGGCAGGGAGAGGGAAGAAAGTGCAGAGTGAGAGTATACCAGGCAGGAAGAGAGTTTACAGGGCAGGAAGAGAGTGTACAGGGCAGGCAGAGAGTTTCTAGGGCAGGGAGAGTTAATACCGGGCTGAGAGAGAGTCTACAGGGCAGGGAGAGAGTATACAGGGCAGGGAGAGAGTATACAGGGCAGGGAGAGAGAATACAGGGCAGCGAGAGAGAATACAAGGCAGCAAGAGAGAATTCAGGGCAGTGAGAGGGAATACAAGGCAGAGAGAGAGAATACAGGGCTGGGAGAGAGAATGCAGGGCAGGGAAAGAGAATACAGCGCAGGGAGAGCGAATACAGCACAGGGAGAGAGAATACAGGGCAGGGAGAGAGAATACAGGGCAGGGAGAGGGAAGAAAGTGCAGAGTGAGAGTATACCAGGCAGGAAGAGAGTTTACAGGGCAGGAAGAGAGTGTACAGGGCAGGCAGAGAGTTTCTAGGGCAGGGAGAGTTAATACCGGGCTGAGAGAGAGTCTACAGGGCAGAATACAGGGCAGAGAGAGAGAGAGAACACAGGGCCGAGAGAGAGAAAATACAGGGCAGAGGGGGAGAATACAGGGCAGAGAGAGATAATACAGGGCAGGGAGAGAGAATACAGGGGCAGGGAGAGAGAATACAGGGGCAGGGAGAGAGGATACTGGGGCAGGGAGAGGTGATACTGGGGCAGGGAGAGAGACTACAGTGCAGGAAGAGAGAATGCAGGGCAGGGAGAGTGGGGCCAGGGTATGACAAGAGAATAAACGATAGGGAGAGCGTATACAGGGCAGGAAGAGAGTATACAGGGCTGAAGGAGAGTATATAGGGCAGGAAGAGAGTATACAGGGCAGGAAGAGAGTATACAGGGCAGGGCAAGAGTATACAGGGCAGGGAGAGAGAATACAAGGCAGAGACAGAGAATACAGGGCTGGGAGAGAGAATGCAGGGAGGGAAAGAGAATACAGCGCAGGGAGAGCGAATACAGAACAGGGAGAGAGAATGCAGGGCCGAGAGGGAGAATACAGGGCAGAGAGAGAATACAGGGCAGAGAGAGAGAAAATACAGGGCAGAGAGGGAGAATACAGGGCAGCGAGAGAATACAGGGCAGGGAGAGAGAAGAAAGTGCAGAGTGAGAGTATACAGAGCAGGAAGAGAGTTTACAGGGCAGGAAGAGAGTGTACAGGGCAGGGAGAGAGTTTCTAAGCAGTGAGAGTTAATACCGGGCTGGGAGAGAATATACAGGGCAGTGAGAGAGTATACAGGGCAGGGTGTGAGATTACAGGGCAGAGAGAGAATACAGGGCAGAGAGAGAGAATATACAGGGCAGAGGGGGAGAATACAGGGCAGAGAGAGATAATACAGGGCAGGGAGAGAGAATACAGGGGCAGGGAGAGAGGATACAGGGGCAGGGAGAGAGGATACAGGGGCAGGGAGTGAGGATACTGGGGCAGGGAGAGGTGATACAGGGGCAGGGAGAGAGAATGCAGGGCAGGGAATTTGGGGCCAGGGCATGACAAGAGAATAAACGATAGGGAGAGCCTATACAGGGCAGCAAGAGAGTATACAAGGCTGAAGGAGAGTATACAGGGCAGGAAGAGAGTATAAGGGCCAGGAAGCGAGTATACAGGGCAGGGAGTGAGATTACAGGGCAGTGAGAGAGAATGCTGCGCAGGGAGAGTGGGGACAAGGCATAATAAGACAATACAGGACAGGGAGAGAGTACACAGGGCAGAGTGTGAGCATACAGGGCAAGAAGATGGTATACACGGCAGGAAGAGAGGATGCAGTGCAAGGAGCATGTTTACAGGGCAGTGAGAGATTATACAGGGCGCGGAGAGAGAATACAGGGCAGCGAGAGAAAATACAAGGCAGCAAGAGAGAATACGTGGCAGGGAGAGGGAGTAGAGGGCAGGGAGAGGGAATACATGGCAGGGAGAGAGAATATGGGGCTGAGAGAGACATTACAGTGCAGAAAGAGAGAACGCAGGGCCGAGAGAAAGAATACAGGGCAGAGAGAGAATACAGGGCAGGGAGAGAGAATACAGGGCAGAGAGAGAATACCGGGCAGAGACAGCGAATACAGGGCCGAGAGAGAGAATACGGGGCAGAGAGAGAGAAAATGCAGGGCAGAGGGGGAGAATACAGGGCAGAGAGAGATAATACAGGGCAGGGAGAGAGAATACAGGGGCAGGTAGAGAGGATACAGGGGCAGGGAGAGAGGATACTGGGGCAGGGAGAGGTGATACTGGGGCAGGGAGAGAGACTACAGTGCAGGAAGAGAGAATGCAGGGCAGGGAGTTTGGGGTCAGGGCATGACAAGAGAATAAACGATAGGGAGAGCGTATACAGGGCAGCAAGAGAGTATACAGGGCTGAAGGAGAGTATACAGGGCAGGAAGAGAGTATAAGGGCCAGGAAGCGAGTATACACGGCAGGAAGAGATTGTAGAGGGCAGAGAGAGATTATACAGGGCAGGGCGAGAGTATACAGTGCAGGGAGAGAGAATACAAGGCAGAGAGGAAGAAGAAAAGGGCAGCGAGAGAGAATGCAGGGCAGGGAAAGAGAATACAGCGCAGGCATAGAGAATACAGTGCAGGGAGAGAGAATACAGGGCAGCGAGAGAGTGGGCGGAGCAGGGAGATTGGGGACAGTGCATGGCAAGAGAATACAGGACAGGGAGAGAGTATACAGGGCAGAGTGTGAGTATACAGGGCAAGAAGACGGTATACATGGCAGGAAGAGAGGATACAGTGCAAGGAGGGTGTACACAGTGCAGTGAGAGATTATACAGGGTGCAGAGAGAGGATACAGGGCAGCGAGAGAGAATACAGGGCAGGGAGAGGGAATAGAGGGCAGGGAGAAGGAATAAAGGGCAGGGAAAAGGAATAGAGGGCAGAGAAAGAGAACACAGGGCAGCGAGAGAGAATACAGGGCAGGGAGAGAGAATACAGGGCAACGAGAGAGAATACAGGGCAGGGAGAGAGAATACAGGGCAGGGCGAGAGAATACAGGGCAGAAAGAGACAACACAAGGCAGAGAGAGAGAATGCAGGGCTGAGAGAGAGAATACAGGGCAGAGAGAGAGAGAATACAGGGCAGAGAGAGAGAGAATACAGGGCAGAGAGAGAATACAGGGCAGAGAGAGCGAATACGGGACAGAGAGAGAGAAAATGCAGGGCAGAGGCAGAGGATACAAGGCAGGGAGAGAGAATACAGGGGCAGGAAGAGAGTATACAGGGCTGAAGGAGAGTATATAGGGCAGGAAGAGAGTATACAGGGCAGGAAGAGAGTATACAGGGCAGGAAGAGAGTATACAGGGCAGGGAGAGAAAATACAGGGCAGGGAGAGAGAATGCAGGGCAGGGAAAGAGAATACAGCGCAGGGAGAGCGAATACAGCGCAGGGAGAGAGAAAACAGGGCAGGGAGAGAGAATACAGGTCAGGGAGAGAGAATACACGGCAGGGAGAGAGAATACAGGGCAGGGAGAGAGAAGAAAGTGCAGAGTGAGAGTATACCGGGCAGGAAGAGAGTTTACAGGGCAGGAAGAGAGTGTACAGGGCAGGCAGAGAGTTTCTAGGGCAGGGAGAGTTAATACCGGGCTGAGAGAGAGTCTACAGGGCAAAGAGAGTTTATGCAGGGCTGGGAGAGAGTATACAGGGCAGTGAGAGAGATTACAGGGCAGTGAGAGGGAATAGAGGGCAGGGAGAGAGAATACACGACAGGGAAAGAGAATACAGGGCAGCAAGAGAGAATACAGGGCAGGGAGAGAGAATACAGGGCAGCGAGAGAGAATATGGGGCAGAGAGAGACAATGCAGGGCAGAGAGAGAGAATGCAGGGCCGACAGAGAGAATACAGGGCAGAGAGAGAATACAGGGCAGAGACAGCGAATACAGGGCAGAGAGAGAGAGAATACAGGGCAGAGAGAGAGAAAATACAGGGCAGAGGGGGAGAATACAGGGCAGAGAGAGATAATACAAGGCAGGGAGAGAGAATACAGGGGCAGGGAGAGAGGATACAGGGGCAGGGAGAGAGGATACTGGGGCAGGGAGAGGTGATACTGGGGCAGGGAGAGAGACTACAGTGCAGGAAGAGAGAATGCAGGGCAGGGAGTTTGGGGTCAGGGCATGACAAGAGAATAAACGATAGGAAGAGCGTATACAGGGCAGCAAGAGAGTATAAGGGCCAGGAAGCGAGTATACACGGCAGGAAGAGATTATAGAGGGCAGAGAGAGATTATACAGGGCAGGGCGAGAGTATACAGGGCAGGGAGAGAGAATACAAGGCAGAGAGGTAGAAGAAAAGGGCAGCGAGAGAGAATGCAGGGCAGGGAAAGAGAATACAGCGCAGGCATAGAGAATACAGAGCAGGGAGAGAGAATACAGGGCAGCGAGAGAGTGTGCAGAGCAGGGAGATTGGGGCAGTGCATGGCAAGAGAATACAGGACAGGGAAAGAGTATACAGGGCAGAGTGTGAGTATACAGGGCAAGAAGATGGTATACATGGCAGGAAGAGAGGATACAGTGCAAGGAGGGTATATACAGTGCAGTGAGAGATTATACAGGGCGCAGAGAGAGAATACAGGGCAGCGAGAGAGAATAAAGGGCAGGGAGAGGGAATAGAGGGGAGGGAGAAGGAATAGAGGGCAGGGAGAAGGAATAGAGGGCAGGGAAAGAGAACACAGGGCAGCGAGAGAGAATACAGGGCAGGGAGAGAGAATACAGGGCATCGAGAGAGAATACAGGGCAGGGAGAGAGAATACAAGGCAGCGAGGGACAATACAGGGCAGGGAGAGTGAATAGAGGGCAGGGAGAGTGAATAGAGGGCAGGGAGAGCGAATACAAGGCAGTGAGAGAGAATACAGGGCAGGGAGAGAGAATACAAGGCAGCGAGAGAGAATACAGGGCAGGGAGAAGGAATAGAGGGCAGGGAGAGTGAATAGAGGGCAGGGAGAGAGAATACAGGGCAGGGAAAGAGAATACAAGGCAGCGAGAGAGAATACAGTGCTGGGTGAGAGAATACAGGGCAACGAGAGAGAATACAGGGCAGGGAGAGAGAATATAGGGCAGAAGGAGACATTACAGGGCAGAGAGAGAGAATGCAGGGCCGAGAGAGAGAATACAGGGCATAGAGAGAATACAGGGCAGAGAGAGCGAATACAGGGGCAGGGAGAGCAAATACAGGGGCAGGGAGAGAGGATTCTGGGGCAGGGAGAGAGGATACTGGGGCAGGGAGAGAGGAATCTGGGGCAGGGAGAGAGGAAACTGGGGGAGGGTGAGAGGATACTGGGGCTGGGAGAGAGGATACTGGGACTGGGAGAGAGGATACTGGGGCAGGGAGAGGTCATTCTGGGGCAGTGAGAGAGACTGCAGTGCAGGAAGAGAGAATGCAGGGCAGGGAGAGTGGTGCCAGGGCCTGACAAGAGAATAAACGATAGGGACAGAGTATACAGGGCAGGAAGAGAGAATATACTGCTGAAGGAGAGTATATAGGGCAGGAAGAGAGTATACAGGGCAGGGAGAAATTATACAGGGCAGAGAGAGAGTATACAGGGAAGGGCGAGAGTATACAGGGCAGGGAGAGAAAATACAGGGCAGGGAGAGAGAATGCAGGGCAGGGAAAGCGAATACAGCGCAGGGAGAGAGAAAACAGGGCAGGGAGAGAGAATACAGGGCAGGGAGAGAGAATACACGGCAGGTAGAGAGAATACAGGGCAGGGAGAGAGAAGAAAGTGCAGAGTGAGAGTATACCGGGCAGGAAGAGAGTTTACAGGGCAGGAAGAGAGTGTACAGGGCAGGCAGAGACTTTCTAGGGCAGGGAGAGTTAATACCGGGCTGAGAGAGAATCTACAGGGCAGGGAGAGGGTATACGGAGCAGGGAGAGAGAATACAGGGCAGTGAGAGAGGATGCTGGGGCAGGTAGAGAAAATACTGCACAGAAGGGAGAATGCAGGGCAGGGATAGTGGGGACAGGGCATGGCAAGAAAATACAGGACAGGTAGAGAGTATACAGGGCAGAGTGGGAGTATACAGGGCAAGAAGATGGTATACACGGCAGGAGGAGAGGATACAGTGCAAGGAGTGTGTATACAGGGCAGTGAGCGATTATACAGGGCGCGGAGAGAGAATACAGGGCAGGGAGTGAGAATACAAGGCAGCGAGATAGAATTCAGGGCAGTGAGAGGGAATAGAGGGCAGAGAGAGACAATACAGGGCAGAGAGAGAGAATGCAGGGCCGACAGAGAGAATACAGGGCAGAGACAGCGAATACAGGGCCGAGAGAGAGAGAATACAGGGCAGAGAGAGAGAAAATGCAGGGCAGAGGGGGAGAATACAGGGCAGAGAGAGATAATACAGGGCAGGGAGAAGGAATAGAGCGCAGGGTGAGTGAATAGAGGGCAGGGAGAGAGAATACAGGGCAGGGAAAGAGAACACAAGGCAGTGAGAGAGAATACAGGGCAGGGAGAGAGAATACAGGGCAGCGAGAGAGAATACAGGGCAGGGAGAAGGAATAGAGGACAGGGAGAGTGAAAAGAGGGCAGGGAGAGAGAATACAGGGCAGGGAAAGAGAATACAAGGCAGCGAGAGAGAATACAGTGCTGGGTGAGAGAATACAGGGCAGCGAGAGAGAATACAGGGCAGGGAGAGAGAATATTGGGCAGAAGGAGACATTACAGGGCAGAGAGAGAGAATGCAGGGCCGAGAGAGAGAATACAGGGCAGAGAGAGAATACAGGGCAGAGAGAGCGAATACAGGGGCAGGGAGAGCGAATACAGGGGCAGGGAGAGAGGATTCTGGGGCAGGGAGAGAGGATACTGGGGCAGGGAGAGAGGAATCTGGGGCAGGGAGAGAGGAAACTGGGGCAGGGTGAGAGGATACTGGGGCTGGGAGAAAGGATACTGGGGCTGGGAGAGAGGATACTGGGGCAGGGAGAGGTCATTCTGGAGCAGTGAGAGAGACTGCAGTGCAGGAAGAGAGAATGCAGGGCAGGGAGAGTGGGGCCAGGGCCTGACAAGAGAATAAACGATAGGGACAGCGTATACAGGGCAGGAAGAGAGAATACAGGGCTGAAGGAGAGTATTTAGGGCAGGAAGAGAGTATACAGGGCAGGAAGAGAGTATACAGGGCAGGGAGAAATTATACAGGGCAGAGAGAGAGTATATAGGGAAGGGCGAGTGTATACAGGGCAGGGAGAGAGAATACAGGGCAGGGAGAGAGAATGCAGGGCAGGGAAAGAGAATACAGCGCAGGGAGAGCGAATACAGTGCAGGGAGAGAGAAAACAGGGCAGGGAGAGAGAATACAGGGCAGGGAGAGAGAATACACGGCAGGGAGAGAGAATACAGGGCAGGGAGAGAGAAGAAAGTGCAGAGTGAGAGTATACAGGGCAGGAAGAGAGTTTACAGGGCAGGAAGAGAGTGTACAGGGCAGGGAGAGAGTTTCTAGGGAAGGGAGAGTAAATACCGGGCTGGGAGAGAGTATACAGGGCAGGCCGTGAGATTACAGGGGAGTAAGAGAGGATGCTGGGGCAGGGAGAGAAAATACTGCACAGAAAGAGAGAATGCAGGGCAGGGATAGTGGGGACAGGGCATGGCAAGAGAATAAAGGACAGGGAGAGAGTATACAGGGTAGAGTGTGAGTATACAGAGCAAGAAGATGGTATACAGAGCAGGAGGAGAGGATACAGTGCAAGGAGTGTGTATACAGGGTAGTGAGAGATTAGACAGGGCGCGGAGAGAGAATACAGGGCAGCGAGAGAGAATACAGGGCAGGGAGAGGGAATAGAGGGCAGGGAGAGTGAATACAGGGCAGTGAGAGAGAATATAGGGCAGAGAGAGAATACAGGGCTGAGAGAGCGAATACAGGGGCAGGGAGAGAGGAATCTGGGGCAGGGAGAGAGGAATCTGGGCAGGGAGAGAGGAAACTGGGGCAGGGTGAGAGGATACTGGCGCTGGGAGAGAGGATACTGGGGCAGGGAGAGGTCATTCTGGAGCAGTGAGAGAGACTGCAGTGCAGGAAGAGAGAATGCAGGGCAGGGAGAGTGGGGCCAGGGCCTGACAAGAGAATAAACAATAGGGAGAGCGTATACAGGGCAGGAAGAGAGAATACAGGGCTGAAGGAGAGTATTTAGGGCAGGAAGAGAGTATACAGGGCAGGAAGAGAGTATACAGGGCAGGGAGACATTATACAGGGCAGAGAGAGAGTATACAGGGAAGGGCGAGAATACACAGGGCAGGGAGAGAGAATAAAGGGCAGGGAGAGAGAATACAGGGCAGGGAGAGAGAATACAGGGCAGGGAGAGAGAATACACGGCAGGGAGAGAGAATACAGCACAGGGAAAGAGAATACAGGGCAGGGAGAGAGAAGAAAGTGCAGAGTGAGAGTATACCGGGCAGGAAGAGCGTTTACAGGGCAGGAAGAGAGTGTACAGGGCAGGCAGAGAGTTTCTAGGGCAGGGAGAGTTAATACCGGGCTGAGAGAGAGTATACGGGTCATGGAGAGAGATTACAGGGCAGTGAGAGAGGATGCTGGGGCAGGGAGAGAAAATACTGCACAGAAGGGAGAATGCAGGGCAGGGATAGTGGGGACAGGGCATGGCAAGAAAATACAGGACAGGTAGAGAGTATACAGGGCAGAGTGAGAGTATACAGGGCAAGAAGATGGTATACATGGCAGGAGGAGAGGATACAGTGCAAGGAGTGTGTATACAGGGCAGTGAGCGATTATACAGGGCGCGGAGAGAGAATACAGGGCAGGGAGTGAGAATACAAGGCAGCGAGAGAGAATTCAGGGCAGTGAGAGGGAATAGAGGGCAGGGAGAGAGAATACACGACAGGGAAAGAGAATACAGGGCAGCAAGAGAGAATACAGGGCAGGGAGAGAGAATACAGGGCAGCGAGAGAGAATATGGGGCAGAGAGAGACAATACAGGGCAGAGAGAGAGAATGCAGGGCCGACAGAGAGAATACAGGGCAGAGAGAGAATACAGGGCAGAGACAGCGAATACAGGGCCGAGAGAGAGAGAATACAGGGCAGAGAGAGAGAAAATGCAGGGCAGAGGGGGAGAATACAGGGCAGAGAGAGATAATACAGGGCAGGGAGAGAGAATACAGGGGCAGGGAGAGAGGATACAGGGGCAGGGAGAGGTGATACTGGGGCAGGGAGAGAGACTACAGTGCAGGAAGAGAGAATGCAGGGCAGGGAGTTTGGGGTCAGGGCATGACAAGAGAATAAATGATAGGGAGAGCGTATACAGGGCAGCAAGAGAGTATACAGGGCTGAAGGAGAGTATACAGGGCAGGAAGAGAGTATAAAGGCCAGGAAGCGAGTATACACGGCAGGAAGAGATTATAGAGGGCAGAGAGAGATTATACAGGGCAGGGCGAGAGTATACAGTGCAGGGAGAGAGAATACAAGGCAGAGAGGAAGAAGAAAAGGGCAGCGAGAGAGAATGCAGGGCAGAGAAAGAGAATACAGCGCAGGCATAGAGAATACAGTGCAGGGAGAGAGAATACAGGGCAGCGAGAGAGTGTGCAGAGCAGGGAGATTGGGGACAGTGCATGGCAAGAGAATACAGGACAGGGAGAGAGTATACAGGGCAGAGTGTGAGTATACAGGGCAAGAAGATGGTATACATGGCAGGAAGAGAGGATACAGTGCAAGGACGGTGTATACAGTGCAGTGAGAGATTATATAGGGCGCAGAGAGAGAATACAGGGCAGCGAGGGAGAATAAAGGGCAGGGAGAGGGAATAGAGGGCAGGGAGAAGGAATAGAGGGCAGGGAGAAGGAATAGAGGGCAGGGAAAGAGAACACAGGGCAGCGAGAGAGAATACAGGGCAGGGAGAGTGAATACAGGGCATCGAGAGAGAATACAGGGCAGGGAGAGAGAATACAAGGCAGCGAGAGAGAATACAGGGCAGGGAGAAGGAATAGAGGGCAGGGTGGGTGAATAGAGGGCAGGGAGAGAGAATACAGGGCAGGGAAAGAGAACACAAGGCAGTGAGAGAGAATACAGGGCAGGGAAAGAGAATACAGGGCAGCGAAAGAGAATACAGGGCAGGGAGAAGGAATAGAGGACAGGGAGAGTGAATAGAGGGCAGGGAGAGAGAATACAAGGCAGGGAAAGAGAATACAAGGCAGCGAGAGAGAATACAGTGCTGGGTGAGAGAATACAGGGCAGCGAGAGAGAATACAGGGCAGGGAGAGAGAATATAGGGCAGAAGGAGACATTACAGGGCAGAGAGAGAGAATGCAGGGCCGAGAGAGAGAATACAGGGCAGAGAGAGCGAATACAGCGCAGGGAGAGAGAAAACAGGGCAGGGAGAGAGAATACAGGGCAGGGAGAGAGAATACACGGCAGTGAGAGAGAATACAGGGCAGGGAGAGAGAAGAAAGTGCAGAGTGAGAGTATACAGGGCAGGAAGAGAGTTTACAGGACAGGAAGAGAGTGTACAGGGAAGGGAGAGAGTTTCTAGGTTGGGATAGTAAATACCGGGCTGGGAGAGAGTATACAGGGCAGGCCATGAGATTACAGGGGAGTAAGAGAGGATGCTGGGGAAGGGAGAGAAAATACTGCACAGAAAGAGAGAATGCAGGGCAGGGATAGTGGGGACAGGGCATGGCAAGAGAATACAGGACAGGGAGTGAGTATACATGGTAGAGTGTGAGTATACAGGGCAAGAAGATGGTATACAGAGCAGGAGGAGAGGATACAGTGCAAGGAGTGTGTATACAGGGTAGTGAGAGATTAGACAGGGTGCGGAGAGAGAATACAGGGCAGCGAGAGAGAATACAAGGCAGCGAGAGTGAATACAGGGCAGGGAGAGAGAATACAAGGCAGCGAGAGAGAATACAGGGCAGGGAGAAGGAATAGAGGACAGGGAGAGTGAATAGAGGGCAGGGAGAGAGAATACAGGGCAGGGAAAGAGAATACAAGGCAGCGAGAGAGAATACAGTGCTGGGTGAGAGAATACAGGGCAGCGAGAGAGAATACAGGGCAGTGAGAGATTAGACAGGGCGCGGAGAGAGAATACAGGGCAGCGAGAGAGAATACAGGGCAGTGAGAGAGAATATAGGGCAGAGAGAGAACACAGGGCTGAGAGAGCGAATACAGGGGCAGGGAGAGAGGAATCTGGGGCAGGGAGAGAGGAATCTGGGGCAGAGAGAGAGGAAACTGGGGCAGCGTGAGAGGATACTGGGGCTGGGAGAGAGGATACTGGGGCAGGGAGAGGTCATTCTGGAGCAGTGAGAGAGACTGCAGTGCAGGAAGAGAGAATGCAGGGCAGGGAGAGTGGGGCCAGGGCCTGACAAGAGAATAAACAATAGGGAGAGCGTATACAGGGCAGGAAGAGAGAATACAGGGCTGAAGGAGAGTATGTAGGGCAGGAAGAGAGTATACAGGGCAGGAAGAGAGTATACAGGGCAGGGAGAAATTATACAGGGCAGAGAGAGAGTATACAGGGAAGGGCGAGAGTATACAGGGCAGGGAGAGAGAATACAGGGCAGGGAGAGAGAATGCAGGGCAGGGAAAGCGAATACAGCGCAGGGAGAGAGAAAACAGGGCAGGGAGAGAGAATACAGGGCAGGGAGAGAGAATACAGGGCAGGGAGAGAGAATACACGGCAGGGAGAGAGAATACAGCACAGGGAAAGAGAATACAGGGCAGGAAGAGAGAAGAAAGTGCAGAGTGAGAGTATACCGGGCAGGAAGAGAGTTTACAGGGCAGGAAGAGACTGTACAGGGCAGGCAGAGAGTTTCTAGGGCAGGGAGAGTTAATACCGGGCTGAGAGAGAGTATACGGAGCAGGGAGAGAGATTACAGGGCAGTGAGAGAGGATGCTGGGGCAGGGAGAGAAAATACTGCACAGAAGGGAGAATGCAGGGCAGGGATAGTGGGGAAAGGGCATGGCAAGAAAATACAGGACAGGTAGAGAGTATACAGGGCAGAGTGGGAGTATACAGGGCAAGAAGATGGTATACATGGCAGGAGGAGAGGATACAGTGCAAGGAGTGTGTATACAGGGCAGTGAGCGATTATACAGGGCGCGGAGAGAGAATACAGGGCAGGGAGTGAGAATACAAGGCAGCGAGAGAGAATTCAGGGCAGTGAGAGGGAATAGAGGGCAGGGAGAGAGAATACACGACAGGGAAAGAGAATACAGGGCAGCAAGAGAGAATACAGGGCAGGGAGAGAGAATACAGGGCAGCGAGAGAGAATATGGGGCAGAGAGAGACAATACAGGGCAGAGAGAGAGAATGCAGGGCCGACAGAGAGAATACAGGGCAGAGAGAGAATACAGGGCAGAGACAGCGAATACAGGGCCGAGAGAGAGAGAATACAGGGCAGAGAGAGAGAAAATGCAGGGCAGAGGGGGAGAATACAGGGCAGAGAGAGATAATACAGGGCAGGGAGAGAGAATACAGGGGCAGGGAGAGAGGATACAGGGGCAGGGAGAGGTGATACTGGGGCAAGGAGAGAGACTACAGTGCAGGAAGAGAGAATGCAGGACAGGGAGTTTGGGGTCAGGGCATGACAAGAGAATAAATGATACGGAGAGCGTATACAGGGCAGCAAGAGAGTATACAGTGCTGAAGCAGAGTATACAGGGCAGGAAGAGAGTATAAAGGCCAGGAAGCAAGTATACACGGCAGAAAGAGATTATAGAGGGCAGAGAGAGATTATACAGGGCAGGGCGAGAGTATACAGTGCAGGGAGAGAGAATACAAGGCAGAGAGGAAGAAGAAAAGGGCAGCGAGAGAGAATGCAGGGCAGGGAAAGAGAATACAGCGCAGGCATAGAGAATACAGTGCAGGGAGAGAGAATACAGTGCAGCGAGAGAGTGTGCAGAGCAGGGAGATTGGGGACAGTGCATGGCAAGAGAATACAGGACAGGGAAAGAGTATACAGGGCAGAGTGTGAGTATACAGGGCAAGAAGATGGTATACATGGCAGGAAGAGAGGATACAGTGCAAGGAGGGTGTATACAGTGCAGTGAGAGATTATACAGGGCGCAGAGAGAGAATACAGGGCAGCGAGGGAGAATAAAGGGCAGGGAGAGGGAATAGAGGGCAGGGAGAAGGAATAGAGGGCAGGGAGAAGGAATAGAGGGCAGGGAAAGAGAACACAGGGCAGCGAGAGAGAATACAGGGCAGGGAGAGAGAATACAGGGCATCGAGAGAGAATACAGGGCAGGGAGAGAGAATACAAGGCAGCGAGAGAGAATACAGGGCAGGGAGAAGGAATAGAGCGCAGGGTGAGTGAATAGAGGGCAGGGAGAGAGAATACAGGGCAGGGAAAGAGAACACAAGGCAGTGAGAGAGAATACAGGGCAGGGAAAGAGAATAGAAGGCAGCGAGAGAGAATACAGGGCAGGGAGTAGGAATAGAGGACAGGGAGAGTGAATAGAGGGCAGGGAGAGAGAATACAGGGCAGGGAAAGAGAATACAAGGCAGCGAGAGAGAATACAGTGCTGGGTGAGAGAATACAGGGCAGCGAGAGAGAATACAGGGCAGGGAGAGAGAATATAGGGCAGAAGGAGACATTACAGGGCAGAGAGAGAGAATGCAGGGCCGAGAGAGAGAATACAGGGCAGAGAGAGAATACAGGGCAGAGAGAGCGAATACAGGGGCAGGGAGAGCGAATACAGGGGCAGGGAGAGAGGATCCTGGGGCAGGGAGAGAGGATACTGGGGCAGGGAGAGAGGAATCTGGGGCAGGGAGAGAGGAATCTGGGGCAGGGAGAGAGGAAACTGGGGCAGGGTGGGAGGATACTGGGGCTGGGAGAAAGGATACTGGGGCTGGGAGAGAGGATACTGGGGCAGGGAGAGGTCATTCTGGGGCAGTGAGAGAGACTGCAGTGCAGGAAGAGAGAATGTAGGGCAGGGAGAGTGGGGCCAGGGCCTGACATGAGAATAAACGATAGGGACAGCGAATACAGGGCAGGAAGAGAGAATACAGGGCTGAAGGAGAGTATTTAGGGCAGGAAGAGAGTATAGAGGGCAGGAAGAGATTATACAGGGCAGGCAGAAATTATACAGGGCAGAGAGAGAGTATACAGGGAAGGGCGAGAGTATACAGGGCAGGGAGAGAGAATACAGGGCAGGGAGAGAGAATGCAGGGCAGGGAAAGAGAATACAGCGCAGGGAGAGCGAATACAGCGCAGGGAGAGAGAAAACAGGGCAGGGAGAGAGAATACAGGGCAGGGAGAGAGAATACACGGCAGGGAGAGAGAATACAGGGCAGGGAGAGAGAAGAAAGTGCAGAGTGAGAGTATACAGGGCAGGAAGAGAGTTTACAGGGCAGGAAGAGAGTGTACAGGGCAGGGAGAGAGTTTCTAGGGAAGGGAGAGTAAATACCGGGCTGGGAGAGAGTATACAGGGCAGGCCGTGAGATTACAGGGGAGCAAGAGAGGATGCTGGGGCAGGGAGAGAAAATACTGCACAGAAAGAGAGAATTCAGGGCAGGGATAGTGGGGACAGGGCATGGCAAGAGAATACAGGACAGGGAGAGAGTATACAGGGCAGGGAAAGAGAATACAACGCAGTGAGAGAGAATACAGGGCAGGGAGAGAGAATAAAAGGCAGCGAGAGAGAATACAGGGCAGGGAGAAGGAATGGAGGACAGGGAGAGTGAACAGAGGGCAGGGAGAGAGAATACAGGGCAGGGAGAGAGAATACAAGGCAGCGAGAGAGAATACAGGGCAGGGAGAAGGAATAGAGGACAGCGAGAGTGAATAGAGGGCAGGGAGAGAGAATACAGGGCAGGGAAAGAGAATACAAGGCAGCGAGAGAGAATATAGGGCAGAAGGAGACATTACAGGGCAGAGAGAGAGAATGCAGGGCCGAGAGAGAGAATACAGGGCAGAGAGAGAATACAGGGCAGAGAGAGCGAATACAGGGGCAGGGAGAGCGAATACAGGGGCAGGGAGAGAGGATTCTGGGGCAGGGAGAGAGGATACTGGGGCAGGGAGAGAGGAATCTGGGGCAGGGAGAGAGGAAACTGGGGCAGGGTGAGAGGATACTGGGGCTGGGAGAAAGGATACTGGGGCTGGGAGAGAGGATACTGGGGCAGGGAGAGGTCATTCTGGGGCAGTGAGAGAGACTGCAGTGCAGGAAGAGAGAATGCAGGGCAGGGAGAGTGGGGCCAGGGACTGACAAGAGAATAAACGATAGGGACAGCGTATACAGGGCAGGAAGAGAGAATACAGGGCTGAAGGAGAGTATTTAGGGCAGGAAGAGAGTATACAGGGCAAGAAGAGAGTATACAGGGCAGGGAGAAATTAGACAGGGCAGAGAGAGAGTATACAGGGAAGGGCGAGAGTATACAGGGCAGGGAGAGAGAATACAGGGCAGGGAGAGAGAATGCAGGGCAGGGAAAGAGAATACAGCGCAGGGAGAGCGAATACAGCACAGGGAGAGAGAAAACAGGGCAGGGAGAGAGAATACAGGGCAGGGAGAGAGAATACACGGCAGGGAGAGAGAATACAGGGCAGGGAGAGAGAAGAAAGTGCAGAGTGAGAGTATACAGGGCAGGAAGAGAGTTTACAGGGCAGGAAGAGAGTGTACAGGGCAGGGAGAGAGTTTCTAGGGAAGGGAGAGTAAATACCGGGCTGGGAGAGAGTATACAGGGCAGGCCGTGAGATTACAGGGGAGTAAGAGAGGATGCTGGGGCAGGGAGAGAAAATACTGCACAGAAAGAGAGAATGCAGGGCAGGGATAGTGGGGACAGGGCATGGCAAGAGAATACAGGACAGGGAGAGAGTATACAGGGCAGGGAAAGAGAATACAACGCAGTGAGAGAGAATACAGGGCAGGGAGAGAGAATACAAGGCAGCGAGAGAGAATACAGGGCAGGGAGAAGGAATGGAGGACAGGGAGAGTGAACAGAGGGCAGGGAGAGAGAATACATGGCAGGGAATGAGAATACAAGGCAGTGAGAGAGAATACAGGGCAGGGAGAGAGAATACAAGGCAGCGAGAGAGAATACAGGGCAGGGAGAAGGAATAGAGGACAGCGAGAGTGAATAGAGGGCAGGGAGAGAGAATACAGGGCAGGGAAAGAGAATACAAGGCAGCGAGAGAGAATATAGGGCAGAAGGAGACATTACAGGGCAGAGAGAGAGAATGCAGGGCCGAGAGAGAGAATACAGGGCAGAGAGAGAATACAGGGCAGAGAGAGCGAATACAGGGGCAGGGAGAGCGAATACAGGGGCAGGGAGAGAGGATTCTGGGGCAGGGAGAGAGGATACTGGGGCAGGGAGAGAGGAATCTGGGGCAGGGAGAGAGGAAACTGGGGCAGGGTGAGAGGATACTGGGGCTGGGAGAAAGGATACTGGGGCTGGGAGAGAGGATACTGGGGCTGGGAGAGAGGATACTGGGGCAGGGAGAGGTCATTCTGGGGCAGTGAGAGAGACTGCAGTGCAGGAAGAGAGAATGCAGGGCAGGGAGAGTGGGGCCAGGGACTGACAAGAGAATAAACGATAGGGACAGCGTATACAGGGCAGGAAGAGAGAATACAGGGCTGAAGGAGAGTATTTAGGGCAGGAAGAGAGTATACAGGGCAGGGAGAAATTAGACAGGGCAGAGAGAGAGTATACAGGGAAGGGCGAGAGTATACAGGGCAGGGAGAGAGAATACAGGGCAGGGAGAGAGAATGCAGGGCAGGGAAAGAGAATACAGCGCAGGGAGAGCGAATACAGCACAGGGAGAGAGAAAACAGGGCAGGGAGAGAGAATACAGGGCAGGGAGAGAGAATACACGGCAGGGAGAGAGAATACAGGGCAGGGAGAGAGAAGAAAGCGCAGAGTGAGAGTATACAGGGCAGGAAGAGAGTTTACAGGGCAGGAAGAGAGTGTACAGGGCAGGGAGAGAGTTTCTAGGGAAGGGAGAGTAAATACCGGGCTGGGAGAGAGTATACAGGGCAGGCCGTGAGATTACAGGGGAGTAAGAGAGGATGCTGGGGCAGGGAGAGAAAATACTGCACAGAAAGAGAGAATGCAGGGCAGGGATAGTGGGGACAGGGCATGGCAAGAGAATACAGGACAGGGAGAGAGTATACAGGGTAGAGTGGGAGTATACAGGGCAAGAAGATGGTATACAGAGCAGGAGGAGAGGATACAGTGCAAGGAGTGTGTATACAGGGTAGTGAGAGATTAGACAGGGTGCGGAGAGAGAATACAGGGCAGCGAGAGAGAATACAGGGCAGGGAGAGGGAATAGAGGGCAGGGAGAGTGAATACAGGGCAGTGAGAGATAATATAGGGCAGAGAGAGAATACAGGGCTGAGAGAGCGAATACAGGGGCAGGGAGAGAGGAATCTGGGGCAGGGAGAGAGGAATCTGGGGCAGGGAGAGAGGAAACTGGGGCAGGGTAAGAGGATACTGGGTCTGGGAGAGAGAATACTGGGGCAGGGAGAGGTCATTCTGGAGCAGTGAGAGAGACTGCAGTGCAGGAAGAGAGAATGCAGGGCAGGGAAAGCGAATACAGCGCAGGGAGAGAGAAAACAGGGCAGGGAGAGAGAATACAGGGCAGGAAGAGAGAATACACGGCAGGTAGATAGAATACAGGGCAGGGAGAGAGAAGAAAGTGCAGAGTGAGAGTATACAGGGCAGGAAGAGAGTTTACAGGGCAGGAAGAGAGTGTACAGGGCAGGCAGAGACTTTCTAGGGCAGGGAGAGTTAATACCGGGCTGAGAGAGAATCTACAGGGCAGGGAGAGGGTATACGGAGCAGGGAGAGAGAATACAGGGCAGTGAGAGAGGATGCTGGGGCAGGGAGAGAAAATACTGCACAGAAGGGAGAAGGCAGGGCAGGGATAGTGGGGACAGGGCATGGCAAGAAAATACAGGACAGGTAGAGAGTATACAGGGCAGAGTGGGAGTATACAGGGCAAGAAGATGGTATACACGGCAGGAGGAGAGGATACAGTGCAAGGAGTGTGTATACAGGGCAGTGAGCGATTATACAGGGCGCGGAGAGAGAATACAGGGCAGGGAGTGAGAATACAAGGCAGCGAGATGGAATTCAGGGCAGTGAGAGGGAATAGAGGGCAGAGAGAGACAATACAGGGCAGAGAGAGAGAATGCAGGGCGGACAGAGAAAATACAGGGCAGAGAGAGAATACAGGGCAGAGACAGCGAATACAGGGCCGAGAGAGAGAGAATACAGGGCAGAGAGTGAGAAAATGCAGGGCAGAGGGGGAGAATACAGGGCAGAGAGAGTTAATACTGGGCAGGGAAAGAGAATACAGGGCAGGGAGAGAGAATACAGGGCAGGGAGAGAGAATACAAGGCAGCGAGAGAGAATACAGTGCTGGGTGAGAGAATACAGGGCAGCGAGAGAGAATACAGGGCAGGGAAAGAGAATACAAGGCAGTGAGAGAGAATACAGGGCAGGGAGAGAGAATACAGGGCAGGGAGAGAGAATACAGGGCAGGGAGAGAGAATACAGGGCAGGGAGAGAGAATACAAGGCAGCGAGAGAGAATACAGTGCTGGGTGAGAGAATACAGGGCAGCGAGAGAGAATACAGGGCAGGGAAAGAGAATACAAGGCAGCGAGAGAGAATACAGGGCAGGGAGAAGGAATAGAGGACAGGGAGAGTGAAAAGAGGGCAGGGAGAGAGAATACAGGGCGGGGAAAGAGAATACAAGGCAGCGAGAGAGAATACAGTGCTGGGTGAGAGAATACAGGGCAGCGAGAGAGAATACAGGGCAGGGAGAGAGAATATAGGGCAGAAGGAGACATTACAGGGCAGAGAGAGAGAATGCAGGGCCGAGAGAGAGAATACAGGGCAGAGAGAGAATACAGGGCAGAGAGAGCGAATACAGGGGCAGGGAGAGCGAATACAGGGGCAGGGAGAGAGGATTCTGGGGCAGGGAGAGAGGATACTGGGGCAGGGAGAGAGGAATCTGGGGCAGGGAGAGAGGAAACTGGGGCAGGGTGAGAGGATACTGGGGCTGGGAGAAAGGATACTGGGGCTGGGAGAGAGGATACTGGGGCAGGGAGAGGTCATTCTGGAGCAGTGAGAGAGACTGCAGTGCAGGAAGAGAGAATGCAGGGCAGGGAGAGTGGGGCCAGGGACTGACAAGAGAATAAACGATAGGGACAGCGTATACAGGGCAGGAAGAGAGAATACAGGGCTGAAGGAGAGTATTTAGGGCAGGAAGAGAGTATACAGGGCAGGAAGAGAGTATACAGGGCAGGGAGAAATTAGACAGGGCAGAGAGAGAGTATATAGGGAAGGGCGAGTGTATACAGGGCAGGGAGAGAGAATACAGGGCAGGGAGAGAGAATGCAGGGCAGGGAAAGAGAATACAGCGCAGGGAGAGCGAATACAGCGCAGGGAGAGAGAAAACAGGGCAAGGAGAGAGAATACAGGGCAGGGAGAGAGAATACACGGCAGGGAGAGAGAATACAGGGCAGGGAGAGAGAAGAAAGTGCAGAGTGAGAGTATACAGGGCAGGAAGAGAGTTTACAGGGCAGGAAGAGAGTGTACAGGGCAGGGAGAGAGTTTCTAGGGAAGGGAGAGTAAATACCGGGCTGGGAGAGAGTATACAGGGCAGGCCGTGAGATTACAGGGGAGTAAGAGAGGATGCTGGGGCAGGGAGAGAAAATACTGCAGAGAAAGAGAGAATGCAGGGCAGGGATAGTGGGGACAGGGCATGGCAAGAGAATACAGGACAGGGAGAGAGTATACAGGGTAGAGTGTGAGTATACAGGGCAAGAAGATGGTATACAGAGCAGGAGGAGAGGATACAGTGCAAGGAGTGTGTATACAGGGTAGTGAGAGATTAGACAGGGCGCGGAGAGAGAATACAGGGCAGCGAGAGAGAATACAGGGCAGGGAGAGGGAATAGAGGGCAGGGCGAGTGAATACAGGGCAGTGAGAGAGAATATAGGGCAGAGAGAGAATACAGGGTTGAGAGAGCGAATACAGGGGCAGGGAGAGAGGAATCTGGGGCAGGGAGAGAGGAATCTGGGGCAGGGAGAGAGGAAACTGGGGCAGGGTGAGAGGATACTGGCGCTGGGAGAGAGGATACTGGGGCAGGGAGAGGTCATTCTGGAGCAGTGAGAGAGACTGCAGTGCAGGAAGAGAGAATGCAGGGCAGGGAGAGTGGGGCCAGGGCCTGACAAGAGAATAAACAATATGGAGAGCGTATACAGGGCAGGAAGAGAGAATACAGGGCTGAAGGAGAGTATTTAGGGCAGGAAGAGAGTATATAGGGCAGGAAGAGAGTATACAGGGCAGGGAGAAATTATACAGGGCAGAGAGAGAGTATACAGGGAAGGGCGAGAGTATACAGGGCAGGGAGAGAGAATAAAGGGCAGGGAGAGAGAATACAGGGCAGGGAGAGAGAATACAGGGCAGGGAGAGAGAATACAGCACAGGGAAAGAGAATACAGGGCAGGGAGAGAGAAGAAAGTGCAGAGTGAGAGTATACCGGGCAGGAAGAGCGTTTACAGGGCAGGAAGAGACTGTACAGGGCAGGCTGAGAGTTTCTAGGGCAGGGAGAGTTAATACCGGGCTGAGAGAGAGTATACGGAGCATGGAGAGAGATTACAGGGCAGTGAGAGAGGATGCTGGGGCAGGGAGAGAAAATACTGCACAGAAGGGAGAATGCAGGGCAGGGATAGTGGGGACAGGGCATGGCAAGAAAATACAGGACAGGTAGAGAGTATACAGGGCAGAGTGGGAGTATACAGGGCAAGAAGATGGTATACACGGCAGGAGGAGAGGATACAGTGCAAGGAGTGTGTATACAGGGCAGTGAGCGATTATACAGGGCGCGGAGAGAGAATACAGGGCAGGGAGTGAGAATACAAGGCAGCGAGAGAGAATTCAGGGCAGTGAGAGGGAATAGAGGGCAGGGAGAGAGAATACACGACAGGGAAAGAGAATACAGGGCAGCAAGAGAGAATACAGGGCAGGGAGAGAGAATTCAGGGCAGCGAGAGAGAATATGGGGCAGAGAGAGACAATACAGGGCAGAGAGAGAGAATGCAGGGCCGACAGAGAGAATACAGGGCAGAGAGAGAATACAGGGCAGAGACAGCGAATACAGGGCCGAGAGAGAGAGAATACAGGGCAGAGAGAGAGAAAATGCAGGGCAGAGGGGGAGAATACAGGGCAGAGAGAGATAATACAGGGCAGGGAGAGAGAATACAGGGGCAGGGAGAGAGGATACAGGGGCAGGGAGAGGTGATACTGGGGCAGGGAGAGAGACTACAGTGCAGGAAGAGAGAATGCAGGGCAGGGAGTTTGGGGTCAGGGCATGACAAGAGAATAAATGATAGGGAGAGCGTATACAGGGCAGCAAGAGAGTATACAGGGCTGAAGGAGAGTATACAGGGCAGGAAGAGAGTATAAAGGCCAGGAAGCGAGTATACACGGCAGGAAGAGATTATAGAGGGCAGAGAGAGATTATACAGGGCAGGGCGAGAGTATACAGTGCAGGGAGAGAGAATACAAGGCAGAGAGGAAGAAGAAAAGGGCAGCGAGAGAGAATGCAGGGCAGGGAAAGAGAATACAGCGCAGGCATAGAGAATACAGTGCAGGGAGAGAGAATACAGGGCAGCGAGAGAGTGTGCAGAGCAGGGAGATTGGGGACAGTGCATGGCAAGAGAATACAGGACAGGGAAAGAGTATACAGGGCAGAGTGTGAGTATACAGGGCAGGAAGATGGTATACATGGCAGGAAGAGAGGATACAGTGCAAGGACAGTGTATACAGTGCAGTGAGAGATTATACAGGGCGCAGGGAGAGAATACAGGGCAGCGAGGGAGAATAAAGGGCAGGGAGAAGGAATAGAGGGCAGGGAGAAGGAATAGAGGGCAGGGAGAAGGAATAGAGGGCAGGGAAAGAGAACACAGGGCAGCGAGAGAGAATACAGGGCAGGGAGAGTGAATACAGGGCATCGAGAGAGAATACAGGGCAGGGAGAGAGAATACAAGGCAGCGAGAGAGAATACAGGGCAGGGAGAAGAAATAGAGGGCAGGGTGAGTGAATAGAGGGCAGGGAGAGAGAATACAAGGCAGTGAGAGAGAATACAGGGCAGGGAGAGTGAATACAGGGCATCGAGAGAGAATACAGGGCAGGGAGAGAGAATACAAGGCAGCGAGAGAGAATACAGGGCAGGGAGAACGAATAGAGGGCAGGGTGAGTGAATAGAGGGCAGGGAGAGAGAATACAAGGCAGTGAGAGAGAATACAGGGCAGGGAGAGAGAATACAAGGCAGCGAGAGAGAATACAGGGCAGGGAGAAGGAATAGAGGACAGGGAGAGTGAATAGAGGGCAGGGAGAGAGAATACAGGGCAGGGAAAGAGAACACAAGGCAGTGAGAGAGAATACAGGGCAGGGAGAAGGAATAGAGGACAGGGAAAGTGAATAGAGGGCAGGGAGAGAGAATACAGGGCAGGGAAAGAGAATACAAGGCAGCGAGAGAGAATACAGTGCTGGGTGAGAGAATACAGGGCAGCGAGAGAGAATACAGGGCAGGGAGAGAGAATATAGGGCAGAAGGAGACATTACAGGGCAGAGAGAGAGAATGCAGGGCCGAGAGAGAGAATACAGGGCAGAGAGAGCGAATACAGCGCAGGGAGAGAGAAAACAGTGCAGGGAGAGAGAATACAGGGCAGGGAGAGAGAATACACGGCAGGGAGAGAGAATACAGGGCAGGGAGAGAGAAGAAAGTGCAGAGTGAGAGTATACAGGGCAGGAAGAGAGTTTACAGGACAGGAAGAGAGTGTACAGGGAAGGGAGAGAGTTTCTAGGGAAGGGAGAGTAAATACCGGGCTGGGAGAGAGTATACAGGGCAGGCCATGAAATTACAGGGGAGTAAGAGAGGATGCTGGGGCAGGGAGAGAAAATACTGCACAGAAAGAGAGAATGCAGGGCAGGGATAGTGGGGACAGGGCATGGCAAGAGAATAAAGGACAGGGAGAGAGTATACAGGGTAGAGTGTGAGTATACAGAGCAAGAAGATGGTATACAGAGCAGGAGGAGAGGATACAGTGCAAGGAGTGTGTATACCGGGCAGTGAGAGATTAGACAGGGCGTGGAGAGAGAATACAGGGCAGCGAGAGAGAATACAGGGCAGGGAGAGGGAATAGAGGGCAGAGAGAGTGAATACAGGGCAGTGAGAGAGAATATAGGGCAGAGAGAGAACACAGGGCTGAGAGAGCGAATACAGGGGCAGGGAGAGAGGAATCTGGGGCAGGGAGAGAGGAATCTGGGGCAGAGAGAGAGGAAACTGGGGCAGCGTGAGAGGATACTGGGGCTGGGAGAGAGGATACTGGGGCAGGGAGAGGTCATTCTGGAGCAGTGAGAGAGACTGCAGTGCAGGAAGAGAGAATGCAGGGCAGGGAGAGTGGGGCCAGGGCCTGACAAGAGAATAAACAATAGGGAGAGCGTATACAGGGCAGGAAGAGAGAATACAGGGCTGAAGGAGAGTATTTAGGGCAGGAAGAGAGTATACAGGGCAGGAAGAGAGTATACAGGGCAGGGAGAAATTATACAGGGCAGAGAGAGAGTATACAGGGAAGGGCGAGAGTATACAGGGCAGGGAGAGAGAATACAGGGCAGGGAGAGAGAATGCAGGGCAGGGAAAGCGAATACAGCGCAGGGAGAGAGAAAACAGGGCAGGGAGAGAGAATACAGGGCAGGGAGAGAGAATACAGGGCAGGGAGAGAGAATACACGGCAGGGAGAGAGAATACAGCACAGGGAAAGAGAATACAGGGCAGGAAGAGAGAAGAAAGTGCAGAGTGAGAGTATACCGGGCAGGAAGAGAGTTTACAGGGCAGGAAGAGACTGTACAGGGCAGGCAGAGAGTTTCTAGGGCAGGGAGAGTTAATACCGGGCTGAGAGAGAGTATACGGAGCATGGAGAGAGATTACAGGGCAGTGAGAGAGGATGCTGGGGCAGGGAGAGAAAATACTGCACAGAAGGGAGAATGCAGGGCAGGGATAGTGGGGACAGGGCATGGCAAGAAAATACAGGACAGGTAGGGAGTATACAGGGCAGAGTGGGAGTATACAGGGCAAGAAGATGGTATACACGGCAAGAGGAGAGGATACAGTGCAAGGAGTGTGTATACAGGGCAGTGAGCGATTATACAGGGCGCGGAGAGAGAATACAGGGCAGGGAGTGAGAATACAAGGCAGCGAGAGAGAATTCAGGGCAGTGAGAGGGAATAGAGGGCAGAGAGAGAGAATACACGACAGGGAAAGAGAATACAGGGCAGCAAGAGAGAATACAGGGCAGGGAGAGAGAATACAGGGCAGCGAGAGAGAATATGGGGCAGAGAGAGACAATACAGGGCAGAGAGAGAGAATGCAGGGCCGACAGAGAGAATACAGGGCAGAGAGAGAATACAGGGCAGAGACAGCGAATACAGGGCCGAGAGAGAGAGAATACAGGGCAGAGAGAGAGAAAATGCAGGGCAGAGGGGGAGAGTACAGGGCAGAGAGAGATAATACAGGGCTGGGAGAGAGAATACAGGGGCAGGGAGAGAGGATACAGGGGCAGGGAGAGGTGATACTGGGGCAAGGGGAGAGACTACAGTGCAGGAAGAGAGAATGCAGGACAGGGAGTTTGGGGTCAGGGCATGACAAGAGAATAAATGATAGGGAGAGCGTATACAGGGCAGCAAGAGAGTATACAGGGCTGAAGGAGAGTACACAGGGCAGGAAGAGAGTATAAAGGCCAGGAAGCAAGTATACACGGCAGAAAGAGATTATAGAGGGCAGAGAGAGATTATACAGGGCAGGGCGAGAGTATACAGTGCAGGGAGAGAGAATACAAGGCAGAGAGGAAGAAGAAAAGGGCAGCGAGAGAGAATGCAGGGCAGGGAAAGAGAATACAGCGCAGGCATAGAGAATACAGTGCAGGGAGAGAGAATACAGGGCAGCGAGAGAGTGTGCAGAGCAGGGAGATTGGGGACAGTGCATGGCAAGAGAATACAGGACAGGGAAAGAGTATACAGGGCAGAGTGTGAGTATACAGGGCAAGAAGATGGTATACATGGCAGGAAGAGAGGATACAGTGCAAGGAGGGTGTATACAGTGCAGTGAGAGATTATACAGGGCGCAGAGAGAGAATACAGGGCAGCGAGGGAGATTAAAGGGCAGGGAGAGAGAATAGAGGGCAGGGAGAAGGAATAGAGGGCAGGGAGAAGGAATAGAGGGCAGGGAAAGAGAACACAGGGCAGCGAGAGAGAATACAGGGCAGGGAGAGAGAATACAGGGCATCGAGAGAGAATACAGGGCAGGGAGAGAGAATACAAGGCAGCGAGAGAGAATACAGGGCAGGGAAAGAGAATACAAGGCAGCGAGAGAGAATACAGGGCAGGGAGAAGGAATAGAGGACAGGGAGAGTGAATAGAGGGCAGGGAGAGAGAATACAGGGCAGGGAAAGAGAATACAAGGCAGCGAGAGAGAATACAGTGCTGGGTGAGAGAATACAGGGCAGTGAGAGAGAATACAGGGCAGGGAGAGAGAATATAGGGCAGAAGGAGACATTACAGGGCAGAGAGAGAGAATGCAGGGCCGAGAGAGAGAATACAGGGCAAAGAGAGAATACAGGGCAGAGAGAGCGAATACAGGGGCAGGGAGAGTGAATACAGGGGCAGGGAGAGAGGATCCTGGGGCAGGGAGAGAGGATACTGGGGCAGGGAGAGAGGAATCTGGGGCAGGGAGAGAGGAAACTGGGGCAGGGTGAGAGGATACTGGGGCTGGGAGAAAGGATACTGGGGCTGGGAGAGAGGATACTGGGGCAGGGAGAGGTCATTCTGGGGCAGTGAGAGAGACTGCAGTGCAGGAAGAGAGAATGTAGGGCAGGGAGAGTTGGGCTAGGGCCTGACAAGAGAATAAACGATAGGGACAGCGTATACAGGGCAGGAAGAGAGAATACAGGGCTGAAGGAGAGTATTTAGGGCAGGAAGAGAGTATACAGGGCAGGAAGAGAGTATACAGGGCAGGGAGAAATTAGACAGGGCAGAGAGAGAGTATACAGGGAAGGGCGAGAGTATACAGGGCAGGGAGAGAGAATACAGGGCAGGGAGAGAGAATGCAGGGCAGGGAAAGAGAATACAGCGCAGGGAGAGCGAATACAGCGCAGGGAGAGAGAAAACAGGGCAGGGAGAGAGAATACAGGGCAGGGAGAGAGAATACACGGCAGGGAGAGAGAATACAGGGCAGGGAGAGAGAAGAAAGTGCAGAGTGAGAGTATACAGGGCAGGAAGAGAGTTTACAGGGCAGGAAGAGAGTGTACAGGAAGAGAGAGTTTCTAGGGAAGGAAGAGTAAATACCGGGCTGGGAGAGAGTATACAGGGCAGGCCGTGAGATTACAGGGGAGCAAGAGAGGATGCTGGGGCAGGGAGAGAAAATACTGCACAGAAAGAGAGAATGCAGGGCAGGGATAGTGGGGACAGGGCATGGCAAGAGAATACAGGACAGGGAGAGAGTATACAGGGCAGGGAAAGAGAATACAAGGCAGTGAGAGAGAATACAGGGCAGGGAGAGAGAATACAAGGCAGCGAGAGAGAATACAGGTCAGGGAGAAGGAATAGAGGACAGGGAGAGTGAATAGAGGGCAGGGAGAGAGAATACATGGCAGGGAAAGAGAATACAAGGCAGCGAGAGAGAATACAGGGCAGGGAGAAGGAATAGAGGACAGGGAGAGTGAATAGAGGGCAGGGAGAGAGAATACATGGCAGGGAAAGAGAATACAAGGCAGCGAGAGAGAATACAGGGCAGGGAAAGAGAATACAAGGCAGCGAGAGAGAATACAGGGCAGGGAGAGAGAATATAGGGCAGAAGGAGACATTACAGGGCAGAGAGAGAGAATGCAGGGCCGAGAGAGAGAATACAGGGCAGAGAGAGAATACAGGGCAGAGAGAGCGAATACAGGGGCAGGGAGAGCGAATACAGGGGCAGGGAGAGAGGATTCTGGGGCAGGGAGAGAGGATACTGGGGCAGGGAGAGAGGAATCTGGGGCAGGGAGAGAGGAAACTGGGGCAGGGTGAGAGGATACTGGGGCTGGGAGAAAGGATACTGGGGCTGGGAGAGAGGATACTGGGGCTGGGAGAGGTCATTCTGGGGCAGTGAGAGAGACTGCAGTGCAGGAAGAGAGAATGCAGGGCAGGGAGAGTGGGGCCAGGGCCTGACAAGAGAATAAACGATAGGGACAGCGTATACAGGGCAGGAAGAGAGAATACAGGGCTGAAGGAGAGTATTTAGGGCAGGAAGAGAGTATACAGGGCAGGAAGAGAGTATACAGGGCAGGGAGAAATTAGACAGGGCAGAGAGAGAGTATACAGGGAAGGGCGAGAGTATACAGGGCAGGGAGAGATAATACAGGGCAGGGAGAGAGAATGCAGGGCAGGGAAAGAGAATACAGCGCAGGGAGAGCGAATACAGCGCAGGGAGAGAGAAAACAGGGCAAGGAGAGAGAATACAGGGCAGGGAGAGAGAATACATGGCAGGGAGAGAGAATACAGGGCAGGGAGAGAGAAGAAAGTGCAGAGTGAGAGTATACAGGGCAGGAAGAGAGTTTACAGGGCAGGAAGAGAGTGTACAGGGCAGGGAGAGAGTTTCTAGGGAAGGGAGAGTAAATACCGGGCTGGGAGAGAGTATACAGGGCAGGCCGTGAGATTACAGGGGAGTAAGAGAGGATGCTGGGGCAGGGAGAGAAAATACTGCACAGAAAGAGAGAATGCAGGGCAGGGATAGTGGGGACAGGGCATGGCAAGAGAATACAGGACAGGGAGAGAGTATACATGGTAGAGTGTGAGTATACAGGGCAAGAAGATGGTATACAGAGCAGGAGGAGAGGATACAGTGCAAGGAGTGTGTATACAGGGTAGTGAGAGATTAGACAGGGTGCGGAGAGAGAATACAGGGCAGCGAGAGAGAATACAGGGCAGGGAGAGGGAATAGAGGGCAGGGAGAGTGAATACAGGGCAGTGAGAGATAATATAGGGCAGAGAGAGAATACAGGGCTGAGAGAGCGAATACAGGGGCAGGGAGAGAGGAATCTGGGGCAGGGAGAGAGGAATCTGGGGCAGGGAGAGAGGAAACTGGGGCAGGGTGAGAGGATACTGGGTCTGGGAGAGAGAATACTGGGGCAGGGAGAGGTCATTCTGGAGCAGTGAGAGAGACTGCAGTGCAGGAAGAGAGAATGCAGGGCAGGGAGAGTGGGGCCAGGGCCTGACAAGAGAATAAACAATAGGGAGAGCGTATACAGGGCAGGAAGAGAGAATACAGGGCTGAAGGAGAGTATTTAGGGCAGGAAGAGAGTATACAGGGCAGGAAGAGAGTATACAGGGCAGGGAGAAATTATACAGGGCAGAGAGAGAGTATACAGGGAAGGGCGAGTGTATACAGGGCAGGGAGAGAGAATACAGGGCAGGGAAAGAGAATACAGCACAGGGAGAGAGAAAACAGGGCAGGTAGAGAGAATACAGGGCAGGGAGAGAGAATACACGGCAGGGAGAGAGAATACAGGGCAGGGAGAGAGAAGAAAGTGCAGAGTGAGAGTATACAGGGCAGGAAGAGAGTGTACAGGGCAGGAAGAGAGTGTACAGGGCTGGGAGAGAGTTTCTAGGGAAGGGAGAATAAATACTGGGCTGGGTATACAGGGTGTATACAGGGCAGGGAGAGAGTATACGGGGCAGGGAGAGAGTATACAAGGCAGGGAGAGAATATACAGGGCAGGCCGTGAGATTACAGGGGAGTGAGAGAGGATGCTGGGGCAGGGAGAGAAAATACTGCGCCGAAAGAGAGAATGCAGTGCAGGGATAATGGGGACCGGGCATGGCAAGAGAATACAGGACAGGGAGAGAGTATACAGGGCAGAGTGTGAGAATACAGGGCAAGAAGATGGTATACACGGCAGGAGGAGAGGATACGGTGTAAGGAGTGTGTATACAGGGCAGTGAGTGATTATACAGGGCACGGAGAGAGAATACAGGGCAGCGAGAGAGAATACAAGGTAGGGAAAGAAAATACAGCGCAGGGAGAGAGAATACAGCACAGGGAGAGAGAATACAGGGCAGAGAGAGAGTGTGCAGAGCAGGGAGATTGGGGACAGTGCATGGCAAGTGAACACCAGACAAAGAGAGAGCAAGCAGGGCAGAGCAAGCGTATAGAGGGCAGGGCGAGAGTATTCAGGGCAGGGAGAGAGAATACAGTGCAGATACAGAGAATACAGGGCAGGGAGTGAGGGGGTTGGGCAGGGAGAGAGGGTGCAGGGTAGGAGAGAGGAGACAGGGTATGGAGAGAGAATACAGGACAGGGAGAGTGTGGACAGGGCAGGGAGAGAGGGGACAGTGCAGGGAGAGAGGGGCCAGACCAGGGAGAGAGAATACACGGGAGAGAGAAAACAGGGAAGGAGAGGGAATACAGGGCAGTGAATGATCATACAGTGCAGGGAGAGAGGCGGCAGGGCAGGGAGAGAGTGGGCAGGGCAGAGAGAGAATAAGGGGCTGGGAGTATACGGGGCAGGGAGAGAGAATACGGGGCGTGGAGAAAGAATACGGGGCCTGGAGAGAGAAGAAAGTGCAGAGTCAGAGTATACCGGGCTGGGAGAGAGTATACAGGGCAGCGAGTGAGATTACAGGGCAGTGAGAGAGAATGCTGCGCAGGGAGAGTGGGGACAAGGCATATCAAGAGAATACAGGACAGGGAGGGCATACACAGGGCAGAGTGTGAGTATACAGGGCAAGAAGATGGTATACACGGCAGGAAGAGAGGATACAGTGCAAGGAGGATGTATACAGGGCAGTGAGAGATTATACAGGGCGCGGAGAGAGAATACAGGGCAGCGAGAGAGAATACAAGGCAGCGAGAGAGAATACGGGGCAGGGAGAGGGAATAGAGGGCAGGGAGAGGGAATAGAGGGCAGGGAGAGAGAATACAGGGCAGGGAAAGAGAATACAGGGCAGCAAGAGAGAATACAAGGCAGTGAGAGAGAATACAGGGCAGCGAGAGAGAATACAGGGCAGAGAGAGAGAATACAGGGCAGGGAGAGAGAAGAAAGTGCAGAGTGAGAGTTTATAGGGCAGGAAGAAAGTTTACAGGGCAGGGAGGGAGTTTCTAGGCAGTGAGTGTTAATACCGGGCTGGGAGAGGGTATACGGGGCAGGGCGTGAGATTACAGGGCAGTGAGAGAGGATGCTGGGGCAGGGAGAGAAAATACTGCGCAGAAAGAGAGAATGCAGGGCAGGGATAGTGGGGACAGGGCATGGCAAGAAAATACAGGATAGTGAGTGAGTATACAGGGCAGAGTGTGAGTATACAGGGCAAGAAGATGGTATGCACGGCAGGAGGAGAGGATACAGTGCAAGGAGTGTGTATACAGGGCAGTGAGAGATTAGACAGGGCGCGGAGAGAGAATACAGGGCAGTGAGAGAGAATACATGGCAGGGAGAGGGAATAGAGGGCAGGGAGAGGGAATAGAGGGCAGGGAGAGGGAATAGAGGGCAGGGAGAGAGAATACAGGGCAGGGAGAGAGAATACAGGGCCGAGAGAGAGAATACAGGGCAGAGAGAGAGAAAATACAGGGCAGAGGGGGAGAATACAGGGCAGAGAGAGATAATACAGGGTAGGGAGAGAGAACACAGGGGCAGGGAGAGACGATAATGGGGCAGGGAGACATTATACTGGGGCAGGGAGAGAGACTACAGTGCAGGAAGAGAGAATGTAGGGCAGGGTGATTGGGGTCAAGGCATGACAAGAGAATAAACGATAGGGACAGCGTATACAGGGCAGGAAGAGAGAATACAGGGCTGAAGGAGAGTATATAGGGCAGGAAGAGAGTATAAAGGGCAGGAAGAGAGTATACAGGGCAGGGAGAAATTATACAGGGCAGAGAGAGAGTATACAGGGAAGGGCGAGTGTATACAGGGCAGGGAGAGAGAATACAGGGCAGGGAAAGAGAATACAGTGCAGGGAGAGAGAAAACAGGGCAGGGAGAGAGAATACAGGGCAGGGAGAGAGAATACACTGCAGGGAGAGAGAATACAGGGCAGGGAGAGAGAAGAAAGTGCAGAGTGAGCGTATACAGGGCAGGAAGAGAGTGTACAGGGCAGGAAGAGAGTGTACAGGGCAGGAAGAGAGTGTACAGGACTGGGAGAGACTTTCTAGGGAAGGGAGAGTAAATACCGGGCTGGGAGAGAGTATACAGGGCAGGGAGAGAGTATACGGGGCAGGGAGAGAGTATACAGGGCAGGGAAAGAGTATACAGGGCAGGCCGTGAGATTACAGGGGAGTGAGAGAGGATGCTGGGGCAGGGAGAGAAAATACTGTGCCGAATGAGAGAATGCAGGGCAGGGATAATGGGGACAGGGAATGGCAAGAGAATACAGGACAGGGAGAGAGTATACAGGGTAGAGTGTGGGTATACAGGGCAAGAAGATGGTATACACAGCAGGAGGAGAGGATACAGTGCAAGGAGTGTGTATACAGGGCAGTGAGAGATTAGACAGGGCGCGGAGAGAGAATACAGGGCAGGGAAAGAGAATACAGGGCAGCGAGAGAGAATACAGGGCAGGGAGAGGGAATAGAGGGCAGGGAGAGAGAATACAGGGCAGGGAAAGAGAATACAGGGCAGCGAGGGAGAATACAGGGCAGCGAGAGAGAATACAGGGCAGCGAGTGAGAATACAGGGCAGCGAGTGAGAATACAGGGCAGGGGGGAAGAATACAGGGCAGGGAGAGAGAATACGGGGCAGAGAGAGAGAAAATACAGGGCAGAGGGGAAGAATACAGGGCAGAGAGAGATAATACAGGGCAGGGACAGAGAATACAGGGGCAGGGAGAGAGGATACTGGGGCAGGGAGAGAGGATACTGGGGCATGGAGAGAGACTACAGTGCAGGAAGAGAGAATGCAGGGCAGGGAGATTGTGGGCAGGGCATGACAAGAGAATAATCGATAGGGAGAGCGTATACAGGGCAGGAAGAGAGTATACAGGGCAGGAAGAGATTATACAGGGCAGAGAGAGAGTATACAGGGCAGGGCAAGTGTATACAGGGCAGGGAGAGAGAATACAAGGCAGAGAGGGAGAATACAGGGCACGGAGAGAGAATGCAGGGCAGGGAAAGAGAATACAGCGCAGGGAGAGAGAATACAGCACTGGGAGAGAGAATACAGCACAGGGAGAGAGAATACAGGGCAGAGAGAGAGTGTGCAGAGCAGGGAGATTGGGGACAGTGCATGGCAAGTGAACACCAGACAAAGAGAGAGCAAGCAGGGCAGAGCAAGAGTATAGAGGGCAGGGCGAGAGTATTCAGGGCAGGGAGAGAGAATACAGTGCAGATACAGAGAATACAGGGCAGGGAGTGAGGGGGTGGGGCAGGGAGAGAGGGTGCAGGGTAGGAGAGAGGAGACAGGGTATGGAGAGAGAATACAGGACAGGGAGAGTGTGGACAGGGCAGGGAGAGAGGGGACAGTGCAGGGAGAGAGGGGCCAGACCAGGGAGAGAGAATACACGGGAGAGAGAAAACAGGGAAGGGAGAGGGAATACAGGGCAGTGAATGATCATACAGTGCAGGGAGAGAGGCGGCAGGGCAGGGAGAGAGTGGGCAGGGCAGAGAGAGAATATGGGGCTGGGAGTATACGGGGCGGGGAGAGAGAATACGGGGCGTGGAGAAAGAATACGGGGCCTGGAGAGAGAAGAAAGTGCAGAGTCAGAGTATACAGGGCAGGGAGAGAGTTTACAGGGCAGGAAGAGAGTATACAGGGCAGGGAGAGAGCTTCTGGGGCAGGGAGAGAGTATACAGGGCAGGGAGAGAGTTTCTAGGGCAGGGAGGGTTTATACTGGGCTGGGAGAGAGTATACGGGGCAGGGAGAGAGAATACAAGGCAGAGAGGGAGTATACAGGGCAGGGAGAGGGAATAGAGGGCAGGGAGAGGGAATAGAGGGCAGGGAGAGAGAATACAGGGCATCGAGAGAGAATACAGGGCAGGGAGAGAGAATACAGGGCAGGGAGAGAGAATACAGGGCAGGGAGAGAGGATACAGGGCATGGAGAGAGAATACAGGGCAGAGAGAGAGTGAGAATACAGGGCAGAGAGAGAGAAAATACAGGGCAGAGGGGGAGAATACAGGGCAGAGAGAGATAATACAGGGTAGGGAGAGAGAACACAGGGGCAGGGAGAGACGATAATGGGGCAGGGAGACAGTATACTGGGGCAGGGAGAGAGACTATAATGCAGGAAGAGAGAATGTAGGGCAGGGTGATTGGGGTCAGGGCATGACAAGAGAATAAACGATAGGGACAGTGTATACAGGGCAGGAAGAGAGTATACAGGGCAGGAAGCGAGTATACAGGGCAGGAAGAGATTATACAGGGCAGAGAGAGAGTATACAGGGCAGGGCGTGAGTATACAGGGCAGAGTGGGAGAATACAGGGCAGGGAAAGAGAATACAGCGCAGGGAGAGAGAATACAGCACAGGGAGAGAGAGTACAGGGCAGAGAGAGAGTGTGCAGAGCAGGGAGATTGGGGACAGGGCATGGTAAGCGAACACCAGACAGAGAGAGAGCAAGCAGGGCAGAGCGAGTGTATAGAGGGCAGGGCAAGAGTATTCAGGGCAGGGAGAGAGAATACAGGGCTGGGAGAGAGAATACAGTGCAGGGTCAGAGAATACAGGGCAGGGAGTGAGGGGGCGGGGCAGGGAGAGAGGGTGCAGGGTAGGAGAGAGGGGACAGGGTATGGAGAGAGAATACAGGACAGGGAGAGTGTGGACAGGGCAGGGAGAGATGGGACAGTGCAGGGAGAGAGGGGCTGGACCAGGGAGAGAGAATACACGGGAGAGAGAAAACAGGGAAGGGAGAGGGAATACAGGGCAGTGAATGAGTATACAGTGCAGGGAGAGAGAATACAGGGCTGGGAGAGAGTATATGGGGTGGGGAGAGAGAATACGGGGCGGGGAGAGAGAATACGGGGTAGGGAGAAAGTATACAGGGCAGACAGAGAGAATACAGGGCATGGTGAGAGAAATCAGGGCAGGGAGAGAGGATACATGGCCGGGAAAGAGGATACTGGGGCAGGGAGTGTGAATACACTGCAGGAAGATTGGGGACAGGGCATGGCATGAAAATAGACAGAGAGTATACAGGGCAGAGTGAGACTATAGTGGGCAGGAAGAGAGTATACAGGGCAGCAAGAGAGTATACAGGGCAGGGAGAGAGTATACTGGGCAGAGAGAGTAGACAGTGCAGGGAAGGAATAGACAATACAGGGAGAGTGTAGACAGCACAGAGAGGAAGGATACAGTGCATTGAAAGTCCGGCAGTGCAGGGAGAGAGTAGACAGTGCATTGAGAAAGCGCAGGGATAGAGTAATGCAGCACAGGGGGAGAGTAGACAGTGCAGGGAGAGAGTAGAGTGTGTAGTGAGAGAATAGAGAGTGCAGGGTCGATAATAGGCAGCGCAGGGAGAGAGCAGGCAGTGCAGGGAGAGAGCAGGCAGTGCAGGGGCAGAGCAGGCAGTGACAGGTGAGAGGAGACAGTGCAGTGAGAGAATAGATAGTGCATTGAGAGGCAGTGCTGTGAGAGAGTAGACGGTGCAGGGAGAGAGTAGACGGTGCATTGAGAGGCAATGTCGGGAGAGGGTAGGCTGTGCAGGGAGAGAGTAGGCCATGCAGGGAGAGAGTAGGCAGTACAGGGAGAGAGTATCTAGTGCATTGAAAGTGCAGACAGTACAGGGAGAGAGTAGACAGTGCAAGGAGATAGTAGAGAATGTATTGAGAGAATAGTGAGTGCAAGGTCAAGAATAGTCAGTGCAGGGAGAGAGTAGAGCATGTAGGGAGCGAATAGAAAGTGCAGGGAGAGAGTAGATTGTAGGGTTGACGGTAGACAGTGTAAGGAGAGGGTATATAGCACGGGGAGAGAGGATACAGTACATTAAAAGCACAGACATTGCAGGAAGAGAGCGGACATTGCAGGGAGAGAATAGACAGTGCAAGGAGAGAGTAGGCATTGCATGGAGAGAGTAGACAGGGCATTGAGAGAAATGCAGGGAGAGAGTGCACAGTGCAGGGAGCAAGTAGACAATACAGGGAGAGAGTAGGGAGTGTGGTGAGAGAACAGACAGTGCAGGGTCGAAAGTAGACAGTGCAGGGAGATAAGTCAGCACAGGGAGAGAGTAAACAATGCAGGGAGAGTATAGGCAGTGCTGTGATTGTGGGTAAAAACAAAAAATGCTGAGGAAACTCAGCACGTCTGACAACAGCAAGGGGGGGGGGCAACACGTGGAGAGAGGGCAGAGCATGGGGAGAGAGTGGAGAGCATGAGGAGAGAGGGCAGAGCAATGGGAGAGAGGGGGCAACAAGGGGAGGGAGGGGGCAGCACAGGGAGAGAGGGGACAGCAAGGGGAGAGAGAGGAGAACACGGGGAGAGAGTGAACAGCAAAGGGTTAGAAGGGGCAGGCTGGAGAGAGAGGGGTCAGTGCAAGAAGAGATGGGATGGCCAATGCCTTAACTAAATTTCCTTTCTAATTCCAAAATTGCAGAAAGGAAATAAAAATTCCAGCTGGAGTCTGGTGTTATCCCACCTCATTTGCTAATATTAAAATATTCAAAGCTAAACAAAGGAAGCGGGACTATGTTCCGGTACAACATTGCACCCATTGTTAAGTACAGCATTTTGTCTTTATACTTTTTCTTAACGAAAACCGTGCTAATAAAATGTTTCAAGTGTGTAAAACACTATCTTCGGTGGAGTGGCAGTCACCATCAGATTGCCACTCTGCTCCTGTTTACTTCCCTCACACCAGATCTCGCATTTCTCACCCGGTCTTCCGAACCGGGCCTCGTCAGGAATGTGGAACGTATCTGTTCTGGGATTCCTTCCTTCATAATGCAGGATCATTAAGGGGAAGCCTACGTCCCATTTTTACAGCACTAGCTGCCGTATTCCGGTGAGTAGAGATTTCAAAAAGGTCCTAAAGCCACTTTGAGATGCTATGGAGAGAAGATAAGTGTGTAAGGTAAGTGGGTGAAGAGCAGGGTGGCAGGTGGGTGGGTGACGGGATAGGGTGGCAAGTGGGTAGGTGAGGGGCTAGGGTAGCAGGTGGGTGGTTGAGGGGGTAAGGTGGCAGGACAGGGTGAGGGGGTAGGGTGGCAGATAGGTGGGCAAGGAGGTAGGGTGGCAGGTGGGTGGGTGAGATGGTAGAGTGGCAGGTCAGAGGGTGAGGGTTAGGGTGGCAGATAGGTGGGTGGTGGGGTAGGAAGGCAGGTGGGTGGATGGGGGCAGGGAGGCAGATAGGTAGGTGAGGGGGTAGGGAGGCAGGTGGATGGGTGAGGGGGGTAGGGTGGCAGGTGCACGAGTGAAGGGATAGGGTGGCAGATGGGTGAGGGGGGTAGGGTGGGTCAGGTGGCTAGGGGGCAGCCAGGTGGTCTCTCGATGCACTGTCCATTCTCCTGCAGCACTGTATCCTCAATCCCAGGTGAAAACAAAATACTGTGGATGCTGAAAATCTTAAATAAAGGCAAAAAATGCTGGAAAACTCAGCAGGTCTTGCAACATCTGTGGAGAGAGAAACAGAGTTAATGTTTCAAGTCCATGTGGGCCCTTCTTCAGGGCTACAGAGAAGTAGAAATGTGATGGAATTTATACTGTTTAAGAGGGGGTGGAGCAGGTGGAGCAAAATATAAGGTCAGAGATAGGTGGAAGCTAAGGAAAGATTGACAAAGCTATCATGGACACAAAATAAAAGGAGTGTTAATTGTAGTACTAAAGAGTAAAGAAGGTGCTGATAGTGGCATAAAGGTCAGAGCAAGATGTGTTAATAGCAGAACAAGGGTCAGTGCTCTGTGAAAGCAAAACATAGAAACCAAATGGCCCTGTGGGGAGGGGTGCGGGGCGCGGGGGTAGTTGTGGGAGCAGTTAGAGAAAAAGAACAAGAAAAATTGAAAAAAAGAATAATCAAATATATAATAAAAATTAATAAAAAAAGTAATAAAAATAGTTGAATTATAAAAGGGGGGTAGTCAGGTGGTTGGGTGGGGAACTTAGCTGGGTGGTCAGGGGGGTAGTCAGGTGGTCAGAGGGGAGGTCGGGTGGTTGAGGTGATAGGTTGTTGGGGGTGTAGTTGGATGGTCAGGAGAGTAGTCAGGCACTCTAGGGGGTAGTTGGATGGTTGGGGGGTAGTCAGGTGGTCGGGGGTAGTCGGGTAGTTGGGCGTTAGTCAGAATGTTGGGGTAGGTAGTCAGGTGGTCAGGTGGGTAATTGGGTGGGTGAGGTGTAGTCGGGTGGTCAGGTGGGTAGTTGGATGGGTGGGGGTTAGTCGGGTGGTCAGGTGGGTAGTCGGGTGGGTGGGGTGTAGTCGAATGGTCAGGTGGGTAGTCAGGTGGGTGGGGTGTGGTTGGGTGGTCAGTTGGGTAGTCGGGTGGGTGGGGTGTGGTTGGGTGGTCAGGTGGGTAGTCGGGTGGGTGGGGTGTCGTCGGGTGGTCAGGTGGGTAGTCGGGTGGGTGGGGTGTAGTCGGGTGGTCAGGTGGGTAGTCGGGAGGGTGGGGTGTAGTCGGGTGGTCAGGTGGGTAGTCAGGTGGGTGGGGTGTAGTCAAGTGGTCAGGTGGGTAGTCGGGTGGGTGGGGTGTAGTCGGGTGGTCAGCTGGGTAGTCGGGTGGGTGGGGTGTAGTCGGGTGGTCAGGTGGGTAGTCGGGAGCGTGGGGTGTAGTCAGGTGGTTAGCTGGGTAGTCGGATTCTTAGTGGGGTGGTCGGGTGGGTAGTCAGGGAGTCAGAGAGATAGTGGGGGTGGGAGTGGGGGTTGGGGTAGTCGGGTGTCTGGGGAGTAGTCAGGTGGTTGGATGGGTAATTGGGTTGTTGGGTGGATAGTTGGGGGGGGGACGGTGTCAGGAGGGCAGTTGGGTTAGGGTAGTCGCAGGTGTGGTTCAGTGGAGAATCAGGGAGGGGTCAGTAGTATAGTTACCCTGGTTTTAATCCTTCTAACTTTGTCTGAGTAACTATTCTGGTAAGTGAGTCAGAACCATCCAAGGGCCAGAATTTTCCCTGAATTGCACTAAGTGTGGTGGTGGGCATGAAAAAATATGTTTTTCCTGCCAACCGCAATGATGGGTTTTTGTCCACTTCCCATCTGATGATGGGTATTATTCCAGCAAGTAGGGCTTATACTGAGTTTCTAATATATTAAAAATTAGTTCCCTGACGTGCGGCGGCAGGAAACACAGCTCACCATTGATGTGGAGCAGATGATCGCAATCTGGTTTTACAATGATGTGAAACTGATTTTTGCGATCTCCCACCCGCTAGGATGCCTGCCACAAACAGAAGTGGAAAATCCCAGCTAAAATCTCCAACTTTAACTCAGAATTTCAGAGAGTTCCAGGCCCTTCAGGAGTCCAAACTTCCCAGGCATTTCACACATAGTCAGTGCATCGGGACTTCCGAGGGGTCCCCCATCGTGTCTTGAGGGGTGCCTCCGAGGTACAACCATCTAGAGATCAGGAGTCCTGGTCCAATCAGTTTTTATCCACATAGCTAGCTTCCCGGTCAAGAGCATATTAATGCTTAATTAAAATTCAGTAGCATAGCAGTGACAGGCTGACTTGGAGAAACTTGAGATCTTCTCCCATTACTTACATTTCTCCACCATAGACATAGATTTTATTTTCTGTCAGTTAACAAAAGATATATTTCGATCAATAAATCTTCAAAATGATTGTAGGCACCAGATACATCGAGTTTTATAGCCTTGTATCAATTTCAGTGTTCGGGCTCAGAATACAAGTGGTTTTAGTCGAATGTCAGTGTGAGACAGTTTCAGAACAATATCAGGTTACGTAAGTCAGATCAAAAACAGAATTACCGGGAAAAACTCAGCAGGTCTGGCAGCATCGGTGGAGTTCCAGGTAATTCTGTTTTTGTTTTGGATTTCCAGCATCCGCAGTTTTTTGTTTTTATATATGTAAGTCAGATGTTGGACAAAATTTTAAAATATTGTCCAGTTGTTGTACTTCCATTTTGTTTCACTAACTATTGAAACTAAATAATTAAATAGGGAAATCTTGGCACTCAAAAAACTACTTACAAACTGTCAGTGATATGCTGGTGTTACAGCCAGTGTTACTCTACTAGACTGTTAGACCTGTGTGTGGATTTGTTTTATTATCACCCGTGTTCTTGCTGTTGTACAGTGGGCCTCTTTGAATAATAATAGTGGAAGGTATTGTGTTTGCTCTGTCAAAATGTGTAATGGTAAAATGTTCATTTCACAATTTGATGATCAAAGGGTGCAGTGCTAGTTTGGAGAACAAGTTGGCAACATGCAGTCACATGTGTAATGAGTTTGACACTGTTCCCAGCTGGTTGCTGGTTTGGCAATGCCATTGGTGTTAAACTGTGAACACTGACTTAATAGCACAGGGGCAAGAAGTCCTGTCATCTGTGCTTACACCTATCATAGTCTATGAGTGCTTTCAACTGCCTGAATTTGACAGCTCAATGAGAAAGCACCGTGTGGACACCAACACAGTGCTGACTTCCAGCTGTGTAAAAGAGACACCTGTGTATATGAGATGCTTAGAATGGACCCATTCTCAGGAAACAAAAACTACAGACAAGATAATAAGACACAAAAATGAGTGCAGGACCATCTATACTCTTTCTGATATTTAACTATGTACTTACTAAATTTGACTGGTCGCACTTTGCTGTTAATTTTAAGGCAGGCATGTATAAAGGAAGTGCTGGCAGACCCATTGTCCATGTCCATTGCTACTCTCAGTAGTCCCACCCTCCCATAATGGGTCATTGAACATATGAAGAAAATGTCAATTTAGCTTGTCTAGCTCTTGCTAAAAAAAACACACCATGAAAGACTTCATCAGAATTGAATGCAATGAAACACGTTTCAACAAATGAATATTTGACCGCAGGTTAGAGTTGGGGCGACTTTCAAATTATTTGCCAGTGTAAGCTAGTAAAAGTTAGCATTGCTTGTTTGTCTTGCAATGTGTTCTGAGTGATTGAATTTCTTTTGAACAAGAATGACAGTGAATAGGTTAAATTAGAGGAAGGAAATACTGGTCAGTATAAAAGTTCTGCATTTAGTCTGAGGAGCATAAACTTACAGACATTTTACTCCCAATCGGGAGTCTTGCCCATCAGAAACATATTGAAGAACAAAAGAACCTGGGCTGGATTTTATGGTGGCAGCAGAAGTCTCGCGGCCAGGAACAAAAGTGATGAGGCAAGCTGCTTCGGCTGTCAGTGGGACCCGGTTCTGCATCTTGTCGGCAGCAGTCAAATAAGGGGTGCTACTGAGGCTTCGGTCTCCATTCAGGATGGCCTCCTGCCACCAAGAACTGCTGGCCAATCGGAGGACCAGCAACTCAACAGCACCACTGGTGGTCACTGCAGCGACTGCAGCTAGAGGTTGAGGCACATCGATGGCCATGCACCCTCACAGCCAGGTAAGTGGGGTCTGGGGACAGTGGGTCCTGTCAGGCAGGCCCTAGTGAAGGACTTGAGGGTAGGCGATGGAGCTGTTGTACTGTGCATAGTCATTGCTGCAGATTGTCCTTCAACTGCTGGCAACATGTCAGCAGAGCCAGAGGATGCCCTTAGTTGGCCACTTAATTAACTGAACTGGACTCTGGATGAGCGGGCTGTCCACCACCATTCCTTCTGCTGGCTACATAGCACAGTGGCAGGAAGGCTGGTAAAGTGCAGTTCTCATATTTATTTCGCATTTTTCACATTCTTAAAACATCTCAAAGCACTGCAATAAAAATGAATTAGTTTTGTAGCTTCCACAGACAGCAACGGGATTAATAACCAGTTTGTTTGGTGTTGGCTGTGGCTCTCCAAATAGCGTCATGAGATGGTTTCCTTCTACACAAAAGGAAGAATTATCCCCCCGTCGTGGGAGAAGTGCAGGAATGGGTGCGGGTGGGCGCGCCTCCGATCAGCACCCCTGTTCCACCATTTTAAGTGGGCAGGCCAATTAAGGCCCACCCAGCGTGACATCCACCAGGAAGTGCTGTGCGTCCCTGTGCAGGTGTGGGGGGGGGGGGAAATTCCCTCAGTCGGGAGTGCGCTCTTTCGCACATGCGCACAAAAGAGTGCACAGATCTCCCTGAGGCTAAGTGTAGCCTCAGGGAGATCAGCTCTGAATTAAAATTTTGAAGGTAAATGTTTTAAAAATTTCCCGGACATGAGTTGGGACATGTCCATCACTTTAACTCAAATCTTAATTAAATATTTACAAACATTCATGAAACCTCATCCCGCTTTCATGCTTTTCCTAATGCCCGCCAGGGCTCCTGGCCTGCCCGCCAACCCTAAGATTGGACTGGCAGCCCTGTCAATAATCTAAATTGTTTTATTAATGCCCTCAGTAGGCTATTGACAGGTCGGCGGGTGCACAGCTGACTCAGCTGCGCCCCTGCCGACCTGAAAATGGAAATGATGCGGGGTGATGTCAGGAGTTCCATCCGACGTCATTCTGCGTCCTTTTACGCATCAGTGAGCGGGCTCCACCCCTGCTCGCCAACCTAAAGATCCTGGACATAGAAACAGATTGGGGCCTCAGTTGAACATCTTAGCTGAAAATCTCACCTGTGACAGTGCAGCATTCTCTCAGTGCCACAATGAATCATCAGCCTAGATTATATTTTCAATTCTGCAGTGAACCCACTACTCTATTTCAGCAATGGGAGTGTTATCACTGAACCAAGACCAACCCTTTCAAAAGCAGACAGCTGCAGATGCTGGGAACTTGAAATAAAACAGAAAATTCTTCAAATACTCAGTAGATCAGGCAGCATCTGTGGAGAGGAAAACAGAGTTAATATTTCACATCTGTGACACAGAGTATTCCAAAACATACTTGGAGGGGATATTGCGGGGTTTGGGAGCAGGCAGCTTGCCCCCCCAGAAGTAAAGTTGGCATGAAGTCGACCTGCTCCATGTCGGCCCACCCCGCAGCTGCGGGCAGTCTTAAGAAGGGTAAGGTGGGACTTCCATCCCCTGGAGCTGCCAGCCAATCAGCCCCACTGCCACTGCTGCAGCAGTGGCCGCTGCTGGGCCTGCAAGAAGAGGAGTAAGAAAGCCCATGGATCCTCGAAGTCTGAGGTCTTGGGCAGGGAGGGCGTTGGATGGCCAGGAAGGGGAGCAGGGGTTTGGGTTTAAGGCTGAGGGGTGGTTAGGAAGAAGGAGGAATGTTAGATCTTAGGGAGGCCGCCTCCCTAATCCGTAAAGGGCAGCCCCCAAAGATCAAACCCCTCCCCCCTTCCCACCCTTTGAAGAAGGTAGGTGAAAAATTGTGCAGCCTGCTCCCGCCCAACTGCCCACATCAAACTTTTATGGCGTGGGCAGCATATTAACAGGGTCAATTGGCTTGATTACCTATTTAAATATGGCAGGCAGTTGCCCACCCACCCACCCTGCCATATTATGGGGGTGAGCTCGGGAGTGGGTGGGAAGGGCACCCACCCTATTTTATGTGCTGGAAACATGCAGCGGGGTCACGTAAATGCAGCCCTTGGTTAAAATGAGTGGAAAATCAATACCTGCCATGTGTACCTGGCAGTTTAAAAGTGAGTTTAATATTTTCCAAATTTCTGGTTATTGATTACCAGTATAAAAACCCACTGCTAGCTCAACAGACTAGTCTGCTTTTTCACTGATTGTAGATGAGGCTTAAATTATCTCTCTTTTCTGTTCTCCCTCTCTCTCTATTCTCTCGTTATATCTTCCCAACCTTTTGCTCACCATCCCTTCTCTCGTTCTCTCTCTCTCTTCCCCTCTTATCCCATTCTCTCTTTCTGAAAGGTATCATAATTTGTATTCATTCATTCATTCAAAATATGTTGTACCTCTAAATATTAGGGAGCATATTATTGTGAAGCAGATTATTTCATTTGTGACAATAGGTTTCCTGGGAAATGTCCATCCTGCATAGATGGAATTTTATGGCAGTGGGATTTTATGTTCCTGGTGAAGTCAATGGAATTTAGAATGCCTCATCTCATTTTACGGACCCATCCGTGCCAGGATGGGGCCATAAGATCCCGGCCCATGAGTCTGCTTATTTGAAATTTGTATTGTGGCTGACTCAAAATCACTTCAATCCTGAATTACATTGTTTTTAACCATTTTTCACCAACTTTGGTGCATAATCTTTCTCCGCAATTGCAGCAGATATAGAAACAAAATAGGACAGTGAGGCCTACCACACCTCATCATCGCAACTAGATTTCCCTCTCCCTGATCCCACTGCTGCTGACATCATAGTTACCACATCTTCCTTGCCCATCACTTTCACATAGGAGAGGGAGAGGGAGAAGGACCTGATTCCCCATCAGGTCTTCCTCCTTTTCGCCCATGTTACCACTTCCCCGAATGTTTTATGTATAGTAAATTACTTGAGAGTGCAGATGTTGTTGCTACATAGGGAGCCATTTTATGCACAATAATATTCCACACACAGCAATGAGGTGAATGGGGATATTGGTTGTGGGCAGTGTTGGAAAATACAACTCCCAATTGCTCTTGTTTGAATCGGGACATACATTTGTTAACACCCAGCTGAAGAACAGGAATAAGCAAACAAAGCCATCATTTAATATCTGATCCAAAAACTGCCAACTCTGATGATGCAGCCTTCCCTTGAAACTACACTGGAGTGCACAACTTAGTTTCAATTACGCAAGGCTTAGGTAAGAATGCTTCTAAGGCAAGCAGGCACTTGGGACACACTCAACTATTGTGCACTTCGTAACTGAATTAATAAATATTTTGACATACACACCAGTTAATTAGCTTCTTGAGAAGTATTAAAGGAACAGTACAGGTGGTTAGGTTTGGTTCCTTTTTCTTTGCTCCCATGTATTTTTATGAATCACGTATTTCAAATGCTACAATTTTCCACCACTGGTCCAATTGGTTATATTTTGTTAAATTCCATAAGAAAAAAGTGATTTTGTTTTCATCATGGGTCATAATCTGATTGAGCAAACCCTTCACCATTACAGAACACACCTGATTTTTATTCCATGATTTTGGGCGGGTTCTATAAAGAGCAAGCGCTTTAATATGGCGCACAAGGAAACATCTCATCCACAATCAGCTGACATTTTAGGATCTTACCCCATGCAAATAGAGGTCTTTTAAGTACTCTCAAGAGGTTTCATCCTTGCCTGATTTTACTGCTAATGTATCTTGATGGCACAAGGAGTGTTTTAAATAAAATTATAAGGATCACTTCACTCAGTGTTAGCTAAAGTTTTGCCTATTAATTTTCTTTATATCCTTACAACTTCTTTCACCATGACTACAGTTTGTCTCAAAGTGCTGGCTGGGCCCTATTTCTGAGATGCTGAAATAGTAGTTGGTTCTCAACATTTGGAGAAATGCAGATTAATTTGAGATCTTTTCTTATTCATTCATCAGATGTGAATGTCACTTGCAAGGCAAGCATTTATACTTTCCTTCCTCAATTGCCCTAGGGAAGGAGGTGGGGAGCTGCCTTCTTGGCTACAGCTGAGTAGCTTTCTAGGCCCTTTCAAAGGAGAATTAAGAGTCAGCTACATGCTGTGGGTCTGGAGGGACAGGGAGGCCAGACTGGGTAAGGATGGCAGGTTTCCTTACCCAAAGGATGTTAGTGGAAAGAAGGTTTTAACAACGATCCAGTAATTTCATGGTCAACATTTCTGATACTAGTTTTTTTATTCCATATTTATTTAATTAATTGTATTTAAATTTCCCAGCTGCCAGGGTAGGTTTTGAATTCATGTCTCAGGCCTCTGGATTACTAGTCCAGCAACATAACCAATAAACTACCCTAAGCTAATCTAGTTAAAATAAAAATCTAACGGAGTATAGGATGCAATAAAAACAGAAAAGCCCTGAATTTTCACTGGAGCTGTCCCGATCTCCCAACAAAACTAGTAGGAGATTGATGGAATATGCAGAGAATCAGTGTGAACAGCCATTTTTGCTTCCATCACATGAGCAGGGACACGTTAAAAATTAGTTTTAAAAAGTTTTTATTAATCACTGGTGGAAACCTCATCCCTTCTGTGGATGAGGTTTCACACAAAATGCAAAGGCCGTTTGGCCTATTCACCCACCCACCAACCAAACGGTTGGATGGGCAGCGAAAAATTCCATTTAATTAAGTGATTAAGGACCTTAATAGGCATCTTAATTGTCGGTGGGTGGGTGACCACCTCTCACACACACCCAGCGAGCAAAATATCGCAAGTACACGATGACATCTGGACACTCACCAGACGTCATCACACACTATTTTTCTCTCATTCAGGTCAGACACGTACCCGCCCAACGAGGGTAAATTCTGCTCCCTGAGTGTAATGGTTATTTCTAGCTGAAATTATGACAGGAGATTGCGAGGAACAGTGTGAAATTTCAGGACCAAAATATTGAAAAAAAACACGGGCAGCCTATTGGGAAATTAAAAGAGAAAGAGTGATAAAGTAGATTAATGTTTTGGGTTAAGACCCTTCAAAGGATTGTGTTTAGAAATTAAGTTGTTAATAATTTAATATATGAATGACATCTAAAGATAAGATAGCTTTGTACTCCTAGTCAAGTAATAATTCTTTATGCTGTGCTTTGGCTAGAATAATTTTGACAAGATCCTAAGAACAAACTGTCATGTTTTTCAGGATTACCCAATACATAAAACCAGTGGGAGAATCTTCTCCCCATCTGGCGGGCTGGGCAGGAGTGGGCCCGGGCAGGCATGCAGCCAATCACCGCCCACAATCGGCTGCGTGCCGCCATTTTACGTGGGCAGGCCAATTAAGGCACACCCGGAAGGAGGGAGAGTTGGGGCCTGCACTCTTTTGTGCATGCATGGAGCTGCCTCAAGGAGATTAAGAACATATTGAGAATTTCTAATGAAGACAGTTGAAAATTATTTACACATGTCCCCTCATGTCAGTGTCACATGAGCTGGGACATGTTTATGAATTGAGCGAAATGTATTTATTTATTTAATAAAACCTTCAGGAAACCTCATTCCGCCCATGGATGAGGTTCCCTGAAAAACGAGAAGGCTGCTTGGGCTCTTTGCCTGCCCATCAACCTTAAAATTGGATTGGCAGCGTTGATAATTACTTTAATTGGTTTTTAAATGGCCTTAACAGGCTTTGACCGTTCAGTGGGCGCATAGCCACCTCCAGCATGCGCCCGCCGAATAAAGATCTGAATGACGCGTAGTAACATCGGGACGCACACCCAATGTCACCGCACATCGGCATGCCGGGCCCACCCCCCCATGCTGACATGAAAATTCTGGCCCATGGCTGATCTGAATATAACCTCAACCCCACAGCCTGCCTACCCTTGATAACCTTTCACCCCCTTGTTAATCAAGAATCTATCTGGCTCTGCCTTAAAAATATTCAAAGACACTGCTTCCACCGCCTTTTGAGGAAGAGAGTTCCAAAGTCACAAAACCCTCTGAGAGAAAATATTTCTTCTAATATGTGTCTTAAATGAGTGACCCCTTTTTTTAAATAGTGATCCCTAGTTCTGGATTCTCCCACAAGAGGAAACATCCTCTCCATATCCACCCTGTCAAGACCCCTCAGGATCTTAAAGGTTTCAATTAAGTCGCCTCTTATTCTTCCAAATTCTAGTGGATACAAGATTAACCCGTCCAGCCTTTCTTCATAGTACAATCCATCCATTCCTGGTATTAGTCTAGTAAACCTTCTCTGAACTGTTTCTAACGCATTTACATCTTTCTTTAAATAAGCACAACAGTACTGTACGCAATACCCCAGATTTGGTCTCACCAGCACCCTGTACAACTGAAGCATAACCTCCCTACTTTTGTAATCAATTCCCCTCACAATAACTTTCCTAATTACCTGCTAGACCTGCATACTAACCTTTGTGATTCATGCAATAGGACGCTCAGATCCCTCTGAATTTCAGAACTCTGCAATCTCTCACCACTTAGATAATAAGCTTCTTTTTTATTCTTCCTGCCAAAGTGAACAATTTCACATTTGCCCACATTATACTCCATTTGCCAGATCTTTTCCCACTCACTTAACCTATGTGTGTCACCTTGTAGCCTTCTTACATCCTCTTCACAATTTACTTTCCTACCTATCTTTGTGTTATCAGCAAATTGAGCAATCATTCCTTCGGTCCCTTCATCCAAGTCATTTATATAAATTGTAAAAAGTTGAGGCCCCAACAGTGATCCTTGTGGCACACCACTCGTAACATCCTGCCAACCATAAAAAGACCCATTTATGCAAACTCTTTGCTTCGTGTTAGCTAACTAATCTTCTACCCATGCCAATATGTTACCCCCTACACTATGAGCTTTTATTTTCTACAATAACCTTTTACGTGGCTCTTATCAAATGCTTTCTGGAAGCACAGTTTTGGCTGCAAAATGTTGTAATGTGATATAAACATGGTTTTCATTGATATAATGGGATAAAAGGATTGGGTATAGAATGATAGATTAACATTGGCGCATTTACATAAATAGGTCTATGGTCCAATATTCCAGTTATAATGTAGCTTGAGTGTTGGATCACATAAACCTGCTGATCTCCCAGAAATGTGAAGATTTGCACCAGCAGATCCGAAACATCAGAAACATCACTGGAACCCAGTAATCAGCACTCTTACAAACATTTTGGGCACAATTTTAACCATGGCGCACTGTTCCTGACAGCAGAATAAGGAGTGGGCATCACTTCCGCTCTCTTGCCTATTTTCTGCTTCCCACACAGTTACAATTAAAATTTCCAAGTGCCAGCACTGTGCACAGGAGACACGTGTGATGTGGTGATGGAAGCTTTTCAGTGGTGAAACCCACTGTCAGCTGACAATGCTGCAGCTATTGGTGGGCCATAAAAAAGAGCCACCTGGTCAAACAGGGAGGCTCTTTTTAATGGACACAATTTTCCAGTCCAATTCCATTGCCATTAACATAAATAAGGCTTATTGAGAGCACAATGGTGGGAAGTTTTTCAAATTTAAATTTCACTCATAAATATTTCACAGAACATTAGTATAACTTTATTCATGTGTGCATCATCGTTATTTGTTAAGATTAGCATAGTTAGAGAGCTAACTGTATTGGCACACCTCATGGATGACATGCAATGATAGTTATAGGGGATTAGGGAGATTTCCTTCATTGTGGAAGAAACAATGTTGTGTTTTTTTGTTCACTTTTTATTGAGTGATCATGTTAGTATCCAGTGTTGTACTTGCCACTCTGTGGGACATGGCTGAACTTGCAGTTTCAGCTGGCCCTCCCTTCTAGGCATTATCACTGCGGTATTGTCACAGGACTGGTAATCCAGAGACCCAAGGTAATGCACTGGGGACTCAGGTTCAAATCCCACCAAGGCAGACGGTGGAATTTGATTTCAATAAATATCTGGAATTAAAAGTCTAATGATGACTATGAAACCACTGTCGATTGTCATAAAGACCCAACTGGTTCACTAATATCCTTTAGGGAAGGAAATCTGCTGTCCTAACCTGGTCTGGCCTACATGTGACTTCAGACCCACAGCAATGTGGTTGACTCTTAAAAATGCCCTCTGAATAAGGGAAATTAGGGATGGGCAATAAATGCTGGCCTAGCCAGTGACGCCCACATTTCACAAATGAATTTTAAAAATTGTAAAGGAGATCGCCTGAGATCACTATCAGTGGGGATAATTGAAATGTTGTAGATGAACTCTACAACAGGCTGTAAGGACTCGGCCAACCAAGACACTGAGATGGACCCACATGGGGAAAGTACTGACACCGTCCATTTTTTTACCTTGACTGGCTGTTCCCACCACCACCACCCCCCACCACCCCCCTCCACCCCGCCACATCCACAATGCCCTGCCCTCATCTCTTCCGCTCCTCTATGTCCCCAAGCCCACTCTATACCCCTGCCCCAAGCACTGACTCACCTTTACTGATCCCGAGACTCCATCAAAGATGCCATTCTCCTGCTTCCCTCCTTGTGCCGTAGAGCTCAATAAGGTAAACCACTGATCTCAGACACAACTGCACAAAGCCCCCCACCTGTAAATACAAACTTACAAAATAGGAGCAAAAGTAGGCCATTCGGCCCCTTGAGTCTGCTCTACCATTCATTAAGATCATGACAGATTTGTTTGTGTATTGAATTTCACATTCCCATCTACCCCTGATAACCTTTGATTCCCTTATCTAACAAGAATCTATCTACCTTTGCCTTATTCAATGACCCTGCTCCCACCTTCTGAGGAATAGGTCTAAGGTCACACTACCCCTGAGAGAAAAAAAATTCTCCTCATCTCTGTCCTAAAAGGGAAACCCTTAATTTTAAAACAGTCCCCCTAGTTCTGGACTCACTCACAGGAGGAAACATCCTTTCCATGTCCACCTTGTAAATACCATTCAGGATCTTGGATACTTCAACCAAGTCAGCCCCCACTCTTCTTAATACTCTGGCTATGATCAGATAGGTAACAGTATAACCAGATGAAAGTGATCTCATTGAGTTGGACAGCAGTGGAAAGGCATTGGACGAGGATGCTTTATTTGATCCAGTAAAAAGCTGCAGAGAGATTGAGGAGAACATGGGGGGATAATCTACCATAGTCAAAGAGATTAAAATCATGTAGGAAAGGGTGCACATGTTTTGTGATAGAAACATAGAAAAATATAAACCAGGAGCAGGAATAGGCCACTCAGCCCTTCGAGCCTGCTCCGCCATTCATTATGATCATGGCTGATCATCCAACTCAATAGCCTGCTCCCAATTTCTCCCCATACCCTTTGATCCCTTTCGTCCCAAGAGCGATATCTAACTCCTTCTTGAAAACATACGATGTCTTGGTCTCAACTACTTTCTGTGGTAACGAATTCCATAGGCTCACCACTCTCTGGGTGAAGAGATTTCTCCTCAACTCAGCCCTAAATGATCTATCCCATATCCTCAGACTGTGACCCCTGGTTCTGGACTCCCCCACCATCGGGAACATCCTTCCTGCATCTACCCTGTCTAGTCCTGTTCGAATTTTATAGGTTTCTATGAGATCACGCCTCATTCTTCTGAACTCCAGTGAATATAATCCTAATCATCTCAATGTTTCCTCATATGTCAGTCCCGCCATCCCAGGAATCAGTCAGGTAAACCTTTGCTGCACTTCCTCTATAGCAAGTACGTCCTTCCTCAGATAAGGAGACCAAAACTGCACACAATATTCCAGGTGTGATCTCACTGAGGCCCTGTACAATTGCAGAAAGACATCCCTGCTCCTGTACTCGAATCCTCTGGTTATGAAGGCCAACATACCATTTGCCTTCTTTACCGCCTGCTGCACCAGCATGCTTACCTTCAGCGACTGGTGTACAAGGACACCCAGATCTCGTTGCACATTCCCCTATCTCAATTTATAGCCATTCAGATAATAATCTGCCTTCCTGTTTTTGCTACCAAAATGGATAACCTCACATTTATCCACATTACACTGCATCTGCCATGCATTTGCCCACTCACTCAGCTTGTCCAAATCACACTGAAGCATCTCTGCATCCTCCTCACAGCTCAACCTCCCACCCAGCTTTGTGTCATCTGAAAATTTGGAGATATTGCATTTAATTCCCTCATCTAAATCATTAATATATATTGTGAATATATATTGTGCAAATGATCCCTGCAGTACCCCACTAGACACTGCCTGCCATTCAGAAAAAGACCCTTTTATTCCTACACTTTGTTTCCTGTCTGCCAACCAGTTTTCTATCCATCTCAATACACTACCCCCAATCTCATGCGCTTTAATTTTACATGCCAATCTCTTATGTGGGACTTTGTTGAAAGCCTTCTGAAAGTCCAAATAAACCAAATCCACTGGCTCCACCTCATCAACTCTACTTGTTACATCCTCGAAAAATTCCAGTAGATTTGTCAAGCATGATTTCCCTTTCATAAATCCATGCTGACTCTGCCCAATTCTGCCACGGTTTTCCACGTGTTCAGCTATTAAATCTTTTACAATGGACTCCAGAATATTCCCCACTACCAACGTCAGGCTGACTGGTCTATAATTCCGTTTTCTCTCTGCCTCCCTTTTTAAATAGTGGGGTTACATTAGGTACAATCTGTAGGAACTGTTCCAGAGTCTATAGAATCTCAGAAGATGACCACCAATGCATACACTATTTCTAAGGCTACTTCCCTAAGTACTCTGGGATGTAGATTATCAGGCCCAGGGGATTTATCGGCCTTCAATCCCATCAATTTCCCCAACACCATTTCCCTACTAATACTGATTTCTTTCAGTTCCTCCCTCTCACTAAACTCTGTGTTCCCCTACATTTCTGGTATGTTATTAGTGTCCTCCTTTGTGAAGACAGAACCAAAGTATGTATTTAGTTGGTCAGCCACTTCTTTGTTCCCCATTATAAATTCCCCTGTTTCTGACTGTAAGGGACCTACATTTGTCTTCACCAATCTTTTTCTCTTCGCATACCTATAGAAACTTTTACAGTCAGTCTTTATGTTCCCTGCAAGCTTACTCTCGTACTCTATTTTACCCTTAATCAATCCCTTGGTCCTCCTTTGCTGAATTCTAAACTGCTCCCTATCCACAGGTCTGTTGTTTTTTCTGGCCAATTTGTATGCCTCTTCCTTGCATCTAATACTATCTCTAATTTCCCTTGTGAGCCATGGTTTGGCCACCTTTCCTGTTTTACTTTTGCGCCAGACAGGAATAAACAATTGTTGCAGTTCAGCCATGCGTTCTTTGATGATGATTTATTCAACTAGGTGAATGTTATTTTAAAAAATTATGCAAAGAAAGAGATTTGAGGTTGTAATGCTAAAGAATGGGTACTGCATTAAATAATGACTGTGGTTCTTTATTTGAAGATGGGAAGAATGAGTTATGTTATTGTTGACAGAGATCAACTATGTTAAACAGAATAAAAAACATCAGTAACTATTTGTGTTCTAAAGACACTGTGTAAAGGGTTAATTAATAAAACCTACTGAGCATGTGTGTAAGGAGCTATGTTGCAGTGACAAAAACAGAATTACCTGGAAAAGCTCAGCAGGTCTGGCAGCATCAGCGGAGAAAAAAAGAGTTGACGTTTCGAGAGCTCATGACCCTTCGACAGAACTGATTGAATATTAGTAGAGGGGTGAAATATAAGCTGGTTTAAGGTGGGGGGGTTGGGGGGGAGGGGAAGAGAAGTGGAGGGGGGGTGTGGTTGTAGGGATAAGCAAGCAGTGATAGGACCAGATAATCAAAAGATGTCACAGACAAAAGAACATAGAGGTGTTGAAGGTGGTGATATTATCGAAACAAATGTGCTAATTAAGAATGGATGGCAGGGTCCTCAAGGTACAGCTCTAGTGGGGGTGGGGTGGAAAGACTAGCCCAGCATACAAGATTTAAAAATAATGGAAATAGGTGGGAAAAGAAAAATCTATATAAATTATTGGAAAAAACAAAAGGAAGGGGGAAGAAATGGAAAGGGGGTGGGGATAGAGGAGGGAGTTCAAGATCTAAAGTTGTTGAATTCAATATTCAGTCCGGAAAGCTGTAAAGTGCCTAGTCAGAACATGAGGTGCTGTTCCTCCAGTTTGCGTTGGGCTTCACTGGAACAATGCAGCAAGCCAAGGACAGACATGTGGGCAAGAGAGCAGGGTGGAGTGTTAAAATGGCAAGCGATGGGGAGGTTTGGGTCTTTCTTGCGGACAGAATGCAGGTGTTCTGCAAAGCAGTCACCCAGTTTACATTTGGTCTCTCCAATGTAGAGGAGACCGCATTGAGGGCAACGAATGCAGTAGACTAAGTTGGGGGAAATGCAAGTGAAATGCTGCTTCACTTGAAAGGAGTATTTGGGCCCTTGGACGGTGAGGAGAGAGGAAGTGAAGGGGCAGGTGTTGCATCTTTTGCGTGGGCATGGGGAGGTGCCATAGGTAGGGGTTGAGGAGTAGGGGGTAATGGAGGAGTGGACCAGGGTGTCCCAGAGGGAACGATCCCTACGGAATGCCGCCGGGGGTGGTGAGGGGAAGATGTGTTTGGTGGTGGCATCATGCTGGAGTTGGCGGAAATGGCGGAGGATGATCCTTTGAATGCGGAGGCTGGTGGGGTGATAAGTGAGGACAATGTTGCAGTGATGTCACTCACTGAAGGAAGATGAGTGTGAAGCATCTTAGCGAGTAGCTCCAGCTATGCCTTGGTCTTGTTTAATCTTTGTGAATAGTTTGTAGATAAATAAAAGCATCTTCAACAAAAGACCATTCTCTCCAGCAAGATCTCTTTCAGAGTAAAAAGCTAACAAATCCCGAGATAAAACCAAGATAACAGCCCATGCAGTGGTCATTGAGGAGTCCTCAACAGAAACAGAATTACCTGGAAAAACTCAGCAGGTCTGGCAGCATCGGCGGAGAAGAAAAGAGTTGACGTTTCGAGTCCTCATGACCCTTCGACAGAACTTGAGTTCGAGTCCAAGAAAGAGTTGAAATATAAGCTGGTTTAAGGTGTGTGTGTGGGGGGCGGAGAGATAGAGAGAGAGAGAGGTGGAGGGGGGGGGGTGTGGTTGTAGGGACAAACAAGCAGTGATAGAAGCAGATCATCAAAAGATGTCAACGACAATAGTACAATAGAACACATAGGTGTTAAAGTTAAGTTGGTGGTATTATCAAAACGAATGTGCTAATTAAGAATGGATGGTAGGGCACTCAAGGTATAGCTCTAGTAGGGTTTTTTTTTAATAGTGGAAATAGGTGGGAAAATGTTTGACAACCTCCAAAGCAGCTCAAGCCAAATTTCCAGGCCTCTTTGAATATTGAAGTTACTCAGCATCCACAGGCTATAACAAAGTAAGACATGTGAGAAAGAACATACTGTAGATCTCCTGAATTGTCAAGGCAGTGAAAGGATATCTTTAAGATCCAAATGGTCTTCTCAACCTCTCTGTAGAGGAATGTGTCTCACTGCTGTTGTTTGGACCACTTTTAGCGTGGTCATTATCCAGTAGCAGGGATATGCCTCATCACACACATTCCATCTGTTGATGTGATATTTTTCCTTAAAGAGGTTAGGAAAGGTTGAATTACAAAGGATAAATTAATTATGGTAACTTGCAACAAATCTTGCATTGATGCTTCAAATCCTCTATGTGCTGTCCCACATAGTTTGTACGTTTAGGGAATGGAAGCCTTTTCCTTTAAGGAAATTTAGGTGTTTCTGTCAGAGTTCATGAAGCAACATGGGTGCTATCTATTACACCCTGGACCTTGAGAAGCCAGCAACCACAGAAAACTGGGTAATCCTATCTCACTGCTGTCACATTGCGATACTAATGTGGATAAATCCCTTAGCTCTGCTGTAAAGTGCACTAGTTACCTGATGAGTGATTGCCTGAAATGCAGCCTGGCTGATGTTACAAAGAACCCAGCCTTATTCTATAATTTGCTTATTATTGATGTGGTATGTACACATACAGGCCTATTTCTTCAAGCATTTTACTGCATGTTTGTTTTTTAATGGGTCATAGTGGGGGTTGGGTGGTGTTTATATTGGGGGGAGGGATGAGATGGTTGGCAAGGGGCCCCAAATACTTGGTGCCCAGTACTGTGAAAATTCTTAGTCTAGTTCTGCACATGTGCTAATTAAGTCAGAAACCACAGCTTATTTAAAATGCAGTTGATTAAATATTTGAAACAATGTAAAAGATTTGGGAAAGGGCACCAGAATGGTCCTAGAGTATACAGTTCTGTCTGAAAAGCTACGGTTGGCACAGATAAAAGGGGATAAAAAACCTTACGCTGTGCTGTAACATCTATGATTCAATGTATCATTGGAAAGTGTAGATGTGAAGGTTTCCTGGAAGGTCTGCTGCAGGTATGCTTCAGGTTCAGCTGGCTGCCTACCTCAAAAAAGTGACAAATATAGACAATCCTGCCTATGTGCCAGGGGCTCCTTTTCTTTCAGGGCTTTCTCCTGTCACTTGTCCATAGGCAACTGCAGGCAAAAGACTAGGGACAACCTGATAGCTACCCACTGTTCCTGTGCTTCAACCATGTGGGCCTACAGAATATTCATGTCAGCTTCTACTCTGTTCAAGTATTGCACAGCTATGAGATCTAATATGATTCCCCAGAGTCTTCCTCCAGATATATTGAAGTCATCCATTATAATATCATACAGTGTGAACCTCAATGCCTCAAGATCATCACTGAGAAGCAGCAACTTTGCACAATATGCCTAAGGTCTTCCCTGCCAAGGCTCCATGACTGCACATACTGCTCAATGTCGGTTCTTGGAGCAGATAATTCTTGCTTCCTAACAATGCAGAGCTGGGTAGTAGAATCTACAACTGCAGCTGTGTGATCTGCAAGAAGACACTTGTTTGTGCTCATCAAGTATAGCTGGCCCCATGAGGATAAAATCACAGTACGATGAGGAAGTAAATTCCACTATAGCAATTTGGAAAATGGAATTAATTAAATCTGGTGATTTATGGTCTGACAGCAGATAAAATAACCTTGAAAAATAGCAGGGTTGTCACTAAAATCCGTTGGGCTCATCTATCTGGTCTGGCCTACATATGATTCCAGTCCCATACCATATAGTTGACTCTTAATGCCCTAGAGCAAGTAAGGATGGGCAGTCAATTTAGCCTTGCAAGTGCATACCCCCCACAGAGAAAAAAATTAAAAAAAAAACAATGGAACAAGATTAGACAGAAAGGCACACCCAACTCCAGGACAACAATATGAACATTTATAAGATGAAGTTTTTTCAAGGCCAGCTGGGACTGAACATCTTCAGCTGCTTAACATTTGTCTGCAGCCACTGCCCTCAGGGTCATCAAGGGGCAATGCATGTCTAAGACCAGAGGAAGCTGGTGAGGTCTCTTAAGTAGCTTAATTATAAAAAGTTGATTTTTACTATTTTTAAGTCTTTGTATATTTAAGGTTTTTTTAGTTGCCGTAAGGTTTATTAAATTTTCAGGTTTCTTAAGATTTCAAGCATTTTTCAGATACTTCAAGGATTTTTTGTTTAATTTAGTATTTATGAAAACTGCCAGACAGCTGTGGGCACAACCTTCAGTTATCTAAGATTGAGGCAGTTGCCAAATGATTCTTGTCATCATTGTAACAAACTCATGTCAATCACTGACTGAAGTGTAGCTCTCCTCCACACCATCCAGAGATCATTCTGCCTATCCCTTCACCTTGCCCAAAGTTATCTTTTAAATGCTCACAGGATGTGGGTGTCACTGGCAAGGCTAGCATTTATTGTCTGTTCCTAACTGCCCTTGAGATGGTGGTGGTCATTCACCCCTTGAACTACTACAATTCATGTTGTCAAGGTACTCCCATGGTCCTATTAGGGAGAGAGTTCCAGTGTTTTGACCTGGTGACAATGAAAGAACAGTCATATATGTGGCTTGGAGGGGAACTTGCAGGTGTTGGCATTTCCATGTCCCTTCTACCCTTATCCTTCAAGGTGCTAGAAGTCATGAGTTTGTGGGGGTAAAGCTGAAGAAGCCTTGGTGAGTTGCTGCTATGTATTTTGTAGCTGGGACTCACTGCAGCTTGTGTTAGAGGGAGTAAATGTTCAAGGCAGTGAATGGAGTATCAATCGGGCAGACTGCCTTCTCTTGGTTGGGTGAACTTCTTTATTGTTGTTACAGCTGCAGTCACCTATAACCTACCCAATCACCTACCTACCCTCCTCACCCATCTACCCAGCTCATCCATCTATCCAACTCAGCCACCTACACACCTACCTACTCACGCACCTATCCACCTGATCACTTACCCACCTCACCTACCTATCCATTCATTCACTCTCCCATTCGCTAGCCCGCACTAAAATACTGGACCGATAAACTTAGTAGAATATGGCAGCTAGTGCCGTAAAAAGAGGCCGTATCTTCTCATTCCCCCAATTTTACCACTTGCTGAAGTTGGATGGGGTTCGCTGCATATTTCACTGACAGCTGGGCATCAGCATACAGCATTACCACTTAGAAGATTCAGGCCTCTAATTCTAATAAATGAATTGGTCAGTTGCGCATTCCTGTTGTGCATAGTCAACTGTGCCGGCACCATTTCAGGAGACAATTGTAAATTTTACTACCAGCTAAACCCTACTATACTAGGTGAAGTAAGTTTTAATCTGTTTCCAGTATAACTTTCCAAAATGTGAAGCCAATAGCATTTGCACCTGATGTCAGAACAAGTTTGATATAACAATAGAAACAAAACCACGTGGACTTTGAAAATGGAGCACTTAAAGAGGAATGAACAAGTGCTTATCTCTTTACTCCTCCAGGAAGTGCTTAATACTGAATGAAGGTACTTGACTTTAATCCAAGTGTGCACTGGTGAAGACTTGAATTGTCAAAGCCACTGTGAAAGCCTTCACTCTTCATTTTTGTCAATCATCATCTGATTCTCACACGAGAAAACAGGAAAACAAGGAGCATTGAACCTGCATGGGAGGGACCAACATCATAAGTACTGTGGTTCTGGGAAAACCAAAGCAAATCCTCGAGCAATGCTGATTACAGGAGTACATGGTGGAAATAGAAAAGGGAAAGTTGAATGATGATCCAGTGAAAAGACATTCAAGAATTCCCGTCGTCTAACTCAATGAACACAAATTACATTGCCTGAAGAGATTTCTCAATAAAAAGTGTTTAGTTATCTGAAGGATGCACTAATCTGAAAGTTACTAATGTTGCAGAGTAATCTAGTTTTGCTTGTTTTTGCAATAATTGGGATAACTTAAGCCATAATAAAAGTAAATATATACATTATTTTTATAGTGCCTTTCATGCCCTCAGAATGTCACAAGCGTTTTACAGCCATTGAAGTACTTTTATCAAAGTGTAGTCACTGTTGTAATCTTTGACTTCTGGCACAAATTATGTTCCTAGCCATCATTCATCCCCTTTTCTGGTGACAATCTTGTGCTGAACTAGACTGTTCTCAACTTCGGCCTTCTATTTGACACTGAGCTGTGCTTTCAACCCTATTTATCTTTTTATCACAAAGGCCACCTACTTCCAACTCCATAACATCACCTTCTTCTGCCCCTGTCTCCGCTCACTTCAGTTGAAGCACTCACTCACGCATCTATTATCTCTAGAACCGACTATTTCAATTCTCTAGTGGTCAGAATCCCACTTATCACCCTTTATAAAAGTTAGCCTATTAACTCAAGTGTCTATTGAATAAGATAACTTTGTAATGTACTTTGATGTCAGGCTGGGTTTAGCAAAGGATGAGTTGCCTGTGGGCAAGGAGAAAGGCAACCTGAGTTTCTCAACAGCTTTCATGGCTAAATAAGTTTTTCAGATTTCTTAAAAGATGACAAAATAGGGCAATTTTCCAGGCAGAGAGACTTGTCCAAATTTTGAAAATCATTCTTAACAGGCCTGATTCTCTTCCAAGAGCCTAGAAGGCAAACCAGTTTAACCGGCCCAGTTGAACCAGTTATCAATTGGAAATGGCCAGTTCAGTCGGTCAACAACTGGTCCTAGGCCAGACCAGTTCATCTGGTTCCAGTTAACACCGGCTTATAATGGGATCTAGAGACCAGACCAACTGGCTCCAGTTGAGACAGGAAGTTTTATTCTCATCCAAAATTTGTAAAAGAGGAAATTTAGAATTCACCCACGTAATTATGTTCAATCAGCTATATCGGTCTAAGCACCATTCACAGGCATCAGCATGACGAGATATGTACTCATGCGAAAAAAAATTATATTATTACAAATGCGTGTTTGTGAATCAGAATGAAAGGTGGTTTGGAGTAAATGTAATTTTAAAGTAGAATTTTAGGTTACATGATTCTACAATTGTTCAAACTGAAAACACTCTGAAAACTGAAAAAATTGTGACGGTTTGACTATAGCTGTTTCATTGCTGAACTTGTTCTGATATGATATATATATAAACCTTTAAGGGAGGGTTTCTTAAACTATTGTCAATCAGTACCACATCGACAGCATGTGATGTATTAGTCCCATGACTTGTAGGCAGTCTGCAAGCAGCAGAGCGGAGATGAGGTGTATAATGTTTAGCCTCCCAGTGAAAATTATATGTACATAGTTTTATCTTCAAATAAAAAACCCACATTATTGTTTCATCAATCCTTGTGTATAACTTCACACACAAAAGAAGAAAAGAGCTGGAGTGAAACTGAAGCAACTGTGTGTTAGGATTCTGCAGCTTTTCAGGGATTCTACACCCTACCTTCATGCTGGGAGTGCACCTCACTCCAGGCAACAGGCAGCAGGTCCTGGTAAGATTGTTCAAACCTGCAGGGAGTTTAATAACAAAAGTCTAGCTGCTGAAAAGTTTAATCAGGAACAGAAATTAAACAGTAGACCACAGGTGGCCTCAATTTTAAGTAGATCCCCACAGAATACTGCAAACTGGGCTGGGAAGAAAAATCTATCCAGTAACAGCTCCTAACACTAAAATAAGCCTGTTAAAAAAAAGCTTTTTTTCACTGTTTGCTTTCATTTTTGAAGTCTGTAGCCATTTTCCTGCCAAAATCACTGCTTTGTAGGTGGAGCTTAGAGTTAAACTGGGAAAAATCAGAAAGAACTCAACAGTGCCACCATTGCAGTCAAGCAGTAACCTATGAAAAGCTAAGGCAATGACTACTGAAGATATTGCAACTCAGAGCTAAATTAACTCTAGAAAAACTAGAAGAAACTTGAATAGATGTTAAAAGCCTCAGACAGCATTAGAAATTCTGCAAAAAGCTAAAAGATGACCACAAAATGTCTAACACTCAACTGGAAGGCAACACATCTCCTACCTGAATTTGTTTTGTTCCAATAATATGTAAGGCTGTGTTGCCAGGACTTCAATATTTCCAAATCAGATAAACAAGCCATTAGAATTAAAATTGCTATAGGCACTGTAGGCATCCCCATACTGAGCACATCAGGTCTGTCCAACAACCATCTTAAAATTCCAGAACAAAATATGGTCAACACTCAAAGATCAACTACAAGTGAATCTCAGCTTCAGAATACACTGTCTGGAATTAATATCTTTCAGGCAACAACCAACAGAGACCATTGACCAATTCATAAGCAGGTGCAGAGACAAGGGGTGTGATTGCAAATTATTGGTAGCAGAGCTAGCCAACTGAATAATCAAGCTCGTAATAGCATCTAACCCAATGGAAGCATTACAAAATGACATCTTGGACCAAACCAAAGGTCACCATGGAAGCACTATTACAGTTGCAGGCACAAAATCATACTAATGGTAGATAGAGTCTACAGGTTATATAATTCATCACCCATTGACATGATAGCCAATTCAGACAAGCCTAATAAGCAATGCAGGCAATGTGGCCTCATACATGCAACCAGAAAATGCTCAGCTGTACGTGAGGCATGTGGCGCCAGGGGAGAGTAGAAGCACCCATGAAGAAAGCAAAGGCCATAACAAGTGATTTAACATAATGAGAAACCACAGCCAGAGACCAGGCAAGTGCAACATTCTAACCAACCAAGAACACATACTGAACAGCATCAAGACAAGATCTACAAAATGTCTAGTCAAGCTATACAGTCAAATGATGACGATAATCAGCAAGTTAACACTCAGAGTGAGCCAACATTCTGCATGGTGAATATCAAAAAATATACTGACACAGTCATCAAAGAATGTATTGGCACAGTGGTACCAACAGAAGCCTTTGACAACTCCAGACTATATGCTCAAAGATGTAGGGTCTGCATAACCTATATGCAAAACCAGTGCAGGTGTAAACATCCTTCCACTTTGCACACTGAATTGTATGTAACAAAGAAGTGACACATGATGATTTGACCAACCAATGCCAAGCTCAGCACGTACAATGATTCAGAGATTCTATCCCTAGGATCCATTCATCAAATGCTGTTACTAAAACCCACCTGGTCACCCTAGATATTTTATATTGTGGACACCACAGATCCAGTGATCACAGGTTTACCAGCATGCAAGGATCTGTCCTTGGTCACCATCCATGGCAACATCAAGACTTTGAAGAGAAATCCTGTCCTTGCACTGGGAGACGATCACCAACTCCGCAAAGCAGATTATCAGCCAACAGAACCGAATCCCATTCCGAGCGTGCAAACTTCATCGCACTGCAGAGCCAATTTGGAATTGCTATTCAGCAGACAAGTGCAGCCAAACCTCCCCAGTCATCACTGGTCAGTACTCCCAGGAGTACCATATGCCTTGATCAAAACGTTTACATCGAAGAGAAGAAAAGCGTAACAGAACCTTGTCTTCTTATCAGTGATCCTTTTATACATTAATGAGCTAAGTGACCTCCAGGGAATACAAAGTTCTATCTAAATTGAAGCTCGGTGTATAAGTTTTCAATTTCTTTTGGATGTTACAATAAGAGTTGTTTCTCTTTACAAAGTTGGTGAAGCGGGTATTGACATTGCAGAATTCTCGCTTTTTGTGTTTTGCTGCCTTCCTCCATAGCCTATCGCAAAGAATTATACTCATGCTTCGAAGATTTCTCTCATGTCAATCAACTTGCACTCCTTATCCTTGGCCTATTTTCTTTGCAGCTCAATGGTAAACGGAATCTGCAAGCAAATGCAGCTGTTGGTCAAAACAATGGGAAATTTAATTTGGAATATTAAACTAGGAATGGAAGGGATTGGGGCAGAATGGGGTGTGAGGGCTTGAAAAATCAATTGAACTAGCATCAGCTATTAATGATGGAAGAAGCAGATGATGCAGAAGACAAATCAGCAAGAGGGATAATGAGTAGAGGAATGAAATCAAAGGGACTACTAGCTAGAATTGGGAAAAATGAATCAAGATAGGGGATAACCTAAACAAAACAATCAAGGGCAAAGATGTAGTGATTTTAAAAAAAATACAGGAAGAACAGGCTAAATGCATGTATCGCAATGTGCAGAGTGTGGGAAATAACCTGGGGGAACTGGAAGTAATTATTTTACAGGAACTTTTGGACATAATAGCATTAACAGAAACCTGGTTTCAAACTGGAGAAGAATAGAAAATAAGCATATCAGGATATGACATTTTTGTGAATGATAGAAACAATAATAAAGGAGGCAGTATGGTAATATTGTTAACAGTGAATGCTAACAAGAAAGGGATATAGACAGGCAATTGAAGCTCATGGATAAACACAGGGTTTGTTACATTAGTTCGGTTGTGTTACAGGCTTCTAAATTGTAGAAATGGGAAATGGAAGAGAAAATCTGCAACCACATTAGACAGATGAGCAGGCACAAGAAAATTATTGTTCCTCAAGGTGTTAATTATCCACTTATTGATTAGGACAGAATGGGAAATAAATAGGCAATATAATTCCTAAAATGTACAGGATTTCTTTCTCAAGCAGTATATTATAGGCCTATAATGGTGAAGGTGTTGTTAGATCTGGCTATAAGTAATGGAATAGATCGAGTAGAGGTGCGAAATGCGGGTGAGCATTTTGGGAGTACTGATCACAATATAATTAAGTTTAAAAAACTGCAGGAAGGGGAATAAAGCCATACAAAGGCTAGAACACTAGACTAGGTCAGGGCAGATTTTAGAAAGATAAAGGGTGAGCTAGCTAAGATAAGGTGAAAGGTAAATGTGATACTCATGACGATAGAGCAACTGTAGGAGATTTAAATAAGAAAGAAAAAAGATGCTTTTGGTTAAATAAAGATGTTGGACCAATTGAAATTGATAAGGGAGTCCTTTAAGGAGTATGAGAAAAACAAAGCAAAACCTAGATGAGAATAGGAGAAAAGAAGATATTAAGAACAGCATAAGGAAAGCTAAAAGGAAGTATGAGGAAAACTATGAGATTCATTTTTAACTCAGTGTGCATTTGAGGTGAAGGGAACAGCTTAATCTCATAGGGAGCTCAATGTGAGACAGGCACGATCTTAACTCCTGAATCTCATTTAAATATTCTGTTATTGTATCCTGCCCAAAATTAGTGGAATTGAAGTCAGGACCAGAAGGTGGGAACAGAAATCAGATTTGGGGCACAAGGATGCAGGGATGTAAGTAGGCAGTTTAATTAATGATAGAATAAACCACATGTCTTGTATGACTGTTTCCTAGAATCACAGTATTAGCATCCTGCTCCAGGTTGCTTGATTAATTGAGGAGGGTAGTTCTCTAAGGTCCAACCCCAATATTGTCATCAAACCCGCTGACAAGGGTGGTGCTGTTGTCTGGCACACTGATCTCTACCTCACAGAGGCTGAGCGTCAACTTGCAGACACTTCCTCCTACATCCCCCTGGACCATGACCCCACCACTGAACATCAAGCCATTGTTTCCAGGACTGTCACTGACCTCATCTCCTCTGGAGATCTTCCTCCCACAGCTTCCAACCTGATAGTCGCCCAACCTCGGACGGCCCGCTTCTACCTCCTACCCAAAATCCACAAACAGGACTGTCCCAGCAGACCGATCGTGTCAGCCTGTTCCTGCCCCATGGTCCTCATTTCTCGTTATCTTGACTCTCTTCTCTCTCCCCTTGTCCAGTCCCTTCCCACCTACATCCATGGTTCCTCTGACACCTTACGTCACATCAACAATTTCCAGTTCCCTGGCCCCAACCGCTTCCTCTTCACCATGGACGTCCAATCCCTCTACACCTCCATCCCCCACCAGGATGGTCTGAGGGCCCTTAGCTTCTTCCTCGAACAGAGGCCCAAACAATCCCCATCCACCACTACACTCCTCCGTCTGGCTGAACTTGTTCTCACACTGAACAATTTCTCCTTTAACTCCTCTCACTTCCTCCAAATAAACGGTGTGGCTATGGATACCCACATGGGCCCCAGCTATGCCTGTCTCTATATGGGCTATGTGGAACATTCCTTGTTACAGTCCTACTCCGGCCCCCTCCCACAACTCTTTCTTCGGTACATCGATGATTACTTCAGTGCTGCTTCATGCTCTCGTCGGGACCTGGAAAATATTATTAATTTTGCTTCCAATCTCTACCCCTCCATCATTTTCACATGGTCTATCTCTGACACTTCCTTTCCCTTTCTTGACCTCTCTGTCTCAATTTCTGGTGATAGACTGTCCACCAATATCCATTACAAGCCTACCGACTCCCACAGCTATCTCGACCACAGCTCCTCACACCCGCTACCTGTAAGGACTCCATCCCATTCTCTCAGTTCCTTCGCCTCCGTCGCATCTGTTCTGATGATGCTACCTTCAAAAACAGTTCCTCTGACATGTCCTCCTTCTTCCTTAACTGAGGTTTTCCATCCATGGTCGTTGACAGGGCCCTCAACTGTGTCCAGCCCATCTCCCGGGCATCCACCCTCATGCCTTCTCCTCCCTCCCAGAAACATGATAGGGACCCCTTGTCCTCACTTATCACCCCACCAGCCTCCGCATTCAAAGGATCATCTTCCGCCATTTCCGCCAACTCCAGCATGATGCCACCACCAAACACATCTTCCCTTCACCCCCCCCCACCGCCACCCCACGCCCCCCAACCCCGGCAGCATTCCGTAGGAATCGTTCCCTCTGGGACACCCTGGTCCACTCCTCCATCACCCCCTACTCCTCAACCCCCACCTATGGCACCTCCCCATGCCCATGCAAAAGATGCAACACCTGCCCCTTCACTTCCTCTCTCCTCACCGTCCAAGGGCCCAAACACTCCTTTTAAGTGAAGCAGCATTTCACTTGCATTTCCCCCAACTTAGTCTACTGCATTCGTTGCTCCCAATGTGGTCTCCTCTACACTGGAGAGACCAAACGTAAACTGGGCGAACACTTTGTAGAACACCTGTGGTCTGTCCGCAAGAAAGATCCAAACCTCCCTGTCGCTTGCTATTTTATCACTCCGCCCTGCTCTCTTGCCCACATGTCTGTCCTTGGCTTGCTGCATTGTTCCAGTGAAGCCCAATGCAAACTGGAGGAACAGCACCTCATCTTCCAACTAGGCACTTTACAGCCTTCCGGACTGAATATTGAATTTAACAACTTTAGATCTTGAACTCCCTCCTCTATCCCTACCCCCTTTCCATTTCTTCCCCCTTCCTTTCGTTTTTTCCAATAATTTATATAGATTTTTCTTTTCCCACCTATTTCCATTATTTTTAAATCTATATCTTTTATGCCCTGTTAGCCTTTCTGCCCCACCCCCACTAGAGCTGTACCTTGAGTGTCCTGCCATCCATTCTTAATTAGCACATTTGTTTAGATAATATCACCACCTTCAACACCTCTACGTTCTTTTGTCTGTGACATCTTTTGATTATCTGCTCCTATCACTGCTTGCTTGTCCCTACAACCACACACCCCCCGCCCCCACTTCTCTTCCCCCCCCCCCCCCCCCTCACCTTAAACCAGCTTATATTTCACCCTTCTCCTAATATTCACTCAGTTCTGTTGAAGGGTCATGAGGACTCGAAACATCAATTCTTTTCTTCTCCGCCTATGTTGCCAGACCTGCTGAGTTTTTCCAGGTAATTCTGTTTTTGCTGAGGCAAGATGACAAGGTTGAGTCTGTCAAAGGAAGGATTTCCAATTAAAGAAGCTAAGGTATGGATTATAAGGGCTCACCCTGCACATGGAGGTTAGAGGCTTCAGCAACCACGGGAATGGAGTGGGGCTGCGGGAAGGCTGCTTCCCGGGTTTCTCACTTTCACCTCGAGGTTCTGCTGCAGGATCAGAGAGGCTGCAGTGAGGTGAGCTGTTCTCAGCATGAGAAGGCAACAATCTCTCCAAAAAGATGCATAGATGGAAGTGGCCAAGAAAGTCAGCAACAGATGTGTGGTCCTTCCTCCCTGGAAACAGTGTACCAAGGATCAATGACCTCAGGAGGGCATGGCAGGTGAGTACTGTAACACTTACAGGTACCAAGCCCCACACTCTGACTTCCCCAGCATTCTCTTGCAAGGCACTCCTTAGGACAACACACCTTGCAGGTCTGCTCATCCCTCTCTATCCAGGCACCTTTCAACCCATCCCCATTTGAGCAGCTAACTCTCAATTGCCCTCATCCTCTTGCCCTCTAACACCATGCCTCAGAGTTACCCTCCATCACCTTCCCTTCTCTCCACATAAACCATTACGAACGTTCATGCCTCTTAATTTTCTCACCTTGCAGGAGAAGAAGGCACACAACGTGGTGAGAAGCAGAGATCCGGGGGAGGGAGGGTGTGGAGGAAGGTTGAGTGGTGTTCCGGTATCAGGCACCTTGATAGCCATTGGCAGTGTACACCCACTTACTCCATTGGGAAATCGTGTTTTAGGAGGCTACGAGTCTCAGCAGCGACCTGCTGTGAGAACCTGAGTCTCCTGAGGCATGGGTGCTCAGGTACGTTGGGAGAGCTGGTCCTCTGCCTGTAGACACTGTGTTGGGGGTCCCACCTCCTTCCAGATGAATCTCTGAGTCAATTCCCTCTTCCCTGTGGAGAGGTACGTGGCTGAGGAGAAGGGAGCTGGTGCTGCTGGTGTTGCTTTTGCTGCTGTTTTTGCTGTTGGCCGTAGTGTGCTTTATGCTCTTGCCCCTGGCTTGAATGTGGAGCTGTATAAGTTGCTCCCATGCCGTGGTGAAGGTTGGCAGTAGGGGTGTGCAGCTGTAGGTGAGTAAAGTGCTATACAGGTGAAGTGCCTTCAAGAAGTTGGCAACCACATGTCAAGCAGAGATAGTACTCTCAGAGAGAAGAAGTGCTTTGAACCACAGCCTCTCAATGGCCCTGGTGGGAGCTCTTCAGTATAGCTGATCAAAGCCTTTCCAGTTTGTCGGTTTCACTGAAGAAGTTCTTCCTGCTGTATACTTGCCTTGATGACCCTGATGAGTAGCTGACATGTCATAGAAACAGAAAATAGGAGCAGGAGTAGGCCACTCCGCCCTTTGAGTCACCATTCAATATAATCATGGCTTATCTTCTATCTCAACACCATAATCCCACTCTCTCCCCATACCCCTTGATGCCTTTAGAGTCTAGAAATCTCCCCTTGCCTGGGAGAATTTCCCCACAGAAACTATATTCTCTGGTGGGGAAATCCAAAATCGCTCTCGCTTTAGGTAAAATGCCCTGGGAGAGTATTGCTGACCACGGACCTCCATATTAATCTTTCTCCAGAGGCATGGATCATCTTCGTTGGTGATGCACCCGTCCAGTTTGCAAGGCTCTTTAGAAAGATCATTCTTGGTCTTTCTCGATCTCTTTTACCATCAACCTTTCCTATCAGCATCAGGCTTTCAAGATCATGATTACTTATTAAGTGCCCAAGAATTTCCAACTGTCTCTTCCTGATCTTAGTCAACAGAGTTTTTTTGGTCTCAGATTTTACTAACACAAATCCAAAGTACAGGGGCATAATCTTACAGCTAGATCAAAACTAACAATTAAGAAGCATTCTTCATATGAAGGGAAGTTCAAATCTGCAACTCTTTTCCCCAAAAGGCTGTACATACAGGATCAATTAAAATATTGAAGTTCAAGATCAATAATGAGCTGTATAAACACAGGGAAAGAATTTGATGAACATGCTTTCCTAACCATCAGCATAGAAACATACAATTTTACAGCCATTCATCCCATCATGTCTGTATTGTCTTTTTGAAAGAGCTTATCCACTCTGCTCTTTCCCCATAGCCCTGCAAGTTTTTTCCTTCAAGTGTTTATCCAGCTTCCTTTGAAAGTTACTAAGTGCCTGGAAACAAGGTATCCCCTCCCTACCCCACCACTATAACGCCACCACCACCCTACCCTACACCCTCCCCCACCCAAGAAGCTCGCAAGGGTTTGCTTCATGTGCTTCCACATGGCGAAGGGCCCACTCACAACTGGTTGAATACCAGCGGCAATAGGATGAAGGGATGAGGCCCTTAAGTCAGTGTTAATTGCCCACTTAAGGCCACAATTGGCATTGGTGCCAGAGGGCTTTCCACAAGCCTTCCTACCCTGGCCTTGGGGCTGAGGTGGGAAGGCAACTGGGTCTCCACCCACACCCCCATACCTGATAAGATGCCCCCTGTCTCCAAAACTTGCCTCAGGAGAGGGCATTAAATTCTCCTCTTAGTGCATGACAGTAGCAAAGAAAGAAAACAAAATATATTGGTGTATAGTTAGAGAAGTAGAACATTTTTTTATTATTCATTGATGTGATGTGAGCATCGCTGGCTAGGCCAGCATTTATTGCCCATCCCAAATTGCCCTTGCGAAGATGGTGGTGAGCTGCCTTCTTGAGCTGCTGCAGCCCATGTGGTGTGGGTACACCCACAGTGCTGCTAGGGAGGGAGTTCCAGGATTTTGACCCAGCAACAGTGAAGGGACAGTGATATATTTCCAAGTCAGGAAGGACATAAATTGTGAATCTATGGCAACATGAGAAAAAATGTTTTTGTGCAGTGTGTTGTTAGGATGTGGAATGCACTACCTGAGACGAGGGTGGAGGAAGATTCAATGGTGGCTTTCAAAAGGGAATTGGATAAACACCTGAAGTGAAAGAAATTGTAGGGTGATGGAGAAAGGGCAAGGGAGTGGGACTGGTTGATTTTGTCTTGCAGAGAATCACCAGTGACATGATGGACTGTATGGGTTCCTTCTGTGTTGTAACAATTCTATGATTCTATGATTCCAGGGAGATAGAGCATGTTAATTTGTCACCATCTTGAACACTATAAATTTCTACTGTCTATTCTCTACCTCAAATTTCTGTCTACTGTAGAAGGCAGAGAGATAGGAATTAGACACCTGAACTAAAAGGATTTTGGAAATCTTCACATTGAAGGAAAGAAAAGTTTTAATACGAGCATAAAAGAAACATACGAATTAGGAGCAGGAGTTGGCCATTCAGCCCCTCAGCCCTGCTCTGCCATTTGATAAGATCATGGCTGATCTGATTGTGCCTCCACTCTACTTTCCTGCCTACCCCCATACCCTTTTGACTCCCTTCTCAATCCAGAATCTGTCTAAATTAGCCTTAAAAATAGTCAATGACCCAGCCTCCACCACTCTCTGGGGGAGAGAAACCCACAGCCCAACAATGCTCTGAGAGAAAAAAATTCTCCTAATCTCAGTCTTAATGGGAGACCCCTTATTTTAAATTGCGTTCCCTAGTTTTAGTCTCTCCCAGATGGGAAAACATCCTCTCAGCATCCACCCTGTCAAGCCCTTTCAGGATCTTATATGGTTCAATAAGATCACTTCTCATTTTTCTAAACTCCAATGGATACAGGCCCAATCTGTCCAACCTCTCCTCATAAAATAACTCCTCCCCCAGGAGTCAGTCAAGCAAGCCTTCTCTAATCTGCTTCTAATGCTATTGCATCCCTTCTCAAGTAAGGAGACCAAAATTGTACAGATTTTTGTCTTAGTAATATCCTATACAACTGTAGCAAAACTTCCCTACGTTTACATTCCACTCCCCTTGCAATAAATGACAATATTCCATTTGGCTTCCTAATCACTTGTTGTACCTACATACTAACTAACAAGAACACCCAGATCCCTCTGTACCATCGAGTTTTGCAATCCCTCTCAATTTACATAATATACTGCATTTCTATTCTTCCTGCCAAAGTCGACGAATTCACATTTTCCCACATTATACTCAATCTACCAATTTTTTGCCCAATCACTTAACATATCTAAATCTTTTTGTAAACTCTTTATGTCCCTTTCACAATTTACTTTCCCAACTATCTTTGTGTTATCCACAAATTTAACAACCATACATTCAGTCCCTTCATCCAAGTTATTTATATAGATTGTAAATAATTGAGGCCTCAGCACTGATCCTTGTGGCACTCCATTGGCAACAGCTTGCCAACCCAAAAATGACCCATTTGTCAGCATTTTCTGCTTCCTCTTAGCCAACCAATCATTTATCTATGCTAATATGTTACTGCCCACACCATGAGCTCTTGTTTTGCATTGTAACTTTTGAAGTGGCACTTTATCAGACACCACTTGGAAATCCAAGTACACCACTTCTACAGGTTCCCCTTTATTTGTGTAACTTGTTACTTCCTCAAAGAACTCAAATAAATTAGCCAAACATGATTTCCCTCTCACAAAACCACATTGACTCTGCCTAGTTACATTAAGATTTTCCAAGTGTCCTTAATTATAAATTCCAGTATTTCCTGTATGACAGATGTTAGGCTAGCTGGCATGCAGTTTCGTGCTTTCGGTCTCCTTTCTTTCTTGAATAGATGAGTTATGTTTGTTATTTTCCAATCTGTTGAGACTTTTCCAGAATCAAGGGAATTTTGGAAAATTAAAACCAATGCATCTACTATCTCCACAGCCATTTCTTTAAGGATTCTAGGATGAAGTCCATCAGGTTCTGGTGACTTGTTATGACATGGCAGGTGGACCAAATCCACAAGGGAAACTTGGCCACGCTATCACAATGGTTTTGCAATTTGTATTTATTACGAAAAGATTTGTGTACTGAATTTGGAGGTAATGAGTCCACTACACCTTTAGAGATTTAAAAACTAAGTTAAAACATTTATTAACAAAGGAAAATATTTCAATCACATACATAAGATTACAGTTATTTAATACTATAACAAATCCCAAAATCCCTAATTAACATGACTACCAGCTATGCACCCCTTTAAGGCAACAGTCCAAAGTAGATTTTAAATTTAAATAGCAAGCCAGCAAGTTTACCACAGCACTCACTCAACAGTGGTTATGATGAGAAGGTGGGACTGCCCTCTGCCAGTCCGCAGCCGCTCTGCATTATTGTGTGCTGTCTTCTCCTGAAAGGAGAGAGGAGCATTGATTAGCTCACCCTGTACCTGCATCGCCATTGCAGCCTGGCCAACCCCACCTGAGTGAAACATTGCAGGGCTCAGCTGATTCATGACCCTGGAGCCACCATACACTCACTCCAAGCTGCCAGGGCTGACCCCCATGCCCAGATGCTGCCTCCATCACATTTGCTACTCACACTCTAAGATCTTCCAAACCTAAGACCGCTATCACCTAGAAGGACAAGGGCAGCAGATAGATGGGAACATCACCACTTGGAAGTTCCCCTCCAAGTCACTCAGCATCCTGACTTTGAAATGTATCACCGGCCCTTCACTGTCACTACGTCCAAACCCTGGAACTCATCCCCAGACAGCACTGTGGGTATTCCTACACCACACACAGCGGATCCAGAAGGCAGCTCACCACCACCTTCTCATGGGCAACTAGGGATGGGCAATAAGTGCTGGCCCACCCAGCAAAGGCCACTACCCGTGAATGGATGAATACAAAAACAAAATTCTGAGGGGGCTGGGGGTGTGGAGGGGGGGTGGAGGAGGGGGCCAACCTAACTGCTGTGCTAAGTGACCCATGACATCATGGTACTCACCCTTCCTGATCTCAGGAGGTCATTAAACCGCTTGCAGCACTGCACCCAGGTGCGTCTCACCACATCGTGGGAGCTGACCCATGATGCCACCTCCTCCCAGCCACGTTTTTTTTAGTTGGTGGGGGCCTTTTCCTCCCGTCTCTTGCCACCTCATGTAGGAGGGTAGCGATGCACTCATTGGAGAACCTCAGGGCTGACTACCCTGCTGACCTGCCGTCCTGCCTGGCCTGCTCTCTGAAGATGTTCTCTATCACTCTATCACTAAACAAAATCAGTGGCAGCCTTTGGATGGCTGCCTGCCCCATTTTTGAATAGGCCGCCGGGTTGCCATTGGACCTGGCAGACATTGGCCTCCTGCAATCACCTGCCCCTTCCTGCTGGTCTCGGGAGCCGTGAATTACGCTGGATGGTTCTTAATTGGCCTGCCTATAAAAAATCGCAGTGCGCAGCCAATTGTGGATGGCGGTCGGGTTCCCGACGACCCCCCCCACCCCCCGCACACCCCCCTGTCTGCTCCCACCGAGCCTGCCCGCCAAGTTAAAAATTCTGGCCTATATATATGTTTCTCTCTTTTTAATATGTAAATTCCCTTCTTCTGTGTGCCTTTGGAAATGTCCTTTTCCCATAATATAAAATCTTTCATGTTGCTAATATGGCCAGTACCTTTGGGGAAAATAAACACACTGCTTGGCCTTGCTTATCTTGTTAGTTGTAAACATCCTATCATCCCTTTCAAACCTAAACAGCCCTTTCACCTATCTAAAAATGCAAATTTCCATCACACCCTACATGCTAAAACCTCATCCATGTGTACTCATTAATTTTTGCCCGAATACCCCTAACTCCTTTTGATAATTGCAACATTACAGTTTATCTGACTCTAATTCAAATAAATCACACAGACAGAGCTATACACACTCAATCATAAACCTACTTTACAATAAACCACAATAATATTATGAAAAATATTGTAGCTTTGTGACAAGCTTTTAGTTCTAATATTTTCCTCAGTACTTTCCCTGGTGATTGTAACTGTTTTAAGTTCCTCCCCCACCCCTTCACCTCTTCATTTACAATTATTTCTGGGATTTCATTTGTGTCTTCTACAGTGAAGACAGACAAAATATCTTTTCAACATTTCTGCTATTTACTTATTTCACATTATTAATTCCTCGGACTCACTCCCTTAGAGGACCCACATTCACTTGAGTTAAACATTTCCTTTTTAAATATTATACAAACTCTTGCAATCTATTTTTATATTTCTAGCTAGCTTTCTTAAGGGCAGCCTTTTGGAAACTTTCAAGATTCTAAGGATTCGGGATTAAACACAACCCTTATAAATTGTTCAATATAACCACAAATTCTGTATCTAACTGATGTAGATAATTTAAATACTCCATACAGAAAGTGGTCATTGTGTGGAAAAGGCTGTGCAGAGTGACAATGAAGGCAGGTGGTATAAGAAAATTCAAAGGAACACTGGATAGGTTTTTGACAAAAAAATGAGGGCCATTAAAAAAAGGTAGAGATTAAAATTGGTCTTTGATGGTAATGCAAAATGGGCAACAGTGAATAGATGGCTTGGGATGGGTGTAAACAGGCTGCCAACTCATTATTGCCCATTTTGCACTCCCTTCAATGCCCAAGTTCACTCCCATTGTGTGGTTTAATGCCTTTTTCCAGATATCTTACTGGTGTCTGCTGATACATCCTGACATCCTCTGCCTGCTTCACTTTTAGTAGTGGTAGCTTACCCCACTATTCTGTGGGTAACATTTTATGCAACCTTTTTTGACAATTAGCATTTTCAGATCTTGATCTACAAATCTTGGATTGCCCCTTCTATTTTGCACAAATACTATATACTCCATAGCTGAATTAACCAAAGAGTGTTATTTATATCTACAAAGTTACGATTTAGCTAGCTAAGTGGCAACCTCACAGTCACCATGTTTGGTGTTACAGTTAATGCAGCCTAAGACACCTGAGCTTCCACAAAGCACAACAGTTAAGTTTGATCCTTCCTGTAAGTGCATAAAAAGGGCAAAAATTGTAACTCCCATAAAACACGTTGCTTGAGTGCTCATCAGGGTGTCTGAAATCTTGACTAACAATAGATAAGCTTCAAGATGTTCCACTTCAGGTCAGAGAATCAAATATGTTCAATGCATCATTAATTAAATTAAATTGTGTTTTTTTTTAAAGATACATTTTATATCTGAAAAAATTCAATAGAGAGCAAGCTGAATACAAAAATATAAGAGGAACACTGAAAAGGGAATAAGCAAGAAAAGAGAGGTTGCATGAGAATAGATTAGTAGGTAAATTGAAAGGAAACCCAAAAGCCTCTCATAAATGTATTAATCGGAAAAAGGGTGAGACTGATCAGGGACCAGGAAAGAGATCTTCTTGTGGAGGCAGAAGATATGGCTAAGGCACTAAATGAGTATTTTGCATCTGCGTTCACTACAATGCCACAGTAAAAGAAAAGGCAGTAGAGAAATTGGATAAGAGCAAATAAAAAAGAGGCACTTAAAAGGCTGGCAACACTGAAAGTAGAAAAATCATCCACATCACGTGCAGCCTAGGTTGCTAAGTTAAATAAGGATAGAAATTGCTGAGGCTGTAGCCAAAATCTTCAAATCTTACTCAGGTAATGGAGTGGTTCCAGAGACCCGGAGGGTAGCAAATGTTATACCCCTGTTCAAAAAAGGTGAGAGGGATAAACTCGGCAACTACAAACCAATCAGCCTAACATCAATGCGAGACAATAATTTAATTAATTGACACTTCAAACAATGTGGGTTAATAAATGAAAGTTAACATGGATTTATTAAAGGCAAAATCATGATTAACTACCTTGATTGAGATTTTTGCTGAAGTTACATTGATAAGGATAATGTGGTTGATGTTGTAGATACAGACTTCCAAAAGGCATTTGATAAAGTATCACATTAACAGATTTGTTAGCAAAATTGAAGACCATATTATTAAAGGGGCAGTCACTGCATGGATACAAAATTGGCTAACAGACAGAAAGCAGAGAGCAATGATGAATGATTGTTTTTCACACTGGAGGAAGTATGCAGGTATTCTTTTGGGACCACTGCACTTTCTGATATATATTACTGACCTGAACTTGGGTGTACAGAGTATAATTTCAAAGTTTGCAGATGACATGAAATTTGGAAATACAGTAGGCAATAAGGAGGATTGTAGCAGACATTAGGAGAACATAAACTGGTAAAATAGCAGACATATGGCAAATGAAATTTAATGTAGAGAAGTGTAATGTGATTCATTTTGGTAGGAAGGAAGGGGAGAGGCAATATAAACTAAATGGTAAAGTTTTAAAGAGGGTGCAGGAACTGAAAGGCCTGGGAGCAAATCATAGGCTTGGATTTTATGGCTCCACTGGAGTAGGTTAGCAGGCAGGGTGGGGTTGTAAAATTGGGCACCATGCCATGGACGAGTTCCCAGGACACCTGCCCTGCAATTTTACCAGCGGTGGGGGATACTTTGTGAGGCCTGCCCATGACCAGTTTAGGCTATTAAATGACCACTAATACTACTTAAGGGCCACCTCCTGCCACTGCTGGGATTTAACCATTGGCGGAAAAGGCCCAAGTTTGCAGCATAGCAGGTTTCAGTGCTCATGCTGGTGGCATGGTAAGGGTGGGAAGTAACTCCTGTACAGGTCCCATGTTCCCATTATAGGCTGCCGCCACTCCCCCCCCCCCACCCCCGCCAACCTCTCCGCCACAAGGTCTTTCCAGCCCCATGTACCCCCCCCCAACCCCCCCAATGCCCAGGCCACAACCTTCTTCTCTGCTACCCCCAACCCTCGCTGGGCGCTGCCAGCCTAGCCCAGTGTGACTTACCACACCAACTCCCAATCCCCCGTGCCACCCCCAACCCCCATAAGCTTTCTTCATGACTAGCTCCTTTGACAGTCACCGCTGTGGACTGGGTGCAGTTTGAGCTGTGGCCAGCGCTCCCGTTGGGGCAGCTGAGGTCAGAGAGCTTCCAGCCGTATGAGTGGCCAGCAGCTCTCAGAAGTGGCACCTCTTCTCCGTTAAATGGCTGTGGGATGAGCTGGCCAATTGAAGACATGCCCACCCCTGACACTTACATTGGATGGCAGGGACCCTGCCCGCATCATAAAATCCAACACATAGAATCTTAGAATGGTTACAGCACAAAAGGAAGCCATTACGTACACAAACTTTTGAAAATGACAGGACAAGTTGAGAAGCCTGTTTAAAATGCAAATAAAATCCCCTTTTGCTTTACAAATAAAGGCATAGAAAGAAAGAATTGCATTTAGAAAGCACTCCTCACAGCTTCCAGCCAATGGAGCAGGGATATTATGGTAAACCTTTATCAAAAACAGTGGTTAGGCCTCAGCTTGAGTATTTGGTTCAATTATGGGCACCATACTTTGGAATGATGTCAAGGCCTTAGAGGGGGTACAGAGGAGATTGACTAGAATGGTATCAAGGATGAGGGACTTCAATTAAAATGGCAGACTAGAGAAGCTGGAGTTGTTCTTCTTAGAGCAGTGAGGTAAAAGGGCCAATTGATAAAGGCATTCAAAGTCATGATGGGTTTTGATCAAGTAAATGAAGAGAATATGCTTCTGCTGGCAAAGGACTCAGATTTAAAGTGGGGAAGGAGATGGTGTGGTGATATTTTCACTGGACTAATAATCTAGAGACCCATGGAAATGCTTTGGGGACCTGGGTTTGAATCCTGCCACAATTTGAATTCAATAAAAATATGCAATTAAATGTCTAATGCTGACCATGGAACCATTGTTGATCATTAATTGTTGTAAAAATCCATCTGGTATCACCAATGCCTGAAACCTGTCATCCTTACCTGGTTTGCCAAACAAGCCACTCAGTTGTAACAAACTGCAAAATCACAAAAAAGGAATGAAACTGGACGGACCACCTCGCATCAACCTAGGCAATGGCAACCACAGCCCTGTCAACCCTGCAAAGTCCTCCTTACTAACATCTGGAGAGCTGTCTCACAGACTAGTCAAGCAACAGCCTGACATAGTCATCCTCACAGAATCATATCTGACAGATAATGTTCCAGCCACCACCATCACCATCCCTGGGTATGGCCTGTCCCACCAGCAGCAGGGCAGGCCCAGCAGAAGTGGTGGCACAGTGGTGTACAGGGAGTTGCCCTGAGAGTCCTTGAGCACTTTGCATGTCATAACATCAAGGCTATGGGCCTAGTGCTGGTAAATGGGATTAGGTAGGTTAGGTGTTTCTCACATGTCAGTGTAGCCTTGATGGGCCAAAGGGTCTCTTCTGCACTGTGTGATTCTGTGATTGACTCTTGACCCCATGAAGTCTCATGGCATCAGGTCAAACATGGGCAAGGAAACCATGTATTGCCCTCCCTCAGCTGATGAATCAGTGTTCCTACGTGTTGAACATCAGTTGGAGGAAGCACTGAGGGTGGCAAGGGTGCAAAACATACACTTGGTGGGAGACTTCAATGTCCATCCCCAAGAATGGCACCACTACTGACCCAGCTGGCTGAGCCTAACTGACAAACCTGCTAGACTGGGTCTGCGGCAGGTGGTGTTGGAATCAACAAGAGGGAAAAACATACTTGACATCATCCTCACCAACCTGCCTGCTGCAGACGCATCTGTCCATGGCAGTATCGGCAGGAGTCACCACCGCAAAGTCATTGTGGAGATGAAATCCTGCCTTGCTTCGCAATAACCTGCTCACTGATGCCCAGTTTGGGTTTAGCCAGGGCCACTCAGCTCCTGACCTCATTACAGCCTTGGTTCAAACATGGACAAGAGAGCTGAACTCATGAGGTGAAAGTGACTACACTTTACATCGAGGCACCATTTGACTGAGTGTGGCATCAAGGGGCCCTAGCAAAACTGGAGTCAATGGGAATCAGAGGGAAAGCTCTCCGCTGGTTGTAGTCATACCTAGCGCAAAGCAAGATGGTTGAGGTTTTGGAGGTCAGTCATCTTAGCTTCAGGACATCCCTGCAGGAGTCCCTCAGGTTAGTGTCCACGGGCCCAATCATCTTCAGCTGCTTTATCAATGACCTGCCTTCCATCATAAGGTCAGAAGTGGGGATGTTCGCTGATGATTACACAATGTTCAGCACCATTTGCAAATCCTCAGATACTGAAGCAGTCCATGTCCAAATGCAGCAAGACCTGGACAGTAACCAAGCTTGGGCTGACAAGTGGCAGGTAACATTCGCGCCACACAAATGCCATCTCCAACAAGAAAGAATCTAACCATCGCCCCTTGATGTTCAATGCCATTACCATCACTGAATCTTCACTGTCAACATCCTGGGGTTTACCATTGACCAGAAATTGAACTGGACTAGCCATATAAATACTGTGGCTGCAAGAGCAGGTCAGAGGCTAGGGATCGTGCGATGAGTAATTCACTTCCTGACTCCCCAAAGCCTGTCCACCATCTACAAGGCACAAGTCAGGGGTGTGATGGGATACTCCCCACTTGCCTGGATGAGTGCTGCTCCCACAACATTTAAGAAGCTGGACACCATCCAGGACAAAGCAGCCTGGCACCACATCCACAAACATTCATTCCCTCCACCACTGACGCACAGTAGCAGCAGCGTGTACCATCTACAAAATGCACGGGAAGAATTCGCCAAGGATCCTTCGACAGCACCTTCCAAACCCACGACCACTACCATCTAGAAGGACAAGGGCAGCAGATAAATGGGAATATTACCACCTAGAAGTTCCCATCCAAGTCACTCACCATCCTGACTTGGAAATATATCGCCGTTCCTTCACCGTTGCTGAATCAAAGTCCTTGAACTCCCTCCATAACAGCACTCTGGGTGTACCTACACCACATGGACTGCAGTGATTCAAGAAGGCAGCTCACTACCACCTACTCAAGGGCAACTAGGGATGGGCAATAAATGCTGGCCCAGCCAGCGAAGCCAACATCCTGTGAATGAATAAAAAAAAAACTAATTGGGAAAAGAACTAGAGGCAAAAGTGAGTTGTTATGATTCAGGATGTACTGGCTCAAAAAGTGCTAGAAGCAGATTCAATAATAGCTTTCAAAATGAAATTGGATAAATACTCGCAGGGCAATTTTGCACGGGAAAGAGCTGGCACAGGCATGCTGGGACCGACTATGATTCATTGAAGTGAATTTAAACTGGAACGACTATCACAAGCACTCAAAAAACCATTAGAGGAACTGAGTAATGGTACCCAATAAGTACAAATTTTGCGAGTTTATTTTAAAATGAAATATATATAAGAAGAATCACTGTGAAGTTCTTGGGACTAAAACAGTTTTATATTCAGCCAGAGACATTTATAATTAGAACTGCACAAACTATTAAACATGGATCCATTATTATCTCTTCCCAGCAGACTCACTCTGCTGGTACATGTTGTATGGTAGCCTCAAATAGACAAAATGCATAGTACAATTTTCAATACACTGTAACCATCAAACCACAGGGATCTATTTTTTCCTCCCTCTCATTTACAAACATTTTCACCCAAATGTTTCTCTGACGTTCAAGCATTCAACATGAAAACACACTGAGAGTTTGAGTTAGTTCTGTGAAATATTAAATAATGAGAAGTCACATTGTGAGCTGTTAAATACAATATCAGAAACAACAACTTAAGGCATTGTCCAGGTACGGAATACAGACACAAATGACAACACACCCAAACTTAATACAAAATCTAAGCTCACAGTTGTCCAGAAATGGGTGTAAATGTATAACATCAACACAGCACTGTATTTGAAACATAAATGTATTTACCATACATTAATAAATAAAGTACCATTACCTAGTATTTTAAATATTAATCATCCCAGTGGCCACATTTTCCATTAACTTAAACCAATCTTCCAAAGACAATTTATTCACAGTTTTCTAATTTATGAGAATTTATTCTTTTTATTCCTGCATGACATCTTAAAATATTGCTTTTCTGTATAACAGTGAACTGCTGTAGGTTGCCTGCCTTGAAATAAATAGAGAGGGTGACTGTTTTCACAACTAGATATGTCTTTTTGTACTTAGCACAAAGTTTATTTCAAAAATCAATTTTATTTTGTCAGAGCTCCTTTTCGGGTCACTCCTTTTATTTGGGAGAAGGAAAGAGAGTGAGAAATGCCACCATAGAGTTTTCCTACTAGTCCATGTTGAATTATAAGTGGTGTGCAATGTGAAGTGTCTGATTCACTGTAAGTAATATATGGGGAAAGAATTTTTGGTTGGCAGGTTCTCCTGCTCTCACACCCAAAGAGCCAGCAGGGAATGATCACAGCAGCCCCACAGCTATTTAACACTCCAAGGAACATTAATTGGCTGGAGACAGGATTTCTGCCTCTTACTCTGTAGCCCCAGTGATGCCAGCAGCAGCAGTGGCCAGGACTGGAGCTTCAAACAGTCCTCTAAGCCCAGGACCAGGTAATTTCAGGGGTTCTCACAGCAGTGAGGGGAGGTGAGGACCAGAGGGGTATGAGGGTCAGGGTTGGGGTCTTGATGGAGAGGCCAGCAGGATGGGAGCACCTGCAATGGGCAAACATTGGGGTTGGCGCCTGATGTAGAAAGGGGACCTTTGAGAGAGGCACGATCCACCCTTGTCACCCGAAGCCGAGCAGGAAGCGGGCTTTAGGTGGCCAATAAGGGGCCTCAATTGGCCAAGGGTAGACAGGCAAGCCTAGACCTTGCTCACCCCTCCATAAAATTGCAGACATGATGGGGGTAGTTGGGAAGCAACCTGGGGAATTTTACAGGCCCCCACCCACCTACAAACCCACTGGCAGGGGACCGTAAAATTCTGCCCATGGTGCAACATTGAGTATCGTATGTTGTGTGATATAGTGGACACAAACAAAGTCCATGAAAATCCTCTGCGTTTAAGGATGGAAGTTGATGTACTGAATGCTGTGCCATGAAATGATAGAATGATTCAGAGAGCTTTCGCCCTTCTACAGAAAGCTTCTTTAGTCATGTCATTTTTAGGTCTATCACCCCCTCTCAGCCAAGATATTTTTAACTCTTTTAGGGTCAACCAATTAAATTAAATTAACAAATTGAGGGACAAAATAAATACAGCCCCTAAATTAGGGAACGGCAACACCAAAGACAAAATTTAAAAGAAATTTACCAACATCAAACCAAAATGTGATTAAAGGGAGCGATAAAATATCCCAGTCTCTGTGGTGCCCACCAAGCACGGGAGGCCTCAACAGTGCCGGTAGACACCACGTGCTCCCTCTCCAGGGATACCCAGCCATGAACACAGTCGCAGAAGAAGGGCATACAGTCGGGTCAGATGACTTCCTTGATTGCCCACTGCCTGGACCTGTTAATGGCCAACTTGGCCAGGCCCAGGAACAGATTCAGGTCCTCCTCCCTCCTGGCCCCCCTCCGCACTGGGTGATATTTTTACATTGGCTGTATGTTCACCACCATCAGCAACACATCACTTTGTCTCTATGTCTCCAGTGGTAATGGGATCCAACTTTTGCAAGGTCAAAAGGTATAGAAACAAACATGTCTTTCAACAGGGGCAATAGGTACACAGGCACAATAACAAGTGGAGGACAATACTAAGAGGTTACAGATCCCACTATAGCAATAATGACTGAAACCTCTGCATCAGTATAAAAACACCTTCAGTGACTTCTTCAGGAAACTGCAATTCTAGCTTTCTCAAAAGGAAAATTGCAGATAGCTAAGATATTAGATTAACACTAAGTGAAAGATTGGGCTGAATTCTGTCATGGAAACAGATGTGGGTTTGGAGGCGGTGAGGAAGGGGGCAAGGTAAATTCAGACAGTTGCACGCCGGGTCAGCTCTCCGATGCTGTCCCACTTCCGGGTGAGTTTGCCAGGGCCAGGATATTCCATTCATCAGGCGAGCTCGGCGGGAGCGGGCAGGGGCAGTTGGGTACCTGACCACCACCCACGATCGGCTCCGCACTGTCATCTTACGCAGACGGGCCAATTAAGTCCTGCCAGTGAAATATGCGGGTGGTTGAGCGCTACCTGTGCGGGCGGGGGGAGGAGGGAGAGTCAGGTCCAACGCTCTTTCACATATGCACGCAAAAGAGCGCTTCAATCTCCCTGGGGCAGATCCATGCCTCAGGAAGATTGAAGCACTTTTTAAAAAAATAAATAGAAACAATAAAAATTTAATGAAACATCCCCTCACATGACTGTGTCACATGAGTTGGGATATGTTTTTATTTTTCAGAAATTTTTTTATATAATCATTATTTGCTTTATGAAGCCTCATGCCGCTCATGGATGAGGTTTCCCTAAAAAACATAAAGGCCACCCAGCCTATTCACCTGCCTGCCAACCGTTAGGTTGGACGGGCAGTGTTAATTAGTATGTTAATGGCCTTAATAGGCCTTTCAATTATTGGTGGCCACACAGCCAACTCCAGTGCACGCCCACTGAATGAAATATCACGACACAGCGCGATGACATTGGGACACGCGTCCCGATGTCATTACGCATCATTTTACGTTCCAGCGTGTCAGGCCCGCCTCCGCATGCTGAATGGAAAATTCAGCCCTGGGGTGGGGTGACAAGGAATTGACAATCTGCTACATGAAGGCATGCAACCAATTGGACCAAGTCATGCCCACTTAGCAGCCATTTTCAGAACCTGCTGGCACTTTCCTGACATTGGCAAGCCTCCCACCGAGTCCAGAAGGTGGCAGCAACTTGGAGGCAATTCCTGGCAGGAAGCAAAGTGTGCCTCCTCTCACTGGCCCATTGAATGAGCATGAGTGTGAAAAGGCCACAGCAGCAACCAAAACCATTCCGGTGGAGCAGTTTCCCCTTCACAGACTCATGGCCCTAACAACTGAGCCTTCCTTAATCTTATATGTTCAGCAGGCTTCTGATAGCAGCTACATTTTGGAGGGGCCTTCACACTCACCTTTCTGCCTCAGAAATGCCCATCTCGCCTGGTGAGGCTGCCGGCCAGCCAATGCTGCGGGCCCTCTCACTGATCCTCCCACCTCAGGAAGCCATTTGCTGTCCTTAATTGGACAGTGAACACAAAGGTGATCAATAAAGAACCCACCATATGTAAAGTTGCACTGGTGGGTGCCTTGACAACAAACATGGGCTCAGGTTCTACATATGGTCCTGATTTCAGGTTCCCAGCACCGGAAGGAAAACTCAGTCTATTGTCTCTGCACTATGTACAGCAAAATTGTAAACTCTTAAATAATGGGTTTATGATAAATAGATTATAATGGTATGAGACAAATTGGATCAAAAATGATATATTTAACATGATATGTGCAACACTGGCTAAAATTATTTGTACAACAATACCCCATTGTCTTTATTGTCAGGTTCTCTCTTTCTAGAGGAATAGAAAAGACTGCAGCCCATCTGGCTTTTATTTTTAATACTGCTTCACGAATAGATATCATGTAAAACAAAAGCTACTTTATAACTTAATATGTACTAAGTATCACATTATAAGAGTGGAGCTTTGCTATTGGTTCATTGATCATGCATTGATGCATTGTCATTCATCATTCCTAAGAAGGAATTAAATCTTGACCAGGAGAATATCCAAATTTCCCAAGCCCTAATCTTTACATTCCATGTTTTTTGTAAATACACTCCCTGCCCCACTCTCATTTTTACTCTCTCTCTCTCTCTCTCATATACACACCCACAACACACACACATACACAAAAAGTATATGAACATACGAAATAGGAGCAGGCTCGATGGGGCCAAATGGCCTACTTCTGCTCCTATTTCATATGTTTGTATAATTTTAGTTACCACAGTCTAGTAACTTTGTTGTATGTTGTGTTGTGTGTTTTAGCGTTTTTAAGAAAGATATCCTGTGGATAAAAGAATATTCTTTCTGACAATATATTTTATAATATGGTTGTGCAAGAAAGAATCCTTTCAGGGTCTGGCCTCCAGATCTGTGGGTAAACACTGATGCTTACTAGGTACCTCCTCTGCTTGTTCATGACACATTTTGACACCTGGAAAGATTGTATTGAAAATGATTGTAGATATGGGCCAGAATTTTCCGGTTGGCATGTAGGGGCAGGCCCGACACGTAAAATTACGTGCGCTGACGTCAGGCGTGCTTCCTGACATCACCATGCGCCTCACGATATTTCAGAAGGCATGCAGGCTATGAGTTCTGATGCCATTAATTAACGGGCCAGTTAAGGCCCTTGGGATAGCAATTGAGAACCATTTTCAGCGTGTCACACGGGCGCAACGGGCAGGCCACATTTTTAAAAACCTCATACACGGATGGGATAAGAGGGGTGAGTGGACTTGCTAATGTGAGTTGTTAGAACTTTAGTTTTTAAACTTACTGCCACTTGCTTGTGTGAACAGGACAACTTCATTTCACTTCAGAGCTGCTTTGACAGAAAGAACAGGCTGCAGTTCAGGACTCTGGAGGAATCATAACACTTAGGGCCTTCGAGGTATCAGAGAGCCTTCCCTCACCCTGGGAATGGGGATTGTGCTCTCCACTGGAGGTACCTCCTCTGAGGAGGAAGAGAGGGCTAGAAGGGGGACGAGGCCAGGAGTCCATATTCAGCCTCCAGGGAAGCCACCTGTGGGAGGAAAGGCACAGGCACAAGGGGCGCAGGGCCAACAGGAAGTCCAAGGCGGAAGGGGCCACAGAAGACACCACTATCCTGCTTCCAGGGTTTACAGGCGGTGATGCAGCTACCTCAGTATGTCTGAGGAGCAGTGCCGAAGGAGGCTCCGTCTCTCAATGAGTCCAGTTGTGAATGTGAGGATGAGCATGCTCAGGAGAATCCTGAGGGGATAGATGCTGACCCAGGCAACCTCCAGGGAGGCAGGGACACCCAGTGGGCTTTGATCCAATGCTCCTTTAGCTAGCCTACCCAAGATTAACCACCAACACATGCCAGGGCTGCGGGCTCCATACTCAATACCTGAGAGCAACATTTGCCTGGTCAGCAACATTAACTATGTGCCTTTTCAATAAAGCTCAATGATAAACAAGTCAATCATAACATTATGGGTTCCCCTTCACCTGCAGAACTAATGAAGCACCCGGAGGCTTGATGAGAACCAAAACATTTAATGATTGGCAACTTGCATCCAGAAATCAAAGCACATGAAAAGGTATTGAACAGTACACCAACTTAAAAACAAATCAAACGTGGGACAAAATAAAACCACTAGTGATAAGCACATGTCGTGCCTAAGGTGATTTATGTTTATGTTTGCGGGTGCTACGTCTAGGTTCTCCCCCCTTGCTGACACCGGCATTGGAGACAGCCTGCTCACTCTGCTGTCCTGATGGCCTTGATGACCTTGGCAGGCGTCCTCTGGCCCATGGAGCCTGTGCTAGCCCCGCCTGGGAGGGAGCGGCCAGTGGCATGGCTGGCATTTCCCCAGTCGCCACAGACTCATCAGACACCACAGTCACTGGCAGAAGAGTGGAGGAGCTGCTGCCATCATCCAGAGAGCCTTGAAAGGAGCCTGCAGAAATGACAGACAGCTCGTGTGCCAACGTGGGGTCACTTTGGACCTCCCTGCTCACCATTGATGAATGCGTACCTAGCTGGATACTGGGTGCCCAATCCATCTCCCACACTGACACTGACCACCTGAGGTCAATGCCGCTGTGAGGACTTGCAGGTCCGAGCGCGTCGCCAGGAAGCCCTGATTGATCTCCTATTCTCCACGAGAGTCACCACTCTCTCCATGGAGAGTGCGCTCAGCCATGAGGCTCATTGCATTGCTCATGCTCCGCATGGACTCCTCCATCACGGAGACCATGGCACACATTTTCTCATGTATCTCCGCCAGACCCTGCTGGACCTTTAGCATCTGCTGCCTCAGGGATAACTCCAGTGGCACATCATCAGCCACTGACTAAGCATGTTCCTGGTCCTTATCATTTCTCTGACTGCCGGCGCCCTGGGCACTCTCTGCCTCCGCCTGCACCTCAAGCGAGCATGAATTACCCTCACTGCTGTGCACCAAGATATTAGCCGATGATCTTATCCCCACCAAGGTGGTGGTATCTGCACTGGTGCCTGCCTGGCTGAGAGAGTGTGACATTGGTGCATTAATGTCTTCTGTGCCCTCAGGGGTCAGTGGCAGTCGCTCTGCCTCCTGAGTCCGTGCATGCTCTGGTGAGGCTGAAAGGAAGAACAAGGACGTTTGATTAGTAGAAGTCATTACACTGTTAATGTGCATGCCTGGCACCCGGATCAGGATGCACTCCTCCTTCCATTATCAATGGGCATCCAATGTTGGAGGCTGAAATCAATACACAGTCAACAGTGGAATGTTTGCACTGACAGACATTGTGACCTCCGTGCATGGCACTCTTACCTCCCAGTGGCACCCCAACCTCACCGCGGCCTGTTGACCTGGACACATGGCACCTCTCCAGCTCGAGAGCCTCCTGCTCATATCTGGTGATGATGAGAAGGTGGGGCTGTCCTCCACCAGTCTGCAGCCGCTCTGCATTATTGTGTGCTGTCTTCTCCTGAAAGGAGAGAAGAGCATTGATTAGCCCACCCTGTAACTGCATCGCCACTGCAGCCTTGCCACCCCCACCTGAGTGAAACATTGCAGGGCTCAGCTGATTCGTGACCATGGAGCCACCATATACTCATTCTAAGCTGCCAGAGCTGACCCCCTTGCCCAGATGCTGCCTCCATCACATTTTCCATTCACACTCTAAGATCTTCCAAACCCACAACCACTACCACCTAGAAAGACAAGGGCAGCAGATAGATGAGTACACCGCCAGCGGGAAGTTCTCCTCCAAGTCACTCAGCATCCTGACTTTGAAACGTATCACCATCCCTTCACTGTCGCTAGGTCAAAATCCTGGAACTCGCCCCCAAACAGCACTGTGGGTGTTCCTGCACCACACACAGTGGATCCAAAAGGCAGCTCAACACCGCCTTCTCATGGGCAACTAGAGATGGGCAATAAATGGCCTACCTGGCGAAGGCCACATCCCGTGAATGAATGAATACAAAAACAAAATTCTGAGTTGTTGGGGGTGGGGGGCAACCTAACTGCTGTGCTAAGTGACCCATGCCAACTCACCCTTCCCCATCGCAAGAGGTCATTAAACAGCTTGCGGCACTGCACCCAAGTGCATCTCACCACATCGTGGGAGCTGACCCATTCTGCCACCTCCTCCTAGGCACTTTAGTAATGTAGGGGGGGCCTCCTCCTCCTGTCCCTTGGCACCAGGATCTTGCGGCATGCCGCCACCTCCTCGTGGCACACATCCAAAATCCTTGGGGCCGACTGCCCCACCGACCTGCCCTCCCACCTAGCCTGCTCTCCAAGGACGCTATCCAACATCCTCCTGTCCGACATCAGTGGCAGCCTGTGGATGGTTGCCTGAGCTGTTTTTGAATAGGCTGCCGGGTCGCCTTTGGACCCGACGGTTATTGGCCTCCCGCCCCCGCCCACCCCTTCCCGCTGATCTCGGGAGCCACGATTTACGTTATTTAATTGGCCTGCCTGCGTAAAATGGTGGCACAGGGCCGATTGTGGGTGGCAATTGGCTCCGCCCCCACCCGCGCCCAGCCCACCCACCATAGGTAAAATCCTGGCTGTGGTATTGTTTTCAAAATTTAGTGGAGCAAAAGAAAGCAGAAGTATGGAAGTGGTTATTGGATATTTGGTAGCCTCTATCTTGACATAGTTTGCTGATAGATTTTCCTCATTATCAAAAATATTTAGCACACCAAAGTTTAAAACTGTGATTCCATTTATTTTAAAAAGGAAGCTCTTAAAGGAAAAATCACAAAGATCTAAAACATTTGTTTAAATAACATGGGGGGAGATATTGCTTAAGTATATGTCTTACATTATGTAAATTGGGTGTAACAATCCTTTGAATATTTGCTGTATTGTGAATGTTTCAAGTGTTTTGCTTCTGTAAAACTGTACTGTTTTGGTACCATGACTTAAATTCCAATGCAATGACCTGTCAAGTTGCCTTGGACTGCAAGCTATATTTTGACACAACATTCATTAAACCACATTATTAGATGTGCTTATATGCTGTATTTTTGAAAACAAACTACAGGTTGCCACGTATGTGAATGAAGCATTTTGGTACGTCCCACCGATAAACTGGCAACAAATTGGTTGTGAAAACTCTGATTTCATTGTATGAAGAATTCTGCGAGTGGCTGTTTGTACAATGAAAACTCAGTCTGCACAGGTGACATTTATCTCAGCCTACAGACTGTTATGACCAGGTGAGAAAGGGAGAAGTGGGTCCCATCTACTCAACCTCCTCAGCTGGTCACAACAAAGTTTAAGTTTCTTATTCACGAGGATATGCCTTTTCCAAATCAGAATGTATATAATTATTCAAGCTGTGAGCAATAAGGAGCCAATGAAACAAGGTGTTTTTGAGTCAAAGAAAGAGCAAATTTATTAACCATTAAACCCAAGAAAAATAATAAAAATGAGACATTAGGCATACACACACACACACACATACACACACATACACATATCATAGATGAGGAGAGTTAGAGTTCAACAAAAAAAAGGTTTAAGAATATATGTCAAGTGTCCTTTGATTGTCCTTGAGGTGTAGATTTTAAACGCTGTGGCTCATTTAGGTTAGCTGGTTTCTTAGATTTGGTCAGATGTAGAAGATGCTGCAATTATTATAAGACCTTGGTTCGCTGACAGATTTCTGGTAGAGTTGGCTTCTCAAACTGGGCTACATGCTTATTCGAAAAGAGAGAGAGGGAGAGGGAGCAGCTTTCAGCCTACTGAAGGCTTTTTTGGCATGCTTGTGTCACTTGCAATTTCTCTCTGGTGGCCAGGCAGCAATGCTTTGAAATACTTCACCCATTGTGTATTTCTAGGAGGTTTTGGGTGGGTTTGTCTGTGGCAGCATTGTTTCAATATGCAGGACTTTGCATTTTAATGCCTCTTCCTTGGACAGGTATAAATTTCAATGGGTGCCTGGATTATCGGAAATGTCTCTCTCTTCAAACACCCCTGAGGGTGATCTGTTTGTTTCCCACCTCCACCTTGGAATATGGCCTTGCATTTTTAAGCAGCTTGCTCTGTCTCAGTTCAAACAGCCTCAGTTCAAAAGGTCAGTTGAAAGTTGAAAAATCATATTTTCAAAAATAAAGGGACATAGCCTTGTGACAAGACAAATTAGTCCTTGTCATATACTTAATACTTATCTTAACAGTTAAATTTCATTTACAATTCTGTATTACATGCCTGAAATTCAGATTCATAATGTCCCTGAACTTCCTCGGAGTGGCAATCAGCAATTTTTTTCTATCATTTCTCACCTGACCTTCTGACTCAGGCTGGGCAAGATTCAGGCATTGCAGCGCATCCCCAGAGCCTGGTGTCAAAATGCAGCTGAGTCGAAGGGATGGAGGCCACACCCTCTTCTTTACGGCACTAGCTGCTACAGATCAGGTAAGTTTAAAGGTCCATTGAAATTTAAAGGCCCTTGAAGGCTAGGGAGAAGGTAAGTGTCTAATGATAGGATTTTGGGGATGGGGGGAATTGGAGGTGGGGAATCAGAAGTTGGAGGTGATCGGAGGTTGTGGGGGCTTGGAGAATGAGGGGGATCGGAGGGTGGATTGGAGGGGGGAGGTCAGGCAGGTCGGAGGTCAGCGGATCGGAGGTTAGGCCTCGGGTGCAGCCTGGTGGGGTGGTGGGGTGCAGGTATTCAGGCCTTTGTGAGCGGGGGTGGTGGTTATACATCGGGTTGAGTCAGGTCCAGCCTGGCCGGTGTGGGCAGGTTGTCAAGCTTCAATTGGGGTGGGGGGGTGGTGTGTGGGGGTGTTGGGTTGAGTGGGTCGGGCCATGGAGGGGTGTGGGGAGAGGGTGTCAGGATTCAGGGGAGGGGCCGGGTTGGGCCTCAGGTTGAGTTGGGTTAGGCCTATGGGGGCATGGGTGGGGAGGTTGTCAGACCTTGGCAAGAGGGGGCGTGGAGTCAGGCCTCAGGTCGGGTTGGGGCACATCGGGCCTGGGGGATTTTAGGGGGAGGGTGTTGGGACTCGGGAGTCAGTGTGGGTGATGGTCAGGCCTCAGGTTGAGTTGGGTCGGGCCTGGGAGGACGAGGTGGGGTTGAGAGTTGGGCCTGGCAGGGGTGGGGGGAATCCTGTAGGGTGGTATAGTCGTGTGTTGGAGGAGACCCCTAGGGGGTCCAGGGGATGGGGATGCACCATAGGCGGAAGGTTAGTCAGGGGGGTGGGGCAGACCCTTGGGGAGTCAGGGATGTGAGGGGGAAGCCCGTGGGGGGGCGTTAGTTCAGTGGGTGGTGGGGAGAGTCCTGAGTAGTGTGGGTCTGGGTCTGTACAATGGGCCCATACAACCACCCAGAAGTGTTTTTAATCCTTCTAACTTTTTCTGGGTAACTATTGATGTAACCCAGTTGGAATATGTGAAAGGAAGATTGCTACTCTTTTCATGCTATATATTCTTTCAGTCCCTGCATAAACAACCATGGACACCATTTATGCATCATAAGAATGCTTCGCTTTCTCGGTTTATCATTATGTAAGAACTGAAAAAGAAATTTACTGTTCCTTAGTTCCCTAACATCATGGTTTGCTTTCACCGTAATTACCCAGACACTGCTCAGAAGATACATACATAGAAAACGCTTGTTACTGATGAGATGGTTTGCAAAGTCAGGGATATGCTTATGTGGCAATTACATAATCACACCCACTATTTTGTTAAATTCACTAATGGGATGTTAATGTTCCTGCTAAAGCCAGTATTTATTGCCCATTGCAAATTGCAGTTGACTCGTTGGTGGTGAAGCACCATTTTGAACCACAGCAGTCCATGTGGTGAAGGTAACCCCAAAAGGGAATGATAGCATAGTGATATAATACTGGAATAATTACTCCAGAAGACTGGAAAATGATCTGGTGTCATGAGTTTAACTACCACCAAGGTAGATGGGGAATTTAAATTCAATTTATTAAATCAATTTTTTTTCAATGTTCGTGTCAGAAATGGTGACCATGTAACAGCTGGGTTGTTATAAAAGCCCATCGGTTCACTAATATCCTTTAGGGAAGGAGGTCTGCACTCTTTGCCCAGTCAGGCCTACAGCCAGAATCGTCTGCTCCCATTGGTGGCGGGCATCATGGCAGGTGGGGTGGAGGGGGAGTTCAGCGGGAGGGCGGAAACCAGTTTGACGCCAGCATGAAATCACAGCGAGACCATCCGATGGTGTCCGCCATGGCGGATCGCGAATCTTGCTGGAAGTCGGCGTGATCCCAATTTGTAATGGGATGCTAAGTAAGGCCCAACTGGAATTGACCCTCCATACTCAATTTACAGTTATGTGGTGGGAAAACACACTGGCCCAGAACACATTTGGACAAGTATGACGTGCAGAAGTTGGGACTTACCATTAGGTCCTTGTTCACATGGTGGACATTTGAGAAGAGGACCCCACAGCTGCCAGACCCTGGAGAAACACGTGCATCACATGCTGGGTGGATTCGGGTGGACCTGGCTCTGCCGCGAAGCAGCTCTTGGAAGGTAGGAGGCCTCCACTCAGCTACTTTGACTTCATTGAGGCTTCAGAACTTCACAGACTTCACCATGGGCTGGTAGGGATGATTGACGAAGTGGTGGATGGTGGGGGGGGTAGGGGGGTAGCGGAAGGTCTAGGTGTGAGTGGTAGAGGAAGGTATGCCAAGGGAGGGGGTGGGTTGTCAGGGGGTGTGTGAGATTGGGAGGGGGGATGAAGGTGTCAGGGGCAGGGGTGAAATTGGGAGGGGGGACAAAGGTGTCAAGTGGGGGCGAGGTTGGGAAGGAGAAGGAGGGTGTCCTGGGGGAGGAGGGAGTACAGGGGAGGAGGCAGTATAGGGGGGGAAGGGAGATCAGAAGGGGGAAGATGTCTGGTGGGAGGGGGAAGTAAGGTCGGAGGAAGGAGTAAGGGAGGAGTCGTGGAGTTAGTGACTGTCTCCAGAGCGTGAACTCAGGGTGGGTGTGGTAGAAGGGAATGGTGAGTATGAGAGAGGGCAGAGGGGGCCAGCAGGGTAGGAGGGTGAGGGTACATCAGTCCCAGTAGGAGGGGCAGTGAAGGTGGTTAGTGGGAACACGGAGGCAGACACAGACTGTGGTGGTGGGAAGGAGGTCAAGGGGGGGTCAGTGTGGATGGGAGTGGAAGGTAGGGAACGTGCATATTCACCTGGACTACCTGGAATGACAAAGTCTTTGACTGTAGCGTAACGGTGGGGAGGTCAAATGATGCTAAGGGCTTGACTGTGATGGGGGGAAAGGACATTGTTGAATGGGGAAGGAGAAAAGATGAGGGACCTCACGAGAAACTTGACTACAGCCATGTTTGTCAAATCGAAAGTGAGGGGAGCCTCATGTTGGACAGACACAGGTACTGCATGGGAGTGTGACCAATGGGTGGGTGTAGGTACAGGTCGGCTCAGATGGACAACTGAAAGAGAGCCCCAGCAGGCAGCATTGAAAATGCTCAGGACATTGAGGTGAGCGTGATGGGGGAAGGATCCACGTGTGTGGGAGAGAGCTTGCACGAAGCTCTGAAAGACCCACACACACTTCTCCCTCCAGAATCACTCGTGGTTTAGCTGTGCGGTAGTGGGGTAGTAGAGAGGTGGTGGATGCAGTGGCAGGACTCGCAAAGCCTGTAAATGATGCGGAATGACACTATTCCACGTTATTTAGTGTAAGTGAATATATTTTCAGATTATAAAGTATGCATCCATCCAAACACTTCTGATAAGGATTTCTTAACATTTCTCAGCCTTCCACTTCTTCAAGGTGCTGCTCTGATCTAGGTCCCACTAAGGTGTGTGTCTCTGTGCTGGTGGAGGTTGTGGGTAAGCACTGTGACAGGTCTTCCAGGATGCTTATTTCCAGCTCTTCAATGGAGGAGGGGTCCTCTTGGCTGGAGGTGAGGACCTGGATGGAGCTGAGGGACTGGCTGGCTGAGGGTGTTGGACACTTGGCAGATTTCCCTGTAAACCAAAGTAGAGATAATTAGTGTTTGTCAGCAGAGTCAAAAGCAGGAGAGAGAGCACTCACACTTGCTTTGATAAAGTGACGATGTGGTGTAGGATCTTCATGTGGGTGTTCGTCACCGATCTCACCGTTGCCATAGGCAGGGTCCACATCCTCACCAGTCAGCGCAATGACACACTCCTCAAGTGAGGGGCTTAATGTGGGCCACTCCACCCCAAATCTGGGACCTCTCCCTCTTGTTGTGAGCCAGCTTCTCCTGCATGAAAATAGTTGGAGAGAGTGAGCAGGACACATGGCACTGCTTAGAATGTTTGTGTAGTTAACGAAGCCATGGATGGGATGAGGATGCAAGCCCCAGAGGATATGAGCCTGATGGAGATGTGAGGGTGTGTGTGAGAGTTAGTGGTGTTGTCCCTTCAGGTGTGAGATCACTGTGGATGTGTGATGTGTTTGTCAGTGTGTGAGCTGAGAGTGATAAGGTGGTTGACTTACCCTGGAGGAATGGATGAGAGCATTCATCCTCTTCCGGCACTGGATGGCTGACCTCCTCTGTGCTCCAGTGGCGCTGACCATCACTGCCACCACCTCCCAGGCCGGATTGGTGACTCTGGTGGATCTCCTGTGGCCATAGTGGGTTAGAGGACATCATGGTGTCCTTCCACTGTGTCCAGCAGGCGCCCCAGGGAGCCATCACTAAATTTGGGGTCTGCTGTCACCTTTGCTTTTGGGGCCATCTGTCACCTGGAGCAGTCCTGGTCTGTAGACATAAAGTGGGCTGCACTCTGATGTGTTTTAAAAATGGCACCAGAGCAAGGACGTGCTAAAGTCACAGTGTGGTGGGCAAATCCAAGCCTGCCAGCCAGCGATCCGGCGTGTTTCCCATGAAGGGGGCGAATACAGAGTGAAAATCCCTCATTGCAGCTGGTAGGTAAAACATCTTTTTTCACGCCCGCTACTGCACTTCGTGCAAATTGGGAATGATTCCTCCCTAGATGTGACTCTAGAACCACAGCAATATGGTTAACTCTTAACCACCATTCAGTTATATCAAACCACTATGATGAAGTCCAATAAAAATAATATTGGCAATCTACTGTCATGAAAAGACAAACCCAGCTCAGCTGAACCTGGAAAGTCCTTCTCAGTAACATTTTGGAACTTATGTCATATTGGGGGAGCTATTTCACAGAGTAGTTAAGCAACAGGCTAATATATTCATACTCACCGAATCATGCTTTACAGACAAGTTCCCAAACACCTCCATCATTATTCATGAATATGTTCCTGGATAAACCCAGCAAAGGTAGCACTGGTTGAAGTCATACCTAGCACAAAAGAAGATGGTTGTGGTTGTCAGAGGCCAATCATCTCAGCCCCAGTGCATTACTACAGGTGTTCCTCAGGATAGTGTCCTAGGTCCAATTATATTCAGGTGCTTGATCAATGACCTTTCCTCCATCATACGGTCACAAATTATTTGTTTGCTGATAATTGCACAATGTTCTGTTCTATTTGTGACACCTCAAATAATGACACAGTGTGCATCTGCATGCAGCAAGTGCTGGATTTCATTCAGGCTTGGACTGACAAGTGGCAATAACATTCATGCCGCCAAAGTGTCAGGCAATGACCACCTCAAAGTAGAGAGAATCTTAAATCCCCTTGATATTCAATGGCATTACCATCACTGAGTCTCCCACCATCAACATCCTGGTGGTCACAATTGACCAGAAACTTAACTAGACCAGCCATATAAATACTGTGGTTACAACAGCAGGGGCTCTGAGCCTGGGAATTCTCATGAATAACTCACCTTGTTACTTCCAAATACCTTTCTACCATCTACAAGCCACAGTTTAAGAGTGGTGGAATACTCCCAACTTGCCTAGATAAGTGCGACACTCAAGAAGCTGGATGTTATCCACAAGAAAGCAACCCATTTGATGGTGCCCTATCCACCACCTCAAATATTCTTACCCTCCACCACCTGTACATAGGGCAGCTGTATGTATCATATACAAGATGTCCTGCAGTACCTCGCCAAGGCCCCCAATTTAGTACCTTCCAAATTCACTACCTTCACCACCTAGAAGAATAAGAGCAGCAGGCACATGGGGAAACCATCACCTGCAAATTCCCTCCAGGTCTTACACCATCCTGATTTGGAACCATTGTATGTCACCATTCCTTCACTGTCGTTGGGTCAAAATCCTGGAATTCCCTCTCTAGCTTCATCGTGGCTGTACCTAGCCCACACAGACTTCAGCAGTTTTAGAAGGCTCAGCCCCCAGCTTCTCAAGGACAAATAAGAATGGGGAACAAATGCTGGCCTTGCCAGCAATGCCCAGATCCCATGAACAAATTAAAAAATGAACAGCGCTGTTAGGCAGGAAGTTCCTGGGTCCTCTGACCTCTGAAATAAGCACAGTGTCAGTAACTAAGCTGGTGGCTGCAATTGTGAAATAAAGTGGCAGTGCTGTGTCTTCATCATCACTGTCTTCTTGCTGTTCCTGCACTTGTTGGGCATTAGAAAAAAGAAAGGCACAAGGGTAAGGTTGTGGCGTGGGAATGTGAGGGTGGTGGGGGTGTGTGTTTGGTGGGGTTGGGGAGTTATAAGTAAAAGCTGCATGCTTACACCACCTGCAGCTTATAAATCAGAAGAGAGTTTGGGACAAGGGGTAAAGGGAATGTGAAAAGGAAGATTAGGTATGAAGATACCGTTGTCTTTGATGGCCAGCATCATCATCTCCATGGAGCTCAGGATATGTAAGCACATCTTTCCTCCTCTGGTTAGCTGCATCCAGTTGTGCACCATTTTGTTCTGCAAGAGAGCACATGTATCAAAAGGGACAACGAGCTATGGAATTGAACGCAATGTATCAAGCAGTTTGAGCAGCAGGAGACAGAGTAGGGATAATGGACAGTAATTTTCATTGGTAGGAAGTGGCTCGTGGTCTCCTACAATGATCTGAGTTGTGTCCTCAACTATTCAGTATATTTAACAATGATTTAGATGAAGGACTAGAAAGCCACATGTTCTAATTTTCTAATAACCGCTAAGGTAGGCAATGTTGTAAGCAGTGTAGATGGAAACATGAGGTTACAAAGAGATATTGATAGGATAATTGAATGTGCAAAATTATGGCAAATGAATTTCAATGTCAGAAAATGCGAGGTCATCCATTTTAGACCTAAAAAGGATAAAACAGAGTACTTTCTAAATGGTGGAAAGGTAGAAACAGTGATGTTTCAAGTATCTTCAAAGAGACTTGGGGTGCCCAGTACATAGATTATATAGATTATTAAACTGTCATGAACAAGTACAGAAAATCAAAGGAATGGAATGCTGGCTTTTATATCTAGAGGATTTTCATACAAGGGGGTAGAGTTCATGCTTAAGCTATAAGTAGCCCTGGTTAGACCACACCTGGAATACTGTGAGCATTTCTGGGCATCACACCTTAGGAAGGATAAATTCACCTTGGAGAGAGTGTGTAGGTTTTCCAAAATGATGCCTGGACTCCAGGGGCCGTATTTCCATCATGGAGGTGGTGCCAGCAGGTGAGATTTTCATCTGGACTAGGTGGGGAGGGCCTGGAGTTCGGCCTGCTGTGGGCGGCTCAATGACAAAGTGGCCAGATTAAAAGTCCTGCCTTCATTTGCAGGGACATTAGTCCAGCTCTGATGATCAGCTTAAAGCCTCCCCCATCCTTATCACCTTACCTCCCCACCTCCCCAACACCTTTCACTTCTTCAATCCCTTCACCCCCTCTTATCCCTATACCCCTTTACACCTTCACCCCTCACCCTCCTCACCCCCCCTCACTCTGCTTAGCCCCTGCCCTTTTACCCTTTCATCACCTGTATCTTCCTTTCGCCTCCTTCATCCCCCTACCCCCTAAGCCCCTTCACCCCCTATCACCCTCATCCCCTCACTCCACATCACCAACTTCACCTTCCCTTCATCCCTCACTCTCTTCAACCCCCATCCCCTCACCCCCTTCACCTCCTTCAGCTTCTCACTCCCTTCACCTCCATCCCTTCACTCTTCAACCCACTCACCCAATATCCACTTTATAAACATAATTCATGAGTACTATAAATATATTTTCAATTCTTTGCAAAGGTCATGATTATGTCAAAATAAATGAAAATTATTTGAATGGTCACTTGAAAGACAGTTTTCCTCTTAGAAGCTCATAAATCTGTCAAAATAAATAAACTCATATTCTCCAGCACAGCTGAATCCACTTGTGCCTTTGAAGACAGCCAAAAGCTCAGATATCTGTCCAAGCTTTCAAACAGCCAAACAAATGCCTAAGTGGTTCTGTAAAGAATGAATGAAAACCAAGGGAAACATTTAAACAATTAGCTACTGATTTCACATTGAGCAACGTTATCCATATTGTACTGTGCAGAATAGCACTTTGTCCAGTGGATGATCCATTTTAATGCACCTGAGGACTTTTCCATATTTATAATATTGTTCTTTCACTAGCTTGCTAGTTGTCAGAAGGAATAACCTGGAAATTACTTCATTTAATTGTAACTTTTCTTTTCTAATCACAGCACTGTCATCACATCAGAATTCCTTGATGAACTGTAAAGGGGGCAACACCATTTTCACTCACCTGTTACACACTTCAAATCCACGGGAATTCACAACTCTAATCACTAGGTGTGATTTAGAAAGGCTTCCAAAACGTGATTGCCTTCATAAAAAGCACAGATATTCTGCAATATTCACCTCCAGAATGGTGCTGGCAACTTCTAAACATCAGCAAACTCACCCCTTTCCCGCAAGGCCGAAAATAGCCGGAGAGAGAAATGGGGACAGGATGTCCAGATCCTCGCCCTGGCTGTCATTTTTCTCTCGTGCCCAACTTCGTGCGGTCCCGAAACAGGATCAGCCTTAAATCCAGCCCATATCAGATTACAAGGGGAGGTTACATAAACTAGGGTTGCATTCCCTGGAATTAAAAAAGTTAACCATTGATTTGCTTGAAGTTTTCAAGCTATTAAGACAGGGTGGAGAGAGAGAGAGAAACTATTTCTGTTGGTTGGGGAGCCGAGGACTAGAAGGCATAGTCTAAAAATTCGAGTCAGACCTTTCAGGAGTGAAATTAGGAAACACCTCAACACACAAAGGGTGGTGGAAGTTTGGAACTCTCCTCCTCAAATGGTAACTGATGCTAAATCATTTTTAAATTTTACATCTTTGATTGAAAGACTGTTCTTATCCAAGGGTATTAAGGGATGTGGGGCAAAAGCTCCATACATTGTGTTAGTGTGCAGATCAGCCATGGTCTCATTGCAGAGTGGAACAAACTTGAAGAGCTAAATTACCTACTCCTGCTCCCATGTTCCTATATCCAGGTCCTCAGGGCTTGACTGCTGCAATTTTCTGTGGTGTTTATCAGCTCCCACAGCCTTCTGAGTATTGTCTGAGGGGCCTCCTGGCCCCTCCAAGGATGCAGGGCATCTCTCCTCCCCTCTACTTCCTACAACAAGGCCTCCAAGTGCAGTATCTGAAAACTGGTTCCCTTCTCTCCCAAGCTGTACTATTCTTGTGCCTTTCCTAAATCAGGCTGAGTTATAGAACAACTTACAGCACCTGCTTGAGTCACTGTGCATCTCCCCCTTAAGAGTTACAGGCTAGTTTTAGATAGTGCAGGCTCACTTTAACTGATGCTGGCTTGCATGATTTTGAGCCCCTTGCCCCACTCAATTAGTACAGTTAGTGCTGGCTGCACACTGTATTCATGTTAATCAACAGAAAGCTCAAAGCTGGCATGCTGCCTGTATCACACTGAACGGGTGTACGTTAATTCCACATAATGACCTCGTCTATTTTTGGCAGCTATCCAATTTAAGCCCTCATTGATTTTGCACAAATGCAAAACAAAAAATGATTGAATATAATCCTGTGGACTTATGTTTTGTTTGTACATTTGTTTGATAAAAGACTCAGCTTAATATTTACATGTAAATGTGGGACCAAGTAATGAAAAGGTGTATTTACTTATTCTATGCAAAAGATGAAAACAGATTTTGTGCATCCATGACTCACTGCACGTACCACTTCAAGTTTTGCTTGCTATCCATCTTAACACAAATTATAGTTCTTAGTTATCTGTGAATCGGTTTGCTTATCAACAGCTCATGTGGTAACCTCCCCTATAATACCTTTGCTTATTCACTTTCACTTCATTAATAAAGGATAAAAAATACCCTCATTGCAATACACCCCTAGCCAATGACACTTTTTGTACGGTGTTGAAAGCTGATATTATTGAGCAGGTTGTCTTAATTTTAATTTTTTACACATATAATTATTTTACGTTTTGTGATACACTTTCGCTGATTCAGTCCAGAAAACCCCAATCTAACAATGAGACCATGTAATGCTGTGCAAACAGCCTGCCCCCATTACAGTACTGAAACACATCTCATCAAAGTTACACTGACAAAATAGGTGAATGTAGCAAAAGTAAACTATCCCTCCCCACCCATTTTGACCTATCGACAGCCTTTGACATGGTTGACCACACTATCATTTTCCAATACCTCTCCACTGTTGTTCAGCTGAGTGGGACTCCTCTCACCTGGTTCCATTCTTAACTACCTACTCGTAACCAGAGAATTACTTGCAATGACCTCTCTTGCTGCTCCTGCACCGTTACCAGTAGTTTCCCTCCAAGACCTATCTCTGGCCCCTTCCTGTTTCTCATCTACATGACGTCGCCAAGGGGCAGCAACTGAAAGCATGGCATTTGTTTTCAAATGTACATTGATGACACCCAGTTTTACCTCACCACCGCCTCGCTCAACTGTTGCTGAATTATCAGACTACTTATCCCACATCCAGTAATTTCTTCCTATTGAATATAGGGAAGACTGAAGCCATTGTTTTTGGTCCCTGCTCCAAACTCGATTGTTTAGCTACTGAATCTATCCTATTCCCTGGCAACATTCTGAAATTAAGCCAGTCTGTTTGCAACTTTGGTGTCACATTTGACCCTGAGATGTGCTCCCGACCTCATATTGAGATATCACTCGGACTGCCTGTTTCCACCTCCGTCACACCGCCCAGCTTTGTCCCTGTCTCAGCTCGTACATTGCTGAAACCCTCATTCACGCCTTTGTTACCTCTACACTCAACTATTCCAATGCACTTCTGGCTCATCTCCAGCATTGTACCCTCCATAAACTAGAGGTGGTCCAAAACTCTGCTGCCCATGTTTTAACTTGATCTCCTATCACCCCTGTGCTCACTGACCTACATTGGCTCCCAGTCAAGCAATTTCTTGGTTTAAAATTCTCATCCTTGTTTTCAAATGCCTCCATGGACTTAACCCTTTCTATTTCTATAATCTCTTTCAGCCCCACACCCCTTCAAGACAACCTGCACTCCTCTAATTCTGGTCACTTATGCATCCCTGATTTTAATCACTCCACCATTGGCGTCTACATCTTAAACTCTAGAATACACTTCCTTCACCTCTATGCCTGTCACTTTACTCCTTTAACCCTATTTCTTTGACCAAACTTTTGGTTATCTGACCTTGTATCTCTTTGTGTCGCTCTGTGTCATGCATTGTTTTTTATTCACCTTGGGAAGATTTATTAGATTAAAGGCACTCAATAAGTTGCTGTTGTAACCCTTACCAGAACGAGAATTATTTGATAACTTTAAGGCGAAGCAAGTTTCAAATTATTCAAATTTATAGGAGTAAATTTAACCCAACGTGCCCAGCAGGTAACAGGCAGGTTTGGGTCAGCCATCCTTGACTGACTTACTCTCCAGTGAAACCTTTTATTGCAGAGAAAGCTAGATTAAAATAACACCTCATGTGTGACTAAGGTGACAAAAATTAAATGCATTTTAATTCTCTGCTGAATAGCTGAGCCATACAAACTGGAAAAGTGTAAGCTTTGTGCGAGCTTTGTCTGCTCTGTGCTAGGACTGCTGGAGTTAGTAAATGCATTGCAATTGAATTTGGCACACCCTCAGTTAGAGAGATGGAAATCAGCTAGGATTCCCGCTCCTGATCATTATCTAGCAATTCCTGCTGGAAGCGCAAGTACATAGATGTCAGGTGAGGCCAGGGTCGGGTTGCTTGTGGTGTTTCTCAATTGCTAACACTCATTTTCAAGACTAGAACATCAATAATGGCCACCTAGTGCTCCTGGAGTTGTATCCTAGCAAAATTTAATCCCTGCAGAATAACAGGGAAGGCAGGAAATAGTTGAGAAAACAAGTTTGACAGCAAGCTCTTCTCATTCCATTCTAATGTCAATTATCAACAGCTCCAAAATTCTGCGTCATGTCAAGGCCAATTTCTGTGGCAAGCCCAACTACATTTTTTGGCATGAGAACATTCAATCTAGTGTCAAGTCTGCCTAGAGTTTGGATATCTTATTATAATGACTATTTCAAACAAATTATTTTAGAACAGTGTTGAACTAATGGTTTTTGCTTAGAAAAAAATGGGCATTTTGAACTGTTTAAAAGAAGTTGACTGGGCATGACCTTTAAGTCCACAGCTGTTTACAGTGAGAGCACAAATACCTTATGAAACTGGACTCTGCCTCTGTAAAGAATAAATCCATAGTTGATTAAGAAGCTAAGAACAATAAAATTTGAACAACAAGTTTAACAATCTATTTCACCCTGCTACTATGCAGTGGCTATGCAAGTGGAGTTTTCTACTAACAGGATGCTGTCAAAAAGACATTCAGCCTACCACACAATTGAGCAATGTCATGTCTGAATTTTAGTGCAGGTGCAATGTCACATAGGTAGGCTATACGTCACAACGATTGGCTGATTGAATCAAACAGCATGTTTCTTCAGTTCTTCATAATAGGCAGAGTACAGACCATACTCAACCAAACCCAAAACAAAACATCTACTGTTAGATGTGATTCCGTGATTGGGCAGCACTTGCTGAATAATCTTGAGTGCACCAAGAGTTACACTAACAAACAATTAAAATAATCAGTCAAGCTCATAATGCGGCTCATTTATGCTAGCTAGAAGCAACATAATTCATATGCAGGGACCTGGTCTCTGTAAACAGAAGAAATATTTTCAACTTTTGTGCCTTTTTTGAATTACCCAGTATTTCCCCATTGCTTCCTCCATGGCAAAGCCACACCAATTAGAGTTGACTTGCCAACCAATCAATCCCTTTTCTCCTATAGTATAAATTGTTTGAAATTTGACATTCTTGCATTTGTCCTGATGAGTGCAAGATGAAAAGTTTCAGCAACATGTGTCTCTCTTTGCAGCATTAAACAATAGGGCTAGATAATCTGCATGCATTTAAACTTTACATATTTTCCAAGTGAACTACATGAGTTTTAAAATTGCATATCAATAGGAATGAGAACATTTGTGCCATTTGGCATAGAATATTTGAACCCCTCCAATGCCAGGAAGGTCCCAGCAGAGTCCTTCCCATCGTAATAGACCCCCAATAAGTAATTATTGGTTACCCACTGCTGCTTGATGAGCAACTTCTGTGGTTCATCCACCTCTGGCAAGAGCATCCCAAGGTGGGAACATGTTCAGCCATCAACCTGATCTGAACCTTTCTGATTTTCCTCCTGATTCTACCTCCAAACTCACTCTACAGGTTTCATAAGATTCTGCTCTTTGTGTCCTCCTCAAAGCTGAGTTTGTGGCTTTGATTTGTCTGCAAACTTGGATACATTATACTCAGTCTCTTCACTGAAATCATTAATATAGACTATAAATAGTGATGCCCCAGCAATGATCTTTGCAGCACCCCACCAATTACAACTGAAATGACCCGTTTATTCCTCCAGTCTGTTTTCTGTCCATTAACCATTTCTTTATCAATGCTAATATATTACATCCAAATTCATGGGCCCATATCTTGTGGAACAACCTTGTGGTACCTTTTTGAATGCATTTTGGAAATCCAAATATACCGCATCCACCAGTTCCCCTTTATGTAGACTGCTATTTATATCTGTATAAAACTCTAATAGATTTGTTAAGGATGATTTGTCAAACATGAATTTCCTTTCATGAAACCATGTTTTCTCTGCCTAATCATAATATGATTTTCTTAGTGTCCTATTACCGCATCCTTAATAATGGGTTCCATTTTTTTCCTGTTGATTGATGTCAGGCCAACCAGCCTATAGTTCACCATTTTCTCTTTCCGCCCTTTCTGAAAGAGCGCTGTAACATCAGCTGTCTTCCAATCCACTGAGATCCTTGCAGAATCCAGGGAAATTTGGAAGATCACAACCAGTGCATCCGCTATCTGTCCAACCACCTCTTTTAGAACCCTACTGTGTAGCTCATCAGGTCCAAGGGATTTGTCGGCCTTCAGTCCCATTAGCTTCTTCAGTACATTTTTTTAATTAATATTAATTACTTAAAGTTTCTCACACTCATTAGACTATTGGTTCCCTACTTTTTCCACGATATGTTTTGTGTCATGTACAATGAAGATGTGGAGGTCTTGTGATGCAGTGGTAGCTTCCCTATCTCTGGGCCAGAAGCTCTACATTCGAGTCCCACTCATGACTTGATGACCATGGAAGGTGCATTCATAATGTGACCAAACAGGTTGATTAACAGCCTGCAAAATTTTTCCAATGTACGTGATGTTAGGCATTAAAGAGCAAGACAGTTTCCTGGTCAGCTAGAACTGCAGAAGGCAATGGCAAACCACTGCAGCACTTTGCACAATGTAGTCATAGACCAATCCAATGGGTGCTCATGGTTGCCAATACCCTCTTAGAGCATGGTGCCTGAAGGAGGGGGAGGACTTTGAAGACAGGCACAAAATATTTGTTTATTCTCCATGATAATCTTTCTTGTCTCAGCCTCTAAGTAATCCATGGGCAGAATTTTGCTCTTGCCGGGTAAGCTCACTGGGGGCAGGGGGGGCAGTCGGGAAGCCAATGGCCGCCCACGATCGGGAACAGACTGCAATATCTCATGGGTGGGCCAATTAAGGCTTGCCCAGCATGAAACACAAGCAGCAGCACTCAGCAATGCCTGTGCAGGGAGGAGGGCAAGCGGGTCAAGCACGAACTTGTGCATGTGCGCGAGTGAGTGCTTCTTAATCTCACTGAGGCACGGAGTTGCCTCAGGGAGATGAAGCATTGTTAAAAAAATAAAATAAAAATGTGATAAAACATTTCTGTCACATGAGCAGGGACAGGTTATTAATTCAATTTTAGAACTTTTATTTTTATTTTCTTTCAGAAACCTCATCCTGCCCGTAAATGATATTTCCAAAAATTGCAAAGGCCGCTTGGCCTTTTTACCTGCCCGTCAACCATTAGGCTGGACAGGCAGTGAAAAATGTAAGTTAATTAGCTACTTAATGGCCTTAACAGGCCTTTTACTTGTTGGCAGGTGACTCTGCTTGCTCCGGTGCACACCCACCGATCGAAATATCACGCGACTGCATGTTGATGTCAGCACACTCAGCCAATGTCAACGCACATAATTTCACTCTTGAGCAGGTCGGGCACGCGCTCGCTGAGCAATAATTTCTGCCCCATGTTTACTTTTGCTACTCTCTTCCTTCTTAGATTCTTGTTGCTGAGAGTTGTTCCCCCGGCGAGTCTGGAACTAGCTGGCATGGTCTCAGTATAAGGGGATGCTCATTTTGGACTGAGATGAGGAAAAATGTCTTCATGCAGAGAGTTGTGAATCTTTGGAATTCTCTACACCAGAGGGCTGTGGCTCAGCTGCTGTATATAATCAAGACCAAAATTGATAGATTTTTGGATTCTGAGGGAAACAAGTGATATGAGGATTGGAGAGGAATGAGGGTCAATAATGATCTTATTAAATGGAGAAGCAGGCTCGAGGGGCTCTTTGGCTTATTCCTGCTCCTATTTCTTTTGGTATTATGTTCTTATGCTCCTGTGCTGGTGATGTTAACCAAAATATCAGTCACTTGTTTGGTACACTTGAGTGTAGTAAATGAGTTATCACTGAGATGATCTTGGAAGAAGATAGAGGTAGGAACGATAAGAGCAGTGATGACTTTGATTGCCACTAACAATGCCAACCTAATTTTGCAACTGCCTCCAAGTTAACCACCCATCCGAGGTATGTGTGTAAAGACATAGCACTGAATTTTCTGGGCCCTTTGAGCATCGACTTGAAGGTGAGAGGGGGTGAAATACCAGGGTGGAAGACATCAGGTTGGTAGCCCAATATCTTCATGTCATAACCAGATATTTTCAACCGCTGTTCTTTCACTGTCACTGGGTCAAAATCCTGAAATTCCCTCACGAACAGCATTGTGGGTGCACCTACACCACATAGACTGCATGGTTCAAGAAGGCAGCTCACCACCACCTTCTCAAGGGCAATTAGGGATGGGCAATAAGAATGCTGGCATTTAGTCAGTGAGTCATAGAGTCATAGAGGTCTATAGCAGAAAAAAAGACCCTTCAGTCCATCGAGGCTGTGCCAGTCAAACAAGTACCTAACTATTCTAATCCCATTTTCCAGCACTAGGCCCATAGCCTTGTATGCCATGGCATTACAAGTGCGCATCCAAATACTTCTTAAATGTTATGAGGGTTTCTGCCTCTACCACCCTTTCAGGCAGTGAGTTCCAGATTCCCACCACCCTCTGGGTGAAAAAATTCTTCCTCATATTCCCTCTAAACCGCCTGCCCCTTACCTTAAATCTATGCCCCCTGGTTAGTGATCCCTCCATCAAGGGGAAAAGTTCCTTCCTGCCTACCCTATCTATGCCCCTCATAATTTTATACACCTCAATCAGGTCCCCCCTCAATCTCCTCTGTCCCAAGGAAAATAACCCCAGTCTATCCAATCTCTCCTCATAACTAAAACTCTCCAGCCCAGGCAACATCCTGGTAAATCTCCGCTGCACTCTCTCTAGTGCAATCACATCCTTCCTATAAAGCAAATTCCAGAACTGCACGCAATACTCTAGCTGCCAGCATTTTATACAATTCCAGAATAACCTCCCTACTCTTATATTCTATGCCTTGGCTAATAAAGGCAAGTATCCCACATGCCTTCTTAACCACCTTATCTACCTGTCCCGCTACATTAAGGGGCTGGTGGACATGCACACCAAGGTCCCTCTGATCTTCGGTACTCCCCAGGGCCCTACCATTCATTGTGTATTCCCGTGCCTTGTTTTTCCTGCCCAAGTGCATCACCTCACACTTATCCGGATTAAATTCCATTTCCCACTGATCAGCCCATCTGACCAGTCCATCTATATCCTCCTGTAATATAAGGCTATCTTCCTCACTATTTACCACCCCACCAATTTTCATGTCATCCACGAACTTACTGATCAACCCTTCTACATTCAAGTCTAAATCGTCTATATATACCCAAAACTGCAAGGGACCCAACACCAATCCCCGTGGAACCCCACTGGACACAGGCATCCAGTCACAAAGACATCCCTCGACCATAACCCCCTGCTTCCTGTCACTCAGCTAATTCTGGATCCAATTTGCAAAATTGCCTTAGATCCCATGGGCTCTTACCTTCATTATCAGTCTCTTGTGTGGGACCTTGTCAAAAGCCTTGCTGATGTCCAAGTAGACTACATCAAATGCATTGCCCTCATCTACACACCTGGTCACCTCTTCGAAAAATTCAATCAAATTGGTCAGACATGACCTCCCCTTAACAAAACCATGCTGATTGTCCTTGATTAATCCCTGCCTCTCCAAGTGTCGATTAATTCTGTCCCTCAGAATTGCTTCCAAAAGTTTCCCTACCACTGAGGTAGACTGACTGGTTTATCCCTTCCTCCCTTCTTGAATAACAGCACCACATTGGCTGACCTCCAGTCCTCTGGCACCTCTTCTGGTATTGAAAATTATTGCCAGTGCCCCTGCTATCTCCTCCCTTGCCTCACTCAACAACATGGGACACATTTCATCCAGGCCTGGAGACTTATCTACTTTTAAGCCTGCCAGACCACTTAGAGCCTCCTCCCTTTCTATGCTAATTTCTTTAATTATATCACAGTCCTTCTGCCTGATTTCCATACCCACATCATCCCTCTCACTTGTGAACACCGACACAAAGTATTCATTTAGAACCCTACCTACGACTTCCAGCTCCACACACAAATTACCACTGTGGTCTTTCCCTAGTTATCATCTTATTTGTAATTTACTTGTAAAATAACTTTGGATTTTCTTTTATTTTCCCTGCCAATGTTTTTCACGCCCCCTTTTTGCTCTCCTAATTTCCTTTTTAATTCCCCCCCCCCCCCCAATACATTTTAGACTCCTCAAGGGCTTCCACTGTTTTGAGCCCTCAGTATCTGTCATAAGCCTCTCCTTTTTTTCATTATCCAATCCTGTATATCCTTCAACATCCAGGGTTCCCTGGATTTGTTGGTCCCGCCCTTTGTCTTTACTAGAATATGTTGGCCCTGTGTTCTCCCTATTTCCTTCATGAATGAGTTCCACCGCTCTGACGCAGATTTACCCAGTCCACTCTGGCCAAATCATATCTGATCTTACTAAAATTGGCCTTCCCCCAATTTAGAACTCTGATTTCTGGCCCATCCTTGTCCTTTTCCATAACAACCTTGAATTTAACAGAGTTATGATCACTATCTGCAAAATGTTCCCCACTGATACCTCTACCACTTGCCGGCTTTATTCCCAAAAATTAAGTCCAAGACCACCCCCTCTCTTGTAGGACCTTCTATGTATTAGCTTAAAAAGCTCTTGAATGCATTTTAAGAATTCCACCCTCTCTAAACCTATCACACTATCACTAACCAAGTTAATGTTGGGGAAGTTGAAATCCCCCACTATTACTACCCTATTATTTTACATTTCTCTGAAATTTGCCTACATATCTGCTCTTCTCTTTCTCTCTGACTGTTTGGGGGTCTATAGTACACTCCCAGAAATGTGATTGCTCCTTTTTTGTTTTTCAGTTCTACCCATATGGCTTCATTTGAGGAGCCTTCTAAGATGTCATCCCTCCTTACTGCTGTAATTGATTCCTTGATCAATAATGCGATACCCTCCTCATTTACTTCCATCCCTGTCTCGCCTGAAGGCCCTATCTCCTGGAATATTGAGCTGCCAATCCTGCCCCTCTCTCAACCATGTCTCTGTGACAGCAATGTCATCATACTTCCATGTGTTAATTTGTGCCTTCAACTCATCTGCCTCATTCGTTAGCCTCCTTGCATTAAAATAAATACCATCCAACCTTACCAAACTCCCTTGTGCCTGCCCAATTTAAAAAAGGTACTAAGGGTTGAGGCCACAATTAGATAAGCCATGATCTTATTGAATAACAGAGCAGGCTTGAGGGGCTAAATGGCCTACTCCTGTTCCTAATTCTTGTAAGAGCCAGCATGGCTGAGGCCTATGGGAGGTGGTGACCATCAAATGCCAGTGGAGGTGAAGGTCACCATGGTGTTGAATTATTACACCTCCAGGTCTCCCCAGGGACCCACTGGAGACACGTGTGGGATCTTGCAGTCTGTGGTTCATTGATGCATCAAGGTGGTGACTGATGTCCTGTTCAAGAGGGCCAGCAAATATGTGTCTTTTTGCACTGATCCAGACTGTCAAGCTGGGTTTGGGGCCTTGACTGGATTCTCCCTGTTGCAGAGTGTGATAGACTGCGTCATGTGGCCATCGAGGCTCCCAATGTCTAGTCAGTGTCCTTCACCAACAGGAAGGGCTTCCATTCCATCACTGTCCAACTAGTCTGTGACCACCACAAATGGATCCTTAAGGTGTGGGCATGATTCTTGGGAAGCTGTCATGAAGCATAAATACTCTAGCAGTCCCAGGTACCACGGCTTTTGCAACGTTGCAAACACCTTCAGGGATGGATACTTGGAAACAAGGGCAGTCCATTGAGGATATGGCTACTAATGCCAGTGAGGAACCCATGCAAAGATGCGGGGAAAGGTACAACACCTGCCACAGGGCAACCTGCACAACAATTGAGCAGGCCATGAGCTTCTGAAAATGAAATTCAAGTGCTTCGATCAACCCTAGTGAGGGTTTCGTGTATCTTGGTGGTCAGCTGTGCAGTTCACAAAGTGGCACTGCAGAGGGGGGAGGTGTTGAATAATGGGACCTCATAGATCTTGATGCCTCCAGTGATGATGAGGATATGGTGGAGGTTACTGTCCAGGGAATGCAAGGTGAAGGACCCCAGGGCACACAGGAAAGGCAAAACAACTAACATGTATGGGAGGCTCAGGATGCACTAAGATACAAATGTTTCATACGACCCTTACTACCTGATGGATTCATACCATAAAGCCTTAGCTTTATGCAATTCCATTATTATCTCCTTCATTTACTACTTCATCACCCAATGTCCAGTTGTACTTCATACAGCAGCAAGGATGAGGTGTTGACTGCAAATGGCATGGGCCTTCATAATCAGTTCCTTGAGGGAGTCAAGCTATAACTAAAGTCCCAGAAACCCACAAAGGAGATGTAGCTCCAACATGTTAAACCTTTATTAAATGGAGCAAGAAAAATGAGGCTTTTGCATTTTGACATTTTCTTCACCTGTGAACCACAAGTGCACCTGGATGCACTTCTTAAATCTCCTACAAATGCTTCTACATGTTGCTCCCCTTGCACTATCAGCTTCGTTGGAGGCAGGCTGCTGCTCAGGCTGCCCCATGGCCTGTGATGATCTTGATGACTGGCCTCTGGCTGCCTGAGGCCTGGAGGGCCCTGGCATGCTGAGATGCTCTTGCTCAGGTGCAGGTGTCTCCTCCATCTGTACATCAAATGGAGGCACCGGGATCACTGACAGAGGGGCTCAGGAGTTGCTGTCTACATCAGGAGCACCCTGAGAGGAGCGCCCAGATGCAGAGCTTACCCACTCCTCTTCCTTTAAAAGGCAAACTTGTGCCTTTCTGCTGGCCAGTGAAGGACAAGGATCTGGTAGAGATGTCACAGGTCCCTTCCCCTCTCAGTCTGACATTGCTGCATGGAGCTCATGGATGAGGCAATAGTATGCGGGTCTGCACACATCTCAGGCATTCACTGACTGGTCTGTTGGGTCTGACTCTCCATGAGGGTCGCAAATCTCTTGATGGAGCAAGCCAAATGTGGACCTGTCAGAGACATGGTAGCACTCATGGCTTAAATTGTATCCTCAGCTGTCTCTGCCAGGTTGCACATAGACTCTGAAATCTTTGCCAGATTTTCCCTCAACTCTCGCAGCAGCTGCAGCATTTGCCATGTTGCTAATGACTCCAGTGGTGCATCATTAGCCTGAGCTCATTGTCACCGACTGGGTGCTCATTGCCACATATAGGCTCCAAGGGAAAAGGGGTATGGAGTACTTCCCTTCGCAGAATGAATAAGGTCATTGACACACTTGTGGCACCACAGCTGCTGACCTGCTCTGCAATCTCTGTGCAGGTCTACCTGGTCAATGGAGCCGGCCTCTTCTTCCTGCCCCTGGGCAGACAACGTCCCATCTTGCCCTAGCAAACTGGAGATGAGCCTGCAGGGGAAGCATCTTTAACCATGGGCCACCCGAGGTCTTCCTTCCACCATTGTCTCAGTCAATTTTCTTTCCCTCTGCAGGTGCCCTTGGCTGTCCCCATGATATTGAGTGCTGGAAATTCTTTAAATATGGTGCCAACATCTGCTACAGTGTGACCTCAAGCCGCCTTTCTGCCTGCCTTGTTCCCTTAGTATTCGGCCTCCGGGGCCACTAACTCTTAATTGGCCATCTGCTGGAAAATTACCTGCGGTCAGATGACTCCCGCCAAAGTGGCAGTGGCTTCCATTTCTGACCCTAGGGGTGTGTCCTGGGATCTGGGACCTATCCAGCAAATTCAACCTATGGCGATCTAGGTGGTGGCAAAACCGGGGTGCAGGCAATTAGCACTCCTGGTGTATCTGATTTTATTTTGTACCATTTCAACCATGGAATATTGCTATTGAAGGTATTTGTACAGCAAATGTAGCATTCATTTTAGATTGTCCTGATAATCAGTATGGAACCTTGACCCAATCTGCTAAATGGGTTGTTGCTCCCTGACTAGGGGAGAATGTCTATATTCAAGACAAAAACAGAAACAGAAATACCTGGAAAAACTCAGCAGGTCTAGCAGCTTCGGCAGAGGAGAGCACAGTTGACGTTTCGAGTCCTCATGACCCTTCAACAGAACTAAGTAAAAGTAGGAAAGAGGTGAAATATAAAGAAATAACCCATTTAACTGATTGGGTCAAGGTTCCATGCTGATTATCAGGACAATCTAAAATGAATGCTACATTTGCTGTACAAATGCCTTTATATTTCACCCCTTTCCTACTTTTACTTAGTTCTGTTGAAGGGTCATGAGGACTCGAAATGTCAATTGTGCTCTTCTCCGCCGATGCTGCCAGAACTGCTGAGTTTTTCCAGGTATTTCTGTTTCTGTTTTTGTTTTGGATTTCCAGCATCCGCAGTTTTTTTGCTTTTATGTCTGTATTCAAGAGTCTGCTCTTCACCTTTTTTCCTATTTTGCTGAGCTCCTGTAAAGGTTTCAATGAGTTGATTGATTTCCTAAGTATTTTGAAGATAATTTGTCTATTTCTGGCTCCACGCAATCATTCCAAACATTTCCAAAAATAACAAAAACAAAGCAAATCAAAAAAAATCTAGAATTAAGGCAAAAAAAACATTTTTCAAAGGAGATAAAAGAAGCATGCTCATCAAAATGAGCACTATTTAAAGCCTTTGCACATGAACCTTCTTGTTATAACTACTGCAGATGGACAGGCTTTGTGCATAGTATGATTTATTTGTATATAATGGAAATCATATGTACTGCAATTTGCATATATTACCCATTTGCTTTAATATTACAGTGACGCTCAGCCATTAAACTGAACTGGAAAATCACAGAGAGGGGTTCCTGGAAAGACTGAGAAGATGATGTAACACATACCCAACTTCCCATTCTCAGCATGACTGAATTGCTGACCTCTAACTGGAAAATTTCTCCCTCGGTCTCAGTATAAACAAATAATCTGGGTTACTCTGGAAAGTTAGTAGAAATACTTTATATGCATTGTGAACAAAAGTAGCTGCAGGGAAATTTACATAACAGGAAAACCTGGGACTTGCTAGATGAGGAAAGACCAAGGCCGAGATTTTCTGTGCCCATTGGTGTTGGGCGTGTTCAGCGGCGTGGGCAGACAATACAGCAAGAAGGACAAAAATCACTTTCACGACTGCCTGCTCCGCCCGCTGAGGGCAGACTGCGTTCCCCACCATCAGATGTCGGGAACCTAATTGTAATACATCAGTATATCATTATAAGGTCAGCCCGCCAGACTCATCCACCCCCCCACTGGATCATCCACCCCACCACCTACATGTTTCACAACAGACTATATAAGGCATGCACTTTATGGGCTGCACTTCGCTCGGGACTCCAAGGTTTGTTTGCCTACCTTGCTTCGGTCAGCACTCGCAGTCATCAGCGCCAGGCTTCACTTTTAGGGGGGTCACGGATAGGTCTCTACCTACCAGATTAGCCATATGTGGGCAGCTTTTCGATGGTTGTCGGGCAAGGTCCTCTTTGGGGAAGGGGGAGAAGTGGCCTTAGGCAAGGGAAGATGCTGCAGGACAAGGGCTATACTGGAGAAGGAGGGTAACCCAGGTTGTGTGTGCGGGAAAATGTTGATCTGTTCAAGTGGCCTCAAGATGGTAAGGGCTGAGGAGGCAGTCTCCAGGGGACATATGAGGGTATGAGTGTGAGAATAGGTGGCGATGTCCCTTGAGCTGGCAGTGAGTGAAATGCCAGTGAGTGTGTGATGGGCTTGAGTGTGTGAGTTCAGAGTGATGAGATGGTTGTCATACCCTGGCTGCATGGATGAGATCATTCATCCTCTATCTGCATTGGATGGCCAACCTCTTCTATGCAGCATTGGCACTGATCACCATTGCCACCGCCTACCAAGCTGGAGTGGTAATGTAGCTGCCCCTCCTGTGGACAGGGTGGGGGTAGAGGACATCAAGGCAGGCCTCCACGGCATCCAAAAGGTGCTTGAAGGCTGCAGTCTTCTTGCCTTTCAGGGCCATGTCTTCTTTGCTGCAGTCCTGGGCTGGAAGCACTGAGTGCAGCTGTAGTTTAAATGTGGTGCCTGGCGTAATGAGCAGCGAGGTGACAGCATGGCAGATGAATCGGAGCCCACCAGCCATGAAAATGGTGTGTTTCCCAGGAATGCATAATTAATGCGGCGCGTTTGGGACAATTCAGTGTGAAAACCCATCATCACAGCCGCGGGTAAAACGTCCAAAACTCTGCTACCCATATCTTAACTTATAGCAAGTTCTGTTCATCCATCACTTCTGTAGTGCTTCAAATTCTCAACAAAGACTTGTTTACTCCCAATCAGCTGCTCACTGTATTGGTTAAAATGGCCAGCATAAGAACATATTGAGTAAAAGCAGGAATAGACCATACAGCGCACTGAGCACACTCTGCAACTGAGCAAGGTCATGGCTGACCCTTGACCTCAATTCCTTTTTCCCACCCGATCGCTATATCCCTTGATTCCCTTACAGTCCATGAACCTACCAATCCCATCCTTCAATATGACCAATGGCTGAACATCCACAGCCCACTGGGAGGACTCCACCTGTGCTGTAGTAGAAGCTGAGATTGTAGCCAGCAGACACTCCATCATCAGGAGTCCTGGCAGTGCTGCCATGAAGGTGCCCACCATGTCCACTGTGGCAGGGGTGGGCTAGAGCTTTTTGTGATGCTGTGCACCACAATGGAACGGACTCATCCGTCCTCACAGCAGGTGACTTGAGGCAGGCCTAGCAATGCAGCAAGCACCTCAGTGTACATTTTCATTAGCATTTTCCTGGAATCTGACCCAATGAGGCCTTCATCTGAGCATCTGCAGCTGAACTCATCTGTCACCTTGCCCTCTGGAAAGTTCATACCCAAGCTGTCCTATCCCCCGTCACAGCTGAAGCCCACTCCTGCCTCGCCACATGCAGGTCCTGACTCTACACTAGCAATTAATATACATGAAGTGCCATATCTGAGCTGAGAGGTCAGAAATGGAGATGTCGCTGATGATCACACAATGTTCAGCACCATTCACAACTCCTCAGATACTGAAGCAGTCCATGTCCAAACGCAGCAAGACCTGGGCAATATCCAGGCTTGGGCTGACAAGTGGCAAGTAACATTCGTGCCACACAAGTGCCAGGTAATGACCATCTCCAACAAGAGAGAAGCTAGCCATCGCCCCTTGACATTCAATGGCATCACCTTCACTGAATTCCCCACTATCAACATCCTGGGGATTACCATTGACCAGAACTGAACTGGACTAGTCATAAATTCTCTGGCTACAAGAGCAGGTCAGACTCTGGGAATTCTGTGATGAGTAACTCACCTCCTGACTCCTCAAAGCCTGTCCACCATCTACAAGGCACAAGTCAGGAGTGTGATGGAATACTCTCCAATTGCCTGAATAAGTGCAGCTACCGCAACACTCAAGAAGCTTGACACCATCCAGGACAAAGCAGCAGCTTGATTGGCACAAACATTCGCTCCCTCCACCACTGATGCACAGTGGCAGCAGTGTGTACCATCTACAAGATGCACTGCAGGAACTCACCAAGGCTCCTTAGACAGCATCTTCCAAACCCATGACCACTACCATCTAGAAGGACAAGGGCAGGAGATACATGGGAACACCACCTCATGGAGATACCTGGGAAGTTCCCCTCCAAGTTTAGGGGAGGCAGTGGTGTAGTGGTATTGTCGCTGGACTAGTAATCCAGAGGCCCAGGGGAATGCTCTGGGGACCTACGTTCAAATCCCGCCCGGCAGATGGAATTAAAAGTCTAATGATGACCAAGAAACCATTGTTGATTGTTGTGAAAACCCATCTGGTTCACTAATGTCGTTAAGCAATGTGGTTGACTATTAAATGCTCTCTGAACAAGGGCAATTAGGGACAGCAATAACTGCTGGCATCAGTGACACCCACATTCCTTGAACGAATAAGTCATTCACCATCATGACTTGGAAATATGTTGCCGTTCCTTCACTGTTGCTGGGTCAAATTCCTGGAATTCCCTCTGTAATACCACTTTGGGTATACCTACACCACATGGACTGCCCCAGTTCAAGAAGGCAGATCACCATCACCTTCTCAAGGGCAATTAGGGATGGGCCTAGCCAGCGAGACCCACATGCCATGAACAGATAAAAAGAAGTGTTGAAAAAAACAAAAAAACTGCAGATGCTGGAAATCCAAAACAAAAACAGAATTACCTGGAAAAACTCAGCAGGTCTGGCAGCATCGGCGGAGAAGAAAAGAGTTGATGTTTCGAGTCCTCATGACCCTTCATGAGGGTCATGAGGACTCGAAACATCAACTCTTTTCTTCTCCGCCGATGCTGCCAGACCTGCTGAGTTTTTCCAAAAAGAAGTGTTGGTCGGCTGATGGTACATCTTGTTTACTGTCATGGGGTTGCCCTTGCTGTTCCTCATGATTCTTTGAAGTTTCAGCAGTTGCTATCTGAAAGCAAAAACGTAAGAGAAGGAAAGCAGGAGTTCCACCTTCACTCATCTGCAGTTTCCATTTCATGGCACCTTTCGACAATGTGTGTGAGGAGTGACTGAAGATGATGCATAAGGCAGCAACCTACCTTCATCTTGCCTGGTGTCACTGTCCCTGTGCCACTTGTCCTGCTGATTTTTTGGACCATTTCCTCCAGGACACTGAGGGGAATGTGGACATTCTGATCCTCTGCCTGTGCACTGGCATTCCCGCCTGTTGCGGGCTACCTTCTCCTGCAAAAGAGAGGGCAGAATGTCACTGACTGTGAGTCAATGTGCTTGAGTGATGTGCCTCCCAATGCTGAATAGCTGTAAGTTTGCAGAGATTGGGGGCGTATGTGTTTGGCTGGCATATGATTGGATGTTGCGTGTGGGTGAGGTGCAGTATCAAGGTGTTAAGGGTGAGCCCTGAGTGACAGGGTGTGTTGCTGGGTGAGTGATGAGGGTGTGGTGCATTGATCAGTGAGAGATGGATGGTGTAATGGGTCTAAGAAGTGATGTCATTCATTCACCTTGACCATCTGAGTAAGGTCATTAAACTTCTTTCTGTAGTGCTGCCATGTTCTGAATGCGTCACTCTGGGCATTAACCATTCTTGCCACCCACCTCCCTGAGGTCCAATTTGCTTCTGTAGCTCATTCATGAAGGCTTGCAGCCTTTTTCCTAGCCTTAACTTCTCTGACCACTGCTTCCAGGGCAATGTCACTGAAGCGGGGAACCTTGTATTTGGTGTGGCATCTTCCTTGTCCCTCAGTGTTCAAAAGTGATTATCCAGCAGCCTACAGTGTTTTCCTGCAACTCTCCTTTTATAGTGACTGCGCCTTCAAAAAGGAAAGGCTTGCTGGGGCAAGTAGTTAGTTCAAAATGCTACTCGGACACTCTGCTGTGCACAGAGGCATCTGGTAGCGCGATCCACTCAGGCCCATGCTGCAGTCGTGGAAATGAAGTGGGCGCACCAATTCTATGTGTTGCCCATCTCGTTTGGAACTGGAGCAGGCAGGTTATGCATTATGACCTCCCCACCCAAAATACAGGGCAATCAAATTTCTAACCAAATGTATTATTTAAATAACGATTTGCATTTACATAGCACTTTTCATGACCACCTGATGTCTCAAAGCATTTTACAGTCAATTTTCAGATTGCCAGCATCCGCGGTATTTAGCTTTTATATTACAGCCAATGCAGCTGTTTTGCAGTGTAGTAATGGTTGTAAAGTGGAAAACTTGGCAGCCAACTGTGCACAGAAGCTCACACAAACAGCAACATGATAATGATCAGATAATCTGTTTTTTAGTGATATTGATTGTGGGATAACTATTGGCCAAGACACCAGGGGTAACTCCTCTGCTCTTTCTCAGAATAATGCCATGGGATTTTTTACATCCACCCGAGCAGGCAGATGGGGGTCTCAGTTTTAATTGTCTCAAACGAAAGACAGCACCTCCAATAGTGCCGCACTCCCTCAGTGCACACACTGAAGTGACAACATTGATTTCTGTACTAAAACCTTGGAGTGGGATTGGAGCACAAACCTTTGTGACTCAAGAAAGAGTGCTAACAACTGGGCCGAACTAACACTTTATTGATAAGGTGGAGTTGTGTCTCTTTAAGGCACAAAGCCTAATAGCTGATTATTAAAAACAAAGTGAGGCCAATTGCAGATTCAGAGGTACTTGATAAGTCCAGACCTGAAGTCAATGGCTGGCTTTCTTTATCATTTGTTCTTTGTAAGATTGTAGTGTATCTGCAAGTTGGTGTATAGGAATAGATCTTGACTTGGTGCAATAGTGCAAAGCAGCTGATTGCAAGTCGGTAGCCCGTTTTACATCTGTCCTGATTTGAAGTTAGTGGAGATAGATTCACTATCACCTGTTTCACACTATCACAAAAAAGATTAAACCCGCACCAAAAAGAAGCAGGGGGATGTTCTCCTTAGAGAAGAGAAGACTGTAGGGAGATTTGATAGAGTTGTTCAAAATTAAAAACAGTCTGTGCAGAGCAGATACGAAGGATTGAGAACCAGACAACACTGATTTAAGGCAATTGGCAAAAGAGCCAAAGGTGACATAAGGCAAAGCTTTTCTACACAGCAATATTTTAGGATTTGGAATACACTGCAAATGTGGTGGAAGCAGACTCACTCGTCGCTTTCAAAAGGGCACGGGATAATTATCTGAATAGAAAATGTTTGCAGGACTACAGGGGAAAGATGGAGGAGTGGGACTAGCTAAATTGCTCTTGCAGAGAAGTGGCACAGACATGATGGGCCAAATGGCCTCCCTTTATGCTGTAACCATTCTATGATTCTCTGTCTAGACTGTGACTGGCAGACAAATGCGAGACACCAAGCGGCCTAAATCAGCACTGTTACACTGATTTATAAGGACAACACAATTGTAATGATGCCACATGAAGCAGTGAGAAAACTGTACCCAGACAACTGCTGAATTCGACAAGGCCTCTGCATAGATGGCCATGGCAGTCCTTGAGATGAGGCTCACGCATTCAATTCTGGACCTATTCTCAAAATTCTGTTAAATTAATGGGAGCCCCTTTTGCATGCATTACAGTGACATAACCAACAGTACTGGTGAAGAAACCGGCAGATTTTTAAATATCTTTACCTTAATATGGAGCCAGAGTGCTCCTCCAGCTTCCATATTAAGGCTGACGTTCTCATCATCACTGCAGCCACTGACTGCACTCCCATCCAATTCCTCTTCTAAATCCCCTGCCATCTCATTCCTGAACTCATGTGTGGGTTTTGATCCCCATCCTGGCCAGCTGTAATTGTTCTCAGCCCGATTCGGTCAGCTATGTTGGGTGGCTCAGTGCATTTATAGTTAGGGCTGAGGACAAACTTAGGAAGCTTCTCGGGCCTCTCTGCTTTGGCTGTGCACCGCATGGATTGGGCCTGATTTCAGGCAGCAATTTAGGTATCACGATTTGTATACCTTTAATATACTGGTTACATATCTGCGCAAACACAAGTACCTCCATGTTACTTAATAATATCCTCTAGCAGAAAATGCAGATTACCAACTGTCAAGGCCTTTTTACACAATTTAATCTAAGCTGTCAATCAGATCATAGTAGTAAAAAATGTAATTCATTATATGCCACAATATTGGTAGAAATTTATTTTACCAATCTAAATATCATTGACCATTGCCAGTGACTGCGGTTATTATCAAAGGGTTAGTTAATGCTTTGAACTTGCATTCAACCTTGAGCTGCCAGCAACCATTGTGTGGAACAATGCACCAGGGAGAGGTGCCTGGGAAATATAAAGAGTTTCAGGGGTATCAGCATATAATGTATTGTGGTAGGAAAATAACAACAGAGCTGTTGCTATTGAACTTCTGAGCACAGCATTGATACTCAGCTGTATTATAAAGGAAGGGGTACATTCTCTAAAGGCTCATAAAACAGCACGATACAAACATAGGGCAAAACATGTTTTATGCTTGATGTATTCATGATGTCATATAAGAGTAAGAATACGTTCATTATCACAGTCAGTCAGTTACACCTAATGCCATTCAGCTCACCTTTTATTTGAGGAGCACCTGCTTACTGTGGGTCAAGCACAGGCTGTCAATGGAGTCACAGCTGGAAACGCGAAAGCTGTTTATAGCTACTGCTTGTTTTCTCCCTAACACATTTTAAGCAAAATGTTAAGACAAAAAAACCAAAAAATTTGAAGTAAACAGAAAAAGTTGCCAATGGTCAGCAGATGGGTTGGTATCTGAAAAATAAAAGCATTTTGAGATCTTGGTGATGCGCCTCATCATAATTACCATTTATGGAAATTATCAAACTAAAAGAGGGGAAGGTGTGGCTTGGGGACAACAGGTAGTGATCAAACAGTTCAAGTATTTAAGTATCCCACCCAAAATATTAACCTAGTTTAGATATTGCATTGTGAGCATTTGTTGTTATTCTCTTGAATTTAGAATTGTAACAAGAGTATAACATATCATTTTACTTCTTGTACACTTCACAAGTCATAGCACATTAGCAACATATTTACTGTAAATAAACAGGGCATAGACAGTAAAGTCAGAATAACTGGGACTCCTCCACTATCTATTTACAAAGTAAAGCAGATTGCCTGCAGTGATGCATTATCTCCTGTCCTCTAGTGGATAAACCACTTAACCTGCAGTTAATTTTAAAGAGGTGCATAGGGGCAATAACTAAATACAATCTGATTCTGCAGGCTTTAAAATCTGTGGGCAAAACAAATGATTAGCACAGTGCTGTTGACTACAGAAGCTTAACACTGAGAGCAGTCAATTAACAGTCATTGTTAGAATTGGCCGTCTGCCAGGCCTTGTAAAAGCCTCAATAGTCAAATCATATTAATTTGTAAGAATTTGCAAAGTTGGAACCAGCAGCTTTTCTCACATGACAAATGAGGGACTATTTTTCTTTTGTTTCAAAAGAAAAATAGAAAAAAGTGTTCATTTTTCTTCTAAAATTACGGGCCTCTAATACAATCACAGCTTAGAACTGTGCATTTTCTGACAATGTATTTCATTAGTGAGAATGCAGAAAGTAGCTACTAATCATGCTGCAACTTTTAATAACATCCTTTAAGATTTCTCATATAGCTGACAAGCCACTTAACTGAGCTATGGAGCATCTAACTTTGCAAGGAATAGGCTCAAGGAAATTAAACAGTGCTTTCACTGAACAGGTACTGAGTCAAATCTGCTATGAACAAATATGAATACAATTTTTTGGTGCTACCTGCACTGGCTCTTTTGAAAAAACAGTCGTGTTTAGTCCCACGTCCTCACGTTTTGCCCATAACCCTCATCCTCAAGTGCTCATTAACTCCCTTCTAAAAATATTCCTGGAATCAGCCTCCACCATCTTTTCAGGTAGTTCCAGATCCCAACAACTCTGAGTGAAAATTTTCTCCTCATCTTTTCTCCGGATCTTTGGCTCATGATTTTGAATCTATGACCTTTAGTTATCAGCAAAAACATTTTTTCTCTATCCAAACCTCTCATCATCTTGAAGACTTTTATTAGATCACCTTTAATCGTCTTTTTTTCCCCAAGGAGAACAGTCCTAACTTTTCCAGTCACTCCTCATAACTGAACTATCTCATCCTTGGTAAACTTTCATATCCTTATAGGGCCTTCACAACTTTTCTGAAGTGTAGTGGCCAGAGTTGCCCACAATACTCCAGCTGTGGTGATTTATAATCTCTTTGCTATTAAATTCCATTCCTCTATTTGTTAACCCAAATAACCCATTGGCCTGAATTTTTATGCTAATGCAGAGGCTCTCCGTCTTTGTGAAAATTATGTCAGACGCCCAAATCCAGAAGATCCGTCCCAAACCTGGCCCCCACCACTATCACAGGCAGGGGAACTGGCGGGTCGAAATTTGCACATTTGTGGATCACAGAGGCAGCTGCCTATGTTCAAATGCAGCTGCTTTCAGACAGATCTGATTTTCGTTAGTGGGATCTCCAAAACATGGCTTGTGCGCTTTAGGCCTGGTAGGAGAAGGTCTAAACTTAGCAGAGTTCTTTGGAGAGGTAGGGTACCTTTTTGGATAGATCCAGGGACAACTTTGAAAGAGATCAGATTCCACTTAACTCAGCAAACTTGGAAATATGACTATCTATTCTTTCAACTAATCATTTCTAACATGGTGAAAAGGTAAAACTCCAACAGCGATCGTCGGGAATATCATTAGCCACATCCTGTCAATTGGACTACATACCCATTTTTTCTACAGTCTCTCTTCTTTCTCCTGACCAATTCCCTACCCATATCAGTAGGTTGCCTCCAAGTCCATGGGCAGGATTTTCCCGTTGGTGTAAAATGACACACAGTGACATTGGGCGAGCGGCCCAATGTCACTGCGCGCCATCACGATATTTCATTGGGCAGACGCGCAATGATCTCCGATGCATGCCCACCATTAATTGACAGGCCGCTTAAGGCCCTTGAGGCGCCAATCGGCGGTGAATTTTCAGCGCCCATGCAATCTTCGGGTCGGCGCATGGGCGCAATGGGCAGGTGGGAAGGACACACTTTGAAAGGCTGCAGCAACTTTTTAAAACAGGCCACCTGGTCATTGCAGTCCTGCTGCCGCCAGCCCACTCCTGCTGTCCTTGGGAGCCATGATTCACACTGGGTAGGCCTTAATTGACCAGCTCATGTAAAATGGTGGCATGGACCTGATCGCCACCCCTACCCGTTCCCGTTCCAGCCCACCCTGCCAGCCAGAAAATTCTGCTCCATGTGTTTTCAATTTTTTAAACAATATTTTGTGTGGAATTTTTTTGTATGTCTTCTGGAAGTTCACATAAGTGACGTCCATAGACACTTCCATATCTCTGACATCCTCAAAAAATTCAACCAGGCTATTTAGTCGTGGCTCAGCCCATACAAGTCAATGTTGGCTCTCTCTGATCAGTTCATATTTGTCAACTGCTCAGTCATTCTGTCCCAATTAACAGCTTCTAGTAATTTGACATTCAGTTAATGGGGTCTATAATTTCCCAGGTTATCTCTCTCCTTTTTTAAATAGTGGCAATTATATTGACAATTAAACATTGGCAATCTTCAAATCCAAGGGGCAGTTCCTGAATCAAGGGAGCTTTGGAAGATCATGATTAAAGCATCTACAGTTTCCTCACTTATTTCCTTTCATAGCCTGTGATGGAACCTATCAGGTCCTGGAGCTTGATTTATCTTCAGTCTCATTATTTTCTCCATTACCAGTTGTTTACTCAAATTAAATCAGTCATCTTGATTTATTTTTAGTTTTCTGTGAATGTTAGCAAGATATAACATGTAAAGTCAGTTATGCAAATTACATTATGCATGCCATAAAGGAAGAGAGAAGGTATGACATGAAGGATAATTTACAGACTAAATCTCCCTGTATTATTTCCCACTATTCTTTTCATTAGCGATTAAATTTGCATTTAATCAGAGATGTCAGACATGGAATAGCTTATTCCTTCTGAGCAAGCTATTCTGCAAAATAGTTTCTCTCTATCTACCCTACTGAATCCTTTAATCATCTTACACACCTCAATTATATCATATATCAATCTCTTAGACTTAGGGGAATGCAAGCCTAGTCTATCCAACCCATCTCATAATTTAACCCTCTTAGCTCTGGAATCATTCTGGTGAATCTGCATTGCACTCCCTCCAAAGTCGTATTTAAAGACAATTTTAACTCTTTGTAAGTGAATTTGGGCAGAACAACCTAGAAGGCATGTGACATAGAGAGATAAGAAGAGAATTCAAATTGTGTGCGCTGTTCCATACTTTCAGATTCTACAATATATTAGACATGTGTTGCATTTGCATGTCCAGCATAATGATCGCACACAATTACATCGTCATGCATGCCATAATAATACAGTATACCCAAATAGATACTCGCAATGTACTATCTGCTCTCTTCACAGAGCAAGGAGAATCTAATCAGTCTGCAACGAGACTAAAGAATACTATTCATCAAAGCACCAACTGACACCAATAATGAAAAAGATAAGAAACTCTTGCATTGACATATCATGTCCTTAAAATACTCCAAGAAGTCTCACACTGTGAATCACTCTTGGAGTGTTGCAATTGTTACCTCAAGAAATGTGACACTAATAAATAGATTAATCAGTTAACATCACCCCATCTGATATATGGATGCACTCACTAGAGATAAAGTGTATAGTAGTATTGATGAAGAAACAGAATGGTCTGGAAACCCTATTATTACAACAGGATATTTGGGAGCATCCCTATGGAATTTCCAAGCTAGTGAGTTGTTAGTGAAGAAGGGATAACAACAATGCCTAATAATGAAACGTATTTTGATGAATTTCCTTTCTGGGTTATACAGCATACAGCTGGCTTTTTACAAACGGCAGGTATGTTGCAAGGATCTTATTCAGCAGTCACTTGCAACCATGCATGTTTTATTAGATGCTGGTCTCAGAAGTGTGGGTGAGTGCAATACCCAGATTTGGCCTACCATTTTCCAACAACAACAACAAGTTATATTTAGATAGCACCTTTAACATAATAAAACATCCCATGGTGCTTCACAGGAGAAATATAAAACAAAATATGACACCAAATCATGTAAAGAGATACTGGGCTGGATTTTCATCCTAAAGGCAGATTGCGGGGGTCGGGAAATTTCTCATCTCAGCCCGCCTGCCTCAGGCAAAAGTGCCAGCCATGACTAGGTTTTCATTCTGGGCTGGCAGGTAATAATTGGAGTCGAGCCCACCCACTATGGACAGAGTTCAGATGCAACCACAGGGAATGCCGAGTGCTGAGGTGGGCTGTTTATAAGGCCCGCCTCAGTGCTCTGGGACCTTGCCTCAATTGTAACTATTAGAGTGAAAGAACAAACATTCTTCTAACCCTCACCCTGCACACCCCCTCACCCCAATCCCCACAAGTACCCCATGCCTCCCACCCATCCCGGCCCCTCATGCACTTCATGTCAAGCTATGGCCCTCTATACCCACCCCTTGGTCCCTCATTCCTTCCAAGCTATGGCATTTCTATGCCCATTCATCCACTATGTACTCTGTACAGAACTAACAAACCTTCTAATAACAATAGGATGTGCGAAAAAGCTTTCAAAAAAGCCATTTATCCATGACTTTCTACTGTCTTAAAAAACACCTTTCACTACAGCCCTATAAAAGTGTCAATCATCCAGACCAATTAAAGTATCAATAGCAGAAAATGCAAGCACATGACACCTCTTTATCTTGTGTAAATAAACATTGTGTAATTGACAGAATAGATCACAGAGCAAGTGCTGTCAATCAAGCAATGTTTTCCCTGCCGTGCAGCTGTTTCAACAGACTAATGGATATCTGGGCTTGAGGCTTGGAGGAGGGTAGAAAAAGAACAAAAGGAAATGGGCACATTTCCAAAATGACAATAAAATTTGAATTGAATTGAATTGATTGACAGGGTGGAAGATAGGAGCCATTAAATGATAAAAGAGCTGGTGTTGCAAGGTCAAAGCATGTGATAATAGGACATATAGAGAAACAAAAAATGTATCTAGAGGAGGTGTGAATGACAGAATGTTGAACAACCATTACCTGAAAACAAAAACTGGAAAAAAATGAGAGCAAAATCAAAACCTGCCATGAAAAAGGAAACAAAATGGAGGCAGCGATTATAGTCCACAATTGTTTGATTCAGTGTTCAGTCTGTAAACTGTTTAATTAAAAGATAAGGTGTTATTCCTCGAGTTTGCAATGAATGTCATTGGAACAGTACAGGAGCCGAGGACAGAGAGGTTGGCATGAGAGCAAAGTGGAGAATTAAAATGACAAGCAAATGGAAGCTTGGGGTCATGCTTGTGGACTGAATTAAGCTGTTTCACAAGGATATCATCCAAACTGCATTTGATTTTCCCAATTTAGAGCAGACTGCATTGTTAGCAATAAATATCGTAAACTAAGTTGAAGTAAGTTCACAGATCATTTCTGCCATCTCCAGAATGAAGCCACCACCAAATACATCTTGCCCTCCCTCTACCTCCCCCACTCCCTCTCAGCATTCCAAAGGGAACATTCCCTCTGTGACTCCCTGGTCCACTCCTCAATCATCACAATTTGACAAGCTTGACACTGGGGAGACCAAATGCAGATTAACTGATTACTTTGTAGAACACTTCCACTGAATCTGCAAATTCTCGACTTTGCACTCACATTGACAACTCAGTCTTTGGCCTCCTGCAGTGTTCCAATGAAGCTGAACATAAACTCGAGGAACAGTACCTCAGCTTTCAACTGGATACTTTACAAACTTCGGACTCAACACTGAGTTCAACAATTTCAGACCGTATTTTCTATCCCCGTTTTTTTACCCCTTTTTTTTGCTGGTTTGTCATCTCTCTCTTGGTCTTTTTTAATCTCTTCACTTTACATGCGGGCGGTTGCTACCCTGACATTCACACCACATCTAGACACATCTTCTGTTTCTTCATTTGTCCCATTACCACTCCCTTTGACTTTGTACCATGAAATCTTTTGCCATTTAATCTGTCCTATCTTCCATCATGTCACAGACCTCCTCTTTTGTACTTCTTCCCACTCTCCCTCTTTTCACTTGCTCAAAATCTGCTACATTTCTGGCTTCTCTCAGTTTTGACAAAAGATCATAGACCTGAAGCATTAACTTTGGTTTCTCTCCATGGATGCTGCCATATCTGCTGAATGTTTCACAATTTTACATGTTTTTTTTTAGTGTTATGCTACCTTTCACCTCTATTGTCCACTGTGTTTGTTTGATAAGCAGAACTCTTTCATCTTAGGAGTATATGCTTGTCCTGGGTTAAACTGAAAAAATAATTGAACACCTCTCATTGTTATTTATCCCATTAAAGTTAAGCCTGTCACGGCAACAGGAAATTGTGACTGAGTGATATCCACCTCTAACTTCACCAGCAACCAAAAACATACTGAACTGTTTAAAGAGGACCTTTTTTATGTACAAAGATAGATACTGAGAAAAGATGGTTGCCACAAGTCACCTGATGCCTGCAATTCTAAGTGGACCACTTCTGAATAGTTAATATATGGATTGCACTGGGCATGAACTGACATGTTGCTCATGGAATTTCATACCTCAGGGCATCAACGTCCAGTTCAAAAAGGGTTATTGGGAGAAATGGACATGTAATTTGCAAATATATGAGCTTACCTCTCCAGTAGAAACTGAGAGTCCACCTAGACAATAGCTACCTCAAAGGATATCATCAAAATGGGTATTGACTCCTTCAGAAGTTAATGACAGGGGCATAATAAGCCGTAGAACAAAAGCCAGATACAGACGTCAAAACCCAACAGTAAGGAAGATAGTAAAAATGCAAAGTGCTGGAGTTTAATTAACTGTAATCCTATCAAGACGATGGGGAACTGTTAGCCAGCCAGGATATACAACCAACAGACACTCAAACACCCTGTGGAGGATGAAAGAATCCCATCCCCTGTTGGCATCAACTATCTTGAAATGTGTCAAAAGTTTCTGAGATGAAACATCAAAATGTGATAACAGAAAATGCTGGAAAACTCAGTATCTGTGGAGAGAGAAACAAGAGCTAACGTTTTGAGTCCATTTGACTCTTCTTCAGAGCTGCTGAGTTTTTCCAGCATTTTCTGTTTTTATTTCAGATTTCCAGACTCCACGGTATTTTGTTTTTATCAACATGTGATTACTTGTTCTACAACAATGGTTGTAGCAGACATGGTAATCGCATTCTTTTGGAATATACAGTGAGCAGGACTTTAAGAACTGGGTTTCCCAAGTAGAAGCAGAGGAATCTGGAGAAGTGCTAATGGAGCACTATGGAATTTCTCTCTCTCTCTCTCTTTCTCTCTCGCTTAAGTTAAGTAAAGCCCCATCTCTACAGTCTAAAAATCCAGCACAAGAGAGAGTGAATGTCCACTGGAAAGAGCCTCAGGGGAAACTCATCGATTTCGAGAAGACGGACTACGGATTTAAAAAAAGGAAATTGTCTCCAGCAAATGCAGTTACATGGACTTCAGTTCAACTCCAGGATTTTAAAGGAATCAGCTAACTTAAAATGGCCCAAACGTTCAACAACCTATGCTTCAAGGACAAGCAAAGGACTTAACTGTATATTTGTTTAGCTTTTTATGTGGAGTCTAACTTTCCTTACTTCTGATACCTGTGTGTGTAAAACGTCATGTCTTTTATTACTTTTTCCCTCAGGTTTAGTAGCTAATGAATTTACTTTTTCTTTGACTTAAGAAAACCTCATGATTGGCTCCTTATTGTTCTCTGCATAGATAGTAAAAAACAATTTGTATTTGGAAAAGGCATTCACGGAGAAAAGGAGTTGAAAAACTTTTGTTGTGACCAACTGAGAGGGCTGAATAGGGGACAGCCAGTTCACTCCTCCTCACCTGGCCATCATAAGTCTCGAATCTTATTAACTGTGTTGTTTTTCCTTTTCAAAGTAAACATTGAAGTAAAAGTCATCTTATGATCACTGTTAGGTAGACGTCCCCTCGCTGATAGATTATAGCTAAATCTGGTTCATGACTCATTACTAACTCCAGCATAGCTTGCCAGCTTGTTAGTTCTCAAAACTATTGCAGCATATACTATCTTGAATGCACTCACAAACTTCCCTCCTCTCCTGACTTGAGTTACTCTGCTCTTCCCGATCCATATGAGAACTGAAGAGTTAGATTATCCCCTGGGCATCAGGACCCCTGTGCCAGGCATACATGGGGCTGCATTTTATGTGCAAACACTTAAAAGTCCTTAAACATTCTTAAAAATAATTACAGATTCCAAGGACATTTTAAAGAAATTACACATTTTCCGTGTTCTACGGGTCCAAGGTCAGCACACACTGGAGAAAACTATCCAGAATTCCTCTCCGTCCTTTATTTGTCAGAGTGTCTCTGAATCACAGTAGGGGCAGGATCTTTGTTTTGAGTTGGAACCCCAACTTTGGGAACATAGCTGGGTCCCAATCCTGCAGGGTATAGGCAAGATATGCTCAATGCAATTTTTGTTGGATTTGCCAATTAGGTCACAGGAGGGCACATTTACTGTTCAATTAAGAGCAGTTGATGGAGGCCCATTAGGAGGGCCTCCAGCAGTCAAAGATTGGCAACCGCCCTGTCAGATGTGGGAGCTGCTGAATTATGCAGGAGGGCATGAGGGTGCTTCCATTGCTAGTCACCTACCACAGATTGGATAATTAAAAAGGCTAGGAGGGTTAGGGCCTTCAGAGATCCAGGGGGAAGTGCCACACAGTTAGGTGTACTGTCCTTAAGAGGCTTAATTGGTTTCGCCCTGTGGCCAATCAGGTAACCATTCCTGACATCAGTTCTACTCTTCCTTATTCTTCTGGAGGTGGGAACATGCTGTGGAGCTGGCCCGATGGAATTCACCTCGCATTTTCGGGAAACCCCCTCCCCCTCTCATTCCACCCCTCCCTCCCCCACCCCCCCACCCCACTCAGCCTCTAATCCCGCTGCCACAAGCCTTTGAAAATTCAGTCCAAGGACTCTGAGCTGGAGTGTGTCAAGGCAGAGACATTTCCTGCAGATGTGGAAATCTGGAACTTACTCACTTGCAGATGCTCCCAATATCACAGTCCTATCAGAAAGCTACATTACCAACCAGTTTTTATTTATTTATTTATTATTTTGTCACTTTTAACATGATTCTTGTTCTAATAGAATTACTTGATATCCAGATTATATTTAAGGGATGGATTTAGCCTTACTTCAGGTTAATTTGTAACTAACTAGTGTTTTTTGTTTATTAGTTTCTTTATTTTAGTATCCCCTTACCACATATTTATTAATTATATGTGCCAGATTTTAATTTATTGCACTTCAGATCCTTACAATATTAGCATCCCCTATTTGGTCAATTTTAAACTTAGCCCTTTGATCTAGTAATTACTCTACGTAGTTACTGTTGTCCCCTGGTTAAAATTCTTAGCACCACCTCCCCTCCTTGCACCAAATTCCCACTCTCACCAAATTTCTGTTGTCAATTTGTTTAGCAAACCACTTTCTTCAGGGGATTCACCAACCTGTCACCCAGCCATGCTTTTCTAGCTCTGAAGAATGATTTCACTTCAGTCAGTACAGTCCTGAACTTTACCCCACTAACCCAAATTATGGTCCAAAAATTCAAATACCTACTTAGACAGTTCTTCTGCACAAAGATGGGATTTATGTGCACCAATGTGTAGCAGCTCTGACCTCACCATAGGCCCAGGGGTGGAGTGACCAGTGGGGATGTCAGTACATTTGCATCCTAATTGATATTGAATTGACGAATCTTGTGTAAAACAGGAGTACCGCAATGTGGGAGGGTGGGCGGAGTTGGAAATTTGTTTCAACTGCCATGAAAAGCATGCAGCAAATGGCAGATCTGTAGGCTGGAAATGATAATTGTATCAGTTTGGATTCTATGCCAGCCTTTGAGAATAGATGTTATTGGGATAGTTACTGTTGTCCCCTGGTTAAAATACTTAGCACCACCTCCCCTCCTTGCACCAAATTCCCATTCTCACCAAATTTCTGTTGTCAATTTGTTTAGTAAACCACTTTCTTCAGGGGATTCACCAAGCTGTCACCCAGCCGTGCTTTTCTAGCTCTGAAGAATGATTTCACTTCAGTCAGTACAGTCCTGAACTTTACCCCACTAACCCAAATTATGGTCCAAAAATTCAAATACCTACTTAGACAGTTCTTCTGCACAAAGATGGGATTTATATGCACCAACGTTTAGCAGCACTGACCTCACCATAGGCCCAGGGGTGGAGTGGCCAGTGGGGATTTATATGATTTTGTAAGAATGCCTTCAATTTAGGAACAGCCATAGAAAAGTATAGGGGAGGAGACATATATGGAAGCTTATAATAAATCAGCATGAGTTCCTCTTCTACATATTCCTTTGTCAACAAAGATATTTAACAAGAAGATGTGTGTGTGCCTGGACTTCTCTTCCTATGACATCTATGAAGTCAAATTCCTGATGCACCATTTTACAAATGGCCCACAAGCAGACTTTAAATCTCTGCTCAAGGCAGATTACAGGTGCTGAGAAAAAATGAAATAGAATCATGTAATTGATGAGTAAAGACCACAACCTAATCCGCTTTCTATCAAACTGGTAGTGGCATGATACAACGAAAATGAAGTTGTTGCTTCATCAAAAGAACAATGGAAATAGTGACGTTTCAATAAGATTTTTGAAAGTAACATTTAAACTGATTATAAGCACTGTTTGTAATAGATGTTACGGGGACGTAATGAAGATACAGCAAGCGGTTAGTTGATAACTAGAAAACAAGTTTACAAATTGTGTACCAAATTAACTGCCTTAAGATCCTTGGAAATAGCAACAATGAAACAATTTAAATTTTGTATCAATAAGAAACAGTGCTGAAAGAAAAAGCCCATTGTAAGCACATACAGGGCGTTAAAGGACAGTTCATCTAAGAAAGGTTTCTGGTAGGGAAGAAAATTGGCTGGGAAAAAAAGTATTGTCTGAGACTCCAGAAGAGATCCCACTGCGAGGAACTGCTGGGGGTAACTGGAATTATTCAGTAGATACCACATTTAATATTGAAAATGAGCCAGAAGTTCAGCCCTAGTGCAGCTAGTTGTGAGCTGGAGTTGAGGTTGTCTAAGAAATTGGCTTAAGATGTAATAGGAGTAGGGTTGAAATTTTCTGCGTACTATATTTAGTGCATAGTTAACCCTTCTACTTCAAGATGCTGCGTATGCCATTTTAATAAAGTTGTTAGCATCAAACGGAAAGTTGTCAAAGGGTTGGGGATTTTAAAAAATCAATGGAAAATCTTACTTTTGGGAATTAAATATGCCATATTTTAGAACAAAATTTAAACACATTGCAAATCTCCATCTGTCCTTAGGCATAACAAAATACAAAAGCATCTTCCAACACTAGGGTTAAAAGAATAACACTAAGCTGTCCAAGACTGTCCTCATTGCTTCTATTTGCCTTCTGCACTGAACTGCCAAATTGTTTGCTCTCATTCTATTTTTTTTAGTTCTTCCAGTTGGGAGCTATGTATTGCCTGACAGGGAATGGAGTTACTGAGGACTGTATGTTGCATTTTGATATGGTGGCTGTGAGGTATCTGTCAAGGCAGTAGTCGAGGGTATTTACTGTATTTTTCAGTGGTTCTGGTCTGTGGAGATCAATAGGTGCCTACTGGGTCACAGGTGGCAGTGGGTGTGAATGGGAGTGATTTGGCAAGTAGTTCAGGCCAACTTTGGGTTTCTAAATTGGGGGAGGGGGAGGTGGCGGGGAGGTGAGTGCAGTTGGGAAGGGATCCAATCTGGAATCAGGAATTATGGCAGTACAGAAAGCAACATAAGTGGGTGGTGCTGTGGAGTATAACATCATAGCTCAGCCCACCTTGAAGATGCAACCTGGAATTGGCAGGACTGAAAAGTTAAGTATAATTTCTTTTTCTTTATTAATTTACAGGATGTGGGTGTCGCTGGCTAGGCCAGCGTTTATTGCCCATCCCTAATTGCCCTTGTTCAGAGGGTATTTTAAGAGTCAACCACATTGCTGTGGGTCTGGAGTCACATATAGGCCAGACCAGGTAAGGACAGCAGGTTTCCTTCCCTAAACCAGGTTTGTACAACAATCAACAATGTTTTCATGGTAATTATTAAACTTTTAATTCCAGATTTTTATTGAATTCAAAATTCACAATCTGCCATAGCAGAATTCAGAACCCAGGTCTCTAAAGCATTATCCTGGGTTTTTGGATTATTAGTCCAGAAACAATAACACTACACCATCACCTCCCACTAGCCTCCTCTCTTTTCTCCTTTAAGGCACACCCTAATAGACTTGCCAGCAAAGTTGAAGCTGATGAAATAAATGGACAGTGCAGCATGGATACAAAGTTGGCTGAGTGACAGGAAACAGCAAGGAGTTGGGGACTATTGTTTTGGGACTAGTGGTGCTCAGATCATTGCTTTTCTTGAAACATATTATAATTTAGACTTGGGTGCGCAGGGCACAATTTCAAATTTTGCAGATGACACAAAATTTGGAAGTATATGTACTGTGAGAAGGACAATGATAGACTTCAAGAGGACGTAGACAGGTGGTAGAATAGGTGAACATATGGCAGATGAAATTTAATGCAGAGAAGTGTGAGGTGATAGATTTTAGTCATTAGAATGAGGATAGGCAATATAAAGTAAAGGGTACAATTCCAAAGGGGGTGCAGGAACAGAGAGACCTGGGGATTTATGTGCACATGACAAGGCAGGTTGAGAAAGTTGTTAAAAAGGCATACCGGATCCTGGGCTTTACAAATAGAAGCATAGGGAACAAAAGCAAGGAAGTTGTGCTGAACTTTTACAATACAATGGTTCGGCCTTAATTGAAATATTGTGTCTTGTTCTGGGCGCCATGTGATGTGAAGGCATTGGAGAAGGTGCAGATAACATTTACAAGAATGGCTCAAGGGATGAGGGACTTTAGTTACGTGGATAGATTGGAGAAGCTGGGGTTGCTCTCTTTGGAGAAGAAATGCTTGAGAGAAGATTTGACAGAGGTATTCAAAATCATGAGGGGTCTGTACAGAGTAAATAGGAAGAAACTGTTCTCATTGGCACAAGGCCAGAGGATGCTGAAATAAGATGAACGGCAAAAGAAGTATTGGCGACATCAGAAAAAATCTTTATGCAGTGATTTATTGGGATCTGGAATGCACTGCCTAAGAGTTTGGTGGAGTCAGATTCAATCATAGCTTTTGAAAGGGAATTGATTAAGCGCATAAAAATTTAAAAACATGCAGGGCTACAGGGAAAGTGCAGGAGAGTGGGTCTAGCTGACTTGCTCTTGCAGAGAGCTGGCATGGACACAATGGGCTGAGTGGCCTCTGCCTGTGCAGTAACCATTTTTTGATTCAATGATAAAACCTACCTATTTCACCAAACTCTTGGCCATCAGCCCTAATATCGCCTTATATGACTCAGTGTCATATATTGATTTATAACACCCCTGTGAAGCACCTTGGGATGTTCCATTAGGTTAAAGGCACTATATAAATGCAAATTGTTGTTGTATTTCAAAAATAAATTGGTATTTGTAATAGAATAGTTAAGACTTTATTCCATTTATCTTGTGAGAATCATTGATGTTTTTAAAGGTGTATTTTTGTAAAGAACATTTTCCTTCGTTGGGAGAAATTGAGTGAAACAGTGATACATACAAAGTATTTTCCTTCTTTACCCTGAATATCTACATAAAGCACTTTTAGATTAAGTATAAACTGTCTTAGATGCAGTTCAGCGGTCCCTCTAACAACTCAACAACTTTCTCAACTTCAAACTCAGAAAAGTACTCTCTGTGCCAGTGAAACATCTGCATTCCCATAACATCTCTTGATGACCTTTGAATGGATGCCCACTGAGAACTGATTTGATACCAACCAAAGCCATTTTGCTCAGGAGATTTAAAAACCATGAGAAAAGAAGAACATGTCTTCACTTCTGGCTCAATCCATTCATATTCATAAGGACTGGGCTTTTACGCACTGTGCCATGGCCTTATCTTTGAATAACTTTCTTAACTTAGTGTTATGATATGTTTACATTTCTTCATTTTGGTATTGTATTGCACACTTGCTATATTTATCTGTGACACAACAATTCTTCAGCAAAAGCAGAGGACTATGTGCATTCTCCACTGAATAATTCACCTGCTACTCAACACTAGAAGATTTCTATAGCAACTTCCATAAATCAAGAAAATTGTCTTTCTTTAAACTTGTTAACAGGCACAACATGCTTCTTTAGAAAATTCTACTATTCTCTCAACAGACTTTGATTGAAAATCTGCCTTTTTAACTAGCACATTCTCATTCACATTTAGCAGCAGTTTGTATGGCTGTCTAGGAACTAATTTATGAACCTTTAAAGATTATTCTATGGCTGAATGCTTTGTAACTGTTTAAATTTGCATCACCAGCACAGGAACTCTGACTGTATCTTCTTTGATTCTACTTGAACAATACCCACCTCCATACGTTGAACTTCAATTTAATTTGTTTGTTTATTATTTTTGCCTCTACTTTTATAAAAGCTACTTATATAAAAAGCATATATACAACAGAAGGCAAACATTCACTGTCATTTCAACTGCAGTTTAACTACAAAATATATGATCAATATGAGTGGATATTATAAAAAATGAATATATTTACTTATTTTTACTTAAATTACATAAAAAAAATCCAAGGTGTATTTCTATTAAGTGATTACAAATTGAAAATCTCAAACCATATTTTACCTAGAGCAATTATACACACTCTGAATAACTGAAAATCCTGGCTTCAACGTTTGGCTCTTTAGCACTGCTGGTTTTGATGCTATGGGAGCCAGAAAGTCAAACAAATGGCACAGGATCCATCGCCTTCAAAATTTAGCAGCGCCTATGTTGGTCACCTTTAGATCCGTACTCTGGAAGCATACAGAATGGGCATATCATGACACCTGTTAGCATCAAATGTTGAATTGGCCCCTAGCCTGCCATTTTGGACTTCACAAATCCTGTTTACACCCTCACGTAAACACACACGGTAGATCATGCATTCCCCTGGGATGGCTCCACAGCAATCCTGGTTTGATTGCTGAACTATTGTGAGGCCCTTTGAGCACAAGTATCCACAGCCATGAGGTTGTAGTCTGAGACTGCATGACAGCAAACTGAGCTTGCATGGCAACAAGCCAAGATCTCTTGGCCTCAGTCTGTTCTTCCAGTAGAGCGCTTGGATGTTGGGTTATTTCTGGCTGCAATGGAAGCTGAAACATTAGCTACTGGATGTTGCATCACGACTGGGTCCACATGTGCTATCATGGAGTTTACCACCACTTCTATGCTAGAAAAAATGGATTGCAAACTCTCCGTGAAGTCCTGAGTCAACTTAGAGCTGGAAACCTCCACACCCTTTAACAGTAACAACAAGCTCCGTGTCTGGCCTGCCAAAGCACCAAAAATTGCAGTGCGCATGCTGATCAATGTTTTCCTGTTTGCTGCAGCATTGGCATTCTCATCTGAGTCCTCCACTGCAGGACTAGCCTGTGCCCTTGTCTTCCAGTAAGCTGGCACACAAGCTATCCTTTCTCCCTGGCCTGGCAGCAGCCCGTTCATGTTCAATGACCGACTACTTGTAGATTCTGCCTCTATACCACCCTCTAGAGTGGCATTATCTGAACTTGGGGCTTTGTCACTTTAAGTGATGTTGGTTCTTCCTCAGGTCTGAGCTCTTGCTCTCCTGTTCACTCAGGAGCTGCAGGCACTTACTACAGATGTTGTTGCTGTGGATCACATTGGTGCCCTCCAGTTCCCACATGCTACAGCTGCAACACATCACCTGCCCTGCTATCTCTGCTGTATTCTCTTTAACTAATCACATTTTCAAGTTTTGAAATATCAATCAATTGTCTATTTATAGTTTTTAATAAATTTAGTTATATGCTTTGGGTCTTTACATTAACTTCATCCACAGTTCTAAATTAACCCTTTTTTTTTTACGTTATATCAAGCAGAACCTCTTACCACCATCCCCCATTTCACCAAATGCTCACGTTTGCCAAATTCCCTTGCAGCCTGGTGAAACTCAGGTGCAGCTACTCTGTGCTCATACTTTTATTATTATTTCACTTACTGTTTTACCTTTTCTAATTAGAATGTTTAATTTCCTAGCTCTTAGTTTAAACCAATACCCTCGTTTGAAGCGAGAAGAAAACCTTGTGGGAAGTTTGCTCTTGGTGTGAAGAAGGGTTTACACTAATTTGGTAGGGGGGTGAGAATCAGGGTGTAGCATAAGAAAGAGGAAATAAGGTACACAAAGGGAGAGACAACTAGGACTAGAATAAGAAATAGTTATTATGTGTGATACAATTAAGAGGGAATACAGTAAGATCTAATTCAGGTTTACAGTGCATGTATGTATATGCACAAAGCATGCTAAGTAAGATTGGTGACCTGCAGGTGCAAATAGGCATATATGAACATAATGGTGCGGAGACCTGGGCAGGAACAGAGGTGGGTATTCCAGCTGCCTTGCTCAGCTGCCATTTTTTCTGGTACCACCTCAGTTTGGCCTGGATTGGGACTATGAAAATCCAGACCAAGGTATTCAGGAGAGACAGGAAAGGATAGTAATCAGGAGGGGTGGCAATATTGATTATCACAGTACTGGAGAGAAAGGATATCCTTGAAAGGGCAAGAAAGAATCTGTTTAGTTAGAGTTAAGAAACAATAGAGGTACATTGTTATGGGCAGGGTTTTCCCCCGTCGGGGGCGAAGTTAAACTGTGGGCACGCACAGGCGCACCTCCGATTGATGCCTCCGATCGGGGGAGCAGCACCATTTTATGTGGGTGGGCTAATTAAGGCCCACCCAGTGTGACGTCCGCACACAAGCGTGGGGGGAAAGAGTGCAGTCATTTCCCTGAGGCTAAGTGCTGCCTCAGGGAGATCAGCTGTTCTGTTACAAATATTAAAAATAGAGAGAAAAAAAAATCCTGACGTCCCCTAATGTAACACCGTCAAATGAGTTGGGACATGTCCACAACTTTTTTTAAACTTTAATAAAATTTTTAAAAACCTACATGAAACCTCATCCCCCCCGCCATGGATGAGGTTTACTGCTTTTTCTAATTCCCGCCGGGGCTCCTGGCCTGCCCGCCAACCTTAAGGTTGGACGGGCAGGTCCATTAATTGGTTTAATGACTCTTGTCAAAGGCCTCAATTGGGCACTGACAGGCTGGCGGGTGCACAGCTGATTTTGCTGTGCCCCTGCCTACCGGAAAATGTAAATGGGGCGCGGTGACGTCAGGAGTTCTGCCCGATGTCACCACACGTCATTTTACCCGTCGGCGAGCGGGCTCCGCCCCCCCCACTCACCAACTGGAAAATCCTGCCCCATGTGTATTCTATAGGATGCCAACTAGTGAGAAACATATAAAGCAGTGAAATTACAGAGGGGTGCAAGAACTATAGACATTTTTTTCAATTTTTTTTCATGGGATGTGGGAATCGCTGACAAGGCCAGCATTTGTTGCCATTTTTAAATGCCCTTGAACTGAGTGGCTTGCTAGGCCATTTCGGAGGGCAATTAAAAGTCAACCATATTGCTGTGGATCTGGAGTCACATGCAGGCCAGACCAGGTAAGGAAGGCAGATTTCTTCCCCTAAAGGTCATTAATGAACCAGATGAGTAGTGATAATGGGATAGTGATAATGTAAAAGGTAGAAGGGAAAGCTTTATTGACCAGTATATTTCTGGTTCAATGGAGGAGGAGGGATTGTTGGATCTGGTTCTAGGGAATGAGGTGGATCAAGTGGATCAAGTGTCAGTAGGGGAACATCCAGGGAACAGTGATCATAGTTTTATAAGGACTAGATTAGCTATAGAATTGGGCAAGGAGAAATCCAGAATAAAAATACTTAATTGGAGGAGGACCAATTTCAGTGGGATTGTGAATGAACCAATGGCAGATACATTGGCATGAAAGGCATTACCGTAACAGAATAATGTGCTGCTTTCAGTGAAGTGATGGCTCAGATATATTCAAGGTACATGCCCATGATGGAGAAGGGTAGGGCAAATAAAGTTAGAGTTCCCTCGATGATAAAAGAGATAGAGAATAAGATGAAGTAGAAATAGGTTGCTTATGACAGATATCAGGTTGATGATACAATAATACAATACTAGGCTGTATATTGAAGGTTCAGAGGGGATGTGAAAAATGAAGTAAGAGTGGCAAAGAGAGAGTATGAGATGAGTATGGCAGCTAACATAAAAGGGAATCCAAAAATCTTCTATAGGCATATAGGTAGTAAAAGGATGGGTGGGGACAATTCAGAACCAAAAAGGTAATCTATGCATGTAGGCAGAGGATATCGCTATGGTACTAGATAAGCCTTTGCATCTGTCTTCATCAATGAACAAGGTGCTGCTGGAGTCATAGTGAATGAGGAAGAAGTTGAGATGTTGGAAAGGCTAAAAGTTGATATAGAATTGATATCAGAATCCTGGCTGTATTTAAAGTTGTTAAGTCACTAGGAGCAGATGGGATGCATCTTTGAATGCTGAGGAAGTAAAGGAGAAAATTGCAGAGGGTTGATGAGTTCAGTGCAGTTGAAAAAAGTTGAAATCTATGTAATAAAAGGGACAGTGGCAGCATGGATATGAAGTTGGCTGAGTGACAGGAAATAGAGAATAGTGGTGAACAGTTATTTTTCAAACTGGAGGAAGATACACAGTGAGGTTCCTCAGCTAGGACCACTGCTTTTTTGAAATATATTTATAACTTAAACTTGGGTGTACACGGCATAATTTCAAAATTTGTATATGACACAAAACTTGGAAGTATTGAGAACTATGAGAAGGATAGTGAAAGACTTCAATGGGACATGAACAGGCTGGTAAAATGGGCTGACACAGGTCAGATGAAATTTAATGCAGAGGAGTATGAAGTAGGCCTACTTTAGTAGGTCACCATACTTTAGGAAGGATGTGAAAGCTTTAGATGGATGCAGAATAGAATTACGAGAATGTTTCCAGGTATGAGGGACTCAGTTACGTGAATAGGTTGGAGAAGCTGGATTATTCTCCTTAGAAAAGAGAAGGTTGAGAGGAGATTTTTTGGAGATGTTCAAAATCATTTCTGGACGATGTAGATAGAGAACAACTGTTCTCATTGGCAGAAGGCTCAAGAATCAGAAAACACTGATTTAAGATGATCAGCAAAGAGAGCCAAAGACAATGTGAGGAAAACCAGTTTAATGCAGCAAGTGGTTAGGATCTAGAAAGCATATCTGAGAGTGTTGAGGAGGCAGATTCAGTTATGGCTTTCAAAAGGGAGTTGGGTAAGAACCTAAAGAGAAATGTTTGCAGGGCCACGTGGAAATGGTGGGGAAGTAAGAGCTGTTGAGTTGCTCTTGCAAGATGTCATGTTATCAGTCACGTAGAGGCAGCATTGGAGGTGGGAGGGTGGAGATATTTAGGAAGTTGCACCTCCAAGCCATCTTGCCAGGGGCGTGGTCACCCTGGCACTTGCTGCCCACTCGATTTAACTGTCTGTGGGGGATCTACCTGCATCCAGGAAAATTCTGGCAGCAGCCCCAAATCAGCCCACTGGCTGCCCACCACTGCCAGGCTGGTAACCTCTGCTAGTGATGACCCAACTCTGTGTAGATCATCCAGAAGCAGAACGTGTCAGCCCACTGACCCAACCCTAATATTTCAGACTTTGCTTCCAGTCCTAACTTCAAGCCCACCCACATGGCACCAGATAATTTCTACCTTAACTGAGCAGTACTGGACAGATTGGTTTTGAACTGCTGGAATAGTATTTATTTCAGGGCTCTTAATATTTGTCCAAATCAAATCAAGAAAGTAGGTAATGAGAAAATGCTGGGTTTAGAAATATAGACCTTTAACTCATTACATTTTAGATTTCCAGTCACAATTATCAATGTCAAGGTGCTTTAGGGCATTTCACAAAAAATATTCCAACAAAAATAGGTTGGGAGGTTCTACTCTGAAATTTGTCTTCTCACAATGCCACCCACTAACATCAATCTGCTGCTCCCTCACTGTCATCAACTCTGCAATGTCTTTATTTGCAGCTGTTTTCCAGGGGGAAAAAAGTGTTTAAACAAATTTTAATTTGTTCATCACAGCAATTCCAATGACACCAGCAAGCAATACATGTCATTGACTTCAGATAGTCACAAGTAATACTTAATTCAAGCATACAATTCCGATGTACAAGATTCACTTCCCATTCTCTCTAATTATAGTATATGTAATTGCTATTCTGGCATAACACATACATGCCTTCAAACACATTATTCTTAAACATTTCCCAAATCCTTTCTTTACTTAGCACACATATTATTATCTGGTGCTTATCAGCTGCATTTTCCACTTCTTCTAAAATATCATGGGTCCAAAGTTCAGAGCGGAGGGGGGTGCAGAAATACAGTACAACCCTGTCAAGAAGGTCAACAGAACTGGCCACGCTTTTCTTAGTCCTGCCTGCATTTCATCCTGGAGTTATTTGGGGGCACGTCTAGGAGGTATTACTGGATTACCTCAGGACATGCTCAGCATCCAATAAGCCCAGTGGAACTCACGCCTGCTGAAAACAAGAGTTGGCTCTGTTTTGGGGCTTCCTGAAGGCCCTACCATTAAAGAAATGGACAGTGATTGATCTTGTGGGCTTCACAAATCAGTCCCTACTGGGAATATAATGTTTAGCTGATTAAATCATTGGCCTGATAAAACTTTCAGATTTCTCCCCATTTCCCCCAACCCTTAAAACAGTGGGTATTTCTTAGTACAACACAGAAACCATCTGCAAATGGTTCCCACGCCCATATTTTCTCTCACACACACTCTTAACTTTATATAGTTACATAGTATTAATAGCACAGAGAAAGGGCATTAGGCACAACTGGTCTATGCTGGTGTTTATGCCTCATGCAAGTCTCCTCCCACCTAACTTCATCTAATCCTGTACTTGGTTAGCTTCCCCTTAAATGTATTTATGCTATTCGCTTCAACTACTCCATGTGGTAGTGAGTTCCAATTTCTAAGAATTATCTGGGTTGAAGAGTTCCTCCTGAATTCCTTGTTAGATTTTATGATGACTATCTAATATGGAGGGCAGTAGGTAGATTAGTAACAGCAGGTATGACCCTTGGAGTTAAAGTGAATATTGGCAAAACCAAAGTGATGCACCAATATGCTAAATAGCTTTGGAATGTGGGTTTGGAGGAGAATGGAAAGGATCTGCTGAACAGAAAAAGTAACAAATGATGAAATGCTGTGGAGAGTAAATGAACAAATTTGCTGAATGTAATTAGGAAAAGGCAGAGGGACTGGGTAGGGCACATCTTAAGAGGGAATGAACTTTTAAGAGATGTTATGGAGGGAAGGTTTCAAGGAAAAAGAGGAAGAGGAAGGAAAAGAATATCAATGTTGGATGGCTTGAAGATTGAAGGAAGTTATTGGCAAGTAAAAAGAATGGCACAGGATGGGGAGATAGGGAAAGACTACTATGAGCCAAGGACATGTCTTCAGGCAGAACATTCATGATGCATGGCAGCATGGCATTCAGACACCAAGACGATGCTTTGTTTCATCCTCTGTAAAGTAGCAGTCAGAGTGTGCAGGCGATTGAAGTGGCCCAGCACACAGTCTTTGACCAGCTATGTAGCCGTGTTTGATTCTCCATGGGGTTGGCTTTGAACGGAGGTGGTCATCAACACAAATACCTGAGACACCATGGCACTTAGGCAAGGGTGCACACTGCCTTTGGAAATATGGACAGAAGGACAAACATTTCCCATTGCTGCTCCACAAGTTGCCTTTTTGTGGATGACCCCTGAGATTCAGCATCAGTATCCAACTGAGCGAAGCAGGGGGTATCTGGCACCTTCTGACAGAGACTCTCCACTGCAGTGCCTGTCTCCAGCCCCTGCTCCCGCTCACATGTGATGTGCTCCTCACCACATGCCCACTTTATTTGTCTGTGATGCTGCACCCACCATTGAAAAAGAGCGCTTAGGAGTCATGTGACTGTTGTAAGGAATATATCTTTTTATTTTCTGTTGGACTGGGGATTAAAACTATAATAGCTGCAGGTTGAAAAACATGTCCACTGAAACAGGATGAGAAATATATGTAATGTTGCAGTCCTGGAACAGAGAGTGCCATAAAAGACAGGATGGTGCCAAAAAGGAGTCCTGGACCAAGGGAGCTTCCTGGCAACAATGTTTTAATTGGCTCCTGACCAGGGACCAGGTTTCATGTGAGAGCAGTGCAGCTGAATAGCTCCTAGCCTTGAGTGAACTTCAATGCCGGAGGGTTAAGGATTAGGGAAATCATTGACAAATGATTGCTCTGGAAAGTGTGCATGTGTGGGTTGGATATACCTCTCTTGGATTCCTCCTCCCCACATGTCCTCCAACACAGACAAGCAAAAAATTGAATAAGCAACTGCCACTCGCAATGTAGTTTTAAAGATGAAGAATAGCCATTGGCAAAAGTAGTAGGGAGCCTTTTACAAAAACAATCAGCAGGGCTTTGTTGCTTCATTTGAGCAGAGAAGATTGGAGTTGATAAAAATTGCTATAGATACTGAATAACTGCAAAAATATTTCCATAAAACCATTGCAAACATCTCTTTCTTTTAGTAAAGGCAAAATTAAAATTAAAATAGTTGTCTTATTTAAATTTGTCTCCATTCTTTATGCAGACCATCTGGACGTGAATTATTTTTTAAATTATTTTTTAATTGTTTACAGATGTTTTCAGTGTTCCTGTTGGTGTCACCCAGCTGTTACTATGATCTAGCCACTGTTGCTATGTGACACAAGTAGGAAGTGAAAGATACAGCACCTCTACTGGTGGCTCAATCAGTTGAAGCACTTAAAATAATGGGGTCACGCCATACTTCTAGTTGAGACTTTTCAATAGCTATTCTGGGTAAACCAGCAAATATTTTATTGATTTCAAAACAGAGACATAACTCCACATAAAGTGAGAGGTTGACAGTGTTGTCAGTGAGAATGAAGATCTGTGTTGTTTAGATCTCATTGCTACTGGCTATGAATAAATGTGCTACAAGGTGAAACAGGGAATCATTTCTGAAACAATGAATGGTGTGTTATTTTTATTGACATCTAGCTCTTTTCCTTGCATTTTCTTCTAATGTACTAAATAGCCAAAATATATTTGCTATTTTTCTAGAATTACTTCTGAAAAATTATGTTTAAATAAAATATTGGGAAATCAATATTGATAGCATAATAATCTTTATCATATCAACATGTCCTGCTTTTCTTTATGATCTCTATCAGCAAAACAATATCTGCTTTGAAATATAGTGCAATTACACCATCAACTCTGTGACATTTAAAAATCTGCCAGCTACAAAAAAACGTTTTTAAATTAGAAAAAAAATGTCTAACCTTTTAGCTGTGCTTATGTTTATCGTGAGATGACAGCATTATCAGGTAAACTGACCTGGAGCAATCACTAAACTTGACAGTGTGAAGAAGCTGAATTAACATAACTGGAACAATTATAGGATCTGCTGTTTCTTCAAACCAGAACCAGGGCAGTGTTTTTATTTAAGAAAGACAGTTAAACTCTATAGCAGGAAGACAGTAGAGCTGGTTTCCTGAATGAATAGATCAATTGGGCAAAATGGTCTTGTTTATCCAAACTTGGCTTCTTAGTAAATCATAAGCTGAACCAATTATTAATGGATAGACATGTCCAGAATTAGTCTACCAAAATTCTGCTCAATATTTTGGTGGGCTAAAAGATGTGCAGAGCAGATATGTTTCTTACCTCACCTCTCTTATAGAAATATATAGTCACAAATCTACAGCCGAAGGCCCTGCAATTTAGAGAAGGTTTCACATTCATGATCATTCATGATATTTTTAATCACAGAAAAGCTTTCAGATCTTTAAACATTTTTTTTTGTTTTTTTATAAGCTAGTTACAGTGTTTACAATATTTAATAATTTACTTGAATGGCAGCAATATATTTCACTGATAGAAAGTGCACTCTCTCCTGCTATTTTAAGCCATGAACACAGTAAGCAAATAAGAATGCAGTAGATTCCTATATCAATAACAAAAACAAATTTCATTTAGTGACTTTAATGTAGTAAAATGCTCCAAGGTGCTTCATCTGAGAATTATCAAATATGACAATAGCAGGGCAGATGACCAACAGCTTGGTAAAAGACATAGGTTGTAAGGAGTGTCTTAAAGGAGGAGAGAGAAATGTAGAAAAGTGATGAGATTTAGGGAGGGAATTCCAGATCTTAGGGCCTTTGCAGCTGAAAGCATGACTACCAATGTTGGAGTGATTAAAATTGGGAATGCTCAAATGACCAGAATTAGAGAAGCATAGATATCTCAGATGGTTGTGAATCTGGAAGAGAATACAGAGATAAAGAGGCTGAGGCCATGGAAGTATTTGAAAGCAAGGATGAGAATTTTAAAATCAAGGTATTGATTAACTGGGAGCCAATGTAGATCAGCGAGTAAAAGGGTGAACAGGACCTGGGGGAGAGTTTGAATGTGGTCACGTGACTGGTATTGAGGGTAAATGGTAAATGGGAAAAGAAATGGAAACATTGCAGGTAGCTACATCCAATCCATTGACTTGCAGGTGTTATTCTGGTGGGCAGGCAACCCATTCTCCAGAAGTGTATTTGCATTTTAAATATGTTAATGAGGCTGAAAACCTTAGGCTTAATTTGTCTTGCTGGCTGAACTGAGATGGCCAAGTTTCTTAGCCTCAGGAAGCCTGACAGCTGCAGCAAGGCAAGGACAGCCTTGGGGATAAGGTAGCAGTGTTTACAGCACTCCTTGTGGGCCAGGAGGAGCAGGAGTGCTTCCTCCAGACCCCAAGCTCCCCCATAATCAGAAACCCCTGCCAGACAAATTCACCCCAGCCACACTTGTAATCAGCCCACCGCCCAGGATCAGACCCCCTACAATCACCTCCCCACCACCACCACCATGGGTCAGTGATTGGATCCACCAAACCACCTCACCCCCCTACCAGTCAGCAATTGGATCTACCTAGCCCCGTGCCCTCCTCCAGGTCAGTTAATCAGGCTGATTTCCAGATAGGGAGCCTGTTAATGATGGAAGGCGCATGCTGTGAAGTCAGTGTCCATATAAAACAGGTGTTGTATTGGAGATGTTTCCTTTTCACTTGTGTTCTTAGAGATGGTGGCATCATGGTAATGTTGTTGGACTTGTAATCCAGCGACCCCATAATGCTGTGGAGAGATGGGTTCAAATCCCACCATAGCAGCTGGTAGAATTTGAATTCCATTAATAAATCTGGAACATAAAGCTAGTCTCAGTAATGGTGACTGTGAAACTATCATCGATTGTCATAAAAATCCATCTTGTTCGCCAACACCCTTTAGGGAAGGAAATCTGCCACCCTTACCTGGTCTAGACTACATGTGACTCCAGGCCCACAGCAATGTGGCTGACTCTTAACTGCCCCCTGAAATAGCCTAGCAAGCTACTCAAGGGCAATTAGGGATAGACAACAAATGCTGGCTTTGCCAGCAATGCCCATATCACATGAAAGAATAAAGAAAACAAAATCTGTAATGCTGTTATCTATACAGTGGTGTGTTATTCATTTCTGGTGTGCTGTATGACTCTTGTAGAAAACAGTTAGTGAAGCTTATTGAAGACACTGACAGCATTCAAAAGCTATATTGTATGAAAGATTTTTGAGAGCTTCTCTGTGGGGTTTTCAATGTAGGGGGGCAAAGGGGTGTGGGCTGGAGTTGGAAAAACTTGCCCTCACAGCTTATTGTTTTAAAAACTCTGGCTCGAATTTTCAGGCTTTGTTAGTATCAGGTGTCATGGCGGCTTGGGGCGCAGACAACGTGGCGAGAAGGCCAAAGGTCGATTTCACGCTGTTGTGAACCCAGTTTGCGACTGTCCGCTCCACCAGTCAATGGAAGGGCACATTTCCCACCGGTGCATGTCAGGAACCTAATTTCAATACTTTAGCATCTCATTATAAACTCTGCTCATCAGAATCATCCTCCTATGCTGGATCATCCGAGCACATTGGCGTGGTCACTCGCCAATGCGTTTCCTAACTGTACATAAGTTACGTGTACCTGGCGACCTTCACTTCACTTGGGATTTCAAGGTTTGTTTGCCTACCATGCTTTGGTCAGCACTCACAGTTATCAGTGCCAGGCTTCACAGACAGCACCATATCACTTTCATAGGAGGGTCATGGGCAGGTATCTACTTAGGAGACCAGCCGGCTTTTCAATGGTTGCAGGGCTAGGGCTTGCTTGGGGAAGTGGGAGAAGTGGCCTCAGGCAAGGGAAAAGGCTGCAGGATAAAGGCTGAACTGGGGAAGGAGGGTATCCCAGGGTGTGTGAGGGGCGGCACATGTTGATCTGTGCAAGTGGCCTCAAGATGGTGAGGGTTGAGGGGGCAGTCTCCAGAGGAGATGAGGCCAGATGGACATGTGAGGGTTTATGTGTGTGAGAAAGTGAGTGGTGATGACCCTTGAGCTGGCAGTGAGTGAGATGTCAGTGAAGGTGTGATGTCCTTGAGAGTGTCTGAGTTTAGGGTGATAAGATTGTTGCCTCACCCTAGCGGCACAGATGAGATCATTCATTGGTTTTCTGCACTGGATGGCCGGCCTCTTGTATGCAGCTTTGGCACTGACCACCCCTGCCACTGCCTTCCAAACCAGAGTGGTGAGACTGATGGGCCTCCTGTGGCCAAAGCGGGGGTAGGGGACAAAACGGAAGGCCTCCACAGCATCCAGAAGGTGTCCCAGGGATGCATCACTGAATAGGAGGGCTGCACTCTTCTTGGCTTTTGGGGCCGTGTCTTCATCGAAGCAGTCCGAAGCATTGAGAAGTGTGCGTGTGGCTGCAGTTTAAATATGGTGCCCTGCATGATGAAGCAGTGAGGTAACGGCATGGTGAGCAAATCAGATGCCACCCACCAGCGAGACAGCATGTTTCCTGTAGTTGCACAATTAATGAGGTGGGAATGGGACAACGTGATGTGAAATGCTGCCATTGGCCGCATGGTAAAACTTTTTTCCCATCAGCTACCGCACTTTGCGCACACCTGAGACAATTCTGCCCTCTGTCTCTGTTGTATTTCTATTTATTTTATAACCTAAGTGGAGGGCATGTGCCGATGCCAAGCACCTAGGATGGAGGATCTTCCAAAACAATGGATGGAATTTTCCCAGCATTGCCGATGAAAATGGTGGGCATTCATGCCGTATCTTCCCGAGCTTACCTCATTATTTATGCATTCCATGTATCCATGGAAACACGTCGTTTCTATGGCGGGCAGGCTGTCATCCGCTCATTTGCCATCAACATGCTGTTGCATCATGCCGGCTGCCATCTTTAAAAGGCAGCCACCAGCAAAGCGCTCATCGCCACCAGCTCACCACTGCTGCCTGGAAGACATGGCCAGCAGAGGGAAAAATTCTGCAGCCCTCTGCTTTAACAGCTGGATGCCATGGACGCCCACCAAGCTGTACTCTACCCCCACTCTGGCTGCGGATGGATAGCAATGTCACCAACCCAGCTTGGGAGGCAGCGACGGTCAATGCAAATGTCCTGCAGGGGAGGACTGCCACCCAGTGCCACAAAAGGATAAATGATCTTTTCAGTTCTGCCAGGGTAAGTCACTCTTTTCATCACTCCCAACTCACACACCCATAAACCCATCACACATCCACAGGGCCCTCACTCACTGCCAGTGCAAGGGACATCACCATTCACCCTCTCACACGCACTGTAATTGTCCTCTTCCCATCCATGGGACCACTCACCACCCACACAGGCCAGGATTACTTATCATCTGAAACAAAAACAGAATTACCTGGAAAAACTCAGCAGGTCTGGCAGCATCGGCGGAGAAGAAAAGAGTTGACGTTTCAAGTCCTCATGACCCTTCGACAGAACTTGAGTTCGAATCCAAGAAAGAGTTGAAATATAAGCTGGTTCAAGGTGTGTGTGTGGGGAGGGCGGAGGGAGAGAGAGAGAAGTGGAGTGGGGGTGTGGTTGTAGGGACAAACAAGCAGTGATAGAAGCAGATCATCAAAAGATGTCACCAACAATAGAACAAAAGAACACATAGGTGTTATTGTTGGTGACATCTTTTGATGATCTGCTTCTATCACTGCTTGTTTGTCCCTACAACCACACCAACCCCCTCCACTTCTCTCTCTCTCTCTCTCTCTCTCCGCCCCCACCCGCGCCCCCCCCCCACCCCACAACACACCTTAAACCAGCTTATATTTCAACTCTTTCTTGGACTCAAACTCAAGTTCTGTCAAAGGGTCGTGAGGACTCGAAATGTCAACTCTTTTCTTCTCCGCCGATGCTGCTAGACCTGCTGAGTTTTTCCAGGTAATTCTGTTTTTGTTTTGGATTTCCAGCATCCGCAGTTTTTTTTTTGTTCTTTGTTTTGTTTTTACTTATCATCTGGCCTGGTAGGTGTCCTGATACACTCTCCCTATCCCCATCCATGCAGGACAAACAGGTGCATACCTGCAGGATGCATACCAGCCACACAGTCAGTGAGTGGAAGCCCTTGCAGTTGATAAAGTCCACTGAGTGTAGCGATGGAGACCTGAGCATCATTTGAGTTCAGTCAATCTCACCCTGTACCTGTGGGAATCCCAAGATCAGGCAGAATCCAATGGCCCTTGCATCCCGGCTGTCCCAGTCCCGGGCGAGATGCAATAAGTTGTGTGCCATGGAGAAGATGGAATCCGTGATCTCATGGATGCATTTGTGGGTGGCAGATTGTGAAATCCCACAGACGTCACCTATGGAGGCCTGAAAGGAGCCACTGGCATAGAAATTGAGCGCCGTGGTCAATTTCACAGCCACTGGCAGTGGATGCCCTCCATGTCCCCTTGGCGCCAAGTCCTGCAGTTAGTCGCAGATGTGAGCCACCAGGTCCCTAGACATGTGCAGTTGTCAGCGACACTGGTTCTCAGTCATCTGCAGGAATGGCAGGCGGTGTCTATAGACCTGGGTGTCGCCAGGCACCGACCAGCCACGACTGGCTGTCGCTCCTGGGCAGCATGTGCGGGAGCCCCTGCTGCCCCTTCTTCATGAGGTTGCTGCTCCTGCCTTTGCACGGCCAGTGCCTCAGTCACTTTCTCCTGAGTCTTCTACCGTCTCTGTTGGCCATCAGGCAGACAGCTGGGTCACCAGTATCCATGATCCTGATGTGATCCTCCTGCAGCATGAAAGAGAGAGAGATGTGGTTATCATGGCTGTACTTAGTACCTTTCCTGGGCCTGTGTGACTGCCCCTTAATGCTTCCCGGAGAGTGCTGGTCACCCCTCGATGGCCAAAGGTGAGTGTGCTACATGGATGCCCTGTCAACCTGTGGGGGACACTGGTCCGAACCAGGATGCTGAGATTGCAAGGGGCTGTGAGCACCTCCAGCAATGACTGCTACATGGCCAGCGTTGGTGAGGAGATTGTACAACGTGTGCAGTCCAACTGCTCCACGGTCCAATAAAGTGGTGGTGGACTCGAAGTCTGTGCAGGAGGGGGTGGGGGGTCGGGGGGTAGGGTAAGGTTTGGAGCACTTAGTAGCCCTTTTGTGCCACGCGTTGCTTGCATGAGTGAGCAGGCTAGGATCCTGACCCCAATCATATCACTGTGGTTGCGCCTGAACTGTCTTAGTTGCTGAGGCATGGTCAGTTTATACAGGTGTCCCTAATGCATGGCCACTTCCCTCGCTTACCCTGACCCCCACCTGGAATGCCTGAGCACAGGACTCAGTGTCAGGGCAGCACTTGGCACCCCCCCACCCCCAACCCCTCAGCAGTCGCCTCCGAGGCTGGCCAGCACTTGCCCCCAGACACTCCCCCACCACTGCAGCAGTCACCTGCAGGGCCAGGCATCAATTTTCCCTGCCCACTCCCCAGTGTCCCTGAGGCTTGTAAACAATGGGCAAGCTGTGGAGAACGCTGCTGCTCACTCACCTCAGTTCCCCCAAAGTGAAGGCTGCCAAGTGCACATCGACTGCGTGTTGCTGTGAAACACATCGGCGTGCTTTCCCGCTGACATGGACAGACGAGATTGTGGGATTCCAAGAGCCTGGTGGGATAGCCTTTTAAATATATGCTGATGTGTTACAATTAGCTCCCCACCAAACGATGGCCGGAAACATGGCCCACCATTGGTGGGTTGAATGGAAGATCGCAACCTGCCTTCACACCATTGTGAAGTGGGTCCCGCCATATTTTCCACGCACGCCACCTATCATGCCCACCACCAGCGGGCTTGGAAAATTCCGCCCATTGTAGTGTGTTATGCTGCAATACTACAGTACATTCCAATGTGGGAGGGAAAGAGTAAGTGAATAAGGAGTGAAAGAGTGAAAAGTTAAGAGTGATACTGATCATATTCCTGTCGAAAGTGCTTTCCACCTTGCCCTCTCCCAATCCCTCCATGAATTTCTAAATCCCTCTCCACATAAGGAGTCTAGAGTTATAGCTTAAGTGTAACTTTCTTTTATCAGTGGTGTTAGTTAGAGATCATTGGCCATGGAACTTACAGCTCAGAAAGAGGTCATTTGTTTGCCTTTATTGGTTCTTTGCAAGTACAATCCAAAGCTATTACCAAAGCTATTTTCTTATAAGATTCAATAGTCTCTGCATTAGGCATTCAGTGTTCTCACATTCCTCTATGTAAGTTTTTTTTTGCTAACCTCACTATTTTAAATTGCTGACTGCTCATCACTGACTTCCTAACTGGCAGCAATGTTTTTTTTATTTGTTTACGGGATTGCCTGTTTTCAGAGGGCATTTTGAGAATCAACCATATTGCTGTGGGTCTGGAGTCACATGTAGGCCAGACCAGGTAAGGGTGGCAGATTTCCTTCCATTAGTGGAAGGATATTTGTTGGTGAACCAGATGGGTTTTTATGACAATCAACAATGGTTTCATCAGACTTTTAATTCCAGATTTTAATTGAATTCAAATTTCACCATCTGCCATGGTGGGATTCAAACCCAAGTCCACAGAGCATTACTCAGTATCTCTGAAATACTAGTCAGTGACAATTCCACTATGCCACCACTTCCCCATGTCAGCCTTCTGTTGGCAAATAAACCCATAGAAAAGAAAGGTTACGGCACAAGAAGAGGCTATTCAGCCTATCATGTCTGCATTCTCTCCCTTTTTGTACCATTTCTAACACAAGTGCCTCCAAAGCATCATTTTGGAATGGTAGTGCCTTGTCTCTGCACCTTGTTTCAGCCAGGTTTCAAATTTATAACCAATTTCTCTTGTTGGACAGCCAACAGCCCTTTAAGGAATGCTGGAACCAGAGACATCATTCCTTAACCCCTGTGTGGTTCCAGCTCTGGAGATATCCAGCACGTGAAAAGCAGTAGACCAAATACCATTGTGCCCATTTCCATTATCAGCCCCAAGTAGCTTATGTTCACTTAAACATAATTTATACGTTATTTGAGTACAGTTGGCCATTGTTATTTTGTTGCTGTCAATGCAAAGAAATTAAAAACATTGATGAGGTCAAATGGCTCATTTCTAAGGTTTAAATTGTTTAATTGCAAAGCTGCATTAAATAGTTTAACTTACCAGTGACAATAAATTGAAAGTGAAAAGTGTAAATCACACATTATAATCACACATTTAGCCTCAAAAAGCCTTAATTCTACCCATATCTTTACTAATGTCAATTGAACAAATTATAGTGAGGTATAAAGGGACCTTGCGCAAATTAAACAAAGGAAAATTGATAAATTGAACCAATGATAAGAAATAGGACATAAATACAATTTGGAAAAGATCAAAGCAATTATTTTACAGTAAGGAAAAGAAGGATTATATTGAAGGCTAGGATTTTATAAATGAATAGCGAGATTAGATCAAATTTTGAATCAAAAAGCAAGTGGTTAGCAGCTACAGGGTACACAATAAAAAAGAAAGGAGAGACAAATGTAAAAAATGTAGGAAAAAGAGAAATTAGAAAGTCCAAGTCTAAAAGAGAGAATAAGTTAAGATGATCAAAAACCATAATAGGCAATAAAATGGCTATTGGTAGATACGAGGTATAAGAGGATAGTCAAGGTAGGGATAGGCTGTTAGCAGATAAAGGTAACATGCGTGTAGTAGAGATTGAGAGAATGGCAGAGATGCTAAATAAGTAATTTGCCTCAATTTTCATAGAGAAAGCAAATATTGGGATTGTAGGACTATTAGATGAGGATATAAAACAGCTATTAGAGGTTATCATTCAAAGAGAGAAAGGTGCTAAAGAAATTACTCCATTTTAAAATGGATATATGAACAGTATTGGTGTACTCCTGAGGATCCTGAGAGAAGCTAAGAAAGAAATGTGAGAAGCTATGAGGATAATTTTCCAAAGTTTCTTCTGCCGGATGACTAGAGGGTGGTAAGGCTGATGCTCTTCTTCAATAAGGAGGACAAAAGTAAGCCATGAAACAATACGCCAGTTAGTCTAATTGATGTTAAACTGCTGAAAATTATTAAGCACTTAGAGAAATATCTTTTAATCACAGCATATTAGCACAGATTTCTAAAGTTCAGATTGTGCTTAACTGACATAGAATTATTTGAAGGAGTATCAGAGAATCAATGAAGGAAATGCAGTGGATGTTTTCTTTTTGCAACCCAACTGGTTCACTAATATCCTTCAATGAAGAGAACGCATTGCCCCTATCCAGTCTGACCTGTGCATGACTCCAATTCCACACCATATGGTAACACTTAATGTTTTCTGAACATGCCTTCTCAGTTGTAAAAATATCTTTTAGGAAAGTTAGGGAAGGGCAATCAATGCAGGCGTGCCTCCATCACAGATATTCAGAGAGCAAATAAATATCAAAAATAAAATATTATGGTAATATAAATATTGAGAGACTGGTTCATTGGTCAGTCAGACAGTGGATGGAATTTTATGCTGCCCACTCCCTGGGAATGGGTTTTCAAGTGGGGAGTGTGAAATCAGGTGGCATGGAAGGCGCACACTGCCTGTCTGCCATCACCACTGATATTTTACCAGCAGCAGGGGGAGGTGTCAGGTGGCCCACCCACCCTTAGGTGGGTGCCGAGGCTGCTAGATTGCAGGCTGGGGGAATCTCTCCTTTTCAGATACCTTGTTCTCTCTGGAGGCCTCCCCTGAACCACTTATCAGCCCAATAGCCATTAAATTGGCCAAGTGTTTCTCGGTTAGTGGAGGTAGGTTTGTCCCAAACTTTCAAGCCGGGAGGTTTGGTGGGGGTGGGGGTGTGGGTGGGTGGGGTGGGGGGGGGGCGCGGGTTTGGTGCTGGGAGGGGTGCTGGGGTGGCATGCCCTCCACGTGGAGTAACAAGAGACCTGAGATTTGAGATAATGACAAAAGAACTAAGGAGGAGATTAGAAAAACGTTCATTACACAGTGAGTGGTTTGAATCTAGATGTCTCTGACATAGTTGAAAATTAATTTATTAATTGATTAACTCAAATTAGGCATATGGTTAAAAAAGAGGAATACGAAACGGAATGGCAAATGGAATAGCCTTGAAGGGCCATATGACCTATATTTGCAAAAAGACATTTTATTCATCCATGTGCTTCCCGTTTGCTTGATTCAGACCTTATTTGCTTTACAGACTTGAAGGCTGGATAGAGTCCGATAAAGAAACCAACACCAGTGCCAATTGAGATATCAAAATGCTCCTTGGAAACAAAGTTTCCTTGGATGCTTACAATCATTGAATGGTGGTGGCAGTGGCGATTAGCTGGCATCTGATATAGTGGAACTTGCTGCAATCTTTTGGTACTGCTGATTTATGTTACCCCTTGCTTGACAGGAAAGTTTCGGTTACAGCTTCAAACTCGATCAGATGCTTCAAAGTCACATTCACAACTGCACACACATGAAGCTTATCCCTTGCACAATTCTCCACTTGTGACAAATCCACATTATGTAATAAATGAGACAGATAAAGCATCCAGAGGGGCAGGATAAATTAAACATGACTTTCTTTTGAAGCAGTTAGATAAATAGGGTGTCAGTAACTAATAAAAAGACTTACATTTATATAGTGCCTTTCAAGACCACTGGATGTCCCAAAGCTTTTTGCAGCCAATGAAATACTTTTGAAGTATAGTCACTGCTGTCATGTCAGGAACTCCCTGAAAGAATTGCAGAATAGTAACTTCACAATTATCACACATATAAATGCATTGTTAAATAACTGTAAAATGTGACAGCATTTGACATTCCTTTACCTACAGTTTAGAGGCAATTGATTCAGCTTAAGTGATAAAATTATATTCTCTATTGCTATGATCCCCAGCTGAGGTTACAACTGGACAAACCTGATCCCAGAGTGGAACCCAGCTTGATAAATCTTTTAATTTGTTTGTTTAGATATGTGGAGAGTAGTTACTGAACAGAGTCACAGGAGTCAGCTGATGAACTTGTAACAAAAGAATAAAACATTTATTAACAAGAAAATATGAACTATATTACAAAACTCCTTCACCCACAACTATATCTTTGCAGATATATAAAGATTTGCGAGGGTTACAAAAGCTACCTTACACCCTTATGTCCACAGTAAGTCCACAGTCCACATAAACCAACAGGTGACCTGTGGTCAGGCGTACCACACTTTGAAACCAAGTAACAAATCCACCCCAAATGGATGCTATGGATCTCTCCTCAACACCCCCCAGACGCTTGTCACACCATGAGCCAACCAGTCTCACTGAACTCCATCTTTCATATGAGGGTTTCCAATCTCCACTCTCCAAGGACTCACTTTGGAATCTTCTCTAAAACCAACACTTTCTCTCAGATGCCTTTTGCAAGGGTCCACCACTAGGATTTCAAACTCTCCTTCTGATGTTTCTCTCCCTTGGGTCACCATATGCATTCAAGCTGTCTTCCACACATTCTTTCTCACCTACTCAGTTGTCAACATACACCACTGCTTCACATGCCCATAGTAAACAGTTACAGACTTTCAGTGTCTCTTTGGACCTTCTGGCCTCTTGCAAGCTGTTCTCACTTTAAATCTGCTTTCTGCAACTTTTGTCTTTTTAAATCTGAAGCTTTGAGCCTTTCTCTCAGCCCCTCACTCTTAACTTCACTTAACAGGCCCTTTCCAAGTCTCCTGTCCTTCCCTTTGATTAGGAGGTCTTCTTGGGACTTTCTCCTGTTCCAGACCCATGGATTTTGGGGTATTTTCTTTAGCTTGGGACTGCTTATCTGTCCTCTTTGTTCCAGTCTCTCCTGGCAGCTACTTTCAAAAATCAACTGAACTCAAACTCCAAATCAAAATTCTGTTTCTAATTTCTTCTGTGTGTATGTCTGTGAGAGAGACCTGCTTCTCTGGATACCTATTGCTAGGCAACAGCCCAGTTTCTCTACTCTTGTTTGTCTAACTAAGCTACAATAGTCATAAAACTTTCATTAGAAATGCAGGCGCCTTTTAAAGTGAAACTAACACTTAATTTGACCTTTTCTAAACACAGATACAGAAATACAAATCAAGCTTAAGCTTTAAAGCTAAAACTCATTCCTAGCACCTACAAATACAAATATAACTACTTAAACTATCTCTATTGCCTAACACTATTATCTTATAACACCCATTGCAATCATAAAACATTAAATTAGGGATTTTCTGGCCCTGTCATGGCAAGACTCACTGCAGAGATTCAAAGGTCCATTGACTTTCAGCAGGACCGGACGATCCCGGGCCTAAAAATCCCACCCTAAGTCTTCTTAACTCACCTTAATTTTAAAAATGTTTGTATTATCCCAATGTCTGATGTGCTATTATATTGGCTGCTTGTTGTCCATTATTGATAAGTACCTAAAACCTAGGTTGTGATTACATATAGTGAAGTTCCATTTCACTACTTTTTGAAAAACATGGTACAACACTATTGCCGTTCAAGCCATGTAATTCAAGCATGGGAACAAAAGTTCACTATAGAGCTATGGAGTCATCAACAAAGCAGCCCCATTCCTGAACCCGGGATGGCCGCCATATCTTTTGCCAGCACAGGCAATAGCAGATTGCCACTTTTAATGACAAAAATTGAAGTGTTCCACCATAAGTTCATTCTGTGCCCTTGCTTTCCTCTGAGCTTCCTCATACTGCTGTTCAATATGGATGAATATTAATTTGTGAATTGTGGATTTGAGGGTGGTGGGAGGGGGTGGTGTGGTGGGAGGGTTGCAATGATTAACAGGACACCTTTTACCTTGTTTGGCCTATGGTCATCAGACTTGCTGGGGTCTGAAGTCACTATGTGCGCTCCAGGAGCACATGACTGTATATCACTGTATCCCACTCTGGATGACCCTACCTTGTTTCTAGGGTGGAACATAGCTAAATGTTGATGGAGGTGTCTGGGCAGTTGAATGTTATATGAATATGTGAGTAAATGGGGATGAGTTTGAGGTGATGCATTACTGAGGAAAAATAAAGAACGGTGGATACAACTCAATGGAAAGCTGCTAAAAGGTGTGGCTAATTACGTGGATTCAAATACATAATTCCCTGAAAGTGTGGGTATAGATAAAAAAAGGTACAATAATAGATCATTAGTATTTTGAGTTTTATAGGTGGGAGGTGGTGAGCATAGTAGTAATATCACTGGACTGGTAATTCAAAGGCTCAGACTTATGTTCTGGGGACAGAGCAGCTGGTGGAATTTAAAGTCTATTAATAAATCTGGAATTAAAAGCTAGCCTCAGTAATGGTGACCCTGAAACCATTGTCGATTGTCGTAAAAACCCATCTGGTTCACTAATGTCCTTTAGGAAAGGAAATCTGCTGTCCTTACCTGGTTTGGTTTACATGTGACTCCAGACCCACAGCAATCTGGTTGACTTTTAAGTGCCCTCAAAAATGGCCTCTGACCTGCTTTTGTAACCACATTATTTATAAAACTAGTCCATTTCAGATTCTGGTGAATGGTAACCCCCAGGATGTTGACAGTGAGGGATTCTGCAATGGTAATGCCCTTGAATGTCAAGGGTTGATGGTTAGATTCTCTCTTGTTGTAGGCAGTCATTGCCTGACACTTATGTGGCGTGAATGTTACTTGCTTTTTTCCGCCCAAGCCTGGATATTGTCCAGGCCTTGCTGCATTTGGACATGGACTGCTTCAGTGTCTGAGGAGTCGCGAATGGTGCTGAACATTGTGCGATCATCAGCGAATATCCCCACTTCTGACCTTATGATGGAAGGAACAGAAGATGGTTGGTCTTAGGACACTACCCTGAAGAACTCCTGCAGTGATATCCTGGAACTGAGATGATTGACCTCCAAAAACAACAACCATCTTCCTTTGTGCTAGGTATGACTCCAACCAGTGGTTCCCATTCACTCCAGTTTTGCTAGGGCTCTTTGATGCCACACTCAGCCAAATGCTGCCTTGATGTCAAGAGCAGTCACTCTCTCCTCACTTTTGTCCATGTTTGAACCAAGGCTGTAAAGGGGTCAGAAGCCGAGTGACCCTGGTGGAACCCAAACTGAGTGTCAGCGAGCAGGTTATTGCTAAGCAATTCCCACTTGATAGCACTGTTGATGACCCCTTCCATCATTTTACTGATGATCGAGAGTAGACTGATAGGGCAGTAATTGGCCAGGTTGGATTTGTCCTGCTTTTTGTGTGGCAGACATACCTTGGCAATTTTTCACATAGGGTGGTAGATGCCAGTGTTTGCCGATGGGGCAGGACATACCCATGTATGGTGATGGTGGTGTCTGGGACATTACCTGTAAGGTATGATTCTGTGATATGATTCTGTGAGGATGACTATCTCGGGCTGTTGCTTGACTAGTCTGTGAGACAGCTTTCCAATTTTGGCACGAGTGTCTACAGGACTGTGTTTGCCGTTGTTATTTCCGGTGTCTAGGTCGATGCCAGGTGGTTTTTCCAGTTTCATTCCTTTTTATTGGCTTTTTAGCAGTTTGTTACAACTGAGTGGTTTGCTAGGCCATTGCAGAGGGAATTTAAAAGTCAACCACATTACTGTGGGTCTGGAGTCACACCTAGGCCAGACTAGGTAAAGACAGCACTTTCGTAAAGGACATTAGTGAACCAGATGGGTTTTTATGATAATCAACAATAGTTTTATGGTCATCATCAGGCTTTTAATTTCAGATGTTTATATTCCACCATCGGCTGTGGTGGGATTCAAAACCAGGTTCCCAGAGCATTTCCCAGGCTTTCTGGATTACCAGTCCAATGACAATGCCACTTCGCCACCACCTCCCCTGCTCTTATATTCTGTGCCTCCGCTAATAAAGGAAAATATCCCATTTACCTTCTTAAACACTTTCTCCACCTGTCCTGCAAGGCCCCCGGTCCACTGTGGATGGAAAACCTTTCTCCTCCTATCTAGTTCATGCATCAAGGGCCAGATTTTTGCGGCATCGTGGAGATATTGGGGACCTGTAAAAGTGTTGGGCAAGATCCTGAAGTCCCACCCTCATTTCTGACAAATCTATTTTCACTGGGTGGCTTAGACTTGTCTGATGATGGGGACCATCTACTTAGAGATTGGCTGCAGCAGTGGGGAGGAGCAACAACCCCAGCAATGAAGGCACTCATCTGGTGCTCATGGTGCTGGTTAAACAACAGAAGGGGTCAGAAGGCGATATCCGCAGGATCGACTGTACTACCAGAGGATCAACTTCCTGAGCATGTCAGAGCAGCAGTGTACATGTGGCCATCAAAGCCCCATTGTCTCAGGCCAGAGCATTCATCAACAGGAAGGGTTTCCATTCATTAACCATGTGATTGGTGTGTGACCATTGTAAGCGCCATCTTTCAGGTATGTGCTAGTTTGCCTGACAGCGACCATGATTCTTTCAGCCTGAGACAGTGGCAGGTGTAGAGCTCTTCATTTCATACACAGTCTCAGTGGATAACTCCTAGCCGGCAAAAGTTATGCAGTAAACAGGTAATTGATTAAACCAGTTCAAAATCCCGCAGCTGAAGCACAGGAGAAATATAACCACTGTCATGTCAGCACAAAGGTCAACATTGACTGGGCCATGGGCCTTCTGAAGATGCAGACTTGCTGATGGCTTGACTGCTTGTGGGGTGCGCACCAGGATGACCCTTCAAAGGATGTGTCGTGCTGTGCTCTACACAACATGGCCGTCCTGAGAGGGGTGGAATTGGAGGACATCCATGGAGAAGAGGGCACCAGCTTGTCATTGGATAAGGACTTTGATGAGGATCAACCAGAGGCACATCAAGGCAATCCAGAGATCAGATTCAGGAAGCAACACACTGACCAGTACGGCAGGGGAACCTGGGACGCCCAGATCCAGGAACTATTCTCCAGAGGATACCAGATCCTCCAATAGAAGCATCTAATCTGGACTGCCAGTTTATATAGAGCAACCCTGTCCAAGGAACAATGGATTTACTTCTCATGTGGTTTATCATCAATGGGCTCTTTGGGGTCACAATGCCATGATGGCACCACAACAGGCTTTGCCAGCTGCTTTGGTACAGGGGTAGCCTCAGTCATGGGGCTTGAGGTTTATCATGTGTCTGAGTCAGCGAGTGGAGGGGGGACTTCAGAAGATAGGGTTCCTTGCATAGTGCCACCACCTACACCATTCCTCCCTCAGCCCTTTCCTAGCCCTGCTGCACACCTACATTTGTCAGTTGCAGGAGAACCTGATTGGCGGTCATTCATCCAGTCACCATCACAGAAATAAACTGGTAAATATCACAGAATGCATCCTCCAATCTGTTCATGCCAGTCTTGCTCCAGCATCCATTCGGTGGATTGCTGCATATGATCTGCCATAAGGGTAGCCACTTTCTCAAAGGAGCTCATGTATCTGGAGGAATTACAGTGTTCATGATATGAGCCCCTCAATCTTTTGCACAATGGACCACAACTGCCTTACGGAAACTCTGATAGGTGTCCACACGTTTTCCTTTGGTGTTCCATTAGCACCTGCTTTGTCCATGGCCCCCTAGACTCTGCATCTCTGGTCTGGTAAACATGGCTGAAGCTATCCTCCATCATCCAATGGGGACTGCCCAGATGTGGCCTTTGCCCTTATCACCTACACCTGCTCACATATGCCATGCTGCACACCTTGTGCTGCCCATTCTAAAGTTGCCTGAGACACTGACAAGATGCATGCGGCTCAACTCCTGTTGTTCCTCAGAGTGCAAGTTGTCCTCTGAGGTATCCTGGTCCTCCACATTTGATGCTGCTGATGACTGTCCTACATCAGCCCAGTGCAAGAGAGAAAATCTGTGTTACTCGCCCTATTCATCTCAGCAGCTGCTTCATTAGACATCTGTCTGCACATCAAATGGCAGCTATTAGAAACAATTCACAGCATTGGAAGTTGTTTCAAGGTACATTCATGGAGCATTCAGCAAACTTTTACTCTCTGCTTACCATATACCAATCTCACTACCATTGACTGCCTGCATTGCCATCAACCTTTCAATGTCAAGGGCCTCCTCCTCCATGCTGTCAATATTGTCAGGTTGGGCACACCAGCCCCTGAATGACTCCTGGCAATGTGTGATCTCTACTCCTGCAATGTGAGGATAAGGAGTTCAGCTGCACTTTACCTTCCCATTTGACCATCATAATCCCCAATCCCAATTGATGATCCCATCATTGCATTTGCCCAGGGCTTACCTTAACACCCTCCTAAAGATAAATAGCTTTGATCCTTTCCCTCAGATGAGGGTTGGCACTAGGCAGACATCTCATTGGTGTATCTATACACTGCCTGCCTTGAGGTACTCCAGCTCAGAGATATATAATCCCTTTAAGTCTCTCAAGGTTGACAACTTGGCTTGCTTCATACTCACTTTGCCAGAAAGCATAACAGCATTGAAGCACTTCCTGCACTGAACCCAAATCATGCTAACCGCACAATGGTTGTTGACCTGTCTGGCAACATCCAGCCGTGCCTCCTTTATTTGCCTAGTTGGCCTCCTCCTACCACTGTCTGGAAATAAAATGTTTGGGGGTTGGTTGGGTATAGGGACAGGAGGTTAGTCGTGGGGATGGGAAGGGTAGTTAGGGGGTTAGATGGGTAGTTAGGGTATCAGGAGAGTTAACACAGGGATGGGGAGGGTAGTTAGGGGGTCAGAGGTGTACTTGGGTTCAGGAGGGTAGTTGGGAGCGGGTGGTGTAGTCGGGGGTGCATGGGGTGGTCAGGGGTTGTGGAGTAGCTGGGAGTGGTGTTCAGGGGTAGGTGGAGGTAGTCGATGGAGTGGGAGGTGATCGGGGATTGTTGAGGGGGTGGGGGGTAGTCGAGGGGATGGGGGGTAGTCCAGGGGGTTGCTTGGGGCATAGTCAGAGGTTGGGAAAGGGTTGTCGGGGTGTCATGAGGGTAGTCAGGGGGTGTAGTTGGGGGCTGCGGAGCACTTGGGGTGGGGACTATTTGTGGGGTTGGGGGGTAGTCAGGGGGTTCAGGGGATGATCTGGGTGGTTGGGATCTATTTGGGGGTTTTGGACATAGTCATCAATGGTGAGGGTAGTCGAGGGTAGGGAGTAGTCAGGGGTATGGAGAGAGTAGTTAGGAGTTGGGGAGTAGTCAGAAGATCGGGAGAATAGTTGGGGATTAGTCTGGGGGCCAGGGGAGGAGGTGGGTCCAGTGGGGGTTAGGTGGGGTCATTGGTATAGTTACCCAGGAGTTAGAAGTGGTTTTAATTCTTCTAACTTTTCCTGGAGTCAGAACATCCAAAGTCTCTGATTTAATTCATGATTTCAGATGGTTCCCAGTGCAGGGTAATTGCCTATCAGAAATTTGAACTTCCCGGGCAATTCCTGTGCAATCCTTGCGTGGGGATTTCTGGGTGGTCCCCCAGCGCATTTTCTGGGGTATCTCCTGGGTTCAACTGCCCGGGGAACAGAAGCTCTGAGCCAAGAAAAACTTTGCTTTCAAAAGCTTACAAAAACATCGAAGTAGCAGCTTGACGTTTGAGCAGTCTCAATAATGTGTTCACTGTTAGCTCTCAACTGTGGGTTTCAAATCAATCTTTTAAGTTATTGCAATGTATAGTCTGTTGTGACTTCTAATTTTTGAACAGATGTAGTTTTCTAAGGACACAAAAACATAGGACCATGTCAGGAAAAGAGCCATAAGGACCACATGAATGGGGAGGATGCATTGCCCCTCTTCCACCAGAAATGAATAGTAGAATGCATCTTGGTACAGAGCGTTATGTCCAGATTAGTAATTCCAAACAGAAACTTCTGGAAAACATACCAAGACAGCCAATCTGCTTTGCTTCACCATTCCTGTTGTTGAGGGTTCCAAATGCACCGCTGTAAACTAAAACAGGAGCTATGCCAATTTTTAAGGAGCTACACTATTTTTTTGAAAGCATTTGCCTTCACCTCACAAACACTGGCTATACCTGTCTGCCCACTGCAGGCTTTGAATTGAGTCAAATTTTCATGAAGTCAGTTAGCACAGATTTCCCATACCTCAAACTCCAGTAAAATGAAATGTAAATCAATCCTGATAACAATCGCAAATGATGTAAACATTTAAAACCAGCTGTAACATTGTTCTAATATTCAGCTTGTATCTTCAGACACTTTAATAGACCCGACTTTAACTCTGTTGGACTGTGAGAAATCCTGCCACGTTGTTCGTCTTGAGATATGCATTATGAATACATCTCAGTCAATTTTTTTAAAAACCACATTAGGACAGGTGGCCTAAAATAGAGCTGTGTGACTCTGGCTTTATTTAACAGCTGAAGTCCGATTATTACCCCAAAAACACACTTCAATTTTGCTGTCAAAACCTTAATGGGCCTTGAAGAGAAAGAGTAGCAGATGTTAAAGTCCACACCCTGGAATTCAAACAGGCCACCCAGAGTTTTGTGAAGTCTTTTGATTCACCAGTCAGCTTTCACAGAGTTGACAACTTCACGTTATGATGAAACAAAATTCCTATTGTACACCAACTAGAATCTATACATGACTAATAGTTTGAAGCCTTATATTATTTAGGTTATGCATAAAGTCACACCAGTATCCCTCAGCAGCCGCTTGTTGCTTAAGGAGTGCTAACTGTGACTATGTGGTTACCGTGATTGTAAGGTAACATGTAGGTTCTTGCAATAGGCTCTGGGGCATTATAACATACAGTCAATTTATTAAGCATCCAGTTCTCCTTATTCCCACCCACATGCCGCCTCCCCCCCGCACCCCCGGCCCCCCCCCCCCCCCCCCCCCCCCCCCCCCCCCCACCCCCAAATATAAATGCAACAAAACTCATGAGACCAATGATTATAAGTTCATCAGGCTTATTTTGGGTTGTTTTCTCAGTTTCAGGGCTGGTTATGCTGGTAAAGTATTTCTACTATTAGTTGCTTACTTCATTGATTGATATGCAGAAACCTAATGTAAGGCTTGGTAGCCAAATGCTGCAGTTCATAATTTGCCAGGGTCCATTGGATACACGGCCTTTCTTTAATTTACAGTGTTTAACTTGGAAGGCTGCCAGTGAGAGATTCAAATATTCCACAAAAGTTTTTTGTGACACAGGACAAAAGGTTGTTAAACAAACACATCTTTTTTTTCAAAGAAAGCAAATGTCATTTATTTGTTCAGATGCAAAGAATTTTTCACTGTATAAACATTTAATAATTTGACGGTTCATTTAGAGGTTCCTCTCCCATTCTTCTGTTATTAGATTTTCTAGAAAAACATTTGCTGTTGGCTGAGAGATTCAGTTTACACCTATGTAATAATAACATCTTTTGTGGTATATCAATGTCCTTAGTTTGCACCCAGTAAAGGTTTTTTTACAGATAAGTTTGGCATCTTTGGCTGAGTATACAACCAGACAAGGGACATGCTTAAGACTGGAGGTGTGGAATGATGGTTTATATTGTGACGTTTGCTTCTCTATGAGTTAATATTAATTGAAAACTTGTGTAAGCTCAGTAATTAATGGTTTAAGATCATAAAGCATTGAGGTACATTGAAAAACAAACTTCAGCATAGAATTATTTATTTCAGTCAATCTATCAAATTACCCTTTTTTTCTTTTTCTATCATGGTTACATTCTAGAAACAAGTTAAATCAAAATAGCAGCTTAGTTTTGCTATATCCAATTTACAAAAGTAACTCATATACCTACACTATTCTCTTATCTGTCTGCATAGATGGTTATCCAAACTTGGATATCATCAATGCTATTCTTTGTCAGTCTCCCAGGAAACATGCTTGCTCAATGTGGGCAGGAGTCCCTCTAGCCAGCTTCAGTGCTGCACCAAACTAGAAATTCTAGATCATAGGAGAAAACCATGTCTGACTGTTTGCTAAAACTAGCATTCATTTGATAGTCCTTTACCGTAAAGTTTAAAGTTAACATATAACATGCCTTCTAAAGGATGATCAACACAAGCAGCAGGTATCATTCAGCTAATGGGATCATTCAGGTTATCTGCCATGTGCCTGTAATCACTTTCCATAGTAAAAAAATTGACACTCCATTACAAAACTGTAACTGTGGAAACTGTAAATGAGGAATTATTTACCCCAGCCAATCTATTTTAAACTGGATCCTAACAACCCCATTCTTGTATTCTAAATTTTTAAGGAACACAGTTATTGCTTATCAATCTGATCAAAGTCTACACCTGAACCATGAGGTCATGCCAGCCAGCTGGAGAGCTGTGAGGGCCCTGCATCACCGCCTTTGGGGAAGGGCTGCTGAAGTAAGTGCCAAATTAAGTGCCTTCCCTGGTATCAAGGACTCCTGGGGCAGAAATCTTGCCCCATGAGATCTGCCAGCCAATCAGAGGCCAACAACTGTCCAGTGCAAGCAGTGCCAATTGGAGCGGTGGCAGCTGCCGGCAATACACCCAGGGAGAGGCCTAGGGCTACCAATAGATACAGGCCACAGGTGAGCAAGGGTGAGATGGGACAGGGAGTGTGGTTCACAGGAGGGGGTGGAAGGTCATCTGCAGCAAAGGCAGAGGTTTGGGCTCTCAGAGACTGCCCTGCCCCCTTCCCGTTGCTGGGTTCTTCGGTCAGGCACTGAGTACCTTTGAAGGAGGGGGCCCCCGCCATGTGACCCCTGAAGAAACCCTGGATGCTAGCGGCGGCAGGCAGATCATCCACACACCTTCCTATCCCAGACTTAATCGGAGCTGAGTGGGGAAGGCAGCATAGTCCCCACCTGCCACCCTTCAGCTTGATGAAATACCACCACCATTAACAGGTCCATTCCCTTCACAGAATCTGAGTTATATGCTAAAAGCTTCCAGCAGTTACTGTTTTTGTTTCAGATTTCAAAAGTTTTGGGGTGTTTTGTTTATCAACCTGTTTTCTCAAGTTAAATACAGTACAGAAAGTGACAAGCTGCCTACCTTGCAATCACATCTTCAGATTCAAATCTCTATGTAAACATGCTTAATGCATATCACACTTGAAGAAGTGACATATGCTAAATCTGCTTGGCACATTTACCTCATTGGCTCAAATAATACATTCATATAATAGCAACAAGTCACAATTGAACTGAGGGAGAAATGACAGCTTTCCGTCTCGTGAAATGATGGTTTGCGCTGTGGTGGTCAACTCTGTATTAAACATCGCATGGTATGGCTGAGGAGTCCCACTCTGCCATGGCAGTCTCTGCCGCATTTGTTGCAGAGGGAGACTGTGGGCTGAGACAGTGCATGATTCGCTGGTCTCTTATTTCTCTGGGCCCTCTTCTCTGCCAGCTGAGCTTTCCATTTCTACTCGTCTCTTCCAATGCCCTTCCAAACAATCAGCCTCCAGAGGTCACAGCATTGGCAGCTGCTTCCCCATTGTCAGTGTCGACATCCACCATCTTCATATCTTCCTTGCAGTGGTCCTTGTAGCAGAGGTATGGATGCCCAGCAGTTTGTGATCCAGTGGCCAGTTCACCACACAGAAGGTCTTTGGGTATACAGCAGTCATCCATCCAATGAATCTGGCCAAGCCAGCACAGACATTGTTGGCTCAGCAATGAGTGTATGCTGATGGAATTAGCATGCTCAAGGACCTCTGAGTTGTCATCCCAAGAGATGTCGATGACACGTCTGAGACAGCGAAGCTGGAAATTATTCAACCTTTTCTGCTACCTAGCATATGTTGGCCCAATCTCACCACTGTAGAGGAGTGCACTGAGGACACTAGCTTGGTAGGTTCACAGTTTGGTATTTACAGTCAGGTTGCTGTTGTTCCACACTCTGTTATTCAGCTTGGACATAACAGCTGCAGTTTTTGCAATGCACGTGTTGATTTCAGCATCAAGTGACAGATTGCTGGTGATTGTGGAGCCTAGATATGTGAATCTATCAACAACTTCCAACATCACATTGTCAGTGATGATAGATGGTATTATGGCAACATTCTGGACCATGACATTTGATTTCCTGATGCTGATGGTCGGACCAAACTCTTTACTGGCTTGAGAGTCTGTCCATTTTCCACTGCAGTGCTCCTCGGTACAGAATGCTGGTGCAGCATCGTCAGTGTAGAGCAACTCTCTGATGAGGACTTGGCTCACCTATGCCTTGGATCTCAGATGAGCAAGGCTGAGCAGCTTTTCATCTGTTCTGGTATCTGAGTAGACACCATCTGTAAATGGCCCAATGGAATACGGCAGCAGCAAAATGAAGAAAATGTCAAAGAGTCTCAGTGCCGGGATGCGACCTTGTTTGACCTCACTGTGGATCTCACAGGGTTCCAATGTTGCCAATGTAATGGCTGACCTTACCCATCACGTTGTCATAAAAAGAAGAGATTACATCGAACAGCTTCGGTGGGAAGCCAATTTTTTCCTGCGCTCACACAGTCAAATGCCTTGGTGAGATCGATAAAGGCAATATGTAGCGGTCTCCTTTGTTCACCACATTTCTTTTGCAGCTGCCGATACAAGAAGATCATGTCATTGGAGATCTTCCAGTTCTGAAACCAAGCTGAGATTAAGGGTGGATGTGTTCAGGTAGGATCTGCGGTCTGACACAGGCAGCACAGGGAAATACTTTTCCCACGATGCTCAGCAGGGAGATGCCTTGACAATAATTGCTGTCCTTGTTCTGGTACAGGTTCACAATCTTTGCATCACACATATCCTGGGGCAGTGCCTACTCCTTCCAGCAGAGACTGAGAAGTTTGTGCAGATGCTGCAAGAGTGCTGGTTCCCTGTGCTTGATGAGTTCAGGTGGTAAAGCATCAGCACCTGGGGTTTTGCCCATGGCACGTGAGTCAATAGTTTTGCTAAACTCCTCCACTGTTGGTTCAATATCCAGCTCCCTAGGGTGCCTAGAGCTTCCTCAATGACAGAATTCTGGTTAGAGTACAACTAAAGTTGGTATTCCACCCACCTTTCCAACTGTTCATTACCGTTGGTGGTGACCTCTTCTGCCTTTGTTTTCAATAGAACTGTTTTCTTTGCTGATGGACCTGTTGCCTTTTTAATCACTTCATACATGTCCCTAGCATTCCTTGCATTGAATGACATCTGGATATTATCGTAAAGTTGTAACCAGTAATCATTGTTGCACCACCTCGCAGTCTATTGGGCTTCCAGTGGTTTAATTTATTCAGAACCTTCTCGTTCGGATCTCTCTTGTAGCTAATGAGAGTGGACCGCTTGGCTTCAAGGACTGGTGCCATCACAATGATGTTAGCCTTGAGCTAGTCAGAATTTTTCCATTCTTGATTCCCATATGTTGGTGCCGATTCCCTGATCTTAGATGTCTCCAGGACACGTTGTGGTGTAGTTTGTTCCAAAATAAAGGCCTGGATTTTCGCCTTCAAGTTGGGTGCTCAGAGTCGGAAGATTTCCCGGCTCCACGAACCAAATCAGATTTTCAGTCCGGGCGGACAGGCTATATTAAAAAGCAGGAGACCCCGGGAGTAATGAAGAGGATGCCAGGTGCGGAGGTGGGCTGGGCTGAAAGGGCTCTGGCACTGTGTCCAAATTTTTAAAAAATAATCCCTCCAGCCCTCACCCCCCTCACACTCCCTACATACTCCCCAAGCCTCATCCATGCCAACCCATGCCAGCTCATCCCCCATAACCTCTCATACCCTCCATTCTAACCTATGCTCCTGTATCCACCCTATTGGCCATTCATATCCTCCTTGCCAACCTATGCCAGTCTATCCACCACCATGGGCCTTTATAGTCCCTAGGTTAACTACCAATCCATGCCAAACTATATGTCTGTACCCACTTCCCATCACCCCTCTTACTCTCCAGGCCAACCTATGATCCTGTATCACCCCCTTGGCCACTCATATCCTCCATGCCAACCTATCCCCCTGTACCCCCCCATGGCTCTTTATAGCCCCTATGCCAACATATGCCAACTCATACCGACCCATGCCTTCCCACATACCACCCTTTATCCTTACACCTACCATGCTGACTCAGCCAGTATCCATGGTCAGACCTCAGAACCCATGCAGAAATGAGGCAAACATGCAAGGTGCGAAGGCCTGTCCAAAATTTTACAAAACATGAAACATCCATTCAGCCCTCATGCATTGCCCTCACCCACCAAGGGTAATTAGAAATGGGCAATAAGTGCTGGCATGCCCACAAATGAATAAAACATCAAAATATGGTTCTATAAAAATGAAGTTCTAAGTGCCTATTTCAGACTTCCTATATTGAAAAAAAATACTCATTCATAAAAACCCATTTACTACATTCACATTCCATCAATTACATAAAGCCTTATAACAACAAGAATTCCATTCAAGTGCACAACCCTTCCTCAGAAAAACCGTTAGAATTCATAGTCCCACTTCAAGGAGTCTATAACCATTTGTAGCTGTCAGTCAAACTGTAAAATGGCAGGCACCCTATTGTGATAATGGATCATTGTGAAATCAGTCATGCAACAGAGGTCCAATAATGGAAACCTCCAGGCTTATGTCAACAGAGTGAAATAGCAAGCAATGATTGTTTTAACACTGCAGAGGTTTTTTTTTAAAGGCTTAAAGGGCAGCACTTTTAAATGCCTTAACAGCTTGACAGTTCCCTTTGGCAAGTGCTTTTGACAGGTCCTCTTGACAGCTCCTCATGACACTTTCAATGGGTCCTCTTGACTCTTTTGACAGGTCCCCTTGACAGATTCTCTTGACAGTTTTGACAGTTGATTTTGACAGATCTGTTGACAGTTCCAACAAGTTTGACAGTTAATGAGTTTATGCACTTTTTACACAGATTCATGCCTAACTTTAACAATTCCAAAGTGCACCTTACCTCTCCCAAAGGGCACCTGTCCTCCCTCAATGGTGTTCCAGGACCAGATCAAAAGATATACCTTACCTCTCCAAAAATGTGCCCTGGCTATTCAAAGAAATGCACAAAGTTCAGTGCTGCAATTACCAGGTCTTCTCTGCACACTTCAGATTTCATTCTCCTGGAATACAAAAAATCTGACTTCAGTGGAGGCAGCTGATTATTTCAATGGCCAGCTACCTCCATGAACTGCACATGCATAAAATGTGAACTTCCCCCCATTCTCGCTCCTGCTAAAATGAGAAGTGCCATATTCCATGGTGCGACTTACAATTTTTGGGAAATTCACCATTTTTGCCGCAACAGAGAGGCTCTCTGTTGTGGTGAAAATCTGTGCCAAATTGTCAGTTACACAAAGCTTATGTAGCAGCAAAGCTCAAGTAGTCCCTGTCCATTCTCATTTATCTTTCCGAAGCCAAGGGCCAATTTTTACCTTGTCAGGCAGGCCTGGGAGTGGTCGCAAAGCCGACTACCACTGTCATCGGGCCCCAACATCGATTTCACGCGGGCTGGCCAATTAATGGACAGCCAGCATGAAACACGTGCTACAGCGCTCAGCACTGCCAGGGTGGGGGTGGGAGGAGGGCGAGCATGGAAGTTTGCGAATACACTCGGATGTGCACAGTAAAAGCTCCCTGAGGCGGGGATCTGAATATTTATAAACTCAAAAATAAAAAATTTAGCAATGTTAAAAACATGTCACATGAGCAGGGACATGTTATAAATGAAATCTAAACATTTTTATTCAATTTTTAATTGCTGTAGGAAACCTCATCCCACCTGTGGATGAGGTTTTCTAAAAATTCCAATGGCTGCTAGGCCTTTCTGCCTGCCCGCCAACTGTAATGTTGGATGGGAAGAGAAATGCTTCATTCAGTTCTAACTTTGAAGGCCTTAATAGGCCTGTAAATTGTTAGCAGGTCCGCTAACAACTCCTGCCCACACGCGCTGACCGAAATATCATGTGATGACATCGGGCTGCTCAACCGATATCATCACGTGTTATTTTACGCTCGAGACGGTCTGGCGCGCGCCTGCCCACTCAGCATAAATTTCAGCCCATGGGGCAGAATATTCTGGCTGGCGGGCAGGTGGGCGGAACAGGAGCAGGCACGGGCAGGTGCAAACCTGCTCGCCACCCGCGATCGGGTCTGCGCTGCCATTTTACGCGCGTGGGCCAATTAATCGCTTCTCTCAAGGACAGCAGGAGTGGGCAGGGAGCAGCAGGTCTGCAATGACCGGGGGGTCCAATGGCAACCCGGCGGCCTGTTTTAAAAAGCTGCTGCAGCCTTTCAGAGGCTGTGAATCATGGCCAGTGGATGGGTTCCCCAGAGCGCTGCTGGTGAGCAGGCCAGGCAGGAGGGTAGGGCGGGGGGGGCACTGTGCCCCTTGTTTATCTGGTGATTGCCTTGCTGCCCTCCTCGAGGAGGTGGCAGTACAGCGGGAGGTCCTGGTACCTCAGGACAGGAGGAGGAGGAGGCGGAGATCGTGAGTTCCCACATGTGGTGAAATGCACATGGATCCAGTGTCGCAAGCGCTTCAACGACCTCTTGCACTCAGGAAGGGTGAGTACCATGTTGGCATTGGTCACTTAACCCAGCAGGTAGGCTTTACCCTAGGCGCCGCTCCCCCAAGTCTGAGTGTAGTGACTGTGTTGAATCATTGACGGCATGTGTCCTTCGCTGGGTGGGCCAGCAGATATTGCCCATGCCGAGGTCACCCTGAGAGGGTGGTGAAGAGATGGGTTCTGCATCCGCAACATGTGGCACACTGAGACCCACAGTACTGTTCTGGGGCCAACCTGGAGGAGCTGCACCTAGGCGCACCTAGTCAGGGTGATGACATGCTGAGAGGGGAGCTTCAAGGCGGTGTGGCACTGATCGATCTGCTGTCCTCTGCACTCCACACTCTTGTACCAAATGTGGTGTAGGCAGCATCTGGCCAAGGCGGGGTTGGGGGGGTGCAGTGGTGGGTGGGAAACGAGCCTAGCATCTTTGTGTGTGTTCGGCAGCAGCTGGAGGCACTTTTGCACTGCAATGTCCCACTCTGGTTCGGGTGGGCCATCCGCAAAGAGAATCCAGGTACAAGTTGCACTAATCGATGCTCTTCTCTCCTTTGCGGAGGAGGAGAATGCACAGAATGCTGCCAAGCAGGTGAGGACTGGCGGAGGGCCAGCCCAGGTGACGATGCTTAGCCACTTCGAACAGGAAGCCCTAGATCTGGAGAGGCGCCATGCGCCCAGGTCCATCGGTGAGGTTGGGGTGCCACGGGCAGATATGTGTGCCCATCAGTGAGGTCACCATTGTTCTCCCAACAGCCATGGCAGTGCTGAATGTTCAGTGATTGAAGTTTGCAACATGGCTCGACCATTGCTTATGGAAGGATGAGCGCATAATGATCCGGGGACAGGGACGCACATTGTCATTCTCTCCACGTTAACTGATCCAATGTCCTTGTTCTTCCTATCAGCATCAGCAGAGCAGGGCCAGGAGGAGGAGCAGTAGAGACCCCCTCTCACACCTGAGGGCCTTGAAGTCTCGGACTCACCAGCGTCACACCATCTCTGCCAGGCAAGAACTAGCGCAGATACTAGCACCTCGGTGGGGATTAGAACATCAGCTAGCACCCCAGGGCACAGTGCTGAAGGCACTTCACAGTAGCTGGAGGAGCTTGCAGAGACAGAGAGTGCCCATGGCAATAGCAGCCAGAGGACTGCAGGGAACCAGGTACATGCTCAGTCGGTGGCTGATGATGTGCCTTTGGAGTCGTCCGTGATGCAGCAAACACAGGAAATGCAGCCGGGTGTGTGGGAACATCTGATGGAGATACATGAGGCTATGCTTGGCTTGGGGTCCATGGTGGAGGAGTCAACACAGACCATTGTCAATGCAATGAGCCTCATGTCCGAGCGCCATGCATCCTCCATGGAGAAAGTGGCGACTCTCGTGGAGAGGCTCCTCCAGGAGACCAATCAGATCTTCCTGGGAATGCGCTCGAATCAGCAAGCCCTCACATTGGCATTGACCTCAGCTGGTCAGTGCCAGTGTGGGAGATGGTTTGGGCATCAATTCCCAGCACAGTGCCCATCCATCCACGGTGAGCAGGGAGTTCCGAAGCGACCTCACATTGACGCAGCAGCTGCCTGTCATCTCTGCAGGCTCCTCTCAGGGTGCTCCAGCTGAGGGTGGGAGCTCCTCTACCCCTCTGCCAGCGACTGTTGTATCCGATGAGGCTGCGATGACTGGGGAGATGCCAGCTGTGGAACTGGCAACTCCCTCCCAGGCAGGGCCAGCACAGGCTCCACAGGCCAGAGGACGACCGCCAAGGTCATCGAGGCCAACAGGACAGCAGAGTCAGCTGGCTAGGGGGCAGCACCAAGATGTAGCACCTGAAAAAGTAAACATAAGGCACCTTAGGCACACCACGGGTTTATCACTGGTGCTTTTGTGTTGGCCTGCAATGAGGTATTTATGATGTTGTGTGATGTTGAACACCTTTGTCATTTTGTTTTCTTAAGTTCCTTTTGTTATAACATTAAATTCAGACCTGTCACCATGGCTGAGTTGCCTCTTTTCTTCTGCAGGTGGATGGTTTCCAATAATGTAATGAGTGATTTCTGGGACATTCAGCTTTATTAACAAGGCCCTTAGTTAATTTTGCACTTAAGTATCGAGTATAGAGCCTGCAGCCCAGGCTTGTCCTGAAGGTCCATATGTGGTGTGCTAGCTGCAGATTCGTTGGCTTAAAGCCTCCCAGATGTCCCTGCCTCCCAGGAGTATGCCCGGTGCAGCGTCCACCCCCTCAGCACTTCCCTGTACGTGCTCATCCTCGGACTCACTGCTGGACTCATCGTGTGCGTCCACAGCCACTGCATCTGCATCTTCACCATCCATTGTGTCCCCCCTTTCCAGGACAAGATTTTGAAGAGCACACATGCAACCACTATCACCGAGACACGATCTGGGGGGATACTGGAGTGCACCCTCTGAGCAGTCCAGGCATTGGAAGCACATTTTGAGAAGACCAATGGCTCTCTACACTACCGCCCTTGTGGGGCTGTGGCTCCTATTGTACCGCTGCTCAGCTTCTGTTCTTGGATGGTGGAGAGGCGTCATGAGCCACCTTCTGAGGGGATAGTCCTTGTCACCCAGCAACCATCCATCCAGCTGACTGAAGAGCCCCAGCACCTGGGAGTGTCTCAGGATGTAGGCATCGTGGGAGCTGCTTGAGTACATTGCACGGACTTGCAGAATCTGCATCCTGTGGTCACACACTATCTGCACATGCATGGAGTGGAAACCCTTCCTGTTGATAAAGGTACCGGGCTTACCTGCTGGTGCCTTGAAGGCCGCATGTGTGCAGTCTATAGCACCCTGGACACAGGGGAAGCCAGCAATGGCTGCGAAGACTCCAGCTCGCTGTGCCTGACTTCCTAGTCCCAACGGGAGTGAATGAAGGTCAATGCATGCCTGAACAGAAGTGTGGACAGCTGATTGGGAGACACCACAAAGATCACCCACCGACCCCTGGGAGGAGCCAGAGGCATAGAAGTTGAGGGCAGCTGTGACCTTCAGAGCCACTGGCATGGGGTGTCCTTCCACACATTTCGCGGAGATCTCAGGCAGGCCCAATCATCTGACAGATATAATTGACTGTCCCCCTTGAGAGACGGAGCCTCCTTTGGCACTGAGCCTCAGACATATTTAGGTAGCTGCTTCGCTGCCTGTATACCTTGGCAGCAGGATAGTGGTGTCTTCAACGGCCCCTTCTGCCTTGGTCTACCTCTTGGCCCTGCACCCATTGTGCCTGTGCCTGTCCTCCCAAAGGAGGCTCCCCTGCAGACTGAATGTGCACTCCTGGCCTCCTCCTTATTCTAGCCCTCCTTTCCTCCTCAGAGGAGCTGCCTCCAGTGGACATGTCAGAACCCATTCCCAGGCTAAGGGAAGGCTTCCTGAAACCTGCAGGCCCAAAGAAGAGACTCACTGCAGAGTGTTGACCTGAAGGTTGTGAGCCCAGTCCAAGCAGCTGGTATGTGTTTTGAAGTATTGTTGATCACACAGGCAAAGTATCAGTAACTTTGAAAAATCGATATTTAACAGAGCACACTCGCAACCCCACTGAGCCCTCTTATCCCGCCCAGGGATGAGGCTTATACAAATGTGTCCTTCCCGCCTGCCCATTGCGCCCGTGCGCCAACCCGAAAATCGCACGGGTGCCAAAAAATCGCCATCGATTGGTGAGTCAAGGGCTCTAAGTGGCCCGTTAATTAATGGCGGGTACGCATCGGAGATCACCGGGCACCCGCCCAACGAACTATCGCAAAGGCGCGCAGTGACATCGAGTTGCTCGCCCAACACCAACGGGAAATTTCTGCCCAGAGGCTGGATTTTCACCTCGGCATGTCAACACACACCTGACATGCACAAGCGTGAAATAGCACGTGATGACATCAGGCAAGCATCCCGACGTCATCACGCACTCACACGATATTTCAGTTGGCAGGCACCCGCGTGAGTAGGCAGCGCGCCCGTTGGCAATTAAAAGGGCTGTTAAGCTCATTAATAAATTAATATAACTGAATTTTTCCCTGCCCGCCCAACCTTTCAACCTTTGGATTTCTGAGGAAACCTCATCCACAGGCAGGATGAGGTTTCCGATGTTAATTGAAAATAAAATTAAAATGTTTAATTGTTTAAAATGTTTAAGTCATTTTTAACATGTACCTGTTCGTGTGACACTGTCACATGGAGGGACATGTTTACTTTAACTTTAAAATCTTTACTTTTAATGTTATAAATCTTCATCTCCCTGAGGCAGCTCTCTGCCTTCAGGGACCATTCACAGCGTGCTCCCCAGCACCTGCGCTAACTTCCACATTCATCCTCTTCACCACCCAGGCAGCACAGAGCGTTTCAGTGCGTGATTCACGCTGGTAGGCCATTAATTGGCCAGCCAGTGTGAAATCGCAGTCGGGGCCCAATCGCAGGCTGTGGACCATTGACCGGCCGCTCCCGGGCCCGCTCAACAAGAGGGAAATCCTCCCCAAGAGGATAACTGGTCCTGTTTGAGTTGAGAGGCAAACAGAGAGAAGCATTCTGAACCACTTGTGAGGGTTTTATCATCGAGAGCAGCGATTTCCTTACTGCAAAATCTACACCCTGCTCATGTATTTCCTCTGAACTCTTCCCAAGCCAGATGGACATGTAATGTTTTTCTTTCAGAGATCCACTCTCAACAATCTAATCTCTTGTAGGGAAGCTATGTTGATGTTCAGCCCATCAAGTTCCATTTCAACCACAGTCATCTTGTGCACATTATTGACCAGTTGCTAGTCGTCTGTCAATCTTATGCAAATGGTTTTGACATTCCAGCTTGCCAATCATGGAATCAGCATCTTTCTTTTTGAACACTGGGAACCTACCAATTAATTGAGGCATCTTAAAAATATGTCCAAAAAAAAGACAAATAAAACCAATAATTTCCTGCTCATTTCTTCTGACCTTAACCTGGTCTCTCCTGAAACAAAGTAGTCAAGGATTCTCTGACACATGCCAATTTCCAGTCAAACCTGCCTGAACAACAACCGTTAACCTTTAATTTGCACTTCGCACAGGCCATTTGCAGCAATTGTGACCTTAAAGGGACAGGCTAGATTAATGTGGTTTCACCTTAACAGCAGAAGACCAAGGTACCTACCACTCCTGTGATTATTCTGGTCAGCACAAGATAAATTATGTATTTTAAATATATCCTTTCTATAAATGTGTCTTAAGCTAATTGATAATGCATCATTTTATTAGAATCTTATTTTTCTTCAGATAATTTGAATAATATATGTATACAGAATCATTATTTTAGAATAATATGACTTAATTGTTCTTGCATTACCATAGAATTATATTTTGTTATGGCACAGCGGATGGTAAATGCTGAGCTGCTCAAATCCCAGATAGAAACTTGAAACAGCTGCCACAACAGTTTTGTAGTTTGTAGTTTTACTTCAAGATACGTGCCTTGAATTCAGTAGTAATAAGTCCACCAAGGCTTAGAGGTTTTTGTTAACAAAACTAAACATTTATTAATAGAAGAAAAGATTTTAAACACATACATAGGTCTACAAATTACTACAATAATAACTCCTTAATCCCCTAATTAATCTAACTCCCAGTTACACTGCATTAAGGCAAAAGTAAAACAAGACAGATTTCAACAGACTCAGACAAAGCACACAATACCCTGGACAGGGATATCCACAATGAGTTTTCTTAGCTTCGGTTGCTGTAGACAGCAGCTTGATGCTTGGAAGCTGGAAGCTTTTCATACTTGTTAGACCTTAAAATGCCTCCCCCTTACATATAACCTCATCTCCTTCATACAGGTTTCTCCCTTTTTAATGTAAATTCCATTGTCCCAATATGTCTTTGTAACTTAACTTTTTCCGTAAAATAAATCTTTCATAGTACTCATATTATCAGTAATCTTTGGTAAAAATAAACACACCATTTGGCTTAACTTCTTATGGCTAGGTGTAACATCCCATCATCTCTTTGAAATTCAAACTACTCTGGTTTAGCTAAAAATGCAAATGTTCCTCACACCTCACCTTCTAAAACTTCAGCCATGTTTAAATATTTAGCATTTCAAACCTAGCTTCTCTTTTGATAATTAAAAAGCTCCAGACTAGTTGTCTGCAATTCAATTAAAATCCCCACACACACACATTCACACAGAGAGAAACCTAATCCAAACCCCACTATTAACCTACCCTTATAATAAATCACAACAATATTGTAAAAATTCTTATATTTTCATGGCAATTGAATTGTTAACTACTTGAGAGAATTGCACTATTTGTACAGACAGTGCAATGAATGCAGGAATTATGAAAACATTGATGTTTTATTATTTTCCACTGAAAACTCTGCTGGTGAGGAGAAGGTCTTTTGCTTAACAAAAACAAAAATATTGCTTAACTGTTTCCTGAGTACAAACTCCGAGCTGTTTCAAGCAGTGAAAATGAGTAAATTTTGACACAAGTGCCACTGTTTTGCTGTGAAAATAACTTTGTTGTTGCTTATTTTTGATCTGCTGTTATCATATCCATCCAATGAACAGGTCAGGAAGGGATGTAAGATATAAAAACAGAAAATGTAGGAAATATTCAACACATCAGGCGGCATCTGTGCTGAGAGAAACAGTTGATATACCAGGTTTGAGAAATTGGCAAAAGTTAGAGATGTTACAGGATTTGAGCAAGTATGTCTGCAGGGAACAGGGGGATGGGGAAAGAGAGACAGGGAAAGGTTGTAATAAGGTGGAAAGTAAGAGCTTCTTCCTTGAATTGAGACCCAATCGGTCACCATCCTTCCACCTGGCTGAAGCTATGGGGCCAGACCTTCCGGTATTGGGGCAGCAATGCATTGTACTTAAAATGTGCATCGAGACCCTGTGAAAGTCCTGACATGCGCACAGGCACTGTAATTGCCTGGGAAGTCTAAACTCTCGATGGGCAGATTTGGGACCCTACGTGAATGTTTCTTGCACTGATTCTAGTGTCAGATACTTGGGCTAGATACCCTCTACTTACCCAGATTCTCACCCTAGAATTGTTACACAGTTTAATCTCTGGAGTAGCTCAGCAATTAATAATGTAACTCAACCCACCACCACCCACACATAACTCCACCCTGTCTACCCACCTCTCTGACCTGACCTGACTACCCAATCCCTCGACCCAACTACCCACCTCCCTGACCCAAATATCCACTGACCCAACCACCCACCTCCTTGACCCAACGTTCGCACACCCCCAACCTGACTACCAACCCCCACAACCCAACCAGGCTATCTAGCCTCAACCCCCGGCCCATTTACTCACTCCTATCCCATTAGAGGTGTTGCTATGGAAACCGGTATGGGTCCCAGCTACACCAGCCTTTTCGTCAGATATGTGAAACACTCTTGTTCCAGTCCTACTCAGATCTCCTCCCTCACCTCTTTTTCAAGTGTATTGATGAATGTTCTGGGTGTCAGTTCCTGTTAACATAACAACATAAGAAACAGGAGCAGGAGCAGACCAAATGGCCCCTTGAGCCTGCTATGCCATTCAATACAATCATAACTAATCTTCAACTCCACCTTCCCACCCACTCCCCATATGCCTTGTTCCCTGAGAGACCAAAAATCCATCTATCTCACCTGTAAATATAGTCAACAGCTCTCACCCTAAACTGGAAAATTTTTACAATGTTGCTTCAATTTCCACCCTTCTTTTGCCTTTACATGGTGCATCACTTCCTTGATTTCTCTATCTCCATTTCTGTGAATAGCATGTCAACCAATATCTACAATAAGGCCACTGACTTTCACAGCTATCTTTATTACACTTACTGACACCCATTTCCTGTAAGGACTCTATTCCATTGTCCCAGTTTTGCCATCTCCTTCTGTTCTGTTGATGTCACATTTCATACCAGTGCTTCCAATATGTCTTCCTTATTCCCCAACTATTTCCAACACTTCTGCACTCATCCCTTCCCCTTTCCCAGAACCATAAATAAGGTTTCCTTTGGCCACACCTTCCACCACTCCCACCAGTCTCCCCATCATCCTCCACCATTTCCTCCACTTCCAGCATGCCACCACCAAACACACCTTCCCTTCCCCTCCCCTTCCAACATTGTGAAGTGACTATTCCCTCCTGGACACCCTTGTCCACTTTTCAATTACCTCAACACCTTCTCCCCATCCTATGTCACCCTTCTCAAACAAATGCAAGAGATGCAACACCTTTTATTGTCTCCCTTCTCACTGTCCAGGTCTCCAAATACTCCTTCCAGGTGATACAACAATTTACTTGTACTTCCTTCAATTTAGTATACTGTATTTACTGCTCGCATTGCAGTCTCCTATACACTGGGAAGACCCATGGTCGGTTGCTTACAGAACACCTCCATTCAGTCCATTAGCATGACCCTGAGCTTCCAGTCACTTGTCATTTTAATTCTCTGCCCCACTCCCACTCTGATCTTGGCTTCCTACATGGCCCCAGTGAAGCTCAAATGAAGCTCAAATAACAGCGTCTCATTATTTAATTAGGCACTTTACAACATTCTGGGCTCAACAATTTTGGATTATGACAACAGCTCCCATTTTTTTGGTCCACAGTGCTAGTAATGACTCATTTTCAGTTCCTCTAGACCCATCTTTCGTTTCATTTAATGTCTCATTATTACCTTTGTTTATCTTGCAGCATCATCTCTTTTGTCATTTAATAACTCTTGCTTTCCACCCTTTCACAGACCTTCCCTTTGCCTTTTCCCACTCTCCCTCCCCGCAGCCCCTACCCCCTTTCACATTCCTAATTGCATCCCTAACATTTCCAGTTCTGATGAAAGGTCATCAACCTGATATGTTCACTCTGTTTCTCTCTTCACAGATGTTGCCAGGCCTCTTGAGTATTTCTAACTTTCTGTTTTTTTTAGATTTCCATAATCCACCGTGATTTGCTTTTGTAGAAGTTATTGTTAAATAAAAACAGAGATTTCCAGCACCCACAGTATTTTGTTTTCATATTAGAATAGATTCATCCTTTTTTTGATTTTCAAAAACTCTTTAACGTTGACCCTGCTGTAATTTGAACAAAGGACTTGGCCTCAACTCAAAGGACTTGAGAAAGCTATAGCTACAGTCCACATCCAGCATTGAGCAGGACTGACCTTTGTTTTCCTGACTGCAACCACAGATGCACAGTCTGGTGTTTCTTCAACTTGTATAGGCCCTATTGTTCCAAGTAAAGAGCCTTTTGCTAAAGTAGGTAGTCTCTCCTGTAGCAGCTTCTCCAGGAAATGAGAGCATACACTATCCTCTGGGCAAAGAGAGATGATGAATGGGATGTAGCAAATGGAAATGCAAAGAACTGGATTAGTTCATCTAATTTCACAGAACCATGGGGAAATTTTGCCAATCCTCACTCATGGATTCCTTCATAACAAATATTATCACCACAAACGTAGTTTAGCAGCCTTAAGGGCATTTCTTCAGAAATAAAATTCATTTACCACCAAAAAACACCAATAGTCAAACACCTTTGAAGAAACCTGTTTTCTAGAAAAGATGTTCATTTCTTGAGCCTTTCCTTTATGAAACAATAGAGCATTCCTTCGCTTTGGGTAATCAATGTCAGGGATAGCTTAACCAGAAACAATGTAAAGCTGCTGTCCTCTGACCCAGGTTCACTCTAAAGAGTATTCTATTCTTGTATCATATTCTTCAACTGACATCCTTAGTTAGCAGAAGTAAGGAGCAGCACTGAGATAAATTTATATTCACATATGAAGTAGAACGTAAGTTTAACATAACTGCAATAATAAGAAATAACATTATTTCTTCATGATTTCCACATCCACTCTTGGGGCAATGTACTGACCTGTGACAATCATACACTTATTTTTAAACAAAGTGGCTGTTTTTTTTTGAATGATGAATATTTTTGGATTGCTGGAAGGTGTTAAGCCCTCCCTACATTTCGGTATTTTAACTTCAGGACTTTTATCTTCCTCTCCATCTGAGCAAGTATTTATAATCACATTATTTTCCCTAATCTTCCAAGTCAGTTGTCCCATATTATAAGATAATTATAGGTGAAGAAAGTAATTCAGACAATCTGTTATAGGGTGGCCGAGTTGTACTATTAGTAATAGAATTGAACTATACACACTTCTTAAGTGGAAACATTACATTTATTTACAATATACTCAGCAGCAACTACACATGTGCTTTCAACTCCAACTCTAACTCTACACTGACTGCTGAGGTAGCCCACGCTAATCTCCTATTAGTTACTACAAATCATGTGATCTTTCCTAACAAGTATTATTCTTAAAGGTACATTACACACTAAATAAAACCATAATTGCTACATTCCTCCCCCTTTAACTCGGCTATACATATCGAATTTGCAATTACATAGTTTTCAAAACAACATAATGTTTACACTGGGTAAGGAATTTACAAGTTCAGTCTTTCAGGTGGTTTCCTGATATTTGTGGGATGTTACAGCTCCACAACTTCAGATTCTTTGTCAGGAGCCAGCTTTTCTGGAGTTGCTTGAACATCAGGTGCTTTGGTGGGCACTTGCAGTTCTGTATCCTCAACTCTTACAGGAACAATAGACATGTCAGGCCTGGGCTGAATATCATCAACAAGAAACGCAGACCCAGTCATGGTCACTGGTGGAACCAAATCTTGATGATTTGTCTCTTTCTTCCTTAAATGGTCCACATGTTTATGGATGATGTGGCCTTCCACCTCTATGCGGTAAGATAGAAGCCCAGTCACCACACTTATTTCACCCGGTAACCACTTTGGTCCTTTCTCGCAGTTTTTCACGTATACCGGTTCTTCCATGACTATGCCAGTCGTATCTAGTTTTCTGGTTTCCCTGACTCCTTTCCACCTCCTCCTCTAAATTCAGCATTATTAAGCTCAATCTCGTCCTGAGACAGCATTTCAACTCAGCAGGTGTGACACCTGTTGTTAGTGTGAGGGGTAGTCCTGTAATGAAAAAGAAAGCATGCTAGCTTCATTGCCAAGGAATCACCAGTTAGCTTTTTCATGCCTGTCTTGAATGCTTGAACCGCCCTTTTGACCAGTCCAATTGAGGAAGGGTAGTATGCTGCAGTTTTTACATAGTGATACCGTTGAGGCTGATAATCTGTTGTAACTCAGCACTCGTAAATGCCGTACCATTATCGGAAATGACTACTTCTGATCGTTTGTGAATGGCAAAACTCTGACGTAGCTTCTCAATTGTAGAGCCCGACATTAGTGACTTCACTTCATATACATCCAAACGTTTTGAATGGGCATCGACAATGAGCTGAAACATTGCTCCCAGGAAAGGTCCAACATAGTCAATGTGTAACCACACCCAGGGCCTACCTGGCCACTCCCATGGGTGCAATGGAGCTGTCACTGGCAACTTTTGCAGTTGCTGACATTGCACACAATGTTTTACCATATTCTCTATTTCGCCATCCATTCCTGGCCACCACAGACAGCTGCGTGCTAAGATCTTCATACGGGAAATTCCTGGATGGACACTGTGTAGTTCAACTAATAAAGGCTCCCTCCTTTTTGGAGGAACTATCACTGGTGAACCTCACAATACAATTCCATCCAGACTGGTTATTTCATGTCTTCTGTTGAAGTATGGATTCATTTCATCAGATACGGGCTCCTGTAACCAACCATATGGTACTTGTTCTCATACTTGAGATGGGACTGGATCCCAATTTGTCCAGTCTCTGATCCATCGAGCACATACCCATGAAGAATCTAAGAAATTTAACAGTAAAACAAGCTCCTGTGGAACTGGGATGTGTTCATCATTTTCTTGTAAAGGCAAATGACTAAGGGCATCGGCGTTTGCTATTTGAGTGCCAGGCCTATGTACAAAAGTGTATTCGTATGCTGCCAGAATTAAGGCCCTATTAGTATTTCTGTGTCTTCTTTTTATGTGCCTTCTTCTTTCCAGAGCAGACTTTAATTTCAACCTTCTTTTCAACTTCACTATTGGCCAGACTTCTCTCAGGTGTAAGCTCAGCTTGTCTGAGCTCAGTGGCTGAGTCTCCTAAATTTTTCATTATCTACCTGCTCCTTGGAAAATTCTGTGACTTTTGCTTCCAAAGTCTCTTTGGCTTCATTTAGCTGATTCTTCAGCTCTTCCATCTCTTTTTTGTATTTGTTTGCTGCCTCCTGGAAAATTGAACATTGTTGTGTCTTCTCTGCCATCTCATTCTTCAGTGTGTTCAGAGAAGCGATGAATTCTTTCTGTTTCTCTTCATACTTTTCCAGTGGTACAAACTTTGACTTGAGGGAATCTTGCAGTGTGTGAAGGTCTTTCAATAGGTTTTTTTTTTCCTTGCGAAGGTTGCTCCCCTCATCTCAAACTCTGTCATCAAGCAGGGTCTCCTCAAGTTTCTTCTGCTGTTCTTCCAGATTTTGGCTTAAGACAGCTTGCATTTCTTCAGGTTGCTGAGTCATTACACATTCCTTTTCCAAAACAGGAATGCTTCCAGCTTCCTTCTGGAATCTCAGTGGCCCATCAAAGTTGATTTCCTTTAGCCAATTTCGCCCTAGAAGGCTTAGTCTTCTAGTCTCTGAATACTAACACTGTTACAGTTACTCTGTTTATGCCTTTTACTTGAATGTCTTCACCTGTATATGTTTTTAGCTTGGCAGCTGTTTGTTCTAAACTTAACTGATGTTCACTGTTAATAAGATATCTGAAGGTGTGTTCCCCAATTATTGTAGTGGAAGCTTTGGTGTCTACTTCTATTTTAACAGGTTTGCCATTTACTTTCACTGTGACAAATATTGGTTCTGTGTTTCCAACTTTCAGATGAAACAACGAGTAAATGTAAGAATTTGATGTTTCAGACTCTTCTGTATTGTAGATTTCACTGGGTTTCTTCTTTTGTTTAAAAGCCTGCTTTAGTCTTTCTTTATACTGCCTCGTTGTATATCCATTTCTGTGACAGTTGTAGCATCCGATTTTTTTAAACTGCCTATCGCGAAAAGATTGATTGTTTCCACCTCTATTAAAATTATTCTTCGATCTCGCTGCTAAGTTATTTTTCTTTATTCTTTGGCTAGTGGGGGATGTTTCCTGCTTTGCAGCAGAGTCTCACTATTTTGTTTCACTTTCGCTTGAGGTTTCCCACCCAATATGGAGGACGGTGCCATTTTGCGCATCCTGTATTGCTTTTGAATCTCTTACAGTGCTTTCTATAGTGAGCACTATCTCTAGCACCTTCCTGAAATCCAGATTCACTTCGGACAATAATCTTTTCTGAATAGAGTCCTCTTTCACACTAGACACAAAACTATCTCTGAGCATGTCGTTCAGAGTTGTACTGAACTCACACTGTTCTGTTAGCTGCTTCAAATTTACCACATAGCACGTAATTGTCTCACTTGGGGCAGTATTTCATTAATTAAACCTAAACTTCTGCATCATGACTGAGGGCTTGGGTTGAAAGTGAACCTTCACGAGGTCCACAATTTATCAAAATTCTTCAAATCTGGGGCACTGGGTGCCATCAAACTTAGAATCAAACTATAGGTTTTGCTCCCACAAGTACTCAAGACGATTGCTTGCCTCTTCTCTTCCCCCATAATCTCGTCCGTTTGAAAAAAGAACACGATGAGTTCTATATATTGAGACCAATTGTCTGTGGCTGGTTCAAAAGATCAATTCTTCCAAATTGTGGCATTTTGAGAGAGGATAACTTCATTAATTTGAGCGGAGTTTTCTACTTACAATCACTAGGTGAGGTACAGAGTGCCAATAGCTTTCTAACTTGATTTCTTCTGTTAAACCATGTTTTATCCTCACCGCCAGTTTGTTGTAGGGTGGCCACATTGTACTATTAATAATAGAGTTGAACTGCAGATACTTCTTAAGTGGAAACATTAAGTTGATTTACAATATACTCAGAAGCAACTACACATGTGCTTTCAACTCCAACTCTATCTCTACACTGACTGCTGAGGGAGCCTGTGCTACTCTCCTACTGGTTACTACAGATCATGTGATCTTTCCTAACACGTATTATTCCTGAAGGTACATTCCACATTAAATAAAACCATAATTACTACACAATCTTAGTTCATCCATCCAGGGAGATGCTTTCATAGAAATACATAGAAGTTACAATGTTAACCCTCCACTTGAACAAATAGTTCAAACCACATTTAACCACTTTGTTCCCATATCCCCTCAACCTCTTTTCCTTTATTGGCCTAACCAATCAATATTTAATGTTAAAAAATGTTCTGCCTTGACCAGTACCCTGAAAATGAATTTCACAGCCTCATAATTCTCTGTATGAAAAAGACTGCCTAAAGGGTGCAGTTCCATGGGGTTTTTGAAAATTGCAGATGCACTTATGGACAGGATAATTTTGTTGATGTGCCAAAATTCGGGTGGTATTTTATATCTAAACTATAAAAAAACTGACACTACGTCAACCTTTAAATCCTCCATGTTCCACATAATCCACAATGAAATTTTGACAACCACATGTACTTGGCTCAGCACGTACTCTTGGTAAAGATTTTCTATGTTTCTATGTTATGTATATTAGCTTCCTCTTCTAAAAGTAACCCGGTAGAGCCAGGTGCACTCTGATCCATTACTTATGACACTTGTAAACTTGCGACGCAATTGCTGCTTCATTAAGCTGGGTTTCACTAACCTATCATTTTGTTGCTGTTGCCATTATATAAATTTGCAGTACTATCTGAAGATTAAAACACATTCTACTGTTAGGCTTATGCATAAGTGAGGGAGTTAGATGTTTAGGGGAATAATTATCTGTGATGGGTTTTCAGCTGAATACATAAAGAAAGAATTTGTATTTAAATAGAGGCTTTAATGTCCTCAGGACATCCCAAAATACTTTACAACCAATGAATTACTTTTTGAAGTGTAATCACTCATAACACATAGACAAATGCAACTGCCAATTGGCACACAGCAAGGTCCCATAAACAGCAATGAGTTGCATGATCAGCGTTGTTGGTATTGGTTGAAAGGTGAGTATTAGCCAGGACACAGAGAAACTCCTCCTCTTCTTCAGTAAGTGCCAGTGGATTTTTTTACATTCACCAATATAGGCAGCTATGTTTAGTATTTATCGGAAAGGTAGTACCTCAGACAGTGCAGCACACTCGCAATATTGTACTCAAGTGGCAGATTTGATTACATGCTCAAATCTTGTGAGTGATGCTTGAATCCACAACTTTCTAAATCAGACAAAAGTGAAAAGACTGAGCTGAATTGACAATTAAAAATTATACACACAATGTTCAGCAGTACTATTTGTTGATTTAAAAGCCATTAACAAATTTGGAGGAATATTGGGCAGAATCGTCCCAGATTTGCTCTCATCGCACTAGTGGGCGAGTAAAATGTCGTTTTACCCAACGGCCACAGTGGCGGCTTCTCACCCCATATCATCCCAAACCCGCCTCTTTAATTATGTATTCCCAGGAAACACGCTGTTTCCATGGTGGGCGGGCTCTCATTTTCCCACCACACCTTCGTCTTGCTGTTTCATCATGCAAGACGCCATATTTGAAGTGCAGCCACACGCACACCTCTCAGTGCTTCCAGCCCACAACTGCAGTATGGAAGATATGGCCCCAAAAGGCAAAAAGACTGCAGCCCCCATGTTCAATGATGCATCCATCGAGCGCTGTTTGGATGCTGTGGAGACCTGCTGTGATGTCCTCTACCCCTGCCCTAGCCAGAGGATGGCAACAACATCATCAATCCGGCTTGGGAGGCAGAAGCAGTGTGGGTCAGCACAAACACCCTACAAAAAAAGAGATCACCCAGTGCTGTAAGAGTATGCATGATCTCCTTTGTTCCACCAGGCTAAGTCACTCTTCTCATCACTCTTAACTCACACACTCACAAACCCATCACACATTCACAGGGCCCTCATTCATTGCCAGTTCAAGGGACATCATCATTCACTCTCTCACACACACCTTCATTGTCCTCATCTCATCTTTAGTCCAGGACATTGCTCCTGCACTGCTGCGCGGGCTGAACTTCATCGCCGACACCATAGTTGGCCTCCAACAGTGTCATTGTGAGTGGTGTGTGGGGAAGTTCAATCTGACTCCAGCTACCCCTTCCGCTCAAGGAGTCAGCCTGCAGCCGTCTGGCACCCATAAGGAGGAGGATCAGCAGTGTACCCCGCAGCCCCCCCTGATGCCCCCCCCCAAGACCGTCCATCCAGGTGACTCCAGGAGTGTCCAGCCCATCCAAACCCCCTCTTGCTGTGACCTCAGCAGCTCCAACTCCACAGGCCAAGGAGGGTGCTACTGCCACACAGCAGGACCCCGAAAGCAGGCTGGAGCCCTCCAGGTCTCAGCCCTCCAGAGGACGCCTGCCAAGGTCATCACAGACAGGGCGTAGCAGTCAACAGGCTGCCTCCACCTCCACTGTGGATGTCCAGGGAGCACCAAGACGTAGTGGCAGGGTTAGGAAAGTTAAGAAGATGTAGATGCATAGCCTGGGCACAGGTGTTTATCACTTATACACACTGTTCACTATTGTCAATAAGCTCCCAAGAATGTCTCCCTGCCTATGGCTCCTTGTCCTGATGAGCAGTGGACATGTCACTCAGATGTGAAACCTTTCTGCACAAGATAAAGGCAGGTGTTTCAGTCCAGGGCCTCTTTCCTGTGCCCTGTGCAGCCTTCAGACCAAAGTGATGGCCTGGCCTCACACTCCCTGGAAACATTACTGATGCCTGCACATCGATGGTGCTGGTCATTGCTGCCAGGATGTCATGGGCAGGCGTCACTGAGTTTTCTCATTCTCTCGGTGTGCTCTCAGCACCTTTAAGGTGGGGCTGGCCCCCTTCTCCTCAGCATTTGTGACCACTGATGCTGTGCTCCTGAAGGAGTCAGGTGCTGAAGACAGACTATGGATTAGATGCATTTAAAGTTCCGTGGCTGATCAGCGAGTTGCCCTTGGCCAGACAAGAGTCAGACATTCTCAGAAGCTATGTGAAGATCTATGGAATGTCCTCACCTTATGTTGTTATCATCCTCCTGCAACTGAGCAACTATTAGGGCCTCCATTGTATCTCCATGACAGGAGCCTTATCACAGAAGGTTTGTGTGCTGCCACAAGCCAGACTGGAGTCAAACATTCATAGATGCAATGTGAGGATTCATGGTGTCTCTTCAATGCATGTCACCAGCATCCTCCTCAAACCTAGAAGCTCTCAGAGCATCTCAAGTGTGCCTGCCTCATCTGGCCAGTATGAAGGCCTCATCGCCATCATCGTTGCCTTGGAGGACCTCCTCACCCTCATCACCGTTGATGTCCTCCTCATCATAGGAGACGTCCAGCTCCTGCTTCTCCTCAGCCAGCTCCTCTCCCCGGATGAACCTCATTACACCTTTGCTCTGCTGCAGTCTGAGGAGGTCGCACAGGTGTAATCAGCCACATTTTCTACTGGTAGCCCTTGTCTCTTAGGAGCCAACCATGCAGCATCTATGAACACTGGAAGATGTAGGATGTAGGAGTCATGGACATTGCCTGGAGACCATGTGCAGACCTGCAGAATGCGTTTGTGATGGTCGCACACCAGCTGAACATTCAATGAACGGGAGCCCTTGCGATTCACATAGTGCACCCCTTGTTGTGACGGAGATCTAAGCATCATGTGAATGCAGCTGATGGCACACTGCACCTGTGGGAAACATGAGGCCTGGACAAATCCAATCACTCTTGCATCCTGGCTGTCCTGGTCCTGGGCAAAATGCACAAAGTTGTCTGCCCTCGCAAAGATGGCATCCGTGACCTCATGGATATATTTGTGGGTGGAGGCCTGTGATATCCCACAGAGGTCACCTGTGGAGCCCTGAAAGGAGTCACTGGTGTAAAAATTGAGCAGCGCAGTCACTTTCATAGCCACTGGCAGTAGATGCCCTCCATGTCTCCGTGGTGCCAAATCCTGCAGTAACTGGCAGATGTAACCAACCAGATCCCTACACGTGCGCAGTCTTTGTCGACACTGGTTGTCAGTCATCTGCAGGAATGAGAAGTGGAGTCTATAGACCCTGGGTCTAGCTCGGCCCCGACCAGCGACAGCTCGCTGTGGCTCTTCAGCAGCGTGTGTGGGAGCCCCAGCTACCCCTTCTTCTTGAGGCTGCTGCTCCTCCCTCTGCGCAGCCAGGTGCATCCGTCACTCTCTTCTTCGTCGCCTTCGCTCTCTGTACGCCACGAGGCATACAGCTAGTTCACCAGGCTCCATGCTCCCAATGTACTCCTCCTGCAGGATGAAAGAGAGAGACACGTGGCTAAGCATGGGTGTACTAAGAACCTGTCTTGGTTAAGTCTGAAGGCCCCTTAAAGCATCCTGTAGAGAGCTGGCCACCACTTGGATGGCCAGAGTTTAGTGCGCGGCAGGTCTGGCAGCATCTGTGGAGAGAGAAACAGAGTTAACGCTTCGCCACACTCCACATAACTGATTGGCAGCAGCTTTGCCCCTGGACTGCATGCTGTGCTCTCAGCTCAGGCACAGACATTCTCCTAACCCACACTGCAAGGCAGCACTGTTAGCTTGGACCATGGGGGAAACTGGTCCAAACTGAATGATGATGTTGCAAGAGGCTGTGAGCGTCTCCACCAGTGACCGCTCCATTGACAGCTTTAGCAAGGAGATTGTACAATGTGCCCAGTTGTCCAACTGTTCTGCAGCTCAATAAAATGCTTATTAGCATGTAGACTGTGCCCTCAGGGTGAAAAGCTCTGGAGCACTTGGTGGCACTTTGATGCCTCTGCATTGCCTGAGTGGGCAGATAAGCTAGAAGCCCAACTCCATACATGTCAGTGTGGCTGCGTCAAAGCTGTCTCAGCTGTAGAGGAATGTCACTTGATACAAGGTTTCCCTAAAGCGTGGCTGCTTCCCTCCACCCCCAACCCCACTCCAAACGTGGTTGTGCGCTACCTTCAGCCACAGCACAGCCTTTGCCCCCACCCCCAAGTCACCTCAACTGCAGGGCAGCCCTTGCTCCCACCCCTATGTTGCCTCAACTGCAGGGCAGCCCTTGATACCTTTACCTAACAAAGAACTTTTGATCTCAGTCCTGAGAGCTCCAATTTTCCTGGCATACTCACCTTTTAGGGGAGCAAGATCCAGATGTCCATTATAATAAAAACAAAAAATGCTAAAAAAATAAACAACTCGGCAGGTCTGGCAGCATCTGTGGAGAGAGAAACAGAGTTAACGCTTTGAGTCCATATGACTCTTCTTCATATCTTTCATCCAGATTTCTGTTACTATTTGTGTGACAAGTTCTTCCTGGTTTCACTACTGGATAGCCTATAGCTCAAATTTTAAGGTTATATCTCTTGCTCCCCAATCAGAGAAAATAGTTTCTCCATACCTATCCTATCAAATCCTTCATCACCTCAATCAGATCACCCCTCAATCCTCTGCACTCAAAGGGATACATGCCAAAATAATGCAACCTGTCCTAATAATTTAATCTTATAAGCCTGATTTCATCCTGGTGAATCTGTGCTGCACTCTCTCTAGGCCAATATATCCTTCCTGATGTGCACTACCAAATCTGAATGCAGTACTTCAGATGGGGTCAGCCTCTCTATAACTGAAACACAACTTCCTCCCCATTGCATTTCAAGGAAAAAGACCAACATTTTGATAGGAAAGTGGCAGTGCTGGAAAATTCCTTAACCTTAGGTAGTAGAGCAGAAAAAGTAGAAGGAAAGCCCATCCATAGGAAGAAAAAATGCAACTTTAATGGGGGGAATAGAGTCAGCCTTAGGGAGGAAAGCATGCTATTAGGACTATAATGATCAGGTGATAGGGTGATCAGGTCTGTTCCATTGGGCTCAGCTTTTTAAGTCAGCTTTGTTTTTTTACTTTTTGTTTTAGACATGCTAAATGTTCAGTAAGCTAAACTATGGGAAGAGAACATGTAAGTTTTTTCTGTTGGTTCCTCTATTACAAATTGATTAAGGCATACAAAAGAGGATTTTATTGTTTTTATATCCATTTAGGAAATCAACAGAATCAGAACACTGTTGTGGCCTGATAGGATAGTTTAACGTGTCTGTCAACAATATGCTGAGAAGGGAATGGATAGTTTCCTTATGAGTAAAATAGTACAGCTCGGTGTTTTGGAGTCTTGTCTTTTGATTTTGGCTCCAAAATCACTGTTATTTTCCACTGTTTTTCTAGCGCTTGCATTCAATAAGGAGCTGATTTGTTGATTCTGCAGCATGGGAAAGGGCTGACAACAGATTTACTAGATAGATGGTTCAGCCATCCCCTTCAAGTGTTATGAAAACTGTTTAAAATGTTTAGATTGGCCTCTCTGATGTACAATAAATTGTTGTTATCTGGAACGGTTGATAATCAAGGAGGAAAAGGCATAATTAAATTTCAGGAAATGCAGGGCCTGTTTGAGCGAGGAGAGACTGACTTGTTTCTTTGACAGAAAGCTGTGGAAGGCAGTCTGCCCCACAGGAAGGCCTTGCATTCCTGTCCTTTTGGTGAACCTGCCTGAAAAGGAATACAGGAGTTATTGGGTAATCAAGAGTTGTCAGCACCTTGGTTATGCAGCATGGGTTCAATCCGATAATGTGAATGGAACCTGTAATAGGGCTGATGAAAAGGGGAGCATTTGAAAAGCCTTGAATGATTTTTTTGTTCCTTTTCTGTTTACATGTAATGTGTTATTGATGACTTCATACATCTGGTTGGGAGGCAGCCTGGAAATTCATTACTTAAAAAAAAAAGATCCTGTTACATATAGAAAATTGCACTGGAAGAGCATAACTGAAAGATATTGATTTTCTGGCATCTGACTTCTTCAGATTAGAAACGCAAGTGTATGAGGCCGAAGCACTCACTGCTGTGTAGTTCAGATGTAGTTCAGTGTCATGCTCTCCTGTGATGAGACTGATTTTTTTCAAGCGTGTGTAGGCACAGTCACTGCGGTGGCCCATTTGGGAAAGCAACCAAGTTGAACACAAACTGCTTTAAAACTCGCAAGCAAGTAGAGCTGGGATCTCGAGACTGTTGAGGAGGATAGGAGCAGTATTTCAGTAACAAGATCAAAACCAAAAGAGTTTTATTTTGTTTACTCCCAGAAAGCTATGACTTAGGAAATATTTAAAACTGTACCCTTTCCACAGGCCCACTGTAGCCCTGGGGATTGATTTCATGATGTGCTCAATTATTGCTCTTTAATTTAACTTTCGGAAAACAAATGTCAATAAAATCTGAGTCAGAGAAAAAGTCTCCTGTCCCACAAATCTTTGTCTACTTTCACTCAATAAAGTACATCCTTAGAAAAATACAGACACTTATTTTTGCAGCTACAACTTAAACAAAAAGCCTCTCCCCAATTGTGTTTGAAAAGTAAATAGAGATTTTTAGTTTAATTAAAATTTCATTCTGAATGGGGAGACTTATGAAATTTAGACAGGCCTAAAATTAGAAAAGTATGTTCTCCCACAGAGTAGTGACTCCACCCATGCAGGGTAAGGACGCTTTGTTTCTCCTTCATTGTGCCATTGTTAACATAAAATGACTCTGAAGACAAGTTTATATGTTCATAGTGACAATATCTTTAGTCAGTGTTGCTGGCTGTTATTTAACTCTAAGACATACGAGGTATATTATTTTCCAGCATCATTCAATCAAATGGAAGTTCATATTACTGCAGTTTAAATCATACAATATGCTCCTGTTACCTTGGCGGCTGCCTTTTACCCATCTATTTTCTCAAATTCAAGAGCTAACCACTCAGTTCTATTCTTTAAACTATAAACATTTACACTTTTTATTTATGTCACTACTAAAAGTAATGTATAGAAACATGTTTCAAGCAATGCCAAATGTCAGTATTTAGTTAAGACTGAGAAATGTCAAATAGCATTAATATAGTCGAACCTTATAAAACATTCCTAACTATATGTCATCCTATATGTCAATTAGTCTATGTAGAATTAACTTGTCGCAAAGGAAAAATGTTCAAACATTAAGCCCTTCTGAGTACTCTGACATACTACAATTTGGGTGACAATTTAACTCACCCAAAACCTGGTCACTTACAGAGTTATAGTCAGGCCATTTGGTGTTATTGGTGATTCTCCGACTCAATATGTAACCTTCACTTTAGAACATACTTCAATGTTACTCAAAGACTTCCTTCTAAAGGGACACTATACATACGTTACCTTTACAAAATAAAAGCAAACGTGTTAATATTTGTTGCATATTTCCAGGCATCAGACACAAAATTACAGGCTTTGAAATGGAAATTTCTAAACAATATTTTTGTACATTGAATTATGCAAAAGTGTTCTTATTTACACTTACTTTTTGCCATATTTCTAGTTGGAATAGTGTTAGTGAAATGCATCATTGTTTAGTACTAAATGTAAACTGCTACATATTTGTGTGCCTCTGTAATGATGCATTGATATTTGTGTGTTTTTCCACTTAATCTTGATTTGTACAGAGAGATAAATGACTATTTCAACTGTTGTATAATTGGAGGGATAGGACATATCTAAAACACAAGTGCCTTTTGTATGTGAATATTGCTGGGGTTCCTTGGGGTGCTTTTCCCTTATGTTACTGTTATAAATGGTCTAATATTCTGGTAAATGTGTGTTATTTACCATGGATGGTTAGAATGATTGATTACAAGGTACCATAACCTTATTGAATGCAATTATGGGTATATTAAAATGCTGCTTTAAAATGTAATAGTCAATATCATATTCTCCAAAAAGAATATATGGGAGCTGGCTTGCACAGGACATAGAGAAATACAACCTGAGGCATTTATAGTTTATCATCTGCTGGATTCATGAGAAATTGAAGGATAGATAAAAAAGAAGATAGATTTGACAACACTGCTGTGGTTCTTAATACAGCCAGGGGCAGCTGGGGTGGGTTTTCTTAAGATTGTAATTTTAGTAAACTCTTTTCCTTCAAAAATAAAGTATGTTTGTGACACTTTAATTTTTATTCTCTGAATTTAGCTTCTTTCTACTTTCACTTGGATATCACATCCAGCAGCCAAGCAGACTCAGTTGAATGGTTTGTTCCCAGTCCCCATCTAATCTGTCCTTTAGCCAGCTAGTAAGAGACATACAAGAGTAATCAAACAAACACTGTGGACAGATTTTCATGCATCCTGGAGGCAGGTGGTGATGTATAATCCAGCCGGATGGTGCACAGTGGAGATTCTGTTGCCTTCCCAACTCTGACTGATTCAGTCTGGAGCGGGAAGGGGCAAGGATGGCCTTCCCACCTGGAGGCCAATTAAGGCCTTAAGTGGGCACTTAAAGGCCTCATCCCACCACCAATGGCATTTAACCAGCGGCAGGCAGGTGCCAAGCCATGTGGACAAACCGGCAGGTGATCCCTGGTGTGTTTGCCTGTGGCCTGATTGGGGAACTTCCTCCCACTTGGGTAGACCATGTCCAATGGAGAGACCCACTGCCATCAAGAGCCACCCATGCCTGCACTATAAACTGACCCCCTACCCCCTCCCCAGGGCCTCCCTGACTATACCCCGTGAGCCTGCCTCACTTCCATTTCCTCCAGGGCCCCAGCGGTGATCCTCAGCCTGGGCCTACTGCAGTACCAGCAGCGGCCACTTCTCCCAGTGATACTGCTGGTACTGGAGAGCTGCCAGCCTCTGATTGGCCGGCAGCTCTTGGAGGCAGTATATGCGCACTGAAGGTGCCAAGGACATCGCCAACCTGGTAAGTGCCTGATTAATGTTTAATCAGGTGAGTGTGGGAGCTGGAATCGATGCAGCAGGATTGCCACTGGCTCTCCAGCCAGTAAACAGGCCCACCGTCACAATCATTAAATTCCACCCAGTATGCCCAAATTTCCCTCATTCCCTGGTCATAGAAATGCAGCTGAGGTCAGGAAAAGAACTTGCATGTATATAGCGTCCAAAATATTCTCAAGATGTCCCAAAGCTCATCTCACTATTGAGATATTTTTAAAGTGTTGCCCTTGTTGTAGAGAAATGTGGCAGCCAATTTGTGCATAGCCAGGTGAAACAAGCTACAATGAGATAAATAGTAATCTGTTTTGGTGGTATAGGTTGAGAGGTAAAAATTGGCCAGGATACAATTCATATCCAACTATTCTGTGATAATGAATATCAGCACTCCAACACTGGGGATCTCTGCACCGACTAATCCTTTGAGATTTTTTTGTAGGTGTAGAAAGGAATTTCTTTCACCTTTCGATCCAATGATTCTACTAATTGCAGCTGATTAAGGCTATTTTCAGCTTTCAAAGGCTGTAATAATTTACTTTTTAAAAATATATTTTCGGCTTTCAATTTTTAGTGACAATTTAAAGGGTGCTGATGAAATTTTATGCTGCTGTGTTTGCATTATCTTATATTTTGGACATAATTTTTTCATAAAAGAAAAGAATCTGAAACTTGTTACTCTTGAAACAGCTCAAAGTAATGTGTAACGTAAAGATTCTAACAGCCTAAAACTGCCCACCACCATCTTTAACATTACTGAAATGCGAACTCGACAGTAACATCAGTAGACTGACACTGTGTAACCAAATTACCTTTTGGAAACCAGAACTCCTGATGACACATGGCCCTTAAAAACATGACAGAAAATACATTCATTAGCATTTAACACTGCCAAGTACTAAGACTGCTACAGCTCAGCAATGGCTGTTCTGCTTGTGCTTCAGTCTTTCACCTCAGGACATATGACTTGTTGAAGTTTTGAGTTGTGTATAACAAGCTATTTTTAAACACTTGTTACTTGTAATTCATTTTGACGGCAAGTCTTTGTCTTTGATCTTTTGATGCAGTTAGAAAACGTATGTCTGTTACATTGTGATTCAGTTCTGATAAAACTATTAAATGGTAACAAAGGTGGTTTTGAACTGAGTATTGGAATTTCATTTTTAGAATGAATTCCAATTCCAAATTTCTTATATTTAACATTTCAGTATTGGTGACACTACACAATCAGGAGCCGTGAAGTTCAGATTGGAATTAAACTCGAGCTCCCCCAATGATCCAGTGACTTGGTTCAGTTGTTGTACATTCATCTCTGTGTCAGAAAGTTGTGGATTCAAGCATCACTCCAGCATGTGAGCATATAACTAGGATGACCAACTCTCAGGTAAAAATTAAGGGACACTTTGGCATGGGGGACTATACAAGTTGGCAGAGGCTTCTGCCGAACCTGAGGATGGATGGAGCAGAGGCTGGCAAACCTGTGAGGGTGTAGCGAGTCTTTGAGAGTGGGGAGGAGGGAGCTTGCGAGCCGAAGGAAGTGGAGGGGCTGGTGAATCTGTGAGGGCGGGGGGAATGTTGGCAAAACTGTGAGAGCAGGCGACAAGGAAAAGTTCAAACACGTAATGCGCATATGTGGAATTTACCCACCATCCATGACATGGGACTCTTGCCTCAATTAGGGCACAATCCCATAAAACCCAGGACAGTTGATCACCCTGCATCTCACCCAGGCTGACACTCCAGTGTAACAGTAACCATTTTCTGAGCTGTTGAAGATGCCATCCATCAGCTAAAATGTTAAACTGAGGCCTTATCTGTCTGTTCTAGTGATTCATGTGGACAATAAAGATCCCACATTGCTATTTGTTGAAAAATTGGGCAGCAGGGAGCCCTAGCCAACATTTTTCACTCACTCAATACTCCCTAAATTAGATAAGCTGCTCACTCATCTTATGCTGTTTGTGGAACATTTCTGGAGTAGAATGACTGCTCTGTCTACATAACAGCAGTCACTGGATTTTAAAACTAACTAATTGTGTGAAGTGCTTTGAGGTGTTTTGACACAATAGGCTATTTTCTTTCTTTAAAGGTGTGGTGCCGAATCGTGGAGGCCAGGGGTGGAATTTTCCGTGTCCACTGGCATCGGGTGTGTTCAGCGGCGTGAGTGGACAATATGGCAAGAAAACGAAAAATCGATTTCATGATGTCATGAAACCAGTTTGCAATCGTCCACTCTGCCCGTAAATGGTGGGCCACATTTCCCGCCGTCGGATGTCAGGAGCCTCATTGCAATATATCTGCATATCATTATAGGGCCTGACTGCTGGACCCATCCACCCATGCTGGATCAGCCGAGCATGTCGGTGTGATTACATGCCAACATGTTTCACAACAACCTGTATAAGGTGTGCACTTGGTAGGCTGTACTTTGAGGAGAACCTGGAGGTGAGTGCATTGTAATGTTTTGCAGCTCTCCCCAGGGTCGCCTGTTTGACTTCAAGGTTGAGGTGCTGCACACTCAGGCAAGGGCACAGGCAAGTCACTTTTTCCCAGCTGGCTGACAGTGTGGTGCCTGGGCAAGGGCTGGCCCGTGGTTGAGGTGAGTTGGTGGGGACAAGAGCTGCACTCTGGTTGTTGTTAGTGCATAAGCAGCCATGTCTAAAATGACCATTCCTCCACAGCTGAGACAGTTCAGATGCAGCCACATTGACATGTGTGGAGTTGAGCCTCTAGCTTATCTGCCCACTCAAGCAATGCAAAGGCATCAAAGTGCCACCAAATGCTCCAGAGCTTTTCACCCCTCAGACACAGACTGCAAACTAATTAACATTTTAGTGAACTGTAGAACAGTTGGACAACTGGGCACGTTGTATGATCTCCTTGCTAAAGCTGGCCTTGGAGTGGTCACTGGTGGAGATGCACACAGCCCTCTGTAATGTCAGCATCCCAGTTTGGACCAGTCTCCCCCATGATTCAAGCTAACAGTGCAGCCTTGCAGTGTGGGTTAGGAGAATGCCTGTGCCTGAGCTGAGAGCACAGCATGCAGTCCAGTGGGCAAAGCAGCCGCCAATAGGTCAGATGAAGTGGGGCGGAGATGGTTGGGGTTTCAGGCAGCCACGCAGTTCACTAATCTCTGGCCATCAAAGTGGTGGCCGGCACTCTCCAGAATGCATTAAGGGACCTTCAGACTTGACCAAGAGAGGTTCTTAGTACAGCCAGGCTAACCCACATGTCTCTCTCCTTCATCCTGCAGGAGGAGTACATTAGGAGCATGGAGCCTGGTGACTAGGCTGTTTGCCAGAGGGCAGAGACAATGGAGAAGAGAGCGACAGATATGCCTAGCTGGGAAGAAGGGGCAGCTGAGGTTCCCTCACATGTTACTGAAGAGCCACAGCAAGCCATCGCTGTTCAGCACCTAGCTGGACCCAGGGTCTATAGCTGTTGCCTTTCATTCCTTCAGATAACCAACAACCAGTATTGCTGAAGACTGCACATGTTTAGGGAACTGGTTGGTCACATCTGCCAGCTACAGCGGGATTTGGCAACACAGGAATGTGGAGGGCATCCACTGCCAGTGGCTGTGAAAGTAACTGTGACGCTCAATTTTAATGCCAGTGGCTCCATTCAGGGCTCCACATGTGAAATCTGGGAGATATCACAAGATTCAATCCAAAAATTCATCCATGAGGTCATGGACACCATCTTCGCGAGGACACGCAACTTTATGCATTTCGCCCAGGAATTGGATAGCCAGGATGCAAGAGCGATTGGATTTGCCCAGATCTCAGGTTTTCCACAGGTGTAGGGTGCTATTTACTGCACTTCTGGGGTGCTCAGATCTCCATTGCAACAAGCGGTCAACTATGTCAACCACAAAGATTTCCATGCACTGAATGTTCAGCTGGTGTGTGACCACCACAAATGCATCCTGCAGGTCTGCACACGGTTTCCAGGGAGTGTCCACAACTCCTACATTCTCAGTTGGTTTCAAATCCCTGGTGTCTCCCAGGGTCCACAGAGGCTGCAGGGATGGCTCCTCAGGTACATGGGCTACCTGCAGAGGATGTGGCTGATGACACCTGTGCGGTGGCCTCAGACTGCAGCAGAGCGATGGTATAATGAGGCTCATGCAGCAACTCGCACCTTGGGGGAGCAGACCATCGGGTTGCTGAAATTGAAGTTCCGGTGCCTGGACCAGTCTGGTGGAGTCCTGCAATATAGTCTACAGAGGGTGTCACGCATCGTCATCGTCTGCTGTGCCCTTTACAACCTGGCACTGCAACTGGGAGAGGAGCTGGCTTAGAGGGAGATGCAGGAGCTGGTGAGGAATACCTTGATGGTGATGAGAGCGAGGAGGTCCTCGAAGGCGATGATGATGGCGATGAGGCCCTCAGACTGGCCAGATGAGGCAGGTCGCTCGGGAGGCTCACATAGCTGCTAGATTTGTGGAGGATGATGAGGACATGCAGTGAGGAGACACCATAGATCCTCACATTGCATCTGTGAATGTTTGACTCCAGTCTGGCTGATGGCAGCTCACATACCCTTTGTGATAAGGTTCCTGTCATGGAGATGCAGCGGAGGCCCTAATAGCTGCTTGATCCCAGGAGGATGATGATGACATGCAGTGAGGACACTCCATGGATCTTCTGTGAATTGTCTGGCCGAGGGCAGCTCACTTGCGCTCCATGATCAGGGTCATATCTGATCCTTCACCAGCCTTCAGTGCCTGACCCCTTCAGGAGCACAGCATCACTGGTTGCAGATGCAGACGAGATGGAGGCCAGCCTCACCTCAAAGGTGCTGAGAGCACACAGATAGAATAATGGTATTCAGTGACATCTGTCCACAACATTCTGGCAGCAATGACAAGCACTGTCGAGGTGCAGACATCACCAATAGGTCCAGGGAGTGTGAGGCCGGACCATCACTTTGGTCTGAAGGCTGCACAAAGCACAGGGAAGAGGCCCTGGACTGAGACACCTGCCTTTATCTTGTGCAGGAACCAAGGTTTCACATGTGAGTGACATGAACACTGCTCATCAGAACAAGGAGCCATAGGCAGTGAGACATTCTTCAGAGTTTATTGACTAAAGTGAACATTATGTACAAGTGATTCTGTGCAACAGTTCTTGTCTGGACACACTGAGAGGTGTGCACGCGGCAACACTTTAAATGTGGTGCCCGGCGTGATGAAGCATCGAGGTGATGGTGTGGCGAGCAAATGAGAGCCTATAAAAGAATGGCAGCACTTTGCATTAGGTCTGGATGCAGGTTTAATTGATTTTTCAGAATCTGAATCCAAACCTTTCTCTTTTCTCCTTGTTCTGAAGTTGATGCTGGGAAATGGATCTATGGGATTTCTCTGGTATCTTGCCTAAATGGCTATTCCTCACTGAATCAAGCCAGTGAATTCCACAAAAGTGGTTCGACTATGAAGAATCAAGCCCTCTCCTCCATCAAAACCGTGTGTTTCTCAGGAATGCATTAATGAGGCGGAATTGGGACAATGCGGCATGAAGAGCTGCCATTGCAGCCGATGGGTAAAATGTCCTATTTCCTGCCCGCAACCGCATTTAGTGCAAATCTAGGACGATTCCGCCCCAGAAGTTTGCAGGTTTGATTCTTGTTCTGTACTAAGTTAGCTAATCAGAGTTGGAAAACACATTTGGCTTCCATGTCCTTGGTTTAAAAGGGCAAAAAATCGACCAAAGTTCTTACTCCTGATTGCTACCCAATAATCCTTCCTAGAAAGTGTGGATGTATAGAAAGTTCATGTCTGGGGATACTGAGTAACTAAGGAGAGGGCTTGATTCTTCATAGTCGAACCACTTTTGTGGAACTCACTGGCTTGATTCAGTGAGGAATAGCCACTTAGGCAAGATACCAGAGAAATCCCATAGATCTATTTCCCAGCATCAACTTCAGAACAAGGAGAAAAGAGAAAGGTTTGGATTCAGATTCTGAAAAATCAATTAAACCTGCATCCAGACCCAATGCAAAGTGCTGCCATTCTTTTATAGGCAACCTGTATATCTGGTTGGGCATGTAACATTTTCTGATGTGATTGGACTCTGAATAAGAATAATTCCTTGCTAATATTTTTTCTGTTGTTACTTCGTGACCATTTTTTAAAAATGTCCTTAACTGAAAAATTCTTTTAATAAACAGGTAAGTTATTGTGAACTAACATTATTGTTTTGGTACCTGCTCAATTTACATCCACTGTGACGAACTTTGACCTGGAAGCAGTACAGTAAAGAAAATTATTAATTTCTTTAAAATATCTGTGGAATCTGTAATTAGTTCTACGAATGTTTGAAAAGGAATTTTAAGAGTTTACATCAGTTGTAAAAAGATCAGTTGTAATTTTCTTGAACAATAAGGGATACTGATCGATGTGACTGGTCAACTCTTGACCTGGAAGCAGTACCATCAGGAAGAAGTTAACATACGGAAGCCACATGACCAGACACAAAAGAGAGCTGCAGACAGAAGACAGCTGCAGCAGAGGGAAGAACAAAGAAGGCACATTTACAGAGAACTATGTGTGTGTTATACAGTTAAACAGGACAGAAAGCCAAAGATGAGGTTAGAGCAGGAATTGTGAGTTGGACAATTTATTGCTTCTGTTTCAGTTTTGTCATAGTTTACCTGACATTTAATGGAGCTTATTAAAGGAAAGATAAAGGAACCTTTCGGGAATCTGTGTCATTAAGACTGTTATGAACCTAGCTAAGGAAGTTCTGGAGACTTGTGCCGTCCAGGTAATGAGCATCTACAGGGACCTCAGATGGAATACAGCTGCTGATGAATGTGACTCAAGAGCTAAATCAATTGAGTGGGCAAGTGAGAAATCCTACATACCAGAGGCCTAGGGCAGAATCTTCGGCTCGGCAAGCAGGGGTGGGGTCTGTTCGCCAAGGCATAAAATGATGTGCGGTGACATCGGGCGTGAGCCCCGGCATCACCGCGCGTCATTCAGATTTTCAGTTCGGCTGGCTGCGCGCCCGCTGAAGTATCAAAGGCCTATTAAGGCCAGTTAACTATCAATTAAAACAATAAACTGAGCTGCCCATCCAACCTTAAGGTTGGCAGGCAGGCAAAGAGCCCAGGCAGCCTTCGCATTTTTCATGGAACCTCATCCACGGGCGGGATGAGGTTTCATGAAGGTTTTGAAAGGTTTGAAAATTTTTTTTATTAAAATTCATAGACATCACCCAGCTCAAGTGACAGTTTCACATGAGGGGACATGTCCTAATTCTTTTTCATTCATACCATTTTTTAAACTTAAACTCATCTCCCTGAGGCATCTCTGTGTCTCGCGGAGATTTCTGCACTCTTTCACGTGCATGCGTAAAATGTCGGCGCCCAGCCGATGGTGGACGGCAATTGGCTGCGCACGCGTCCGCACACAGTTCAGCACAACCTTCCCCCACCCAATTCTCCCCCTAGTTAGAGAACCTGAGAATTGCATGTGGTGCCACAGGTCTGTGCGGGGTGATGCGAGTGCCTGTGGTTGTGTAACACATAACTTTGTTGTATCAACTATTGAAGGTGAAATTTACCTTTTTATTTGAGCTATTATTTGTGTGCTAATTCCTGTTTAGTTTGCATTGGTTCTGATTCATGTTAAAGCAAAAGTTACAACAAGTAGAATATTGTTGGTATTTTCTTCATTTTTGGGTCATTTGTTAAAATTTGTTTATTTTGGTTTATGGTTTCCCCCATTGGAATCATACCTAGCTGCTTAATATACGTCTGTATTTTCCAGTGTTTTGTGAGTGGGGTTAGTTAATTGAAGCATAAGGCCATAGGTCCAGTTCACCAACTAACGAGGAAAATCTTTATTACGTACAACAAATCATATGTTACTCCAAGTTGATAATATCTATAGTTAGCTGAAGTTGGTTTCACTAGAGTTGAAGCAAGACAAGTTAAAGTTCATTGCTGGAAAGAACATTGTGATCCTTATTCAGCTTTAATGGAGATTGGAGGCAATTTCTTTAAACTAAACTCAGGAAGTTGGTTCTTTCCTTACTGCCCTAGATTGGCCTAGTGAGGTCACTCTCCTAAAATACAATCCAAGAACATGTGTGAAAGTAAGAGGTTTCAAATGTAACCTTGTATAACCAAGAAACCATAAAGTAAATAAACCGTGAAGGATAAATCTCATATCAAGGCTAAATAGCATTAAAATTATTGGCAGATTATGTTACGGTCATACTGAATATTGCTGAAAAGAGAGACATGTTGCGGAAGCTTTTCATTTTGTGCTCATCAGGGCAAACAAAAGAATGCCAAATTTCAAACGATTACAATGATTTATACTACAGGAGAAAAGGAGTGCTGATTGATTGGCAAAGTGAGTCTGATTAGCTGAAGCAATGCCATGGAGAAAGCAACAGAGAACTATGGCTCCTCATTCTTCCGGGTAATTCAAAAATGGCAGAAGACTTGAACAGAGTTGTTTGTTGGTACAGAACGTGTCCCTGCGTATGAATGTATATCACTTCGAGCAAGTGTAAATAAGCCACGTTATGAGCTGGACTGATTATCTTAAATTAGTTGTTAGTGTAGCTATTAGCACACTCAAGATTGTTTCTCAAGTGCTGACTAATCGCGGAATCACATCTAACAGTAAACATTTTGTTTTTGGTTTTTGCTGTGTATTGCATCAAAGTCAAATTGTTAGTCACTAAGATTTGGAGTTCCCCAAGGTAGTGTCCTATGTCCACTCATCTTCAGCTGCTTCATCAATGACCTTCCTTCCATGATAATGTCAGAAGTGGGGATGTTTTCTGATGATTGCGCAATGTTCAGCACCATTCATGACTCCTCAGATACTGAAGCAGTCCATGTCCAAATGCAGCAAGACCTGGACGATAGCCAGGCTTGGGCTGACAAGTAGCAAGTCATTTTCACGCCACACAAGTGCCAGGCAAGGACCATCTCCAATAAGAGAGAATCTAACCATCGCCCCTTGACATTCAATGGCATTACAATCGCTGAATCCCCCATTATCAGCACCCTGGGGGTTATCATTGACCAGAAATTGAACTGGACTAACCATATAAATACTGTGGCTACAGGAGCAGGTCAGAGGCCAGGAATCCTGCTTCTCCTGACTCTCTAAAGTCTGTCCACCATCTACAAGTCACAAATCAGGAGTGTGATGGAATGCTCCACACTTGCCTGAATGAGTGCAGCTCCAACAACAGTCAAGAAGCTTGACATCATCCAGGACAAAGCAGCCCACTTGATTGCCACCCAATGCACAAACATTCACTCCCTCCACCACCGATGCACAGTGGCAGCATGTGTACCACCTACAAGATGCACTGCAGAAACTCACCAAGACTCCTTAGACAGCACCTTCCAAACCCACAACCGCTACCATCTAGAAGGACAAGGGCAGTGGACACAAGGGAACACCATCACATGGAAGTTCCCCTCCAAACCACTCACCATCCTGACTTGGAAATATATCGCCGTTCCTTCACTGTCATTGGGTCAAAATCCTGGAACTCCCTCCCTAACAGCACTGTGGATGTACCTACACCATGTGGACTGCAGTAGTTCAAAAAGGCAGCTCACCATCACCTTTGCAAGGGCAATTAAGGATGGGCAATAAATGTTGGCCTAGCCAGCGACACCCACATCCCATAAATGAATAAAAAAGGCTCAGATCTGGAGCTTCAAAGAACCCCATTTTGTTCTAAAAGTAATCCAATTTACTAGATTCCATTTTATAATGAATTCAGCTCATAAGAAAATGACCCATGGAGTATTGTAGGCAAATTGGAGGATGACAAGCAAGAAGTAGGAAAAAGCTACAAGAGCTGTCAGATAATAAGTGGTGAAAAGTAGCTTTTGAGGATGTTCTTGAAAGTCGGGGAGAGGTAGGAAGAGTGGCTTAGGATAAGCTTGGCAAGGTTTCAGGGCATGGCAGATGAAGCATCTACCACAAATGAGATAGTAGCTAGAAAGGGGATGGGGGCAGTTATATTGAGTCTTTTAACTAGGGAAATCCTAGATTTGATCACGCCTGCTTTCAAAGTGTAGCTGATCATAGCTGGGCCAGGAGTAAGTAAAATTAATGCTAGTATCTCTAACTAGGATGGAGAAAAATAACAAAGATCCTAGTGCCATAAAATCTGATACAAAAAGAGAAAATGTTGGAAATATCACAGATTCATAGCCTCAGATAAAAGAAAAGACTGGGTAATGTTTCAGGTGTAGGCCCACTGTCAGAACACACATAGTTCTGAAACATTAACCTGCATTTTCTCCTTTAATTGGAGCATTGGCCCACTATTTGAAACTCTTTCTATTTTATTACCGTATGTGATTGCTACATTTTTAACAGTGACTACGCTTCAATAGTACTTCATCAGCTATAGAGAACTTATGCACATGCTAAGGTTGTGACATCCGCGATACAAGTGCAAGATCTTTCCTTTCCTTCCTCCTTAATGATATCTGCTAGAAGTTTACATGTGGAAATATCAAATGAAGAGAGTAGGGTTCAACTGTGATGGCCTTCATACTCAAATAGTCCACTCTAACATCATTTGTTTTTATACCGGCATTATTTTTATTGTAGTATCAGAAAACCAGCATCCATGACCACTCATGAAGGGCATAAAATTCCAACTGAGATGTGCCGCTTCTCCAGCAGACCTACCAGGGAGGGGACACAAAATAAGACAGAGCCCAGTTCCACCAGGATTTCACCCTATGAAGAAGAGTTTGCAAAATTTTGGGAAGGGAGGAGCGGGCAGGTAAATCTTCCACCTGTCCCTGGCATGTTAATGGGACATTTCTGAAGGAGCCGCTGAGCTAACCCAGGGATTCCAGTTGGTCAACCTGTGGGCCTTCGGGACACATCAGCCGAGAGTTGGTTTAGTCCCATTGAGGTCCCAGAAAAGGTAATCAATCCTGGAGGGAATCAATGGCATTTGACAGAAATCAGATAACTACTTTCGGAGAAGATTAAAAAAGGAATTGTTCTTTTGTTGGTTTCTTCTCAGGCTTCCACACTCCTTTTGAATTGACATAGAACCACCGTGGCTTTGCTGCTGCTGTTGGGATTCAAGCTCTTGATACACTTAAGGTTTGCCCCACTGCACTTCCATCATCAGAGGGCCTGATCAGAACGTGGGATACTGGGTATACAAGCTTTCACCAGGATAAGGGAAACAGATTTGAGAGAGGTAACACAGGAACCTAGTGCACTGACATTACTCCCCCAGAATTTAAATTAAACGAGTGCCAGTAAAAGCAGCTTTTTGCTACCTAAGAAGATGAGTGAGATACTGGAGTGATGATGGGTGTAACCAAACAAACAGCTGTACTGAAAAAACAAAACTGATGAAAATCCCAAAGAAAAAGATCAACATTTTAGGTTGAAGCTTCCATCGGCACAAGATTGTTAAGACACTGATTGGCTTGTGGGTTTTCTGTTTTCAATATTCTAGCTTTGTTTTTGTTCTCTTAAAGTCTAATAAACAGCTGTGACTTATCTAGGGTAACGATTATCATTCCTGGTATTTACCCTGACACTAAAGTGCGCCCATTAGTGACGAATTGGAACTGCAGCTGCATCTGTGACTCCAGCTCCTCAATTAGCTTTTCTCACTGAGTGAAATTGATTGAGGTTGCTTTTTGTAGAAATCATACTTTGTGAAACTGTGCGATTCATTCCTCTCAATATTAACGCAAGGGGAGCAGCTCAATTTGAGCTGCTCTTCAACAGTCTATACGACTGACCAAGTAACATGTTAACTTTGCTAAAGATTGGTCTGAACCAATTTTATCCCTAAGGGAGTAGAATACACCTAAATTGAATTGATTTGAAGTTGGTTTAAATCCATTGTGTGCACAGAGCTGAACAAACACATTCCTTATCTTGAAGGATGGAATCATTACCTCCTAATTACCAACTCATTTGCAGATGTATACAATTACCTTTCAAATTAAACACTGGCTTAAAGCAGAAAATGCAGACCCTGAGGGGGAACCCACAAGTGATTTATTTCTGCCTCTTTTATCAATTGACCTTATGATTTGACATAAATTCCACAATAACTACTTTTAGTCAGTGCCTTATAGTGACACACATATAGTTGAACAACCACCTGTTTTCAATTTTGGTTTATTTTTGAAAGTATGAAAACCATTTATTTTGTCCCCAGTGATTCAGTCCACATTGCGACTAAGGACAAGGGCATGAGCTGCTTATGAATAGCTCTGAGCTGGATGTTGGGAGTTCAGAGAGAGGCATGGATGAATTTCCTTCTCACTTTCTACGTATATTTGTGTCTTTAGTACTTCCTTAGCAGTGCAAATGATATTGGAGAACAGAGTGAGATAGAGGTCGGAAGTCTATCACTCAGTGATATGACATTCTTCTCAAACTAGTGATTTCAACTGGTATTGGATTAAATGAAGTAAAGTATGAGATTTGTGTAGACAACCCAGGTGGGATGAATGTCCTCTTTCTGTGCTGTAAATTCTTGTAAATATAAAACAAGGGATTTTAAAAACCCTAATATAGGTGAGTTTTGACTTCATTCCAGCAAAGAAACAGGTTAGGCAGCATTTTTCCCATTAAGCTAATTCTCCCTGATGAAGATCTTATCGTTGAAACTTCACTTGATTAATTTCTATTGCTTTTTTCGGCATGTTGTTTAGCAGCACTTATGTCACTATTTTAATCAAGAATCTACAAAATAACACAAAACCAGATATTATGACCTTTAACAAAAACAGAATTACCTGGAAAAACTCAGCAGGTCTGGCAGCATCGGCGGCGAAGAAAAGAGTTGACGTTTCGAGTCCTCATGACCCTTCGACAGAACTTGAGTTCGAATCCAAGAAAGAGTTGAAATATAAGCTGGTTTAAGGTGTGTGTGGGGGGGGGGGGGGGGTGGTGGAGAGATAGAGAGAGACCTTTAATCTGTTAACAAACCAATGTATTTGGCACTAAAACAAGCAGCAAATTATTTGCTGTGATTATATGTCAGGTTGCATTTGGAATACACTGAATTTTTCTGCAACATATCAAAAAGCTTGAAAAAAATGTTCTCTGGAATCGCAGAGAGCGGTTAGAATATGGAACACGCTACCACAAGGTGCAGTTGAGGAAAATGTCAATAATTCAAGGGGAGACTAGATAAACACATAGAGGAAATGGAATAGAAGATTATGGTGAAAATTAGGGTTCGACAAAGAGGGATGGAGGGAGGTTTGTATGGAGCATAAGCATGGACAAAGACTGGGTGGGCTGATTGCCCTGGTTCTGAGCTGTTCGTTCTACATATTTCTATGAATCATATGCTAATTGTATGTGGCCTGGCCAAAATGTCTTACCAGAGAAATTTCTAACCTTCTGAAACCAGCAGGGGCCTTGTTATCTTTAAAGAGGCTCTAATGCCTTCTGTGTTGGCCGACAATCAAATTCCAAAGAAATGCACCCACCCCCTTTGCATTTCTAAGGCAAAGTTCCAGCCAATGGACACAGTATGTCTGCAAAGGACAAAAGGGAACAAAAACAGAAACAGGAATACCTGGAAAAACTCAGCAGGTCTGGCAGCATCGGTGGAGAAGAGCACAGTTGACGTTTTGAGTCCTCATGACCCATTCTGTTGAAGGGTCATGAGGACTCAAAACGTCAACTGTACTCTTCTCTGCCGATGCTGCCAGAGCTGCTGAGTTTTTCCAGGTATTTCTATTTCTGGTTTTTTTTTTGGATTTCCAGCATCCGCAGTTTTTTGTTTTTATCTCTAAGGACAAAAGGGACCCTGACTCCTCTATTAAACATCTCAAGATTCCAGATCTGGGAAAATACATCCTTTGTCTAACACCCAGGAGAAAAAGTGGGAGGTATATCACATGCCCTCCCCCAAGCTGCTGGACCCTGTAATATTGCCATGTGGAACTGAACCCAGACAGTCTACCATTTTACCATCTAACAGGTAGCAGCAGAAAGAGCTCTGTCAGAGTTTAAAATTACCTGATCCTACACTGTGTACTCCTGAAATACTGGAAGTCCTGTATCAGTACCTTTAAGACTCATTCATCTCTAGGTGCCTTCTTCCATCGTGGAAGTTCATGATTCTGGAAAGACAGATCACCCTGCAACAGTCTCAGCCTGCTAACCTCTGAAGGAGTATGCCACTGGACTTTTTGATTCTGGACTCTGGACTCACGTGAAGTTATAACTCTTATTTTTATCGTGGTCTTCCCCTGTACGCCTTTCTTTCCCTTATCCCCTTTTATTGTACGAGTGCAAAAGGAGTGGATGAAGCAAAACCCCTTTCCTATGCTTTGTGTGTGTGTAAAATAAACCAACCCTCTTATTTTACCTTATCTCATGTTTGCTGTGGGATTATTAATGGAGGATTGGATTACCCCAAAACAGAAGGGTTGGGGAAAATATGCCACCACTCATAAAGGGGAAATCAAAACTCAAAAACAGCTTTCTGTTTATGAACGGATAGTGAGAGAAGAAATCAGGGCTGTTTAAAATTAATCCTCCCTTCTGTCCGTAGCATTTATAATGGTGGCAAACCTCTAGATTGGAAATAAATTTTGTTACACTCAACAGGCAACAGTTTTAACACTTCTGACTAACTCCTTTAAGGTTTACAGCTTTAAGCCAGCAGCTCTGTAACTGACTATATTTTTTCTGTAAACACAGCCATGCTGAAACACGGAAAAGTTCTGATGAAAGATCATCAACCTGAAAGGTTAACTCTGTTTCTCTGTCCACAGATGCTGCCTGACCTGCTGAGTAATTCCAGAACTTTTGTTTTTTTATGCTGAAACATAGGTTTTCTTAGACTTCTTAGGCAGTCCCATGGGATCGAGGATAACTTGCTTCCATGCCAGATTGATGGGTTCTGAGATGGCTGATAAGTCCACTGCGCAATCCGCAGACTCTGCCATATGTGGGGCAGGTGGTGCTTGAAGGGTCAGATAGGTGAGTTTGGAGATTTTTGCGCTCTCTCCTACAGCTCAACTTTGCTCCTGCACATTCCTGATGAAGTCTTTCAATGTGTTCAGTGCCTTTCCGAATGACCCTTCTCCGTTTGGTCAATTGCAGACCCAGAACTCCCATAAGTCATCAAGGATGTTTGACCTCTTCAGAGTTGCTTTCAGGACATCCCTAAAGCGTTTCCACTGTCCTCCTGGGAATCTCCTGCTGCGACCGAGTTCCAAGACTGAGTTGACACATCAGAGGATACGATATATTTTGTTGTCTATGTCTGCCCTGATCAAGAGGAGGCTCCCAAGGTATGGAAAATGGTCCACATTTTCCAGGATCTTACCTTTGATCTTAATCAATGGGAGGAAATGTGCTATGGAAGCTGGTCTGAAGAGGACCTTAGTTTCTCGGGTGTTTGGTGAAAGAGCCATTTTCTCATATGCTTCAGAGAAGGAGTCGACAATGACCTGGAGCTCAGTTTCTGAGTGATCTCACACGCAAATGTCATTTGCATATGAGAGCTCACTGGTTGAAATTGCACAGATTTTGGTTTTCACTTGAAGGTAACATTGGTTGAACAGTTTTCTGTCTGTTCTGTAAACTATCTCCACACCTGTGGGCAATTTGCTAGAGGTGAGGTACAGTATTGCAGTGAGGAAGCTACTCCATTCAGGAGCAATTAGGGATGGGCAACAAATGCTGGTCTTGCCAACGATGCCCACATTCCATAGAAGAATAACAAAAATGATGGAGATGAGAGTTGGTACAATGACACAGCCTTGTTTGACCCCAGTTTTCACTGGGATAAGGTCTGTAGTGGTTCCATTGATGAGGATCACAGCTTCCATGTCATCGTGGAGCAGGTGAAGAATGGTGACAAATTTCTGAGGGCAGCCAAATTTGAGGAGGATACTCCATAAGCCTTTGTGGCTGACAGAGTCAAAGACTTTTGTGAAGTCAAAAAAGGCCATGTTGTTCTTTGAATTTTTCTTGGATTTGCTGTGGTGAGGATCATGCTTGCGGTGCCTCTCGATGGGAGAAAACCTCCCTGCAACTCTGGAAGGAGATCTTTGACCACTAGGAGGAGACACTTGCAATGTGGCAGACAGCAGGGAGACTCATCTGTAGCTACCACAATCAGATTTGTCTCTTCCTGAATATAGTCATAATCACAGCATCTCTGAGATCCCCAAACATGCACTCTTCTTCCCAGATGAGGGATATGAGGTGTGCAGTGTGCTAGGAGTGTCTCATGGCACTGTTTTAGAATTTTGGCAGGCATTCCATCTATTCCAGAGGCTTTGGTGTTTTTCAGCTGTCAAATGACTTTTCAACTTCGCTCGAGACTGGGGTGCCGCTGAGGCTGTAGATGGAGTATTGAGGAATAAAGATGAGGATGTACAAGTTGAAGACAGGGTCTCAGTTGAGTTTTTAAGCATGTTCTCTCCAGTGAGCTCTGACTGCCTCCCTGCCCTTGATGAGCTCTCTTCCATGCTTGGCTCTCACTGGGGTGGGCCTTGAGCACTTGGGCTGTAGATGATCTTGACAGCACTGAAGAAACTGTGCATGTTATTGGAGCCTGCATGTTGTTGGATCGCCTGCGCTCTGTCTACCCACCATTTAAGTCATGGATGTTAAGCTGTACCATTGCCTTTCAGTGCCTATAGGCTGCTGCTTTCCTCTTGAAGTGTGGTGAAGTTTCAGCCAATGGAAGTTTTGTACTTACATTTGATTAGATCCTGTATCTCATGCTCATTTTCATCAAACCAGTCACAATGTTTCCTGGTACAGATACCAAGGACTTCTTTGTAGGTGCTTGTTATGTGGAGTTTAGGGTTGACCAGGCACTGTGGGCACACTATAGCTCCTGGTGGCTGGAGAGTGAGAGATTGGCGGAGAGGCACTGACTGAGAAGGGTACGTCTTGTGGGATCTTTAAGACCCTTGATGTTAATTTTCTTATAGCAGGTGGTAGATCGGATAAGGCTGTGAGCAGTCGAGTAGTCATCAATACCTGGCATTGTGCAGGTGATATGGACATCTCTGCGAGCAGCTACCAGTGTTAGAGCCATGGGTATTGCTGTGAGGTCTTGTGATTGTCTGGCTGGTGGAACAGGGTGTTGGTTATGACAAGCTCATGTTCTAGACATTTCACCAAGAGCAGGACTCAGTTGGAGTTTTCTTTCCCTATCTCTTCCTTGCCAATCATCCACTTCCAAAGATTCACGTCCCTCCCAACTCTGGCATTAAAATCTCTGAGGAGGATTAGTTTGTCGCCTGCTGGGTCTCTGGCTAGGGATTATTAAACATCGATGTAGAATTCCTCCTTGGCCTCATTTGTTGTCTCAAGTGTACAAGCATACATATTAATGATAGTGGTATGGTGATTCCTCATTATGATGTGCCGGGCAGTCATGAGGCACTCGCTTCTCCCACAGCAGAGTCACTGAGACATCAAACAAACTGACTTTTGCTGGTGAAGCCCACCCCATGGAGGTGTCATTCTTCTTCTGAAAACTCTTTCAGAAAAAGGTTTATCCACCACTTTGCTCTTTCAGTTGGCCTTCTCCGCATGTCATGTCTCACTTAGGATGGTAATGTCCATGTTGAGGCGCCTGAGTTCCTGAGCTGTGATGACAGTGCGGTGCTCATCTGTCACTGTTGGTGGTTGTCCATGACGGTCCTGATGTTCAAGGTACCAAACCTCATTTTGACGAGTAAATTTCCCTGAACGTGATTTTTTTTTAAACATTGGGTAGTTGTTGCACGCTGACAAACACATGGTCTCAACAGAGCGGGGCCTTATTCCAATGGCTAGGAGGTTCCAAGAAGATCAGAGGGTGGGCTGTGCTGTGAATCATTAACACAGTCCATGTTTAATCATATGCAGATACAAATGTGGTTGCAGGGACACAGATTACTTAGTTCACTCCAATCACCTTTATCTGCCCAACATCTCCCCCCTCCAATGAATTAGACCCTGCAAAATCCTCTCACCCTCCCATGTTTTTGGACAGTACCTTATAAATTGGTGGCCCAGCCTTCCCCAGCCTACCTACACAAAGTGGCAGCCCTGGCACCCCCAATTAAATGATGGCCCTTTGGCAGAAAAGAATCTTCATGACCTTCACAAAATGGTGACTCCCCAATCCACATAAAATGGTGGCCCAAACACCCCAGCAATGGGAGGCCCTTCTTGACCTTCACAGCATGGAGGACACCCCCCCCACTCCGCCACAACTCTCTGCAGGATCCCACCAGAATCTTCCTACATGTTCATGTCACTTCCACGACCTAACCGAGCCTAATACCCGGACATCGCCACCTCACTACCTAACTGTGACATGAACACCCCTCCTCTAAGCTCCCTACATGTACCTTCCATGGCCTTGTCCCACCTCGACCTCCACTTTCACAATTATGCTGCTGCCAAAACACCTCCCCCAAACCAACTGATCATTGTATCCTAATAGACTGGTAATCCTGGGTAGTAATCTTTCTTAACATTTTGTTTTGACTTTCTTCACCTCAGTGCTCACCTACAGCTAGATCACCAACAGCTTCGGGATTACATTAATTAATTGTATGAAAATTAAGTGCACTGTTTCTAAAAATAAGTACTCAGCAAGCTTGAAAAATAGAATGGTTGTGAAGAAAGCTTGACTATATCATGAGTACAGTTAAGAAAGACAGAACTTATACTTATCGTTATGGCACAATGGATGGTAAATGCTGAGCTGCTCAAATCCCAGAGGCAAACTTGAAACAACTGTTTTGCAATTTGTATTTTATTTCGAGCTGCATGCCTTGAATTCTGTAGTAATAAATCCACTGGGTCTTAAAGGTTTTTAACAAAGCTAAATTAAATATTTATTACTAAAACAGTTTTAAGCCCATACATAGGTCTACAAATTACTACTATGATAACATCTAGTTCCCCTAATTAATCTGACTCCCAGTTACACGGCCGTTAAGGCAACCATAAAAACAAAATCAATTTTAACAGACCCGGGCAAAACACAGCATACCCTGGACAGGGATATTCACAATGAGTTCCCTTAGCTTTTGTTCCTATAGGCAGCAACTTGGTACATAGAGGCTGAAGGCTTATTAGATCTTAAGAATGCTTTCTCCTTACACATAGCCTCATCTCCTTTAATCATGTTTAATGCAAATCCCATTGTTTCAATATGTTTTTGGACTTTATCTTTCTAATAATAAAAATCTTTCATAGTACCAATTTTATCAGTAAACTTTTGGAAAAATAAACACACTGTTTGGCTTCTTCTGGCTAAGTGTAACATTTCACACTTTTTTTTGAAATTCAAATTACTTTGGTTTATCTAAAAATGCAAATTTCCCTTTACATTTCACATTCTAAAACTTCAGCCATGTTTACTTATTTAGCATTTCACACCTAGCTCCTCTTCTGATACATCAAATCCTTCAGGCCAGCTGCCTTTAATTTAATTAAGTCTCCCACACACACACAAACACACACACAGACTAGCTAGACCCCACTATTCCTACTTTATAATAAATTCCAATAACATTATGAAGATTATTGTACTTTCATGATATTATGTAGTGTATTTATGAGCTCAGGAGCCTCACAGCCAATTAAGTGCATTTGAAATGTAGTCACTGTAATAAATGTAGGAAACGCAGCAGCGTTTTGCACATAGCAAGCTCCCACCAGGAGTAATGAGACAAATAAGCAGATCACTTGTTTCAGTGATGTTGTTAGTGATTAAATGCTGGCTGAACACTAGTACAATTCCTTTGATCTTCTTTGAGTTATGTTGTAGGTTCAGCTGATAATAGATCAGAAAGATGGCACCTCTGCCAATGCGCTCCTGTAATACTCTAAGTGTCAGCCTTGATTAGGTGCTCAAATCCCTAGATTGGGGCTGACACCTATAATCTGACATTATCTCACTATATTCAAAACTAGTATTGCCATGCAGAAATGGGGAAGTGCCAAATGAAGGCTGTTGAATGAAGGCTGCTGAAAAGAGAAAATAGAGATGAGAAGAAAGTCATGCTTGGGCAGGCCCTACAGACAGTGTTGTTAACAGTCCAGGACCAGCCAATCTTTGTCCTTTCATCAGCAGAAGTGACAAAAATTCTGGATCATTTATGAAAGAGAAAATTGCGTTCAAAGAAATTGGGACTTAGAATTTGGATTTTATCTGAATTTACATTTGAATTTGTACCAAGCTCAACTTTGGCTGTTACCCATTGTTAAACATGAGGAAATGTTTGCAGGTGTCCAAAAATCAGTTTCCCAGCGTCGGGAAATCTGGTCGTAATCGTGTTCTCCCGATCTTCATAGCAGGTCGACTTTCCCTCTGTAGATTGCCAGGAATCCATTTTGCATCTCATGAATGCTCACTACTGGGCCAATAGCTCCCATCAAATCTTACGCCCCGCTGGCGGGAACTTACATCGCTCAGTTACCTGACTTAACAAACGTTGCATGAGGGAGAGTTATAGGACTTACCGGTCTGTTGATGCTGCCTTCACCATTGGTGAGGACCACAGGAGATGGTACACAAGGGGGAGCGAAAGTGTGAAGGCACAAAGGGGGAGTTGAAGGGACAAGGCGGGTATTGAAAGCTCGAAGAAGGGGGTTGAAAGCACAAAGTGGGAGGGTTGTGAGTGGGGAAGGGGGAGTGGGGCATGTGCAGGGAAGGGGGAAGTGAACGGGGTGAGTGGGGAACAGGGTATGTGTGAGTAGGGAAGGAAGCAGTGTTTTATAGGGAGTATTTTACAGTCAGTAGCAGAGTCCTGGTGGGAGAACTAAGGATGAAGGGAAAGTGACAGTGAGAGGGAGAAGTTGGATGCGAAAGGGTGAGAGGTTCAGGGTGTGGGTATGGCTGGTGTGGTTCTCATTGGGAGGGTCATTGAGGGGGCCATGAATAGTGGTATGGATGACAGGAGTGGGCAGCATCAGAGTGGGCCTGGGCACTGGTCTGGTGTGGGATCATCAGGGAGGGAAGGAATGTGCAGGTTAATAGTTATAGGGTCCAGCATGACAGAGGGAGGGCCGGGTTAAGAGGGGAGAATAAAAGCCACCTTGTGGGGGGGCGGGGGATCCACCAGTTAATAGTGATGGGGGTATTTGGTGGTGAGAAAGGGAGGGTATATGGTGGTGGAGAGAGTTTGAAATGTTATACACGCCATCATGGAATTAAGGAAGCTCACTAGGAAGGCAACGCCCTCAATGTTCAACTGAAAACCATCAAGGCAGGTGGAGCGTCAGCTTGGGTGGATGGAGCTGAAGGTCAGCACAACTGGACAGCTAAAGGACACCCTATTAATCATGGGGAGACAGTATGTGAGCTTTGTTCTTTTGTAATTTTCAATGTATGGAGAAGCCCACACACCAGCAGGTCTGGCCCAGAGGCTTCTCATTACGGTGAGATCCCAGCAAGGTGTAGAGCTGCCGTTCACTCTGAGATATTGGTCATCGGCTCCAGTCCAAGTTAGGGATAAAGAGAAGGAGGGAAGTGGATACCTACAGGGGCATGCAGGTGAATGGCAGCCAAATCATGACTGCTCCTCCATCCTCCCGGAGACTGGACCTGCCTGACAAGGAATCATGTGGTTAGTCTTTCTATTGTGACAAGACAAAAGCCTCTCTATAGAGTCTCAAGTGCAGTGGAGGCAAGCGGAATAGTATGAATGGGCAGCTTCTCGCACATGGCTCTCATCACTCTTGTCAAAGAATGATGTCTCCATTCAGGCATGTGTTAGGGGGAGGAACACCCATCCTTGCTCCTCCAAAATGTCCTTTACCTGGAAGGGGAGGCAGTGCACACGACCATTAAAACCACTAGCAGTAATAAGGAATCAAAGAGACTTCCAATCAATGAAAGCTAATATATATTTGTAAGTGTAAAACTATATACAACGATTGTACACCCATGCCACCAGTGTTCATTCAAAGCGTCTTAATTTTTCTTACCCTACTACTACGTCTATGTGCATCCCTGACATCCACAGCAGAGGTGGAGGCAGCCTGCTGACTGTTACGCCCTGTTGTCTCTGATGACTTAGGCGGGCATGCTCTGGAGGTCCAAGGCCTGGAGGGTCCCAACCTGCTAAGGGTCTCCTGCGGTGGGGCAGGTGCATCCTCCTTGGCCTGACCAGCTGCAGTTGATGGGGTCCCAGGCAGAGGGGATTTGGAGCAGCAGAAGCCCCCTAGGTTGATAGACCCAGGTGTCTGACTGATGCTCCTCCTCCCTTTGAAGGCCCAAGGGCACCTCCCTGACTCCTTGAGAGGAAGAGGTACCTGGAAGGCGCCCATCCCTCTCTCGCCTAGCCACTGTTGAAACGCAGCCATGGCCAGAGTGATGGAATGCAGTTCTGAGTGCATATCCGGCAGAAACTGTGTTCTGCTGGATATGGGTCTCTAACACAGCCACCACTCTTTCCATAGGGACCTCAAGGTGCTTGTATGTTAGAGCCATGACATCAGAGAACACATGGACGCATTCCTCCATCTCTCATGCTACTCTGTTGATGGACTCTGACACCTCTGTCTGATGTTCCCCTGCATCTCTTTGAATCTGCAGCATGTGTCCTAGGGCCAATTGCAGAGGTGTGTCATGTGACTCAGAGTGCCAGAGGCCTCAACTTTCACTGCCTTTACCTGCTGTCGTGAAAATGTGTCAATGCAGTGACCACCAGTGAGTGACTCTGGGCTGACCCTTGAACTATGACCCACCAATGTCCATGTCTCTGTGTGCTGGTGGAGGGTACAGGTGAAAGCTGTGATGGCTCTACAGGTGTGAAAGGGTCTTCTTCATCCCCCAGAGGCTGGGAATTTCTTCACTGGAGGAGGCTGGCCTTTCCCTCTTCCCGCTGGCACCTGGAATGGAAAAAAGAGAGCATGAATGACTGCATCAGCTGGTTCAGACATTAGGATATCACGCACACACTTGTCCGAAGTTGTCTCTACTTTCCCACTGGATTTCTGTGGATGGCCAACCTCACCATTAGCACAGGCATGGTCTGCATCCACCCCCGCCAGCTCTGCAGCCTGCTGCTTAAATTGCATGAGGTGTCGCAGCTCCACCATTCCACCTGCCTCCTGTTGTGGCCCATCTTGTCCTGCATGAAGATAAATGAATAGAGTGTTAGCATGTTGAATGAAAGATCAGGTCAGAGGCTAGAAATCCTGTGGAGAGTAACTCACCTCCTGACTTCCCAAAGCAAAATCTACAAGACACAGATCAGGAGTGTGATGGATTACTCTTCACTTGCCAGGATGAGTGCAGCTCCAACAACAATGAAGAAGCTGGACACCATCTAGGTCCAAGTATCCCCCTTGATTGGCACTCCTTCCACCACCTTCAACACTAACTCCCTTTATCAATGACATTGTGGCAGCAGTGTGCACCACATACAAGATGCACTGCAGCAACTCACCAAGACTCCTTTGATAGCACTTCTAAACTGTGACCTTTACCACCTGGAAGGACAAGGGAACATGGAAACACCACCACCTAAACCTTCCCTCCCAGCCACACACCATCGTGACTTGGGATTGCACCCCTGTCCCTTCACTGATTATGGGTCTCAATCCTGGAAGTCCCACCCTAACAGCACTGTGGGTGTACCTAGGCCACAGGGACTGCAGCAGTTCAAGGAGGCAACTCGCCACCATCTTCTCAAGGGCAGTTAGGGATGTGCAATGAAAATTCTGGCCTAGGCAGCGATGCCAACGTCCCATGAAAGATGAGAAAAAACTCATTGCTGATGTGAGTTTGAAGAGTATAAGGTTTATTTACCCTAGCGGAGCAGATGAGTTCATTCACCCATTTCCTACACTGTAGGGCCATCCTCTTGTGAATCCCATGGGCGCTGACCAACCGGGCGACCTCCTCCCGGGCCACTGTGGCCTTCTGCTGCCATCCCTCGGAAAGAGGATCTCCCACCTTGCTTGATAGCCTGGAGGAGAATCACCAGGGAGGCATCACTGAAGCATGGGGTTGGAGCTTGCTGCCTTTTCATAGACAGCATGCCAAAAAGATCCAAAAGTCCTGGCGTGGTTGATAGGTCCAAGAGGATACCCCTGCAGTTTTCTAAGGAACAATGTATAAGAAGAAAGTGTTTCTTCAGAGAGATGTGTCAGACCTTACAAGAAAACCTGTAGCCAGCTGCCAAAACTAGCACAGCATTGTCTGTTGTGGTCAAGGTCATTACAGCCTTTAACACTTTGCCTCCAGCTCCTGCTATGCCGCCAGATGGTGCCTTTTAAATATGACGCCTGGACATGACGGTAGGGCGCACAACTTCCTGCCTGCCCTGCCATGCAACTCAACGTGAACCGCGCGGCTGCATAATTAATGAGGTGAATAGTGCATGATTCAATATGTTCACCCACCCACTCTCCAGCGGAGTCACTCCAACTCCCTGCACCTGCCACCTGACCTAGCCCCAGAGCGGAAAATTCTGGCTGATGTCACAAGAACAAACTATGTAACCCCACCAGGAAGATGCCGTTTGCTTCTGATTAGAAAAATCAATTCAGTTAAAAGTGCTTTGAATGAAATATGCCAAAATGTCTACTGTGGGTTGCAATTGTGTTAAACTGCCAACATGATTAATTTTTGAGGCACTGATCAATGGACACAAGTGGACATCTTTATCCTTTTGTATCAATTGGTTGCAAACGTTGTTCGTGACTTCATCTGATCATCATTGTGACTGAGCAGCCTTTAAAGAAAGTCCCTGTTATTGCAAAAATTTTGAGTATAAAAAATATTATTTCATATTTCAGCAATAGAAATAAATTCAGTAAACACATGCTTATGATTTTCTGAGAAAAACTGTCTGCTGTTTTTATTAAGCAACCAAAGTGCTTATTTTATCTGAAGTTGTGTAAGACAAAAATTCAAATGGCATGTCTGACTGGCTTGTTTGTTTAAATTCCTTATGAAGTCGTTCACTTTCCCTACTGCATTGGATTGCTCTATCTCACCTGTAAAGCTTGTTCTTGTAAACCATTCTCTTCTGGATACATTTTCTCGCACAAACTTTTGGCTAATTTGTTTATGAAGTTCAAATGAAGTTTGTTATTTGCTGGTGTGGACTCTGGACTTGAAGTGGCTTGGGCATATCTTCATGGAGGCATATTTAAGAATTCCATTCTAGGAGAAGGAGGAGGATGGAGTAAACACAGCTGCAGCTGGAAACAGAGCAAGTAAAAAGATGCATGTTCAGAATGATGCGTACCCTCCCAACAGAGTTGATAGGTCCAAGAGGATATCCCTGCAGTTTTCTAAGGAACAATGTATAAGAAGAAAGTGTTTCTCCAGAGAGATGTGTCAGATCTTACAAGAAAACCTGTAGCCAGCTGCCAAAACTAGCACAGCCTTGTCTGTTGTGGTCAAGGTCATTACAGCCTTTAACACTTTGCCTCCAGCTCCTGCTATGCCGCCAGATGTGATCACAACATTAACCATTCTGCTGTTCATATTAGTATTAAACAGGTGACTAATGCTTTAATCGTTAGAGCAGATTCATCACTTTCTCTGTGGACATCTGAAAACAATACAGTAGGGCTCGGGGATTCACACAGATTGCAGGATCCCTTCACGTCCAGGGCTTCATTGCTCACGCCCATGGCATCCTGCAGGCTTCTCCCCACAATGTGACCACCTTCATGCATCACAACAATATCACTTAATTAGTGTGTAATTGATGAGTGATGATGCACAGCACATCAAGCAGGTAGCTCCTAAATGTGTTTTGTAAGGTCAGGAAATGGTGGATGGGTCAATTAAAACAATACGAAAATGCTCACTTTTCAGACTGTGGCTATTTGAATTGCACAATGAGTTTAACAGCTGGTTGCTTGAAAAGCAAGAACTACCACTTGCATACCTGTCTCTTAGGAACCCATCCTGGGCAGTGGAACTCCACTACAATCAAATCCATTGTTTGATTAGAGTACTCAATGAATAGACCATTGGAGCCCTGGACGATAATTCAGATTCCTGGCCAGGTGTGGTTTCTTACTTTAAGGTAGCTCACGGAGAAAGTCCTATATAAATGCTGTGTGCTCCGGTGTGCACCGGTTTGCTCTGTATTAAGATACCACCACTTAAGGAGGGTCTTCAGCATGAGAAAGCAAGGACACTAATGACATGAAGGATGGTGAAAAAGTGGAAATATTCTAGCAATTAACCAGTGTAGGAATTGTTCAGCAGCTAATTGAAGACAAGATCAGCTGAACAATCCATGTGTTTTTCTATTAATAGTCAAGTCTACCTTTGTCCCAGTCCATCCACTCTACAGTTAACGGCATGTATCCTACTATGAAACGGCTCTTTTTGCCACCTCAATTGCAAGATTACCAGGCACCATACATTGGTTTTCATTGCCATTGACATATATGTTAATTAAATTGAACCCTTCCTATCTTGAAATACTGTAACATTCTTGTCAGGAATCCATGCAGTTTAACAGGTTCTACTTATTTGGCCCTGATCTCTTGGGACTCCAGTAACTTGGCTCGTAGTTGTTTTCCCTAACAGTAATTTTATTCTTTTTAAATCACTTTTGCTGGTAACTAAGGTGTCAGTGACCAAACGTACGCAGACTGACTGATCTGACAGTTGTCATCTGTGCAATTTAAAAGGAGCCAGCATCATAAAGGTTCAAGCCAGTAGTTACTTAATCTACCACAGGTAAAGACATTGCCTGTCATGGATGAAGCTTACAGGCTAGACAGCAGAGGACAGCAATGTCCCAAGATTGCAATTATATAATGCTTCTGGACCAAACCACAGAAGACACAGAGAAATGAAATCTGCCAATATTTTTTGCACACTTAATGAGTGTGCCCACTGAAATAAAATAGGACTGAGTGATGCCTGCATTTTAGGGACAATGACTCCCTTGCATTTTCTGACCTCCTCCCCAAGTTGACTGCTGGTGCAAACCAGTGTGAAGTTATCCAGAATATTTCAAAGGCTAGTCATTGAACTGGATAACAATGCTGGTCACTCCTTCTAACTGTCATCATGAGAAATCAACAGAAATATATGGCAATGTATTGACTTTTAGCATGTTATTATGGTTATGGCGAGGTGTACACGACTCTCAAACTGCTACTCGGGTGTAAAATTCATTGTGGATTGGCCATCCATTACAGAAACTGCCCTACCACAGGGACTGCAGCGATTCCAGAAGGCGGCTCATCACCACCTTCTCAAGGGCAATTAGGGATGAGCAACAAATGCTGGTCCAGCCAGCGATGCCCACATCCCACAAAAAATTGTCACTTCCATTGATTTCAGCTGAACACCAAGTTGAAAATCCAGTAATGTGTTTGTGTGCACAGGGTGAAAGCAGCAAACTATTAACATATGCTTCATGGTTAAATAGAAAATCCATCCAAGTAATCCAAATTGGCACAAAGGTTTTTTGAAAGTGCTATTTGGCTAGAATCTCATATTAAATTGGATGCAGAGTTTATCTTTGTCAGGATGTGTATCTTTTTTTTATCAACTGAGAGTGTTTCTCAAACTCCGGTGGCCAGAATTTTATGTCGCAGGGTTGAGTGCGCAGCTGACCCGACTTCGCGTGAAATCACCTGAGAAAACATCGGGCCCGTGTCCCACGCCAGCCAACAATTAAACAGGCAACTGATTGAAATTTTACCTGGTTTGTGCAATTTTGTGGTTGGCGCACAGGCCACACGGCCAGGCGGCCATCCCATATTTAAGTGAAAATCAATTCAGGGTGGGATAAAAGTCAACCAGAGCCGTGGCTATGTGAGTTGACAGGGGTTTAGGTGAGAGTTAGTTGTAGGTGCTTTTCTGACAGTTATTTGTTTTTTCTGTGTTTTCTGGAAGACTCTTTGGCTTACAAGCTTTCTTAGAGGCTTTCTGCCGAGTACACCTTTCAGGGCATTACCCTGTGCCATCTGTATTCCAGCAAATGGGGATTGTCTACTCTGCTGGAGGGAGTTCCTCCTCTGAGGAGGGGAGGGCCAGAAGGGAGAGGAGGGCTGGTGTCCGCAGGCAGTGTCCCGGAGAGCGACATGTGGAAGGAGAGGCGCAGCCACATGGGGTGCAGGGCCAGCAGGAAGTGCAAGGCAAGAGTCTTCAGAAGACACCACTATCCTGCAGGCAGAGTCTACAGACAGCGCTCCAGCTACCTGGAAATGCTGGAGGTCCTGTGTTGAGGGAAGCTCCGCCTCTCCAGGGAGACTGTGACCTCCATTTGCCAGATGATTGGTCAGAGATCACCTCAAACTATTCAGGTGGCCACCTGATGCCAGTGGCTCCAAAAATGACAGTGGCCCTGAACTTTTTCACCTCAGGTTCTTTCAAGGGCTCAGTGGGAGATCCAGTGTGGTGTTTCCCAATCTGCTGCCCACAGCGGTGTCAAGCTGGTCACTGGCACTCTGTTCAGACGGGTGATGAACTTCGTTCACTTCCACACCGACAAAACCAGCCAGGCTGAGCAAGCCAGATGCTTTGCTGCAATGGCTGGGTTCCCCCACATCCAGGGAGCCACAGATCGCACGCATGTGGCCATAAAGGTGCCAATGAATGAGCTGGATGCCTTCATCAACAGAAAGGGCTTCCACTCCATCAACACCCAGATTGTTTGCAACCACAGGACACAGATTTTGCAGATCTATGCCAGAACCCGGCAGCTCCCATGATGTATACATTCTGAAACACTCCCAGCTGCCAAAGCTCTTCGTTGCTCCAGCTGATTGGATGGTTTGCTCCTGGGTGACAAAGGGTATCCCCTGAAAAGTTGCTCATGATGCCACTTTGACACCCAAGGACAGAAGTGGAAGAGGGGTACAATAGAAGTTATGCCTCTACAGGGGTGATGGTGTAGTGGTAATGTTGCTTGACTAGAAATCTGGAGACCCAGGCAAATGCTCTGGAGACATGGGTTCATAATCCCACCATGGCAGCTGGTGGAATTTGAATTCAGTTAATAAATCTAGAATATAAAGCTAGTCTCAGTAATAGTGACCATGAAACTACTAGCCTTTTGTGATTCATGCACTAGGACACCCAGATATCTCTGTACCTCAGATCTCTGCAATCTCTTACTATTTAGATAATATGCTTCTCTTATACTCTTGCCAAAATGGACAATTTCTTATCCCACATTATGCTCCAATTGCCAGATCTTTGTCCATTTACTTAACCTATCTATATCAGTTTGTAGCCTCCTTATGTCCTTATGTCCTCTTCACAATTTACTTTCCTACCTATCTTTGTGTCATCAGCAAATTTGGCAACCATTCCATCAATCCCTTCATCCAAGTCATTTATGTCAATTGTAAACCGTTGAAGGCCCAGCACAAAGTGACTGTGCATGTACCATGGTTGCTTGTCAGAATGGACAACAGCCTCACTGAGGCACTGTAATTGGATGAGCAACGGGGACTGTTGGTTCGAACCTCTCGTTGGAGATGTCACGTTCCTACATCTCTTACACATGCTCCCAGCCCCTCACCTGTCCACTGGGCTGTCACCTTCATTTGAGACCCCTGCCTCTCTGTAACCTGTGGACCTTGTGCCATGCTCACATTCCATATCCAGGACATCCATCTCGAACATGTAAAGTATCAATATATTGGGGAACCCACCACTCGTTCATATGCGCTCCAGTGCATTATGGCTTTTCTCCTGTATGGGCAAAAGTGCTTTCATTAGCGCACCCTCTACCTGCCACACCATCCCAGCCTCGCACTCACATCCCCACCCCGCCACCTCAAGGAGACACAGGTTCAGGTGTCCATCAGATTAGCACATCTCACCCTTCTATACACATAAGGCAAGCGGGCACATCTCCCAGCCTTGGGATGCACGATGATATGTGCCATTTGGCATTCTGCATCTCACACCTCTGAGTGCCACAAAGAACGGCCACCCTCCAAGACAGCTATACACAGTTCCTTGCCAAGTTGGTACTTACCCTTGCAGAGCGCAGACGATCATTGAACCGTTTCCGGCACTGGATCCATGTGTGGCGCATAACATCATGCCCACTCACCTGGGCAGCCACTTCTGTCCCGGCCTTCTTCACCAGGTGGGTTGGCCTCCTCTTGCCATCCCACAGCATGAGTATGTCATGCCAGGTGCTTACTGCCTCCACTAGAGTGTGCAGGCACTCGCCAAAGAACCAGGGGAGAGGGGGCAGAGTGCCCACTGGCATTGCCATCCCGCCTGGTATGCCCAGCGGTTGCTGAGTCCATCACTCCTGCCAAGCATACAATCTTGCATTCTCTCATTGACAGCTCCCTGAGGCTCCTCCCCAAGTCCTGGCAGCCTTCAGGGAGCTGCCTGTGCTCTTTTAAATACCCCCTCCAGGTCACCATTGCACACAGCAACTGCTATGCTCACCGAACTTTCCCTAGGTTAACATTATTGGCAATCTTTCAGGATCGCTGGTGTGTGAAATGGAGGAAGTGACACACTATTGCAGTAGGGAACGAGGTGTGTTAATGAGCAGAGTAGTATAACTTTAGTCCGCATCTAGGTATGGTATACCTGCCCTGGGAGCATTTGACATCAAGCATGGGTGTTAGAAATAGGAAGAATTTCATGTTGCATCTCTGTCCCCTTCGTGAACACTTTTTTTTAAAACAAAACATCTATGGCTGTGAAATTTCCATAGAGCTCCTTCCACTTCACTGTGTAACTTTGGCAGGAGCAAGATGTTACATGGTGCAGAGGGAAGTGCTCTACAGAACTATTTTTAAACATGTTTCAATCAGTATTCCTTGTTTCAGCTGCAGTTATTGGACCGCCTGGAAAGTTCAAACCACCAGGGCTTATTGAAGAAATTGTAGTCCTTTCTCTATAGCAATGTTGAATTTTTGTGTGTGTGTTTGTGTGTGTGTGTGTGTGTGTGTGTGTGTGTGTAGGTAATTAATGGCCTGTTTCAACATACTTTCTGAAAATCTGCAAGATAGTTTTTTGGACAAATATGATACTGTGATGAGCACCAACACTGTTGAGACATGTTGAGTAAGGACTAGCTTGTCAGCAAACGTAGAGTCAGCATTTCTGGGCTTTGTCCTAGCTTGTTCATTTGTAAATATTTTAAGTGAAGTTGCTAAAGGGCAACCCTGAGCCTTGATCAGGAAATCTAAGCGTGTTGAACATTATATTAGAAAATTAAAATAACTTCAAAGTTTGGAAGGATTAAAGAGCATATTTGTTTTAATGATAAGAAATTAACTATTTTAAAATAATAAAAACAAATTGGTCAGTTAATAAAACTGATTAAGTTAAAAAATATTTCATATTAAAACATTTGTACATATTATGAAAAAGATATTTGTCCCATGAACTTAAAACTGGATTCAGATTGCTTGGTCTTTTGTATTCATATTAGGCAAAATAATGTTACTTTCATTCAAAGTTTTATTACAGAAAGTCAGCATACTTTCTTAGGAATGGTGGATACACACTGACTAGATATCAGCCCTACCTTTTGCAATGACAGCCTGAATGATGATTGATTTAAAGGCCTTTTTTGTTTGTTCTTCGGATCTTGGTGACATTTGGCCAGGCAGGATTAGTTACCATGAAAGGATTAAGAGTTAACAACATAACCCACAAGTTGTCAGATTTAAATTCAATTTCATAACTTGCTGAGGTGAATAAGAATTTATGACCTCTGGGTTGTTGGTCCAGAAGCACATTGAACCTCCATGTATTGTTAAATTGAGGATGCATTATCACCTGGAATTCCTTTGTAGGTTCTTCTCCAGTAAATTTGTTGGAAAATCAGAAGAAGCCCTGGATACAACACATAAACAGGCTTTCTACCGAAGTCACGTTGACGAATCAGAAGACCTCTGGAGGAAATTTCCAGCAAATTACCAACAAATCTATATTGACACTAGTCTATTTGTAAAAAAAACTTTCTTAAGCATTGCTCCTACATTTTCTAAATCCTTGAAAAGTTGAAATGTTATTTAAAATGACTTAGTGCTTCAGCAGTGTTAGCAGAGAGACTGGACTGAATACATGACTATACAATGTCATGAAGTAACTGGGCAGTGAACACAAGAGCTTGGATTCTTTGGTAAAAGAAATGATGAGGCTGTTAGTGCTCACTGTTATTAAGGAGTAAAGCAGACAGCAACTTATAGCAGCCACACATGAACAGTTAAACCCTAAATCAGGACGTTGCTTTTTGAGTTTCCCTCCTTCTCTAGAAGTTTCACTGTAACAGTATCTCATCGGGAGTCTCTGAAGTGAGATATAATACAACGGCATGAGGTTGTGGTACTTAGGTTATAGATTACTCAATAAACTCGCCTGAAAATTAGGACTGGAAAATTTCAGCTATGAGAAAAGATTAGATAGGCTGGAGGGAGCCTTCTGGACAGAATATTGAGTTCAACAACTTTCGATCATGAACTCTCTCCTCCATCCCCACCCCCTTTCCTATCACCCTTTTTTCCAATAATTTATATATATTTTTCTTTTTCCACCCATTATTTTTAAATGTATTTCCATGCATTGTTTTATCTCTACCTTTTAGCCTATTTCAATCCCTTCCCCCACCCCACCCCCACTAGGGTTATCTGTACTTTGCTCGTCCTGCTTTCTACCCTTAGTGTCACCTATTGGCACATTTCTTAGCTAATATCACTAGTCAACACCTCTTTGTCCTTTTATCTATGACATCTTTTCGCAATCTCCACCTATCACTGGCTCTATCTGTCTACTGTGCCCCCCCTCTTTAAACCAGCTTATATTTCACCTCTCTTCTATTTTTCTTTAGTTCTGTTGAAGAGTCATACGGACTCGAAACGTTAACTGTGCTCCTCTCCGCAGATGCTGTCTAAGCTGTTGAGTTTTTCCAGGTATTTTTATTTTTGTTTTAGATAGGCTGGGGTTGTTCTCCTTGGAACAGAGGAGGCTGAGGGGAGATTTGATTGAGATGTACAAAATTGTGAGGTGCCTGGATAGAGTGGATGGGACAGGCTATATACTTTAGCAGAGAGGTCAGTGACTAGGGGGCATAGATTTAAAGTGATTGGAAGAAAGATTAGAGGGGAAATGAGGAAAATCTTTTTCACCCAGTGGATTGTGGGGGTCTGGAACTCATTGCCTTAAAGGGTAGTAGCGGTAGAAACCCTCAACTCATTTAAAAGGTGTCTAGATATGTACCTCAAGTGTTATAACCTGCAAGGCTACAGACCAAATGTTGGAAAGTGGGATTAGGCTGGGTGGCTCATTTTTTGGCCGGTGAAGACATGATGGGCCAAGTGGCCTCTTTCTGTGCCATAAAAACTTGGGGCTTGTCCATTCAAGTGTAAGTGATTTTTGAATGGAGTGATAAGTATTATTTACTGTCAAATATCCTCACTGATACTGAAATTTAACTTCGACAACGTAGCAGTCTCAATCCTTCAGATTTTAATTATTGCTGGAGAATGTTTTGCACAATGAAATACGTTTTTACTTTTTTCTCCTCTCGCTCAGAATTCTATTTTTCTTTCCTTCTCTATTTGGCTTTTTGTACATTATTTGGCATTGAATTAAATATTATAACTTACGTTTCGTGGTTCAGACTGCCTGCCTCAGTAAGACTACTTCAAGCTGCTACGTTAAGAAGACACGCCATTGCTTGTCCTTTTCACATGGGCCCCAGATCATCTTCAGAGGATGCCATGTTGTTTTCAATTTCTAATCGCGTAAGCCCCGGTGCAAATGTTTGTAGAAAGCCTGTAAGTGTGAAAATAAGAAATGGCTGGCACCATTTGTTTGCCGTTGACTACAAGGTCTGCGCCATAGTGATATATGGCGGAATTTTCCGTGCTCATTAGCGTCGGGCATCTTGGCGGGTGTGAGAGGACAATATGGTGGGAAGGCCAAATATCGGTTTCATACCGTCCAAGAACCAGTTTGATCGTCCGCTATCCCCATAAATGGCAGGCCACCTTTCTTGTCACTGGAACTTCATTGTCATTCATCTAGATATCATTATATGCCCAGATTGTCGGAATCACCCCGCCATGCTGGATCACCCGAGCACATCGGCATGATTACACGTGATGTATTTCACAACTGCATTTATAGGGCGTGTAGCTGATGAGGGGAATTCAGAGGTGAGTGCACAGTAGCAGTATGCAACACTAGTGAGGGTCACCTGTTCAACATCAAGGTTGAAGCGCACCCCATTCAGGTGAGGACACAGGCAAGTCACTTTTTCCCAGCTGGCTGATATAGCGGTACTGGGACAAGGACTGCCCTGTAGTTGGAGGGGGCAAGGCAGCATGCTGTGAAGCAAGTTGTTGGGGGGAAGGGATGCCCTGCTTCTGAGGCTAGTTGGGAGCAAGGCAGAATGCTATGAGGTGAGTTGCGGGGTGGGGGGTGTGGGTGGGGGAGCAAGGCAGCACGCTGTGAGGCGAGTTGCAGGGGGGTGCAAGGCAGCATGGTCTGATGATAGTACACAAGCACGTGCCGGGGTGGGTGGAGGGAAGCAGCCACACATTCAGGACTTTTTGTATAAAGCAATCATTCCTCCATAGCTGAGATAGTTCAGACGCAGCCACATTGATGTGCGTGGATTTGGGACTGTAGCTTATCTGCCCACTTAAGTAAAGCAGAGGCATGGAAGTGCCACAAAATGTTCCAGATCTTTTCACCCCTTGGGCACAGACTGTAAACTAATAAGCGTTTTAGTGGACTGCAGAACATTTGGACTACTGGGCAAGTTGTACAATCTCCTTGCTAAAGCTGACTGTGGAGCAGTCACTGGTGGAGGTGCTCACAGCCCCTTGCAATGTCATCATTCAGGTTTGGACCTTCAGACTTAACCAAGAGAGGTTCTTAGTTCACCCAAGCTAACCCACTCTCTTTCATCCTGAGAGAGGAGTACATCAGGAACATGGAGACTGATGACCTACCTGTTTGCCTCATGGCTTACAGAGAGTGGAGACGAAGGAGAAGACAGGGATGGAGGCACCTGGCTGGACAGAGGGAAAAGCAGCACCCTCAAGAAGAAGGGGTGGCTGGGTCTCCCGTGCATGCTGCTGAAGAGGCACAGTGAGCCGTCGCTGGTCGGTGACTAGCAAGTCCCAGGGTCTATAGACAGCACTTGGCATTCCTGCAGATGACCAAGAACCATTGTCACCAAAGACTTCGCATGTCAAGGGAAATAGTCAGTCACATCACCGGCTACTGCAGGATTTGGCACCACGGGGAAATGGAGGGCATCCACTGCCAGTGGCTGTGAGATTGACTGCAGTGCTCAATTTCTATGCTCGAGGCTCCTTTCAGGGCTCCATGCACAAATGCGACTATGAGGTCATGGGTGCCATCTTCGCGAAGGCACAAAGTTTTGTGCGTTTTGTCTGGGATTGGGAAACTCATGGAGCAAGCACGCTGGGATATGCGTAGATCTCAGGTTTCTCATAGGTGCAGGGTGCCATCAAGTGCACTCAGATCTCCGTCGCAACAAGTGGTCAACTACATCAACCGCAAGGGCTTCCTCTTGCTGAATGTTCAGCTATGGTGTGACCATCCCAAACACATCCTACAGGTCTGCGCACAGTTCCCAGGGACTGTCCATGATTCTTATGTTCTCAGTAGATCTCAGATCCCTGGAGTCTTCCAGGGTCCACAGAGGCTGCAGTGTTGGCTCCTCAGGGACAAGGGCTACCCACAGAGGACATGGCTGATGACGGCCTCAGAGTACAGCAGAGAGAAGATACAATGAGACTCAAGCTACAATTTGCACTTTGGTGGAGCAGACCATCGGAATGTCAAAAATGAGGTTCTGGTGGAGCCCTGCAAAATAGTCTACAAAATAGTCATGCATCGCCGCCTGCTGCACCCTTTACAACCTGCGTTGTAACGTGGAGAGAAGCTGGCTGAGGAGGAGATGGAGGAGATGGACAGCTTCTCTAATGAGGAGAACATCACGGGGATGAGACGAGGAGGTCCTCAAAGGTGAGGATGACGACGATGAGGCTATTGCATTGGCCAGACGAGGCAGGCAGCTCGGGAGGCCCTCATAGCCACTAGATTCATGGAGGATGATGACAGCATGCAGTGAGGACCCACCATAGATCCTCACATTGCATCTATGAAAATTTGACTCCAGTCTGGCTTATGTCAGCGCACATACCCTCTGTGATAAGGCTTCTGTCATGGAGATGCAGCAGAGTCCCTAATAGTCACTTGAATGCAGGAGGATAATGACAATATGCAGTGAGGACAATTTGTAGATCCTCACATAGCCTTTGTGAATGCCTGACTCCTGTCTGGCTGATGCACCTCGCTTATGCTCTGAACAGGGTCATATAATGGAGATGCAGCAAGGAAACTTTAATTTGTCCTGGTCCTATGACATCCTTGGTAAGGTGAACCCTTCAGGACCACACTGTCGCCGGACACAGATGCTGATGGCATGTGAGGCCAGGCGCACCTCAAAGGTGCTGAGAGCACACAGAGAGAATGATGGAACTCTGTGTCTCCAGGCAAGGACATTCTGGCAGCAATGATAAGCCCCATTGAGGTGCAGGCATGAGTGATATGTCCAGTGATTGTGAAGGTGCACCATCAGTGTGCTGGGAAGGTTGCACAAAGCACAGGGAAGAGGCTCTGGACTGAGACACCTGCCTTTATCTTGTGCAGGGACCAAGGTTTCACATCTGAGTGACATGAACACAGCTCATCAGAACAAGGAGCCATAGGCAAGGGGATATTCTTGGGAGTTTATTTACAATAGTGAACATTATGTACAAATGATTAACACCCATGTCCAGGCTATGCAACAACATCTTCTTAATCCTTATTTTGTTCATTTAGTTTAATTGTTTTAACTCAAAAGAGTTACATCTTCTTAACCTTCCTAACCCTGCTGCTACGTGTTGGTTCTCCCCGGACATCCACAGCGGAGGTGGAGGCAGCTTGCTGACTGCTAAGCCCTGTCTGTGATGACCTTGGCGGGAATTCTCTGGAGGGCCAAGACTTGGAGGGCCCCGGCCTGCTTTCAGGGTCCTGCTGTGTGGCAGTGGCACCCTCCTCAGCCTGTGGAGCTGGAGCTGCTGGTGTCACAGGAAGAGGGGATTCGAATGGGCTGGACACTCCCAAAGTCACCAGGGTGGATGACCCCGTCATGTCCAGCTGCTGATCCTCCTCCGTACAGGTGCCTGAGGACCCCTAGCTGACTCCTTGAGGAGAATGGGAAGTTGGAATGAGATCAAGTTGCCCCGCATGCCTCACGTGTTGACACCTTTGGCGGCCAACTATGGCATCAGCAATAGAGTTCAGCCCGTGCAGCAATGGGCAACAGATTTCCTGGACCAAGGTCTCCATGGCAGCCACAATCCTGCCAATGTTGACCTCGGTGCATTGGCATGACGACATATTCACCTCTGACTCCTCCATCATACCTTTCAATTTGAGGGTGCAGCTGTCATCCCTTCCTGCTGTTCCTGTGATTGTCACTGCAGCTCCAACAACTGATTGAGGACTGAGTCCAGAGGTTCACCATCTGACTTGCACTCAGCAGATTCCTTGCCTCCAGCTGCCTTCCAAGTGCCAAGGACCTCAGGTGTCCCTGCCCCCGCCTGCTGGGGGACAGATTGTGCGCTGTGCTCACCAGATAGTGAATCCAAGCCTGTTGTACATGTAGGTCCCACCAACGTGTGTGCCACTGTGCTAGTGGAGGGTGTGGGTGAGCGCTATGATGGGTCTTCAGGGTGTGGTCTTCAGGGCACTCATCCAAGGTGCCGTCGGCACTGGAGTTGGGGCCAAGGTTGCCTGGGGGCAACATGGCAGATGTGCCTATGAGAGAAAGTGGAGATTATTAGTGCATGGTCACAGCAGTACACAGAACAGTGGACTCACAGTTAAGTTGCCAGAGGGATGATCTGGTGCATGATCCTCACTTGGATGCTTGGTGCCGACCTTGCCATCACAACAGGAATGGTCCACATCCTCTCTGGACAGCTCTAATTTATGGTCTTTGAAGGGATTGAGGACCTTGATGTCGACACTCATCCCTAGTCTGGGACCTCTCCCTTTTATTGTGCACGATCTTGTCCTGCATAAAGGCAGATGGAGAAAGTATGTGCAAGGCCCATGCCCAGCCATATGAGAAAGATGCCAGGTGTGCATGTGTGCTGAGTGGAGCCATGAACGGGATGAGGAGGCAGTCTCCAGAGGAGATGAGACCAGATGGAGATGTAAGGGTGTGTGCGAGAGAGTGAGTGGAGAAGACCCTTGAGTTGGCAGTGAGTCAGATACCAGTGAATGTGTGATGTGCTTATGAGTGTGTGAATTTAGAATAAGATGGTTGACTTACCTTGGTGGCACGGATGACATCATTCATCCTTTCTGCACTGGATGGTCGACCACTTGTGGGCAGTGTTGGCCTGACCACCACTGTCACCACCTCCCAAGCCAGATTGGTGATGTTGCTGCCCCTCCTGCAGCCAGAATGGAGGTAGAGGACGTCGAGGTGAGCTGCCACAGTATCCAAAAGGTGTTCCAGGGTACCATCACTGAAGCAGGGGACTGCAGTCTTCTTGCCTTTCGGGGCCATGTCTGAAGCAGCGAGCGGTGGGCAAATCGGAGACCACCTGCCAGCAAAATGGCATGTTTCCCAGGAATGCATGATTAATGAGGTGGGAATAGGATGGTACAGTGCGAAAACCCGCCATTGCGGCCGGGGAGGGTAAAATAAGACATAGGAGCAGAAATTAGGCCATTCGGCCCATCTAGTCTGCTCCACCATTCAATCATGGCTGATAAGTTTCTCAACCCCATTCTCCCGCCTTCTCCCCATGACCTTTGATCCCCTTACCAATCAAGAACCTATCTATCTCAGTCTTAAATACACTCAGTGACCTGGCCTCCACAGCCTTCTGTGGCAATGAATTCCATAGATTCACCATTCTCTAGCTAAAGACGTTTCTCCTCATCTCTGTTCTAAAAGGTCTTCCCTTTAGCCTGAGGCTGTGCCCTCGGGTCCTAGTCTCTCCTACTAATGGAAATATCTTCCCCACGTCCACTCTATCCAGGCCTTTCAGTATTCTGTAAGCTTCAATCAGATCCCCCCTCATCCTTCTAAACTCCAATGAGTATAGACTCAGAGTCCTCAAACGTTCCTCATATGTTAAGCCTTTCATTCCTGGGATCATTCTCGTGAACCTCCTCTGGACCCTCTCTAGGGCCAGAACATCCTTCCTAATATACAGGGCCCAAAATTGCTCACAATATTCTAAATGTGGTCTGACCAGAGCCTTATAAAGCCTCAGCAGCACATCCCTGCTTTTATATTCTAGTCCTCTCAAAATAAATGCCAACATTGCATTTGCCTTCCTAACTACCAACTGAACCTGCAAGTTAACCTTAAGAGAATCCTGGACTAGGACTCCCAAGTTCCTTTGCACTCAGATTTCTGAATTCTCTCCCCATTTAGAAAATAGTCTATGCCTCTATTCTTCCAACAAAGTGCCTGACCTCACACTTACCCACGTTGTATTCCATCTGCCATTTCTTTGCCCATTCTCCTAACCTGTCCAAATCCTTCTGCAGCCTCCCCACCTCCTCAATACTACCTGTCCCTCCACCTATCTTTGTATCATCTGCAAACTTAGCCAGGATGCCCTCAGTTCCTTCATCTAGATCATTAATGTATAAAGTGAAAAGTTGTGGTCCCAACACTGACCCCTGCGGAACTCCACTAGTCACCGGCCGCCAACATGAGAAGGACCCCTTTATCCCCACTCTCTGCCTCCTGCCCGACAGCCAATCTTGTATCCATGCTAGTACCTTGCCTCTAACACCATGGGCTCTTATCTTACTGAGCAGCTTCCTGTGCAGCACCTTGTCAAAGGCCTTCTGGAAGTCCAAGTAGATAACATCCATTGGCTCTCCTTTGTCTAACCTACTCATTACCTTCTCAAAGAATTCTAACGGTTTTGTCAGGCATGATCTCCCCTTGATGAAACCATGCTGACTTTGCCCAATTTTACCATGCACTTCCAAGCATTCTGAAATCTCATCCTTAATAGTGGACTCCAAAATCTTACCAACGACCGAGGTCAGGCTAATCAGCCTGTAATTTCCTGTCTTTTGCCTCACTCCCTTTTTAAACAGGGGGGTTACATTAGCGATTTTCCAGTCCTCTGGGACCCTCCCTGACTTGAGTGATTCCTAAAAAAGATCACCAATAACACCTCCACTATCTCCTCAGCTATCTCCTTCAGAACTTTGTGTGTAATCCATCTGGTCCAGGTGATTTATCCACCTTCAAACCTTTCAGTTTTCCTAGCACCTTCTCCTTGCTAATGGCCACCATACTCACCTCTGCCCCCTGACTTTCTTGAACTTTGGGGATATTACTCGTGTCTTCCACTGTGAAGACTGACACAAAGTACCTATTCAGTTCCTCCGCCATTTCTTTGTTCCCCACTACTACTTCTCCAGCGTCATTTTCCAGCAGCCCAATGTCCACTTTTGCCTCTCTCTTACCATTTATATATCTAAAAAAACTCTTGCAATCTTCTTTTATATTATTGGCTAGTTTACCCTCATATTTAATCTTCTCCCTCCTTATTTATTTTTTAGTTGTCCTCTGTTGGTCTTTGTAGGCTTCCCAATCCCCTGGTTTCCAACTGCTCTTCGCCACATTGTATGCTTAAATGTCATTTTTCCCACCCGCTACCACACTTAGTGCAAATCTCGGATGATTCCACCCATAATGTCACCGAGTGACTTATTACATGGGGCGGAATCATCCCAGATTTGCACTAAGCGCGGTAGTGGGTGGGAAAAAGGGCGTTTGGCCCACCGGCCACAATGGTGGCTTCTCACACTGTACTGTTCCAAGCCCACCACATTTATTATGCATTCCCAGGAAACATGCAGTTTCAATGGCGGGCATGCTCATATTGGCCTGCCACGCCGTCACCTCAACTTTGTCTTCTGTCAAGGCAAAGGGAGCAGCTGGTCAACAAGTGATTCTGGAGGCAGAAGTGTGTGTGTGTGGCAGGGCCTTTCAGAGCCTCATGCAAGCATCTCACCATGCACACGGACCCTTCACGTTTCACACTCACCTCAATGTCCTGAGCATCTTCAACGCTACCTGCTGGGGTTGACTTTCAGTTATTCATCTGAGCCGACCTGCATCTCCACCCACCCACTGATCACACTCTCATGCAACACCTGATCTCGCCCATCGCAACTCTCATTTCACTTTCGATTTAGACAGCAAGGTGGTGATTCAGTATTTCATTCACTCCCCTATCCTTTCCCCTTGCCCAGTCAAAATCCTGGAACTCCCTCCCTAACAGCACTGTTGGTGTACCCACACCATAGGGACTTCAGCATTTCAAGAAGGCAGCTCACCACTACCTTCTTGAGGGCAATTAGGGTTGGGCAATAAACACTGGCCTAGCCAATGACGTCCACATCCCGTAGATGAATAAAAGAGAAAAAAAAGGTCACCCATTTCCTTTCCCCCATCACTGTCGGCCCCCCAACATCACCTTCCACCCCTCCTCCGTGACCTACCAGCCACAACGCTTTCCCTTCGGGAATGTCCAGGTGAACATATTCATTCCCTTCCTTCCTGAAAATCCCACCCCCATCAACATTAACCTCCCTGACCTCCTTCCCACCCCCAGGATCCGTGTCTGCCTCCAAGTCCCCACCAAGCACCCTCGCCGTCTCTTCTACCGATGCCATCATACCCTCACCCTCCCACCCTACTGCCTCATTCTGCCCTCGGCCATTCTCACCATTCCCTCATACCACGCCCACCCTCAGGTCACTCTGCAGGAGGCAATGATGGACCTATCAGAGCCCTCCCTTGAACGTTCACCTGGACATTCCCCCTCCAGATCTCTTCCCTCCTTGGAACTCCCCGGAACTCCTTCCCCCCTTGGAACCCCTTCCAACTCCCCCACCCTGGACTCCCCCCTCCACTTAGTCCTTCTCCTTCCTGACTCCTTCAGACACCCTTACTTTTTCCTCTAGCCTTACTCCCTCCCCTCTACACACTCCTCCCTCCCCCTGGACTCCCTCCTCTCTCCACATTCCTGCCCACCTCTGAACTCCTTCCCTTACACCTTCTTCACCCCTTACAGCTACCTCCCCAGTTGCTGACTTCTCCCCCATTACATCCTCCTCCCCCTGTACTCCCTCCCCCTCCAAAACTCCTCCCCAACATCCTCCTCCCAGCCTCAACACCCCCTGACACCTTTGTTCTCCCCCTCCCAGCCTCATGCCCCACCCCGACACCTTCATTCCCCCTCTCCCAACTTCACCCCTTCAACACTTCCTCTCCTAGTTGACCCTTGACCTTCCTCTTCCACCCCCTGGTACATCTTCCTCCTGAACACAGCTCGAACTTCCTCTCCACCCCCTCGACCATCATCCATTGTGAGCAGACCCTCAACATTGACTATCCACCTTCCATGAGCTGCTTTACAGCAAGGCATGTCCATGAGAATCCACCCAGCATGCAATGCATGTTCCTCCAGGGTCCCATTGCTGTTGGGCTCCAGCATCTTCTGCTCCTCGGATGTCCACAATGTGAGCAAGACCCTGGTGGTAAATCCTGACTTCTGCACGTCACAGTTGTCAAGACACGTTCTGCACCGGCGTGATTTCCCCGCTGATGTGGGTGGGCGTTCCAGTGTGGGGGGATGACTCCAGCGGGTTGGAATTATAATGATATGCTGATGTAATACAATGAGGTTCCTGATGTCCAATGGCTAGAAACATGGCCCACCGTCAACAGGCTGAGCAGACGATCGCAAACTGGTTTCATGACATCATGAAACCGATTTTTGGCCTTCTCACCATATTGTCCACTCACACCATCGAACACACCCGACGTCAGCTGGCACGGAAAATTCTGCCGATAGAGGCCGCAGAATCTAGCCTATGATTTCTCACAGAACTAATCTCAGTTATGCCACTGGAACAGGGTACACAGCTGAACATCTATACAGCAGGGTAGGACACATTGGAGAAATAGCCAGAGGGCCATGTACATATGCTTACCAGTGACCAGGAGTGGGGAAAGAAAACAAATCAAGTCTGATTCCTGGTCAGCCCAGACTAATGATATTCTTCTAAAAGTTTTATTATGATACTTATATATTCTGCTGGTGATTTTAGAGAAATTCCCCTGCTTCACACTGACAAACCTGATTAACTGCGGTCGATCACCCTAAATGGCAGAAGACATTGCTGTTACGTAAATGTGATTGATTTTTTTCCCTAGTATTCAAGTGCTTATCAACAAATTAGCAGAGTAACTCTTTCGAGTACAAACCTGTTTCTATCTGTTTTAGATGAAGTTACATTGTTTCATAGTTTGCCATGGTGAGATTTGAACTCTTGATACTCTTTTAAATTTGAACTCTTGATAATCTTTTAAATCTTGATACTCTTTTGAGTAAACCTGTTTCCATCTGTTTCAGATGAAGTTACATTGTTTCATAGTTTGCCATTGTGAGATTTGAACTCTTGATCATGGGGTTACAAACCCAGTACCATAACCACTTGGCTATTTAGGCCAAGCTAAATTAGCAGAGTAGATTGGCCAATTTAGTCAGTTACTCAATTTATAGGGCTGGATTTGAACTCTTAGACAGGAACATAGCAAAGCGAGCAGCATGTGCCAACAGGCAGACAAAGCTGATGTGAAGAGCTCAGCCTACTTAGCATGCCACCTGTACACAGCCCTACTAAAAGGGCCATTAAAATCAGGCAGGAGGAGGCCACAGCTAGGGGCAAGGAAAATGGTCGCTGTTATAAAGGTAAGCATCTGTGTGGTGGGATTCACAGTCACAGAGGGATGCATGGGGCAGGGGAGGCCCAAGGTGTCCTTGCAGGGCTCCCAAAGAATCATTCCTGCGCCTCATGACCCAGAAGATAACATGAAAAAAAAATTAAACTCGCCTTATTCTGACTGCTTCCCAGAAGGTTTGGTCTGCAGTAGAAGTCACCACTGCTCCCTCAACCAGGCCTTAGTTTAAAATAGCAGATCAGGCCCAGTGACATAATTATCGATGATCGTCTGCATATTTAAAGAATACCTTGCCAATTTGCAGTAGAGTTGCTTGCAATTAAGGCATGGATAAAGTCTCCATTCCATTTTCACTCTCCCCCCAACCCCACTTGGTTTCTGACAGGCATTGAGAGTTAAAGTCGACCCCAATGACTCAGTATGTCTTAATTTTCTAAAATTTCATTGATACATTCACAAACATATCATTAGCCAAAGTGTTACTGACTGACAGTGTCAGGTAAATTCTGTTAGTCACATTGAAGTCACAAATATGAATGGTTATGGAGGCAACTGGTATAGGCATCCACCACCAGATAAAGCACTAATGTGTCCTGCTCTTGTCTACTAAAACTGCTCAATATTCCAGGATCATCCTGGAATCTAAAGATAACCAAGCTCCTTTTCTCTACTGCAAATAGTTCTTCAACTCCTCTCCCCTTTCCCCTCTGCCCTCACCTCCAACAATGTATGTGAGGAGCTCATGAATTTCTTTACCACTAAGATTAAAACCATCTAATCAGCTGCCTCCACCATTTCCCTTCCTTCCACTAGCCCACCAGGCCAAACTTCCTATAATGCTGCCCCCTGCTCTAGTCCTGAACCAACATTTTTCTCTAGTCTCTCTCATGCCCTCTCTGAGGTCATCTTGCCCATGAGATCCATCTCCTGCTCCCTCGATCCTATTCCCACTGAACAGCTGACCATCCAGCATCCCCTCCTGATCCCCATGTTTATTGATATTGCAAATGGTTCTTTTTCTTCATGTATTTCCCTCTCTCCTTTAAATCTGTCATCATCACCCCTCTTCTTCAAAAAACAACACTTGACCCCTCCATCCTCCCCTTTCCTCTTCAAAGTCCTTAAGACTGTTGCCGCCTCCCAAATCTAAGTCCATCGTTTTTGGAACTCCATGTTTGCATCCCTCCAATCAGGTTTCCAGCCCTGTACCCAGTTATCAATGTCACAAATGACATCCTGCGAGACTGTGACAAAGGTAAACTCTCCCTCCTCAGCCTTCTTGCCCTGTCTGCAGCCTTTGACCATACCATCATCCTCCAACGCCTCTCCACTGTCATCTAGCTGGGTGCAACTGCTCTCACCTGGTTCCGTTCTTAACTATCTAATCATAGACAGGGACTCACCTGCAATGGCTCTTCCTGCCTATACACCATTTCCCCTGATGAACCCTCCCCAAGGATCTATCCTTGGCCCCTCCTATTTATCATCTACATTCTGTCCCTCAGTGACATATAGAATCATGGAGGAGATTTTACCCAGCTGTGTCGTGATCATGACATTGGCCTCAATTCCAGGCAGGCTGAGACCAAAAGTGGCCATGGCAGGAAGCCAGTCACTATTTTCCCAGAAGCGGTCAATTAAAAAGCTGCCTCCAGGAGCTCATCCAATTAAGGACAGTGGGTGAAGCAAGAAAGCTGGATACCCAATAGGCGGGCCTATAGCAATGTCCAGCTGGCAGCCCTACCAGGAGAGATGATCGCTGCTGGAGAAGAGGGAGACCTAGTGGCACCTCAAGATGGAGGTGCTCATGAAGACCTCCTATTTTGGCTGAAAATTTAAAAAGCATAGTGCTGCATTTGGCCTCAGGGTGGAGGGATAACCCCTCCAAAAGGATGTCTGTGGCCCCTAATGAAGCATTGTGAGCCCTGCATTCACCTGATGTAGCCATTTAATGCAGCCTGTAGTGGCCCACTCACCTCCCAGTGACAGGCCACCTCCCAGGAGCTGGTAGGCTTCACACTTGCAGGGCTGGTGGGAATGGGTGCTGCTCCAATGCTGGGAAACAAACCACGCCTATGGAAAATTGCTCCTGAATAGGGCCTTGATGACTTTATGCTGTAATTAGCTGCCTGCATCCTTGGAGTGGGCTGCCAACTTTGATCCCAGTCCAACACTGGGAAATACCCCCAGAGGTAGGAAGGCATTGGTAATTTGTGTCAATGCAACTCACCCCTTATTTTGTTGACCCCCCCCCCCCCCCACCTCAAAACCCATCTCCCTAGGACTGGAAAAATTCAGCCTGTAAGACAGTTTACTGCACAGAAGGAGGCCATTCAGTCTGTCATGTTTGTGCCAGCTCTCTGCAAGAACAAATCAGCAAGTCCTCCTCTCCAGCCCTTTCCCCACTGCCCTGCAAAATTTTTTTTCTCTTCATATGTTTATCCAATGCCCCTTTAAAAGCCATAAATGAATCTGTCTCCACCACACTCTCAGAAAATGCATTCTAGATCCTAAACACTCACTGTTTAAAAATGTTTATCCTCATGTCACCATTGGTTCTTTTATCAATTACTTTAAATCACTGTCCTCAGGTTCTTGACCCTTCCACCAATAGGAATCATTTCTCTCTATTTACCCTGTCCAGACCCCTCATGATTTTGAACACCTCTATCAAATCTCCTCTCAACCTCTCTTCTCCGAGGAGAACAACCGCAGCTTCCCCTATCTATAAACATAATTGTAGTTCCTCATCCCTAGAACCATTTTCATGAATCTTTTCTGCAACCTTTCTTGGCCTTCAACAAATCCAAAAACACAGCTTTAGATTTCACCTGTATGCTGACGACACCCAATTCTATTTCATCACCACATCTCCCAACTCCTCCACTGTTGTTAAATCATCAGACTGATATTCAGCCACCCAGTACTGGATGAGCAGAAATTTCCTCCAATTTGATATTGGAAAATCATTGTTTTCAGTCCTCCTAACACCATTTCTTAGCTACCAGCTCCATCTCTCTCTCTAGCAACTGCCTGAGACTAAACTAGATTGCCAGCAACCTTGGTGTCGCAATTGTGTCCAAGTTGAGCTTCTGACCTCATATTTGTGCCATCACTAAGACTGCCTATTTCTACTTCTGTAACACAGCCCAACTTCACCTCTGTCTCAGTGCATCTGCTGCTGATATCCTCATCCGTGCCTTTGTTATCTCTAGACTCGATTATTCCAGTGTGCTCCTGACTGGTCTCCCATGTTCTATCCTCTGTAAAATTCAGGTCATCCAAAACTCTGCTGTCTGTGTCCAAACCTGCACCAAGTCCCATTCCCCTATCACCCTGTGCTTGCTGACCTACATTGTTTCCCAGTCAAGCAATGTATTGATTTTAAAATTCTCACTTTTGTTTTCAATCTCACCGTGGCCTCACCCCTCCCTATTTCTGTAACCTTCTCCAGCCCCAAAAGCCTCTGAAATTTCTGCATTCATCTAATTCTGGCCTCTTGAGCACCCCCCGATTTTAATGGCTCCACCAGCTGCTGAGGCTCTGAGCTCTGGTTTTTCCTCCTCACACTTCTTTACCTCTCTTTCCTCCTTTCAGGCACTCCTTAAAACCTACAAGCTTTTGGGCAGCCTTGACCAAGCTTTTGGGCAGCTGATCTCATGTCTCCAAGTGGTTCAGTGGCATATTTTGTTTTCTACTGCCTCAATGAAGCACTTTGGGATGTTTTACTATGTTAAATAATACATATGAATGTAAGTTGCATTGTTTTGTCTTTTGACAAACTTGTTGTATATGTACAAAATAACATTTGCATTGAAATGTTCTGGAAGCCTATAAAATTACAGTTGCAAACAGTGAGCAACTTCTGCAGACATAAAGAGAAAAATGTCTGCTACTGTCTGTAACCCACTACAACATAACTGTTGTTCCACAGATTACAAATGACTGATATCATTTCCTAATTTATTGACAGAGTCCTGCAGTTGTAGTAGAGTTTACTGATATGGTGCAAACTGTTGTAACAGTCTTTTGCAAGTTCAGAATTTACATTATAGTACAGGAAGGGAGCGTTTCTAACAATATCAAATCAAATGTACATTTTTCACTGGAAGTATCTCTATGTAATCTATGCAATTTTCTGGTAAGCATTGTCAGTGAAGGAGGCTGAGGAAAGGCATGAGGAGTCTCGCCAGTGCAAGAGGGGGGATTATTGTTGAGCATTGTTGGGAGGCAGGTGACAGGTGTGAGCATTGTCAGGGGTGCAGGGGGTGAGCTTATTAAGTGTCAGGGGGTTGGGGGGATAAGCATTGTTGGGAGAGGATTGGGGGATGAACAGTGTCTGTGGTGTGGGGGTGATTAGCACTGTTGGGAGGGGGTATGAGAGGGGTAAGAAGTGTCCTGGTTGGGGGGGGTGGTGGGGGGGGGGGGGTAGGAGGGGTAGGAGTTAGAATTGTTGGGAAGGGGTTGGGGTTGTGAGCAGTGTTGGGAATATGGGGGTTGTTTTTTGAACCTTCACAATACAGATTCCACTGCTAATCACTGTCCTATACCCGAGATTAACAGTGTGAGAAGGATGGGGTAAATATCTGGGTAAATACAGGGCATCAAACCCAAGTCTCCAGATCAGTATCAGATACAGTCTCAGAAGAGCCCAGTAGCGTAACTCTGCACATTACAGGCTTAAACCTCCCGGGTAAACACCATGCATGTGCATGGGTCAGGACCTCCTCAGGGTCTCGACATGCAACTGCAGGAACTAGCTCAACATTCACCACTGTTGCCATTGGAAAATCCGGGCCTGTAAATAATCTGAATTTTAACATGCTAGCATGTTGAATATTGCAGCCTGCATGCCAATGATTCTAGAAATGTGATCATTGGATTAATGTTTGCACTACTGATAATTCTAGTCTTTCCCTTTATGATTCTGCTACCAACCCATGATGATTGGTATCCTGCTTGATTCTACCCTCCTGAATTGATAGCTACCTATGATCAGCAAGATTAGCACTGACAGATCACCAGTTGCATTAAATGAGTCCCGACTATTAAAATTTATTGGAATACTCTCCAATGTCACCAGGTGGGCAGGCAGAGTGGTTGCCTTGCCTACTGGCAGTGACAGACGAAAATGGCCCCCAGAATGTCCTAACAGTGTAGTTACTAGGTCACACTTTTCCTCATTCTTTGGCGTATGACCTTACAACAGGTTCATCTTTATTTATTCCCTCTTATCTAGTTCTATTATTTTTATTATTTTATGTACACTCACTTAAAGGAGCATTCTTCCCAGTTGCCCAGTTAGTATAATATAAATGGTTTTAACCAAGACACAAAACCAACGATGTCTGCACTGGCTTGGCTACATTCATCGGATGAATGACGGCCTTATACCCAAAGACCTTCCGTATGGTGAACTGGCCATTGGGTCACAACCCCCTGGATGTCCATCCATCTAGCAAAAGGAAACCTGTGAGCACGATATGAAGATGGTGGACATTGACACTGACAACTCGGAGACACTCGCTGACACACATGACGTCTGGAGGCTGACCCTTTGGAGGAGCATTGGAAAAAGCAAGCAGAAACTAAAAGCTCAGCTGGCCAAGAAGAGGCCCAGAGAAAACAGAGGCCAGTGAATCATACGCCTTCTCAGCCCGCTCTCTTCCTCTGCAGCAAATGTGGCAGAGACTGCCATTCTAGAGTAGGGCTCCCGAGCCACATAAGGTGATGTCTAACACAGGTCCAGGTTTTTGCCTCTATGGAGAGGTAAAAGTAGCAGAAATGCCTGAAAACCCTGCCCCCAAACACAGCACTTCCTATTTTCACAGGGACAGGATTGGGGGCAGGATGTGCTTCACACATGCAGTTTATGGAGGCAGCTGGCCATTTAAATCATCAGCTGCCTCCACTGAAGTGGGATTTTAGTAGATCAGGAGTATGAAACCCAAAGTGTGCAGATTGGACTAAGTAAAGCAGGTTTGAACTTTTTGGATTCAGTTGGAAACCACGGTATACCTCTTTGGAAAGGTAAGACACCCCTTTGGATCTGATCCTGAAACAGCTTTGGGGGAGGTAAAGTGCCCTTTGGTGGAGGTCAGGTGTCCTTTGGGGCAGGTCATAAATGTACATTAAAAGCACATAAATTCATTACAGTCAAGCTCATTCGAATTGTCAACAGACCTGTCAAAATCAAATGTCAATATCAAATGTCAAAAGTACCTGTCAAATAACCTGTCAAAGAGAACTTTCAAAGACACCTGTCAAACAGAGCTGTCAAGGGGAGCTGTCAAGTTGTCGAGGCATTTAAAAGTCCTGCTCTTTAAATTTTTGGGAAAAATGTCTGGAATGCCTAAAAAAAATTGTGAATTCTCCCGTCTCTGCTCACCTGACCCAGGAGCAAAAGTCTGGGCCTCTGAGCTGCCAACCACAGCACAAACCATCATCTTACAAGACAAAAAGCTGCCTTGTATATTTAATTTAAAATATTACAAAAAGCAGACTCATCAATAACTAATGGTGCACCATTTTATGAGTTTTTCCAGTTCCCTGGGGAAAACCCAGATATGATATTGTGATATTGCTACCAGTGATGCTGTCATACTATTCCATTCAATATAACCAGTCTGCTAACACAAGTTTGGGGCTAGTGATTTTCACCTTGAATACAATACTTGCCAATTTAAGAATAACACTGTTAAATTGTGCTGGAAATGTGCTTCCAAATGGCTATATAATTGTAGAAAACTGATATCTAAATTATGCTGGACTACAGCTTTAATGTAATAAGCGGTGGCTATCTATTTGAGAATGATACAAAGAGGTCACCCACATGCAGGATTTTGGATGATGAAATAAAACGTCTTCCCTTTGCTCATTACTCCGGGGGAAAGACAAGATTACCAAACATGAAAACACAATCAGGCTAGGAACGCAATACATGCTGCTGACCTACATTTCAAACAGAAATCTTTTCATTCTCCCTTAAAACACATCATTACAATGTCCCTTCAATCTGGCCCATTTATTTCTTTTAATTGCAGTTTCTGGAACTAAAGAGGCAATTTATTTTCAATTTTGGAGTGCTTTTCTATGTTGGTTGTGGAGTTTTATGATGCGAGTCACATCAGGAAATAACAACAACTTGCTTTTATCTCATATCTTTAATGTAGTGAAATATCCTAAAGTGAGTAAGCAGCATTAGAGGAAGAATAAAGGAAAGTGATTATTTGCTTGGTCAAAGACGTTTTTGAAGCAGGAAGTGCAAGATGCAGGATGGAGACGCACACTGTCTTGAGGGCTGGAAGAGGTGATCTATGGATGGATTTATAAATGAGGGCAGTTGTTCTGAATTCAATGCATAGGGAATGGGGAAATATTGGGTGTTGATGAGAATAGGGGTGGTAATGAAATAGGACTTCATGTAGTATCAAATGTGGGTGGTGGAAGTTTGGACATGGTGTAGTTTATATTGAATAAAATTCAGGAAGCTAACAGAAAAGCAGTAGTTTTAAGTTCAAAGGTGACAATGGTGTGTATCAGCATTTCAGTTTGCTGAGGATAAAAACAGCTTGCACCTATATAATACCTTTAATGCAGTAAAACACAGCAAGGCGCTTGACTGGAAGGTAATCTAATTTAAAAATGGCGTTGAGACAAAGAAAGAAACATGAAACCAAGCACTTGGATAAAGAGGTTGATTTTAAGGAGCATCTTAAGTAGGAGAGAGAGATGGAGATGCAAGAAGTTTTATTCCAGAGCATAAAGCACATGGGTCACCATGGACGAAGGAAGTCAGGGATGTGCAAGAGGCCAGAGTGGGGTGAATGTAGAGTTGAAGTAGTTCAAGTTGTAGAGCTGAAGGATGTTACAGAACTATGGAGGGGTGAGCCCACAGACAGATTTGAACACCTACTGCTGGATTCAACCTAAACAAGCAGTGAAGGAGAAGGTGGAATCAAAGATGAGTGTGCTGATGTTTTGCTGGCAGCCAAATAGGATGGCAATGATCATTTTAATTTTAAGCTGGTGAGTTAGGTTAAAGCAAAATGATTAATTTTACATAAATTTACACTGCTCTGCAAATAAGTCACATACTTTTAGAATACTATCAACAACTTAAACAGATATACACTTGATGAAAGAATTAAATAAAATGTAGCACATTTCCATGTGGTTAATTTTGCTTTGTTAAATGACTTAACTCTATCATGTAAGTATTAACCTTTACCTCCTCCAAATTTCCCTGAAGGAACCTTGGTGAATTACTGCAATGCATTCTGTAGATGGTACACACTGCTGCCACTGTGCGTCGGTGGTGGTGGGAGTTAATGTTTGTGGATAGGGTGCCAATCAAGCGGGCTGCTTTGTTCTGGATGTTGTCGAGCTTCAAGTGTTGTTGGAGCTGCACTCATCCAGACAAGTGAAGAACATTCCATCACATTCCTGACTTGTGCGTTGTAAATGGTGGACATGCTTTGAGAGTCAGGAGGTGGGTTACTCACCACAGGATTCCTAGCCTCTGACCTGCTCTTATAGATACAGTATTTATATGGCTAGTCCAGTTCAGTTTCTGGTCAATGGTAAACCCCAGAATGTTGATAGTGGAGGATTCAGCAATGGTAATGCCTTTGAATGTCAATGGCGGTGGTTATATTCTCTCTTGCTGAAGATGGTCATTGGCTGGCACTTATGTGGTGCCAATGTAACTTGCCACTTGTCAGCCCAGGCCTGGATATTGTCTAGGTTTTGCTGCATTTGGACATGGACTGCTTCAATATCTAAGGAGTCGCGAATGGTGCTGAACATTGTGCAATCATCAGTAAACATCCCTACTTTTGACCTTATGATGGAAGGAAGGTCATTGATGAAGCAGCTGCTTGTGGTTGGGCCTAGGACACTAACCTAAGGAGTAACCTAAGGCAGTGATGACCTGGAACTGAGATGATTGACCTCCAACAACCACAACTGTCTCTCTTTGTGCTGGGTGTAACTCCAACCAGCAGAGTTATCCCCCTGATTCCCATTGTGTCCAGTTTTGCTGGGGCTCCTTGATGCCACTCTTGGTCAAATGCTGCCTTGATGTCAAGGACAGCCACTCTCACCTCTGGAGTTCACCCATGTTTGAACCAAGGCTGTAATGAGGCCAAACTGAGCATCAGTGTGCCAATTACTGCTAAACAAGTGCTGCTTGATAGTACTGTCGATGACTTTACTGATGATGGAGAGTAGACTGATGGAGCAGTAATTACCTGGATTGGATTTGTCCTACTTTTCATCTACAGGACATACCTGGGCAATTTTCCACATAGCCAGGTAAATGTCAGTATCGTAGCTGTATGGGAACAGCTTGGCTAGGGGCGCAGCAAGTCCTGGAGCATAAATCTTTAGCACTATTGGCAGAATACAGCCAGGACTCATAGCCTTTGCAGTATCCTGAGCCTTCAGCTGTTGCTTGATATCACGTGGACTGAACTGAATTGGCTGAAGACTAGCAGTTGTGATGCTGGGGACCTCTGGAGGAGGCCAAGATGGATCATCCACTTGGCACTTGTGGCTGAAGATTGTAGCTAATGCTTCAGCCTTATCTTTTCCACTGATGGGCTGAGCTCCCCCATCATTGAGGAAAGGGATAGCTGTGGAGCCTTCTCCTCCAGTGAGAAGTTTAATTGTCCACCACCATTCACGACTGGATGTGGCAGGACCGCAGAGCTTAGATCCAATCCATTGGTTGTGGAATCGCTTCCATTGCCTATTGTCTATTGCTTGCTGCTTGCACTTTTGCCATGCAAATAGTACTGAGTTGTAACATCATCAGGTTGACACCTCATTTTTAGGTATCCTAGTGCTGCTCCTGGCATGGCCTCCTGCACTCTGCATTGAACCACAGTTGATCCCCTGGCTTGGTGGTAATGGTAGAGTGGGGCATATGCCAGGCCATGAGGTTACAGATTGTGGTTGAGTACAATTCTGCTGCTGCTGATGGCCCACAGCACCTCATGGCTGCCCAGTCTTGATTTGCTAGATCTGTTCAGATGGGACTTTGTCTCCACAAGGACTTTGCAGTGATCACTCCTACTGATACTGTCATGGGCAGATGCATCTGTGGCAAGCAGATTGGTGAGCATGAGGTCAAGTATGTTTTTCCCTCTTGTTGGTTCCTTCACCACCTGCCGCAGTCCCAGTGTAGCAGCTATGTCCTTTAGAACTTGGCCAGCTCGGTCTGTAATGGTGCCACTGAATCATTCTTGGTGATGGACATTGAAGTCCTCCACCCAGAGTACATTCTGTGCTCTTGCCACCCTCAGTGCTTCTTCCAAGTGGTGTTCAACATAGAGGAGCACTGATTCATCAGTAAAGGGAGGTGTGGTACATGGTATGTGATAATCAGCAGGAGATTTCCTTGCCCATGTTTGACTTGACACCAGGAGATTTCATGGAGTCCAGAATCAATGTTGAGGACACCCAGGGCAACTTCTTCCCAACTGTGCTGCCACCTCTGTTGGACAGGGCATACCCAGGGATGGTGATGGTGGTGTTTGGGACATTATCTGTCATGTATGATTCTGTGAGTATGACTATGTCAGGCTGTTGCTTAACAGGTCTGTGGGACTGCACTCCCAATTTTGGCACTAACCCCCAGATGTTAGTAAGGAGAACTTTTCAGGGTTGGCAGGGCTGGGTTTTGCCATTGTCGTTTCCGGTGCCCAAGTCAATGCTGAGTGGTCCATCCAGTTTCATTCCCTATAGGCTTTGTAGTGGTTTCTTACAAGTGAGTGGCTTGCTAGGCCACTTTGGAGGTCATTTAAGAGTCAACCACATTGCTGTAGGTCTGAAGTCACATGTAGGACAGACCAGGTAAGGATGGCAGATTTCCTTTCCCAAAGGGCATTAGTGAACCAATGGGTTTTTATAACAATTGACAATGGCTTCATAGTCTTCATTAGGCTTTTAATTCTAGATTTTTATTGAATTCAAATTTCAACATCTGCTATGGTGAGATTTGAACCCTGGTCCCCGAGCATTACCCTGGGTCTCTGGATTACTAGTTCAGTGAGGTTGACTTCCTCCTTGGTACATTGACTTCTCCCACATTGAACTTTGATGCTAGGTGTCCCAGCAAAGCAAAATGCTGCATGTTGATGTTCCTGTAACCTTACAGGGTATGTTCACAAGTCCTCCACTCCCAGCTGGAAGCTGGACTAAAAGGAAGAATAGGTGACAAAAGTGGGACTACAGTGCTGTCACTATATTTTCTGCATGTTCTCCTTTAAAGCTTGGTTTCCTGCAGGGACCATAGAATTAGTGAATTTGCCTATAAATTCTTAAGCCAGAAAGAAAAAATGGAAAGGCTGAAAAGAATCAGATTGAATAGAGTTAGGTATTTGGAGGGGGGAATATGATATTTATTTTCTGCATTTATCAGCTCACGAGCATCTTTAATTACATATTTTTCTGATGAATTTTGTACGATACCATCTAAGCCTAACTCAATGCCTTTTAATTTAGAAGGGAAAGAGTCAAGGTTATGGTGCCTGAATTGGAAGGATACTGCTATGATTTGCAGATGGTGAAGGGTGCTGAATTGTAAGTGCTGAGTGCTGAAACATACCCAAACCGAGACAAGCTTGGTGCATGGGATCAGATCTTTCAAGTTTTTCTTTTCCTTTTGAGTAATGGGATCTTGTTAATCTGTAGAATCAGATTGATGTATGTGAATGCACAATATGCCACAACTCCACCACCCACACCAACCACCCAGCCTGCAATAGTATGCAGACATTTCAATTTAACTTGAATGCATGATACAGATTTTAAAAAATACTTTATATGTTTTGGGTGGCTAAACTTCCCTTTTTTTCTGCAATTTATTTTCCTTCTTTTGTTTGCCTTCTTGCCTGAATCCAGCACAGTTCAGGGGACCTCTGCATGCCACGCTTACACAAATACCATCTGTTGCCGGATGCCAGAAGGTACCTGGCATCCCTCAGATGGGACAGCCCTCTGCAATTTGCTCCTCTTGCAGGGCAATGCCACAGCACCTTCTCAACCCAAGATTAAAATGTATACCTCTCTCTCTGTTCTTTACCACCAAATTTACAAGTGCTGAAGTCACAGTATCAGCTTGATGCTATCATTTTAGTAATGATGTTAATATTCAGAAAATATTGGGAAAATTCACTTCTGAGGTGACATCAACAAAGTTTAGCGCAATGCTTTTCTAATTGTGCTGCAGACTGATAACTCACCTGCTAATCCCATCTTTTGCAAAATCAAGTTATTTCAGGGAGAGTCTTAGCTCTTTAGAAATAAATATTAAGTTTAATGAGCCAAACTGTACATTCAATGTCTCATTCTCAAATTATATTACTTTCTCACCTATGTTGCCATTAGCCTCAGAAACACTTATCAGAAATATCTTTCCAATAAGTGATTGATTACGGCTTGCAGGTAAATGGAATCTATTCGAATGATTCCCCATATGGAGCTCAAATTCACAGTTAACATAATTGGACGGAGCTCTTTGTGGTATAGGATTCAGTGGGGGAAGATCTCAAATGTGCAATAGCTGTAAGAAAATTGTAAAACCTTTCATAAAGAATATATACATGATTTTGCTGCATTTAACACAGAGAGGGAATCTTCCTCTTGTGTGTCAAGATAATACTGAATTTTAGCTAGGGTGCATTTATTTACTCGTCTTTGAGGTACCACCATTCACATTAGTCTGCATGAAAATGTGCCAGATAACCTTTTTAATCATGTTGTGTGCCAGTCACCCCAGAGGAAACCCCATCAAATATCATGGCACAAGACATCAAAAAGCATTTACTAAAATGGCAATAATGCAAAAGACTTAAATATATTCAGGAAAGAAATGTCTGATGTCTGACCACTGGAAAATATATTTCTCACAGTTACTGTACCATATAATAACTGTAAGATATATAGATTCTGCCGATATTATTATATAGCTAAAAGCAAAATACTCTGGATGCTGGAAATCTGAAACAAGAACAAAAATAGCTGGAAAAACTCAGCAGGTCTGACAGCATCTGTCAGAAAGACAGAGTTAACGTTCCGAGTCCGTATGACTCTTCATCAGAACTAAAGAGAAATAGAAATGAGGTGAAATATAAACTGTTTAAGGGGGTGGGACAGATGGAGCTGGATAGAGGGCCAGTGATAGGTAGAGGCAAAGGGGGGATTGCCAAAGATATCATAGACAAAAGGTCAAAGGGGTGTTGACGGTGGTGATATTAGCTAAAGGACATGCTAATGATGACATTAAGGGTAGAAAGCAGGTTGAGCAAGTGACAGATGGCCCTAGTGGGGGTGAGGTGGGGGGAAGGGATTGAAATAGGCTAAAAGGTGGAGATAAAACAATGGATGGAAATAAATTTAAGAATAATAATAGAAATAGGTGGGAAAAGAAAAATATATTTAAAAAATATAATAATTATTAGAAAAAAGGGGATTGAAAAGGGGGTGAGGATGGAGGAGAGAGTTGTTGAACCCAATGTTAAGTCTGGGAGGCTGTTAAGTGCCTAATCGGAAGATGAGGTGCTGTTCCTCCAGTTTGCGTTGAACTTCACTGGAACATTGCAGCAGGCCAAGGACGGACATGTGGGCATGAGAGCAGGGTGGTGTGTTGAAATGGCAAGCGACAGGGAGGTCTGGGTCATGCTTGCGGACAGATTGAAGGTGTTCCGCAAAACGGTCACCCAGTTTGCGTTTGGTCTCTCCAATGTAGAGGAGACCACATTGGGAGCAGCGAATGCAGTAGACTAAATTGAGGGAAGTGCAATTGAAGTGCTGCTTCACTCAAAAGGAGATAAAAACAAAAATCTGCGGATGCTGGAAATCCAAAACAAAAACAGAAATACCTGGAAAAACTCAGCAGATCTGGCAGCATCGGCGGAGAAGAACAAAGTTGATGTTTTGAGTCCTCATGACCCTCATGAGGACTCAAAACGTCAACCTTGTTCTTCTCCGCCGATGCTGCCAGACCTGCTGAGTTTTTCCAGGTATTTCTGTTTTTGTCACTCAAAAGGAGTATTTGTGTTATATAGCTGTTTGGAATTGGTAATGTCAAATGGGAGGTCTTGTGGCAAAGTGGTTAGTGTCTTTTCCTCTGACCTATGAGCTCAAGGTTCAAATCCCACTCTAGATACATGATGGCCAAGGCAGGTGCATTCATAATGTAGCCCATTCATAAAGGTTGGTTATTAACCTTCTAATATGTCTATGGGAAGTGTTTCCTAGTCAGCCATGCTTTATATAGAGTGGTGCCCTTGAAGCTATAGCCTCTGGCAACAGATTAGAAGCCTATTCCAGGGAAAAGCTAGCTGTGGTAATTAATGTAAACATGTACTTTGTCTGCCTCATGTGTCTTTCAATGCAAGGAGGGATGCAATGCTTGAGTGTTGTGAGTATTGCATGGCATTGTGAAAAGGCAGTGAGAATAGCTGTGACTACTCACTCCTTTCCTGTGGAAAAAATTACGGTATTTCTAAATCATTTTAATAGGTTATTAGTTAATTTAGATTGGATTACAATTCAGTGATATATGCTGAAACAATAAATGGCTCCTAGATCAACATAGGAGCTTTTTTTCCAAAGATATACAGATTTCGTACTTCATAATTTTTATTGGGATTGAAGTTAATCAAAATTGAAGTATAAAACAAATAGATGTACAAATTTATTCCTACCATGTTGATGCTAAAGTTTACCCTGCGTATAATGTGGCAGTTACTGGTTGTTGTGAGCAGTATTGAAAAATTCACAAAACTAATAGATGAGCAAAATGCTTAGACCAGATTTTTGTTTATTTTGGAAATACTGTTACTTAATTCCATTTTTGAATCAAATAACACAAAAGGAATATGTTCCTTGACAGATAAGTAATTGTGTTTGTTTCTTGACTTATGTCAGATTATTTCATTGGTTTAGTTGGATAATATGAATCAGATGAAAAGCTGCTTTGAATCTGGGTTGCTTTTTCAAGTCTGGCCAGGCAACATTTATTAGGATGGAAAATCACTTATTTTGGTTTAAAGATGTGATATATTTGTATTTCCCTTATAAAAAATAAACACAGCTTCATAGGACTGGCAGGTGTTTAGGCCCTTCAAATAGTTTTCTGGCGGTGGTGTATACAATTATGCCTAGTGGTTAACACTGCATATTCCAATCCACAGCAATGAATTAAAATTACCAATTGTTGCACAGCTGCAATAATTACACTGAAGCACTTAAACAAACAGGAAATCAGGCACTTGACCCTTATAAGTCACCACATGGTAATTATGTTGGGAGAGCTGTTTGGAATATGGCAACTGTGTCTCGAAAAAGCAGTGCCCTGGTTTTTGGAGCATTAGGAGATCTGATTTTGAAGGAGACGATAACCAAGCAGCCCTTAATATTGATAAATGTCATCAATCTCCAGAACTCCAGCACTAGATGAAATGGCTAGGAATAGATTATGAGGAGATTGAATTCAGTCTCTCTGAATGAAACATTTGATAAGAGCTCAAAAAATTGCTTCAATGATGTGAAGAAACCTACCAAAGAGGAGGCTGCATAATCACCAAACCAAGACACTGATTGGAGGAGAGCAAAGGCTGAAGGAACTCTTTAAAGCTGAGAGAAGAGGCACAACTCTTTATCTGAGAACATTAGGATGTAGTGTCAAAAGTTGATGAGGAGCCTCTACTATAAAGTCTGGTGAAGATTTTTCCTTTGGTAAACCATTACTTTCTCAGGACAAGGTACGTTACAGAATGTATGCCACATTATCCATTGCAGTGTACCTGCAAATCTTTATACTTAAGGTCTTACATAGTCCTGCCCATTTGAGTAACGATAATTATTCACAATGTCAGGGAAATAGACCCAGGGGGCTTCAGTGATACAGAATGAGTCATGGTCCCTTAGGGAATTAAAAAAAAAATGAAAGGCCTCTTTAGCCTTTGATTGTAATCTTTGCAGCATGAAATTCACCTTTCCCATGCTAATTTAATTTCATTGTCAGTTCAGTGGAATCTCTGGTATCCAGCAACAGGACATCCAGCAATCTCTGTCATCAAGCAGGCTAAGCAGCCAATTATATTGAAGAATTTTCACAGACAGCAAACCAGGAAGTAAAATGACAGACCATCCTTCACTTTCTAATCATTTTTGAGAGTGGAATAAATATTGAGATGCACATGTGGGATTAAGGTAGAAGCAGGAACATCATAAAAAAAACCTTTTAAAACATTTATAAATACCTATGGATTTTTTTATTATAATGAGGAAGTTTGACATTTCACAAACATAAAATTAGTTTTTCAGGGCTAGAGAGGTTGTTCAGCGGTAATTATGAACTTTGTACACCAATAAAAACCCAGTTACACCTCATTCAACAAGGCATAACTTTTTCAAGTTTTTTTTAGAGTGACACTAATACCACAAAAGTGGGAGTTCACAAGTGATTCCTAAGATTTCCATATTGGGGACTTCAACAGCGCACCCTGTGGAGGAGTGGGGTATCACTGACAGCAAACTCTAGATTTCCACTTTTAACTGTGCCAGAAGTTGCTCTCAGTTTTTCAGTTATAATGACAATGAGAGCTGACAGATACCGGCGCAAAATCTGGGCCTATGTCTGTCCAATATGGTTGGAGAGAAGGCCATGAGCAGAACATGTGCAGGAACATATCCTTTGGGCTACAGTTCTGCCAGCAATCATCTGTTGAGCCAGCTGGAATTATCAGAGATTCTGTCAGTAGTGGTATAGTCCTCTCTGATTCTGCTGCGGGTGAAGATTATAAGGGTCAGGGTCAGCTTCAATGTTTCCCTCCAGTCTTCCCCGTAAGTGGGTGGCCCAAATCTCACTCCCATGAACTGTGTAGGGTTTCTGTGTATTCTGTTGTGAAAATCAATTTGAGGTAGGAGTAGGAGGTGTGTCTGCTGGGGAGCTCAGTGCTCCAGAGGAAGAGTTCTAAATGCTGACCCATTGTAGGAGTGCTCATTGGCTAAGAAATTGTTCATGCAATGTAACATTCTAGTAAATATATTTCAGCTAGAAGACTATGAATAGTTTTTTGGTTAAAACAAAATAATTGTTGCAGATTTATTTTAGTTACAGAGTGTTGCAGTTAATTATAGCCCTGAGTTCTAATAGTCCAGTTCCACAATAAAGGACTTCCTTAGCGTCTTTGCTTGTGACAGATGGTGAGCAGCTAAGAACTTCATGAACACCATAATTATTTGTGTGGTACTTTAGTATTTATACATGGGACTTAATTCAGGAAAGTCACAACCCCAAACTACTTAAAGACTAGTGTAGTCAACGATGTTAAGTTTGGGCAAGGAGGGAAATTTGTTTAAAGTCTTGAGGCTGTGAAATCATTGTTGATCTGCATTTACAGTTGTACAGTAAGGTAATCCTGGGTTTGCTAAGTCTTATAGTTATAGGCCTGACACTTTTCTTTCCTAGACCTCCTGAGGAGAATTTTCATTGTAACAGTATCTAATGAGAACACTATTCAACCCTAGATTAGAGGTCAACAGAAATAGTATTTACTGTGTTCCATTGGCCCATAACTTCCAAGCTCCAGGGCGTTGTAACTGCTGTGGGGGGGTGGGGGGGTAGATTTTCGGTACCCCAAAGATGCACTGGGAACCCCAGAGGTTTCTAGGTGAGCATTACATGACAATTGTCCGGGAAGTTCAAACTTCTATTGGACAAAAGCCCTGCAATGAAACCATCCAAAATGCAATTTAAATTGCTAATTTAAGATGGTTCCAACTGGCTTATAGTAATAGTTACCCAGAAAAGGTTAGAAGGATTAAAAACACTTCTAACGTCTGGGTAACTATAACACTGACCCAACCCCGCTTCCCCCCCAGTCCCTCCATGGGACACCCCCATATCACTACTTTCTTCCCCAATCGCCCAACTGCACTTCCCAACCCCTGGCTGCCCTCCCTACGCCCGTCACTGATCACCCACCTGACCACCTGAATCCCCTACTGACCACTCCCCAACTCACCACCCAACCCTCCCACTGACCACCCCTCCCCACTGATGACCTGAACCCCCACTGACCATCCCCACATCACCACCGAACCCTCCCCACTGACCAATACTCCCACTGGCTACCCAACCTCCCCCCACTGATCACCACCCCCACTGACCAACCCCCGACCACCTAGCACCCCACTGACCACACACCCAATGATCAACATCCCACTGACCACTCAAAACCTCCTCCACTGACCACCCCATTAATGACTACCCTTCAACTAACCACGCCACACTCATCACCCCCACACTAATCACCCTCCCACTGACCACCCAAAACCCTCCCCATTGACCACAGCCCATGGCAACTGACCCCTCTGACCACATTCCCATTGACCACCTGACCCCCTCCACTGACCATCCTCTCAATGACCACCCAAACCCCCCACTGACCACCCAACACCCCCACACCCTCCCACTGACTACCTGACCCCCACTTACCACCTGACCCCCTCCCGCGACTGAGCACTGAAACCACCCCCACTGACCACCCAACACCCCCCTCCCCCACACTCCCCATGCTACTTATATGCTTACCTCCTCCCTGGCTTCTGAAAGTGGCTGGGACCTTTAGCCTTACCTACTTTACTGCAGATAGTGTTGTAAAAAAGGGGACGTGGCTTCCTTACCTCTGATTCAGCTGCTCTCAACACAAGGCCTTGGGAACCGGCTGCACTGAATCTTTCTCACCCAGCCTGACTTGGGAAGTCGGGTGAGAAAGGAGTGGCTTCATTTTGGGGTAAGTAATTAGGAGCGGAGTGACAATCCAATGGAAGCTATGGCCTCATGTTCATAATACAACCTTAATCTCAACCTTACAATGAGTCCATCACTGCTTGAGACATTTGCATCTTCAATTTGTTTAGTCATGGCCATTAAAATCAGCGTTAATTTTCAGTAAGAATATGTGTCTATTGGGTTGAGGAATAAAGTGTTAGTAACTTTATATCATTGGTAGCATTGGAAGTCTTCAGCTAATGGTAGCTTTTATTAGGAACAGTTCTTACTTTTGTTTTTTAAAGTTAGGTTTACAAAGATGAAGCAATTGAGTTAAGTCATGTTACTTTTTATTTTGATTCTTCCTGCAAGTTAACTTTGCCAGTTAGAATCTTTAAAAAAATACAATCTTGTGCTTTACTTTCAAAGAATTTTGAAGTTTCTTAAGTGTACATTTTTTGTGAAGATTTACAACGGCACGTTGATTGTCATATCAAAGGTGTTTGTTCATACGCCAAAGGTATCGAAATTCTCGTTGGTCACTGGAGGGGTGGAATTTTCAGCAGCACAACTGTTTGCCACAATTGTTAAGGGAGGCAATGAGTGAGTATATCTCAATATCTTATCTTCCTGGCTCTAAAATGCACAATTTAAACTGGATTTCTCCTCTTCTACCCAAACCCCTGCCCTATGATAGCCAAGTGGTTATGGTACTGGGTTTGTAACCCCAAGATCAGGAGTTCAAATCTCACAATGGCAAACTATGAAACAATGAATGTGAACTTAATGAGTGCAAAAACAATGAACATCCATTTATTAAATTTATTCTTTAAACAAGCTTTATTTTGCAACATAAGTTTTGGTTTGCACCAGAGGAGTTTGCTACAATCCCAGAGTTTGCAAGTCTAAAGTAAAAATCATAGCGTAGCAATTTTGGGGGCTGGACTAGCAGCCCCGTAAACCATTGTACAAGTCATTAAAACCGGAGAAGAGTCATTGGACTCAATACTTTAACTCTGTTTCCGTCGCCACAGACACTGCCAGACCTGTTTTGTTTTTCTGGCACTTTCTGTTCTTATTCTGTAGTATTTTACTTTTATTTCACTCTACCAGCCAACCAGGTTTGTTAATGTCTCTCGGAGAAGCGCCACCCTAACTTAGCCTGCTCTATGTGTGACTTTAGTTCCCCATAATAGGGATGGATTTGTCTGAAGTTTCTCGTGCTGTGAGCACGTGTAAATGGGGTTTCCACCAAACTTCCATCAAAGTTATGGAAACAGAGTAAGAGCAACCCTGAAATAATTCTCAGTTTATGTATTTGACTCTTGATGCGATCAGGTGTAAAAATTACTTAAGAAGACTCATCGCCAAGTTCTCAGGTCAACAGGGGATTGGTTATAAAATACCAACCGTCCACACTACTCAAGAACATAATGATCCAGGTTTAATGGTAGTAATGACAGCAAAACTGTCAGTGTCCATTGCCATTACTCCTCTGAAACTGATCGCAACTTTGGGAGTCAGCACATGTGTAGAACAAAACAAACATCCAGAAGCTGTTGTCAGTGATTCAATACTCCTCCAGACAGTGTGCTGTTGATGTTCTTCAGACTGCAATCCCTAAGCAATTGGTGAATTGACAAAATCTTCCACTTCCACACTGTTAATCTTGCTGTAAACAACCTTGAAAAAACTACACCTAGGCTAATGTGGTGTTAACAGGTTTTAATGGTCTGATAACTTCATAAGACACCCCTCAATGGTCCTGAAAAGCTAATTTTATATTTGTGTATTTTTTTCATCATGGTGAAGATTCCAAATACTTTAATTTTATCAAGTTTGCTTATATTTTAGTTTCTATCTTAATTTATAATTGTCATCATAGTTTTGCTGTCTGAACATTAAAAGTAAAGGTGAAATGATTCAATACTTTTACCTTCCTGCTTTGCTGTCCATGAGAATTCTTTAATGTGGTTGGCTCTTTAACCTGGAACAAAAACAAAAATTGCTGGAAAAAACTCAGCAGGTCTAGCAGCATCTAACAGATAGACAGAGTTAACATTTCGAGTGTGGATGACTCTTATTCAGAACTAAAGAGAAGTAAAAATGTGGTGAAATATATACTGCTTAAGGGGGGATGGGACAGGTGAAGATGGATAGAGGGCCAGTGATAGGTGGAGACAAAGGAGAGATTGCAAAAGATGTCATAAACAAAAGGTCGAAGGGATGTTGATGGTGGTGATACTCGCTAAAGAAGGTGCTGATGGTGACATTAAGAGTAGAAAGCAGGATGAGCAAGTCACAGATGGCACTAGTGGGGATGGGGTGGGCGGAGGGGACGGTGTGGGAAAAAAGATCGAAACGGGCTAAAAGGTGGGGATAAAACAATGAATGGAAATAAAAAATGTTTAAAATAATAATTATAAAAATAGGAGGGGAAAAAATATATATATAACAATTAAAAAATAAATATTTGAAAAAAGGAGATCAAAAAGGGGTGAGGATGGAGGAGAGAGTTCATGATCTGAAGCTGTTGAGCTCACTGTTAAATCTGGAAGGCTGTAAAGCACCTAATCGGAAGATTAGGTTTGCATTGAGCTTCTTTGGAACATTGTAGCAGGCCAAGGATGGACATGTGAGCATGAGAGCAGGATGGTGTGTTGAAATGGCAAGTGACAGGAAGGTCTGGGTCATTCTTGTGGACAGACCAATGGTGTTCCGCAAAGCAGCCACCCAGCACTGCTTCACTTGAAAGGAGTGTTTGGGCCCTTGGATAGTGAGAAGGGAGGAAGTAAAGGGGCAGGTTTTGCACCCTCTGTGATTGCATGGGAAGGTGCTGTGGGAGGGGGTTGAAGTGTTGGGAGTGATGGAGGAGTGGACCAGGGTATCCCAGAAGGAATGGTCCCTATGGAATGCTGACAGGGGGGGTGAAGGGAAGATGTGTTTGGTGGTGGCATCATGCTGGAGTTGGCGGAAATGGCGGAGGATGAACCTTTGAATGCGGAGGCTGGTGGGGTGCGAAATGAGGACAAGGAGGATCCTATCATGGTTCTAGGAGGGAGAGGAAAGTGTGAGAGCAGAGGCGCGGGAGATGGGTCGGACACGGTTGAGGGCCCTGTCAACCACCGTTGGTTGTCAGATCTGTTGAGTTTTTCCAGCAATTTTTGTTTTTGTTTCAGATTTCCAGCATCTGCATTATTTTGCTTTTATCTTTGGCTCTTTAACCTGCTTGATGACATCGCTGCTGCTGGACACCTTGAGATCTTCTTGACTTGGTGCCGGATTTAAACGTTCGACGAAAAATGGGAAAGCTGCACCACAGATATTGCTAGATCGAGGTGGGTTACTTTCTTCAAGGTCAGGGTTGAGTGTCATTGCTTAGCTGCTGACCACAAAATCTAGTCCATTAAAATTAGGGATTAGATCACCACACCTACATGCAATTTTCACAAAATTTTTGCAACTTTGCAAATTAGAGCTTTTCTCTGTGTAAATGCCTGAGACAAATAATCATACAAATATATATTGTAAGTGGATTTCCAACATTGTGAGTGCTTTGCAAATTGCTTATTTAGTTTTCCAGTGTTAAACTATTCTGCTTGTTGAAATTAATCCAGAAGAATTTTAGAAAATAAGGAAAACAAAATATACTTTGTTTCTTTTAAAAATGTTATAATTTTCATTTTCATCAATTTACTGGCCAAGTTAGATGCAGACATACATACCTGATTATTCCTTGAGGTACTGGTTTACAATTCAATATAAAAAGGATTTCTTTGGGATTTTAGAAAATAGAATTTAAAGATCTATTAAGTGAGAGGTGTTTTAGTTGGATGTGATTTTACATTGGACCAGATCTTGCTGTAAAAATAATGGTATGTTAGCGAAACACACCATTATTAATACACAAATTGGCCAGAAAGTTCAGCAGATTAAGAGATATGATGTACGTCACCGATTGTCCACAATTTGCAGGTCTATTTATTGAGCTCCACTGTTTGCTTTGCACACGCAACCTCACACCCTTAAGCTCCCTTTTATTTTTAACAATTTACTGGATCTTCACATTAATCCCTGTTAAACCCTTCACTGATAGTTAAGTCTGGTAATTAACAGTGTATGTGCCTTTTTAATTACAAGTTAATTATGAATATAATGCCAAACAACATTTCAGGTGCAGAAATTGAAAAAAATTAAAATGGAGACAAAGGGCTGAATTTTACATTGATCGGGAGGAGGGGGCACATGCCCAACCCAATCAGGTGTGAAATCGCAAAAGATGACGTCAGGTGAGTGTCTGGATGTCATCGTGCACTCGCATGATGCGCGTGAGCTCAAAAGGTGGAAGCACACCCGCTGACAGTTAAGAGGGCAATTAAGCCCATTAATGATTCAATTTTCTGCTATTTTTCATCACTGGTCTATCCTTATGGCTGGCGGATGGGCAAATCGGCCAGGTGGCCTTTATATTTTTCATGCAACCTCATCCAAGGGCGGGATGAGGTTTCCGTTATAAAATAAAAATAAAAATCTGCGGGCAGCATTTTTATCATCTCTATTTTCAGGTGCCTGATTGTGGTGCTCAGACATATTTTTTCTGCTTTTTAAAACTAGATTGGAACATTTTCGGCTCTGCAGCTCCCTGAGGCAGCTCTCTGCCTTCAGGGAGCTTTCTCTCAACGCTCTCCCATGCCTGCGCTGATGGTCGTCGCCCAGCCTCCTCCCACTCCCCACCCCAGCAGCACTGAGTTTTTCAGCACACGCAACTTAATGGCCAGCCAGCGTGAAATCGCAGTCGGAGGACGATCACGGTCAGCGCTCCGTTTCCTGGCCGATCCTGGGCCCACCTCGCGCCCGCTCGCCAAGCTAAAAATTAAGGCCATGTCCCTTCAGGCGATAAATTGTTATGAGAGATTTTTAAAAAGACAATTTTTAAATATTATTTTCTTTCTTATGTTTATTTTCTGTCTTTTTTCTCTCTCTTAATTCAATCACTCTTTCCCTCTTCATTTCTCTTTCTGTACTGGTTTGACTCTAATTTACTCTGCTTCTGAGTCATTTCTCTGGTTACTTAATGCTTAAATCACATTGATTAAGGACACACTGTATCCCACCATTCACTGAGTCCCAGGTGCCCTATCTCTCGTCATGCCATTATCAGCTTGCACTTCCAACAGGTTACTGTGCAAAAATATTTTGAGTTGAAGGCTACAGAAAGAAAGTCTAACGGGGCAGGCGACCTGCTGCCCTGCACCAGGAAGATCCAACACATTGTCATGCTGTCATGCAAGATTGACAAAAATAGTGACAACTTGCATTTAAACAACCTCTTGAATGGAAAAAAACATCTCGAGGCACTTCACAGAAGCAGAAGGAAAGCAATGGAGCCCAAGCCAAAGGGAGAGAGGTTAGAAGGAGCGTATCAAAAACTTTGGGCAAAATTTTCCCCCCATCGGGAGGGAAATGCAAGGTGGGCGTGGGTGGGTGGCCCTCCAATTGGCACCCCCGATTGAGGGTGCACTGCCATTTTTAGTGGGCAGGCCAATTAAGGCCCGCCCAGCGTGATGTCCTCAGGGAAGCCCTATGCGCTTCCTGTGCGGGTGAGGTGGGGGGGGATTCCTAAAATCAGAAGTGCTGCCTCAGGGAGATCGGTTCCCAAAGTATAAAAGTAACCGTAGTGAAAATTTCATTCACCGTCCATGTCCTCTCATGTGACAATGTCACATGAGTTGGGACATGGACATAATGTTAATTAAAAGTGTCTCTTAATTTTTTGATTCAGCAATGAAACCTCGTCCTGCTTGCAGATGTGGTTTCATGCTTTTTCAGGTGACCACCAGCACTCCTGACCGGCCCGCCAACCTTAAGCTTGGACGGGCAGGTCCACTAATGAGTTTAATTGTTTTTTTAATGGCCTAACTAGGCCATTGACAGGTCAGTGGATGTGCATCCGACTCGGATGTGTGCCCACCGACCTGACAATTTAAATGGTGCGGGGTGACATTGGGATGCACAATTGATGCTCGCCGACTGGTGTATTAAGAAGGCTCTGAAAGGAGGAGATGGACATGGAGAAGCAGAGGAGTTTAGAGATGCAATTCCAGATCAAAAGGCCTGAGGTCAAAGGACAAAGGTACAGCTGAAAATGATACTATAAATCAGGGGGTGCACAGAAGACCAGAATCAGAGGTACAGAGAGTTTGAGGCAGTGGGATTGTAGTATTGGAGAAGATTACAGAGATTAGGAAAGGCAAAACCATGAAAGAGATTTAAGTGCAAGGATGAGAATTGGGTATGTAGGGGAACATTTGCCATTGCAAGTCATCAAGAGTATAGTGATGGATGAGTGGAATTGCCATGGGATAGGAATGGGTTTTGGATGAGCTGAAGTTTATGGAGGGTGGTGAATGAAATACTAGTAATGACAGCATTGTAATTATGAAGCCTGGAGTTACAAAACATGGATGAGGATTTCAGTAGCAGATGTTCTGAGATGGAGAAAATGTGAGTGATGCTAAGGAGGTGGAAATAGGCAGTCTTTGGGATGGAGAGGTATGATGTCAGAAGCTCAGCTCAAGGTTCAATTCCTTACTGAGTTTTCAAGCAGCCTGATTCAGCCTGCGACTGTGGCCAGGGAGGAGGATAAATCTGTGGCAAGGGTGTGGGGTTTGTGGGTATGAGGTTGGAGGACACTGGAGCTTATCTAACATTGAATGGTATTTAAGCAGTCCGACAATCCAAAGACAGTGGTAGGATTGAGAAGGATGGTGGGGAGGTAGTGTGGGTGTCATTTGTGTGTCAGCCATGACTCAGTTGGTAGTACAATTATCTCTGAATCGCAAGGTTCTGAGCTCAAGTTCCACTCCAGGACTTGAGCACAAAACAAATCTAAGCTGACACTCCTGTGCAGTACTGATAGAGCACTGCACTGTCGGAGGTCCTATCTTTCAATTAAACTGAGGCCCCAACTCTTTGCTTGGGTGGATATAAAAATTCCCATGGCACTATTTTGAAGACGAGCAGGGGAGTTATCACTCGTGGTCTCGCCAATATTTACCCCTCAACCAGCATCACAGAAAACGGATTATCTGGTCATTATCATATTGCTGTATGTGGGAGTTTGCTGAGTGCAAATTGGCTGCTGCATTTCCTATATCACAATAGTGACTATACTTAAAAAAGCACTTTGTTGGCTTTTAAAAACCTTTGAGATGCTAATGATAATGAAAAGCACTCTATAAATACAAATTCTTTCTCTTGTCAAATTCATCTCAGAGTATGATAACATTTGAATTAGAACTACTGCTAAATTTGATTGCATTAATACTGTACTTATTTTGTAGAATTAAAGTAACACAAGTGTTATTTCCTTTCAAACAGTATCTAATAATTATGACAGCACATTCTCATTTTTCACCTTTATATGCAGTCTAATTAATCAAGTTAGTACCATACATTTATCGTGAAGGAAGTTGTTTACAAAGCAGAGTCAGATCTTTCAATTTAATGATTGTCTCTTTCAAGGGGATTTTCAAGGCGTTTTCTTCGCAAAACTGTTAATTTAGGATATAACTTTGTATTGTGTCACTTACTTACAACAACATGACCATCAATTGTGAATACAAACTAGCCACACCATAACAGAGTTCTCAAGAACCAAACATTGTGATCATTACAATGTGGTAGAGGGAATATCATATTGTATGGTATAAAATGTAATGTGAAAAGGTTAGAAACCAAAGTCCAGTAGTCCTATTAGAAAGAAACTGCTCTGTTTTAACCAATAGTCTTGGGCTGTGGTGTACTGCGGTCATAGAAATAATATGAAAATAAGATTATTTTGTGATCAGCAGTGACACATGATAATTATCTTCACTAGTGAGTCTGGCCAGATAGCTCATGAGTGAAGAAGTCATGTGGGAATTATGGTCAGTCTCATAGTTGAGATAGTTATCACATCCTAGCTATCATGTGCTCTATTTATACAACACGTTTCAAATATGATATTTAAACATAGTTATGTTTTTATGACAATGCAAGGGCAGAGATATGAAAAAATATCTCCCCGGTTTTCAGACCACACATGAAGTAGGAGACAAGCAAATGTCAGCAAATCTGCAAAACGATCTGTTGAGCATTAATTCTTCTCTCACTACTGTTATCTTGTTAAGTACCTATGGAAAAACCTTATGAGACAACAAGTTATCAGGGCAATAAATGAAGTAGTTTAAAAGTACTTAGTGTTGGCTATGAAATTAGTTTTCATCGTCATTTTCAATTTCATTTCCCAAGCTAATTCCTGTTGCGCTATTGTCACTCCCAAACATTTTGGCAGGCTTCTGGCGCTGTATCTGCTGCCACTGAATTGCTCAGCTTGGTTGGGGCACTGAAATGGCTCTGGCACCTGCAGTTATTTGGTTTGGAACGTGGGACTGGAAATGAATTTGATGGCGCTAAGCAAAGTGGCCCTTTAATTTTTAAATTCCCCCTTTATTACCTTAGTAAAGCTACATGCTGAGAATGCAACGGCAGTAATGATGCCATTGTCGGATGGTATTTTCAACTGATTAGATTATCAATTAAAAATGCTCACCCAAATAGTGCTGGGTGTATTCAAAACTCCACACCTTTTCTCGCAGAAAATTCTGGAACTAGCAGCAGGAAGGAAGGAGACAGTGAAAAAACTCTACCACATTTCCTGCTGCTGACCATTCCACCACCATTTGAAACTGGCAGGTGGAAATTTCCTGAGGAGAGAAGAAATCGCAATCCAGGTACTCTGGAAGGATTTTAATCACATTTGGTGGATGGTTTTATTTGTAAACTTTTTGTGATGACAGGGTGAGCCTCCATTGTGATTTCCTGACCTGACATTCACATTTTAGGCTCATACTTAAGAAGAATAGTTTCTTAGGTGAGGTACTTGAGTGTTCTGGTACCTGTGAAATTGTACACTCAACCGCCCAGTGTTCAGAGAAGAAGAATAGAACATTTAGAGAGAAAAATGGAAATCAATAAAAAATGCTGGTGACTTCATAATTTGCCATTGTTTGTTCTGCCACATAGTTTGATGCATCTATTAGAGACATTGCAAGGCCCAAACTGCAGATGTATACCTGCCTATGTATGCTCAAAATGTTAACTTCTAATTTTTTTCTTGTGTTATTCATTAAGAATAAAGCCTTGTTAGTATAAGTAGTAGATAAAGGCAAACACAATTTAAAGGATTCTTTTGAAAAATTGGAGTGTAAATTGGTTATTTTTATGGGATCTGGACAATCCAGTCTAATTATTTATCCTGCAGATTATTTGTTTAAAAAAAAAACTTTTGTATTCAGTGAACTGTTTAGCTTTTTCTACTAGCATTGACTTATTTCTAAATTAGGTTTCTGTTTTCATACTGAACGGAATATCTGATTTAAAAACAATTGTTTTGTGTTGCTGTATTATTCCTTCAACAGTTACTTTTATTTCCCAGTAAAGTCATGGCAGCTTAGTGATAGGAGTGGAAGATGCTGTTAAATTCACAATTATCTCAAGATTTCAGGAGCTCCATGTACAGAAGCCTCTATATGAATGTAAAGGGAAAATACACAGTTCATCTACAGATCATATAGGTAAGATATGCTGCATTTCAACTTCTGTGGCAGGCAGGTACTAAAGGATGACTGCTTTACCTGATTCAGACGGTGCATTCAGAGAGATGTTTTGGCTCAGAGTTGAAACAGTGGAGGTTTCTCCTGCACTGGAAACCATAGGAGCATCTCTTAATTTAATTCTCTCAGTCACTGACATACAGGCATTTCTGTTCTTGCAGCAGGCAGCCCAGGCGGCAGGGTGTCAGAGACACCACTTGTCCTGGCTCTAAAATGCTGGACTGGCATTGTCCCCACTCTAATAACAAATGCCCATCACTCATCAATTACCATCTGCTTTAATGGTTGCTCAAGGGAAATAGGTGGGGAATAATTGGATTGAATTTGTTCACTGTTTAGTTATGATGTATGTGCTATGTTTCCATGCAGGTGAGAAAAATCTACATAAAATCCATCTATTATCCCAAAAGTGAAATAACTTGTAGATCACGTTTCCAAATTGTCAAAACATCCAAGCGTTTGTCAAAAGAAGTTTTCCTTTGAGCAGAGATGCTCCCTGTGGCACTGACTGATTTTGTTCTTGTGAACAGTGATAGATAGTGCCAATGACGTCAGAATTTTGCCATGCATTATACAATGACTGCCTACTGCCTGACCTGCTGATTATCTCCGGCATTTTCTGTATTTATTTCAGATTTCCAGCGTCTGCAGTATACTTTCACTTTTGCATTATACAGTCCCTGTTTATCTTCTGCCAGATAATATTCAGCAAAAATTCAAATTAACCTGTCAGAAAATCTTAACATTCATATGTGGTCCAAACTGTTACACTGAAATGTCGGATTTGGGAAAAAAATATTTATGACAATTCCAGAAACTGGGTATCTAAACTGCTTAATTTTATTTTGATAATTGATTTGAATCAGTCATTGTCGTGCAGAATAAATTTACCCACAATTAGCGCAAAATAAAGTATCTAACTCACCAATAGAAAGCAGGAGTTCAAGTGAAAATTAATTAATTCGCCCATTCACTGGGATAAAAATCCATTGCTGCCAATATTAAATGCAGCAAGTTTCGTGCGCATGATTTTGTGGGGGCATATTGTGAACCATTGCTTTCTCGGTAAATAGCTTTATGCATCGGATTTTCCCTCTCCTCCTCAATAGTTGTTAGGTGCAGCTTGTATCTGCTTTGCTTGGCTTCTGGAAATATGAAGTGCTGTGGGAATCCTGGGAGCTGGTGATGTCAGGCTAGGTTGGGTCATTTGAAGGTTAGCAGCCTGGGTAGGGTTCAGAGAAAGTTCACTTGCATATATTAGGCAATTCAATCTTTTACTGTGCTTGTGTGACATAAGGAGTAGGAAGTAAGCTGGTCAAAAGCAGGACGAGCCATTTTGGAAAACAAGAGGGGTGAGCGGAGCTATTTTTGCGGCTGCAGATTTGTATCGTTCAAATTGTGCCAGGGATCGGGAGATTTCCGCGGGTCCCACAGAGCCAAGAGCGAAAGAGACTCTCAGCGAAAGGGCAGCTGCCAAGGCTGAATATTAGGCAGCTTGACTTCCCCACTCCTCCCCTTCACCCTCTCTCTTTTTGAATTGAGCGCCGTATCTGACTTTGGGGGAAAAATGGTAAACGATCATTTGGATCAATTACAGGCTTTTAGTTGTGTTGTCTGTCATAATTCATGATTCTGCTCTGGGAAAAAGACCAACAGCTCTTACGTGCCAAGAAAAAGAGGGCAGGAAAAAAAAATATAAGGGCAGAGTTTTGATGGGAGTTCGAACAACTTTTTCTTTGCAAATTTGCCCACACCTAGAGAGAGAGGAGAAACACTTTTCTTCGCAGGTTGTGGACAGCCTGTCGTCATGTTTGACTGTATGGATGTTCTCGCAGTCAGCCCTGGGCAAATGCTGGATTTCTACACTCCGAGCCCGTCCTCTTGCATGTTGCAAGAGAAAGCTCTGACTGCATGCTTCAATGGACTGACACACAGGGACTGGCAACAGAGGCACAGCACTCAATGTAGGTCTCTTTATCATTATTATTCATAATGTATATGATAGAAACTCTTGCGTTTTCTCTCTTTATTATCTTCTAAGTACAACTCCCTCCCCTCACATGTCCCTGAACTGGTGTGTTTAGTTGTGACCGGTATTAATCTCCGTCAGTGCTTTGCCGTGGCAGGCAGGAGCTCTGACAGTGCTGAAAAGTAACTGGATACTTTTGTCACTTCAACTCTTCGCACATATTTTGAACTATGTGCCGAGGAATGCAGTTGCTAAACAGTGGCACGGGCGCTAAAAGTGAGGAAAGACACAAGAATGGCAAACACGACCCTCACTCTGTGCTGCTGTTTGGGTAGGGCAGGAGCTGAGAGGTGCCTCCGTCTGTGGCTGGCCATAATAAATCTCCAGCAGTCCCTCCTCAGCTGTCTGTCTGCAGCACCCTGAACATTTGCAAGGGAAGTGTCACTTTTATTCATTCATTTTCACCGGTTATTAATTATTATTATTATTTTTAATTGCTGGCGTGGTATTGAAGCAGAATAGGGACAGTTTTGCACTGCAGTTCGGGGTATGGGGAGGTCTTATTTTTTATTATATTCAATGACGCTAAGTATTATTTCATGGTCGTGTTTCCTCTCTTGTAAAATCAAACTGTTAAAAAAACAAATAAAGCATTAACTGCGCTTGAAGAGGAAAACAAATAAGGATTTTACTTTATCAGAAGCCAAATTGTCAGTTTCTGGTCCCGTAACCCGAGAATTGCGGATAAAAGATTCGTCCCAAGCAGAAATGACCAGAGTCTTCACCTCACTTCAATTATAAACAGACAAACATCAAATTTGTTTTTATTTTTTTTTTGCTTTTTGCTTCGAGCATCTTTACTCGAGTATTTGGGGTTTTTTTCCGTTCGATTTGCCAGGACACTTCCTTCATTTGTCGAATGTCATTTTCAGTGTGCCGATCCCTTCGTTTATTCACATCAAAATATTTAATTATTTGATTCTTCTTCGACATCCTATTGCAATAAGATTCAAACGGCTATCGTGGTTTCTCCTCTACCCGCCAAAAATAACCTCTTATGCTTTGAACATCGTTGTCTTTCTATTATGAGCTCCCTTTTGAGGAAAGTTGGTGCTTTTGCATGTAAATCGGGAAAACAAAATTTGAGGCGTCTATGTTACAATTTACAGATAGCAACCAAGACAAGGCTGGGCTGTGGAATGATGGTTTTATTGTAACTTAGTGCATAAGGAGCAGCTTCAGTACAAGAGCGGATTATGTAGGGTAAATCTGGAGGTAATATTGTCTCCTGAGTACCAGTGACCACAGACCCCAGTATTTCCTGGTCCTGCTGTTCCTCATTAAGCACTTTGTGGCTGTGTTTATTAATGGCTAACAGAGACTGCAGATTGATTGCGTTGACCTGCCACATATCTGAAAAACCTTTTTTTGATTGTGCCAGTGTAATGAAAAGGAGATTGAGGGAGCTGACAATACTAAGGTTTTAGTAATGTAATAATGTTGTAAGAGACACTTAAATTACCTGTTTGATGTACATTCAGCAATTTCAGCTGTTAAAGAAAAAAAAAAATCAATCCATGGTACAGTAACTTGTCCCCTGTGTGCTGAGAGCAGCTGTACACTGCTTTCCTTAAGCACTTTTCACTTCAAAGTTTTATGGGAATATCTCAGTATTTTTAAGGTTTAATGAAGTTAATAAAATGAAAATTGATGCAAATATAACTTAATTCCATTATGATTTTAGTGCAGAAACAGCCCATTCTTGCTTTTTGAGGTTTCTCTACATCAAATTATTAATTCATTGTGCGATTGCAACTATTTAAGCACGATCATTCGATCTGGAGTAAGTATTGTATATAACCAAAACACCACAGGTATCTCATATAAATGGGATACAATGGGGTGGAAATTTGTCTCAAGAAGGGATGCAAAAGGGGCAGTATCAGATTAGCCGCCTGTAATACACAGTGCCTAACATTGAATTCCATTGACTGCAATGGAACTGCAATTTTCAATTTACAGATAGTATTCAGAGAAATGCAAAGCAAAACAAAGCTGGGCTGTGGAACAATGGTTTTATAGTAACTTACTGCAGAAGGAATACTTCCAGTATAAGAGCAGCTTATGAAGGGTAAGTCTGGAGGTAATATTGCCTCATGAATTCCAGTGACCACAGACCTTCATATTTCCTGGTCTGCTGTTCCTCATTAGCCCAGCCTTGTCTTGGTTTGTAAATCCGTTTTGTGCCACAGTCTAAGATGACAAATTTCTAACCCAATGTATTCAGGCTTAAGGAAAATATAAATATGCAGGAGCAGTATCAGTGGACATTAAAGCCTTGGTCAAAGTCTGTTCATCTGCAACTGAGATACACCTTACCTCACCAGTATTGGGTTTTCATTGTTAATTGGTAACGATTACATAGAGCAGTGCTTCCCAAACTTTTTCCTGATGTGACCGCGTTTTAATGCCTCAGATTTAATGTGGCCCCAGAGTGAAAATTCACAGAGGGGAGGAGGTTCGTTGAGCAAGGGACGGGTGGGTGGTGGTGAGCAGTTCACTGGTGGGTGGGGGGAAATATTTCTTGACCAGGGTGGAGGTTTTAAAACTGCAGTGTTTACACTGAAAAAAGTGAAGACGCACCTTTTTACAGGCTGTGGCTGTAGCAGCAATCAAGCCTTGAAGAACAGATGATTAAGCTGAACCCACAGACAGAAAAAAATACTAACATTTAAAGGGGCCTCGCAGCTGTCAAAACTCAGTCCAAGCTCCATGGCCACCATTGCTGCCTCGGAGGACCCACAGTTTGGAATCCCCTGACGCAGAGTTAAAAAATCTTGACTCTCAATGTTGCTCAGAAACCATCCACTAGGAGGTGTGTTATCTAGCCCAAATGACTGTCCCACAGATGCTTTCTCCCTACCTGTGGGTAAGTGTTTGGTTTCTGCTCAGTAGCCTCTCATGGTGGGAATGCTGAGATAAACCAGTCAGTGCTTGGGTATCACAAGTGCTTGAAAGATTATTTCCAAGGTTTATGGTATCAGTATTTTTGGGGCTTCAAAATGATGAGCTGCTGCAATATCAAGTGCTTATAAACAAGAATGTGGCATTAAAAGTATTTGTGTGACAGGATGTTTACTCTTTTTCTGTGATCTCATACTTATTCATGTGGTAGGATGTATGGCTTGTACTCTATGTTAACTCCGCCTATGGTTGAAAACAGGTAACTGTTGTGTAAGTGGTCATCAATAGATTAAATTAAATGAGCAATTGGATTGACTGAATGAGCCAGCATGAATATATTCCAAAATTGTGCTCCCTAAATTGATGGTGATTTCTCGATGATAATAGGGAGCATATTTTATGTTAGAATGGGAGACCTATTCTGGCATAAATCATCCTGAACATTCATTATTACTGTAATGATTAAAGAGTGGCAATAATAGTTCTATTCATTATTGTTAGAATTTCCAAATCTTGATATTTTTATTAAAGAAGCTACCTTGCAAAGATTGAATTATTATTTAAAATCAGATTCTACCACAATTATGAAAAATTAAGTTGAATTTTGTGTAATATCGCAACTAATTTAAAAGAAAAAAATCAACAAAATACTGCTTGTCTCTGTTTCAGACCCCTCATTGTGGAATCGAATAAGTCCAAGATGCTGCATTTGTAAATTCTTATTCCCTCTTCCTAGCCCCAAACCCCAATCACCCCAACTTCATAACTTTGATTACCAAGGCAGCATATTCTGCAAAACACAATCATCTCATTTCCTCAGTTGACCCCATAGGTGACCTAGACAGAGTCCAGGTTGCAACCTTAAGTAAGTGGAATCCAATGAAACTTAACAATTTGACAGTGCATTATGGAAAATGTTTTAGAAGGTAATCTTGAAATGTGTGAGGTTTTAGTTTTTTAGATTGTATTTGAAGGTTGAGAGGGTAGCTTTCTTTAATACTCCTTTTCATGAACTTCAGTTCATCTTTGTCTGACACTCAGCGACTGACAATTTGTGAGTTGTATGACTATATCAGCCTCAAAATGAAATGAGGATGCAATTTCCAATGTTTTGTCATCATAAAAGCACTGGGTTTTCACCAGTGTCACACCTCACTGAATTTAGATCAGGCTTTATAGTATCTTAAAGGAGGTCTTGTGCTGCAGTGGGTAATGTCCCTGCCTCTGAGTCAGAAGCTCCAGGATTGAATCCTGCTTCTGGGTTTCATGGCCAGAGAAGGTGCATTCATAACATGGCCAAACAGGTTGATTATCGACATATAAATCCTTCCGATATGCGTATGGCAATTAGTAGGAGTGGAAGGCTCTCCTGGTCAGCTATTCTTGATGTGGAATGGCATGCCTCAACTTATAGCCACTGATGACAGGCTGGTGACCTGTTCCAGGAAAAACTAGCTATGGGAACAGACATAAGCATGAGCTTTGCCTCATGTTTCACTAGATGTGTAAAGCTTCTTAATTATAATATCTCAGCACCTTAGGAGAAAGGCTTCATTCAGAATTAAGGACTGTTTGGCTAATTTTGCTGTAACTTTTAGTTTATCAATAGCTGCAATGGGTGAAGAATTGATCTGTTTTTCTGTTTAATTTGATAGCACCCAGTATGTGCTTGTTTGTATGACAGAAAGCATGTGTGTTAGGTGATTGATGTTCAAAGGGTTATTGTTTCTCTAAAACAAATATGTTTCACATTATAACAGCGCAGGCTAGAAAGTGACATGAATGAAGAACTGTGATTGAGGGTCGTGTGTATTGCATCACATAGAATGTGAATTAGATGCGTAAACTACTGGGATGGGATGGGATTAACGTCAGAGGCGATTGTCATTATTTAATCAGCTTAGAGGCTTTCTATTCAGGGGTACATATGTGAAAATCATTAGTCAATATGTTGAACAGCCATGACGCACAGTGTTTTAAAAAAAATTCAGGATACTGATTTGACATTGGTATTTAATTATAAAAATGCGGGGAACTGCTGGCACTGAGCCAGATAGTCAGAGCTCTCCTTTATAACTAAACACATGCGCATTATCGAGATAATACACTAGAACGTGATATTATTTATGTTTCTGACAAGCTATATTAGTGACAGATGTGTGTGCTGCAGTGGACTGATTGTCAGTCATACCAGTTAACATACAGAAATTGCAACAATTACATTAAAAGAAAGCAAATAAAATGTTGGGTGCTTATTTTGCAATTACTGTTAAAATTGTTTTCTTTTTAAATATTCATCCACAGGATGTAGGCATCACTGGCAAATTTGTTGTCCATCCCGAGTTGCTTTTGAGAACGTGGTGGTGAATTGTTTACTTAAGCTGCTACAGTCCATGTGGTAAAGGCGATCCCACAATGTTTTTGGTTTGAGCTCCAGGACTTTTATCTAGGGACTATGTAAGAATGATGATTTATTTCCAAGATAAGATGGTGTGCGATCTGGAGGGGACCTTAGAGGTGGCGGTGTTCCTATCCATCTCCTGCCCTTGTCTTCCTAGGTGTTAGAAGTTGTAGGTTTAGGAGATGCTGTTCAAGAAGCCTTGGTGATATGCTGTGGGCATCTTATGAATGGTTTCCTCTACAGCCATGTTATGCCAGTGGTGGAGAGAGTGTATGTTTAAGATGGTGCTTGGGGCGCCAATCAAATGTGTTGCTTTGGCCTGGATGGCATTGAGCATTTTGAATGGTTTTGGAGTTGCACTCATCCAGACAATTAGAGAGTATTCCGTCACATGGGAGGTGAGTTACTTGCCACAGAAAACCCAAGCCTCTTAACTGCTGGTGTAGCCACAGTATTTATGTGGCTGGTCCAGTTATGTTTCTGGTCAGTGGTGACCCCAAAATGTTGATAGTGGGGAATTTGACTATGGTAATGCCATTGAATGTCAAAGGGAGGTTGTTACACTCTTTCTTGTTGGAGCTGGTCATTGCCTGCCACTTGTGTGACATGTATGTTACTTGCTAATTATACACTCAAGCCTAGGTGTGTGTGTGGTAGTGTTATCACCTTCAAGTTGCTGACAAATTTTGTTGGCCAAACTGACACTTTTGCAAGGTAAAAGTGGCCCAGTGAGTTTAATTGCAATGGTGACAATCAAACAAATTCACTTAGTGCTTGTTTTCTTCAAAAATTATATGATTTGCTGTTCCAGCCAACCGTCCTCTGGTCTGTCGAGCATGCTTTAAACAACTTATTCGGGAACGGCCCCAGCAAATTTTTACTTGTAAATGTTTGTGTCTGGATGGAAATAATTCTGTACTATTTAGTTCACATTGTTAAACTTTGGATATTTAAATTGTAATTTGAATGAATTTCTCCTATGCTTAAATGACAATGATGTTATTTTGTAATGTAGTATCAGGAGGAAAGGCAACCCAAAGGAAAGGTATGTCTAAGGCTATTTGTCAGCTCACTTATTCAATGTTGTCACTAGGTTTATTAAGTAAATTGATGCGGAAATATTTTATGGTGCATTCACTCTCCACAAATTGAGGCTTACAGTGTGAAGCCAAAACCTTAATGTATCATAAGCTAAGATTGGAGTGGAAATTGGTATGAAGGCTCCAATTGATTCAAAAACAAAGCAGGGTGAACTCCCTCCTCTATTGACACAGGAATCATGCTGCATTTACACAATCACTGCACATTGGTGTGCGACAAAAGTGCTTTGCCCCAATGTAGCAGTTATGGTCTAACTGCCTCAATGGTCTCTGCTACTTTTAATTCATCACCTCTAATTACTTCAAACACTGGATGGTAATCACCAATATATCACCCTCATGTTAAATAGCACAAAGACGCAACCTGAGGTTGGCAGGACGAAGTCTATTATTACATTGCTGGGTAGTTTTCACAGCTGAAGTGGACATAGGATGAAAATTTGATGTGCCTACCATTACGCTTTATTGAAATCCTCATGACAATGCTGGTATTGTGTTGTAATTATGGAACAGCACTGGGAAACATCTACTTCTAGCATGAGAGTTCTTTTTGTGAGAATCTTGCTTGCATTCTGGAATTTCAAAGAATTAATGGAAGCACTCTCAGCATAGATAGAGACTGCTCTTGTAATATAATTTAGAATTGGCTCGGGGCGAAAAGAGAGGGGCCATGGGAGTTGGATGCACTCAGAGCTCACATTGTAGGCACCTCCTCACTCATTGAGGGTTTGAAGCTGGTTATTCATGGTTGCTACAACAACTTATAAATTATTAGCAGCATTTAAGAATGGACCAAACCAAAAGACATACATATTTTTCAGACAAGTATCTTTTGCTATATTTTGTAAGTGAACTCTTGCTGTATATCAAAAGCCGCTTTGTAATTGTGCTGTTTGCAACTATTAAAGCTGTAGGGATGATAATTTGATTTGGGGCCAGATGGATGAAAGACTACCAGACAAATGGAGGATTCAAAAATGGCAATTATGTAATAGGTGGGTTTAAAGTTGAAAATTACAATAGTCATACCCCTCTCTCTCTCTCTCTCTCTCTGAAGTGCAATCCTTAATATCACTTTCTGGTTGTATCTTATGCAGTTCAGTGATGGAGATTCTGGTGACTTGGGTAGGAATAATATAGAAATTAATCTCTTGAACAAAATAGCTGATATATAACTTTGCTGTGTTAATTCAGCCTTTGCATTTGAAACCTCAAAAATTGCAGTGAATATATATTTTTTTCTATACAAAGCATTAGAAAATAGAATTTTGATTTGTACCTTTAGGCTAAATAGGTTTCACAAAATTCAGATTTGATTGCTTGTTGGAATCACTGATCATTCATACAGCGCATTGTGTACATCCAAGTGTCTACAACATACTTTCCAATGGAAAGTCCCAAACCTCAGCTAAAAAAACTCCTTAAGATGGAAAGTAAAGCATGCAAATGGATATTACTTAAACTGACTACAGTTATATGATGAACAGTTGGATCGATGTTTTACTTACTTGCTTGCTTACAGATGAACTAAAAGAATAAGCATGTAAGAAAGGGCAATGAGTGCTTCATATTATGAATATTTAATTTTCTTTTTTTTTACAATGCTTGGCTTTTGATGTTTATCAATTCAAGCTGCAGACCATGCCTGTTTGGAATTAGCCATACTAGCAGGGTAACAAGTGTGATCAAACAGCTCCTTACAGGGCTGACAACTGACATTGCCAATTGACTCAGTGTTAAGCGAGCAATGCCAGCATCAGCGCTGACCTATGAACATCTGAATTATTGAATCATACCTAGTGACTGAAACATATAGCTCAGTCTATCACTCTGGAATTCTTTGCAAGGATAGACAGACAATTTTCATCTTTTCTCTTCCCAATTTTCCAGAAAAGCTCATTTGATTAATAACTTCTTTTCCATTTGATTTGAGATCTTTTACTTTGCTTTCTTTCCTCAAGTCAGCCACTCACATCAATATGTTCCTCTTGGGATGGGCTGGTCTAGACTTATCAACACTTTCACAGAAATCTCGATACATTGTTGCCCCAAGAAGGTGGCTTTAACAATGTGGATAGGGATCCCTTTACAGCCAATTTTCTTCTATTTTCCCACTTTCCAACCCTCCCTCCCAGTTTGCTGCCAGATGTCTCATCAGGACCTGGAAAGGAAGCACACCCTAAACCCTTTAGGAAGTCGGTGTGCAAACATTATTAATGACTGCATCTCAAGCTCCGTCTCCTAGTTAAAGTTCAGTATTTTGTTGTTGTAGCCAGCTGGTAGCCACTCCTAACTAGTATTCCTGGTGATGTGATTCTGTGTAGCTTTGTTTTAAGATAATATAATGACCCCCCCTTCCCCCATTCTAAAACTAGGTCCATTCTGTCTATCTTTGTAGAACCTTGCTCACTTGTATCATTACTGTGTCCATTTACAAATTAAATGATTAGAACAATTTTGTTTCGTGGCAGAGGTGTCACTTTGGTTAAAGTAACTTTGTTTCATTCACATCCCCAGCTTTATTACATTGTAAACATTTAACTGATCAATGTGCTCTTGGAGACCAGCAGAGATTTGTGACTCTTACGCTTATTTGCTTTCTGTCAGTTAGCTAAGGGTCATCATTTGATCAAAATTTTGAGAACTGCCAAATAAGCTAATTTTGGAGTCATATTGTGTGCACCTGCTTCAAAAACAGTTCAGACCCATGTATTTGAACCATGTATCACAGAGACCCTGATCCCAGCAGCACTGCATAGGCAGACCTGTGTGCATGCCTGGGTCAAACATACCGACTGTGGGTCATTGGCAGTTCACCGAGTCAGGTCTGGTAAGCGGCAAATACCTACTTCTTTAAAGAGCTTAAGCTCCTTCACTGCCTGCTCACAAAAAAAAATTGACATTCTCCCAAGAAAAATGTAACCTGAACACTTCTTGAAACTATAAGCTTGGTTTAGTGTCAGAACTAAGCATGGTTCTCTTTCAAGGCACATACACATGAAATTTATAGTGAACGAACTAATAGGATTTATGTGGGGAGAGGGGATAATGAATGAATGTGTGTTGTGAGAGCTGACTGCTTTAATTAGTCTGAGATTCCTTCAATATTTTAGGTTCAAGATTTTTGTTCAAACATTTTTATTGTCCTTTTTATGTGACTTTGGCTCAATTGCCACCTCTGAGTCAGAAGGTTATAGGTTCAAGTACCTCTTCTTGACGTGAGACTAATGATGCAGCACTCAAAGAATGCTTGCTGCATTGTCAGGTGCTCTCTTTTGAATTGGGTGTTAAAGAAGTCCCTGACTGCATGTTCAAGTGGATGTTTGGAGAAGAGTAGTGAGTTCTTTTGACATCCTTCCTCAAGTCAATGGCCTGGAATTTGCAGTCACATTGACAGTGAAACTGTCAGTATTTGCTGAAACTGACAGCAACCTTGTGAATTCACAAATACACAGTTAAACAGAGAAATCTTGAAGTTGCTGTCAGTGATTCTATTCCTCCAGAGAATGCACTGTTGAGGTCCCTCAAGAGTGCAATCCCTAAGCAAGCAGTAATTTCTCAAAAACACTGCTTTACAGAAGGGTCATGAGGACTCGAAACATCAACTCTTTTCTTCTCCGCCGATGCTGCCAGACCTGCTGAGTTTTTCCAGGTAATTCTGTTTTTGTTTTACCACTTTTACACTGTTTATCTTGCTCTAAAAGCCCTTACAAAATATACACTTGCTGAACAAACTTTAAATGCATGTTTAATGGTATACTAACTCCATAATTATTCCTAAACAACTTCACTGGCTCTGAAAAGCTAACACTTTTTTGGAATGTCAAATTTCTCCATCAGATGTTAAGATTCACATTTTTTTTGTTTGTTTGGTCATTTTGATATTTTAGCTTCTATCTAAATCCAATTGTAATCATTTATTTCCATATATGAACTTTTAAGTAAAGGGACTAAGTGCTTTTAAGTTTCTGGTTTGCTGTCTGTGAGTACGCTTCAATGCGATTGGCTGCTTACCCTGTCTGCTGATATTACTATTGCTGTACAGCTGGAGACCCCTTTGCCTTGGGATTAGACTTAATCTGTCAGAAAAGGGGAAATCTGTGCCTCAGAGATCACTAGGGATAGAATAATCCCAGATTTGCACTAAGTGCAATTGTGGGCAGGTAAAACAGCGTTTTGCCTGTTGGCCATAATGGCGGCTTCTCATGACATATCATCCCAAACCTACTGCACTAATTATGCATTCCTGGGAAACACGCCATTTCCATGGTGGGCGGGCTCCAATTCGCCTGCCACGCTATCACTTTGCGGCTTCATCACTCCGGGTCCCACATTTAATGTACAGCCTCACGCATACCTCTCAGTGCTTTCGGTTCAGGACTGCGGCAAATAAGGCTTGGCCCCGAAAGGCAAGAAGACTGCAGTCCCCAGGTTAGTGACACATCCCTCGAGTGCCTTTTGGATGCATTGGAGGCCCGCCGTGATGTCCTGTACCCCCAATCTGTCCACAGAAGGGACAGCAACATTACCACGCTGGCTTGGTAGATGCTGGCAGTGGTGATCAGTGCCAATGCTGCAGGTTGGCCATCCAATGCAGATAGAGGATGAATGATCTCATTCGTGCTGCCAGCGTATGGCAATCATCCCATCACTCTAAACTCACACATTCAAGCTCATCACACATTCACTGGCATTTCACTCACAGCCAGCTCAAGGGACATCACCACTCACTCTCACACACACTCTCATATCTTCATTTGGCCTCATCTCCTCTGGAGACTGCTCAGTCCTCACCATCTTGAGGCCATTTGAGCAGATCAACTTCTGCCCCCACACAAATCCTGGGTTACCCTCCTTCCCCAGTACAGCCCTCATCCTGCAGCCCTTTCCCTTGCCTGACGTCACTTCTCCCCCTTTCCCAAGCAAGTGTTAGCCTTGCAGCCATACAAAGCCACCCCCACTTATGGCTGGTCTGGTAAGTAGAGATCTGCAAGTGAAACCCCCCCCTCCCCCCCCCACTAAAAGTGACGTGGTGCTGTGGGTGAAGCCTGGCCCAGATGACTGTGAGTGCTACCCGAAGCAAGATAGGCAAACAAATCTCGAAGTCCCAAGCAAAATGCAGCCCACCAGGTGCATGTTGCTTATGTACAGTTGTGAAGGCGTGGGTGGACGAGCCAGCGTGGGGGGGATGAGTCCAGCGGGCTAGCCTTGTAATGATATGCAGATGTATTACAATGATGCTCCTGACGTCCGATGGTGGGAAACGTGGTCCGCCATCAATGGGCTGAGCGGATGATCGGAAACTGGTTTCATGAAGTTGTGAAACTAATTTTTGGCCTTATTGCCATATTGTCTGCTCACACCACCGAGCACACCCGACGCCAGCGGGCACAGACGATTCTATCCTAGGGCCAGAATCTTTGGCTCGGCGAGCGGGGGAGGGGCCTGCTTGCCGACAGGTAAAATGACGCGTGGTGACATCAGGTGTGCGTCCTGACGTCGCTGCGCGTCATTCAGATTTTCAGTTTGGCGAGTGCATTCCCGAGTCAGCTGCGTGCCCACCGAACTGCCAAAGACCTATTAAGGCCTTTTAAATATCAGTTAAAACAATAAACTGAGCTGCCCATCCAACCTTAAGGTTGGCGGGCAGACGAAGAGCCCAGGCGGCCTTCGCATTTTTCATGGAACCTCATCCACGGGCGGGGTGAGGTTTCATGAAGGTACTTAAAGTTTTATAAAAAATTTTAATAACATTCATAGACATGCCCCAGCTCATGTGACACTTTCACATGAGGGGACTTGCCTTAAAATTTTTTTTTTCCCTTGTCAAAATTTTCTGAACTTAAGCTAATCTCCCTGAGGCAGCTCTGTGCCTTCGGGAAATTTCTGCGCTCTTTTGCACTCATGCGCGACAGCACGCACTGCCCGACTCAGCCTCCCCCCACCCCGCGCCCACCCGCACAGGGAGCACTCAGTGCTTCCGGGCGCATGTCACGCTGGGCAGGCCTTAATTGGCCCGTCCACGTAAAATAGCAGCACCCAGCCAATCGCAGGCGGCAATCAGCCGCACTCTTACCCATGCCCACTCCCGCCCAACACCCCCGACGGGGAGAAAATTCTCCCCTAAATCTTTGTGGGCAACTTTCTTCAAAGTCACTGGTAAGCACTGTTCCTTCAGTGCTGACTGCAAAAGTTAGCCAATATTGCTTTAAAAAAAAGACTATCTGGTTATTAATCTTGTCGTTGTTTGTAGATTTTCCTATGTGCAAAATGACCAGTATCTTCATGTAACAGTGACAATGCTTCAAAAGTATTGGATTGCGTATGGAATTCTTTGGTAAATTCCTGAGAGAGGTGAGGAGAACATAATGCCTTTAACATAATAAAATGTTTCATACAACAAAATATGGCATTGAGCAACATAAGGAGATATTAGGGCAGATACCAAAAGCTTGATCAAAAAGGTAGATTTTAAAGAGTATTGAAGGAAGTGAGAGAGGTAGACAAAAGGAATGGTTTAGGGAGGAAGTTTCCCGAGGCAAATGAAAGCACCAACACTAATGGAGGCGCAATGAAAATTGGTGATGGTTAAGAGACCAGAATTAGAGGAGTGCAGGTATTTTGGAGATTGGTGGGGCTAGAGGAGATTACAGAGATATGAAGATGCAAAGCAATGGAGGGATTTGAAAACTAAGTTGAGAATTTAAAATCAAGATGTAGCTTAATCAGGCACCAGTTTAGGTGGTCAACACAGGTGTGATGGATGAATGAGATTTGGTGCATGTTAGGAATTGGGCAGCAGAAGTTTGGATGACCTCACGTTTATGGAGGGTGAAATGTGGAAGACTGACCAGGACTACATTGGAATAATCAAGTCTAGAAGGCTGTATATGAGATCAAAAACAAAAATACCTGGAAAAACTCAGCAGGTCTGACAGCATCTGCGGAGATGAATACAGTTAACGTTTTGAGTCCGAATCATTCGGACTCGAAACGTTAACTGTGTTCCTCTCCGCAGATGCTGTCAGACCTGCTGAGTTTTTCCAGGTATTTTTGTTTTTGTTCTAGATTTCCTGCATCCGCAGTATTTTGCTTTTATTTTGCTTTTATCTTATATGAGATCAATTTGGTTGTTCACAATTTGAAATTGATCTTCAGAATGTCTCTGTCATGTTTACTGTCCAAAGGGCATCGTTGCTCCTATAAAATTATTGATGAAATCTTTTCACTTCAGGCGGTAAAGTTATGGCATGATGACATAATTTTGTTATGATGAAGTTGATATTATGCACCTGTCTTTTTCCCAGTTACATTCTGTTATGTAGCGCGTCAAGGATTTTTTATTTCCCAAAGTGACAACAGCCTTCCTTTTAAGAATTTTGGCTGCAAAATATGAATGCCTGGCATCTGTATGTTTTGCGCTACATGTGCTATTTTGGATTCTTGCTGTGTGGGTTGACATTTTAAGTAGGTCATTAGGTGGGCACAGGGCACATGTAGGGTAGGAAGATTATGCCATCAGTCAGTGTGCAGTACTTATTTGACATTTTCGACCTGAATGTTCCTGCTGCTGCCCTCTCTTATTGCATACCCATTTGTGTGAGTTTGAGTAGCAGGAAGGAACCCCCACCCCACTCCAATCCTGTTTAAAGGAATTGTCAACTACTTTCAGCTTAGCCATTGATTGATTTCTGTTAGCTGTCGCTGAATTAGTAGTAGAAGTGTTTGGAAATTTGTACTGCTACTTAAAGTTGGCAGAGCTACAGGGAGGTATGTAAGATGTGGTGAAAGCCTTGGTTCTCACTTGAAGGGCTTTGTTCAGACCTCTTGCTCCTAGTCATGTGTGCTGTAGTTACCATCCATCCTGGCCTGCAGCGAGGCAAAGGGAATGAGAAGAAGCAACACAGAGGAAGAAGCCATTGGCTCTTAGCAAGGAACCATATCCATCTGGCATCTTCAGGGAGCAATTTTCCTACCTCAACCAAAACCTGGAACAGAGGGTTGAATTTTACGCTGGTGGCAGGATCATGCCTCCACTTGGGCGGATCACCCCACTGCCATTTAATGGCTGTTGGGCCTTTAGTTGCCTCAAGTTGGGCCTTCTGCCCCCATCACCTTCAATAGTTGCAAGCTAATCAGAGGAGCGGTCGCCATTTCTTGGATTGCAAGCAGTCCTGAAGAAGAGAAACCAATGAAGCCTGTGGCCATCTTGTCCCGGTAGTAGTGGGGGTTGGGGGGGGGGGGGTGGCGGGGGGGTGTTGCTGCTGTAAAATTCCAGTCAGTGTGTGCAGTGTCTAGATTTCAGCAAGGAGATGCTCACTGAAATCGAACATGTGTTGCAGGCAGATCCATACCATTAGAATAGGGCAAGGACGGTATTGTCAGTGGCTCGAAAGTTAACCGTGGCCATGAACCTCCTTGCTTCGGGCTCCTTCCAGACTGGAGCAGGGGACATCCCCAACACCTTGTAATTCGTTCTCCACTGTTATATAGGGAAGGTGACTGACACTCTGTATCCAAAGGGACCTGAATACATTGCATTCACTCTTTACAGAGTCAAGCAGGCAAAGTGAGCATGTGGCTTTGCAAGGATAGACTGCAGTGAGCCGGCGCCTACTGCAGGCATACTTCCTGCCCTGGCTGCAGGCCACTCATTTGGTGTCTCACCATGTGCAGGCTCTACCTTGAATCTATCCATATTACACACAATGTCAACATCAAAGCTAGTGGCTGCGAGCGTTAAAGCAAGTGATAGTATTCCTTCATCATCAGTCTCTTCCTCTACACGCCTTACTTCAGTACTTGCATCTGACTAAGTTACAATTATTTAGTATCTGAAAAGAGGCACAAGGTGAAGAGGCGAAAGTAAGAGAAGCATGCATATACCATCTTGGGCAAGAGAGGAGGAAATGTGTCATTGAGTGTGGTGTAATGTGTTTAGGTGATGTGTCTGTCATAACTGAATAGCGAGCAGTGATACTTTGTGTGTGTGTGTGTGTGTGTGTGTGTGTGGCTTGCAGCAGTGCTAAGTGTGTGAGGGTGAAGTGAAGCAATGAATGTTAGGTACGAGTTCTAATTGGTAGGGATTTTTGATAAGTGAATGAAATGGGGGAGGTGAATTCAACAGTGAGTGAGGCCAGTGGTTCAGTTATAAACATATGGCATGTTAGGATGAATTCACTGACCTTGACCACTCATGTGAAGGTGTTGAATTTCTTCCTGAACTGCACCAGGTTCCTGGGGCTACAGTGATGGCTATCTGCTCCCACTAACTTTGTAACTTTGTAAAGTTTGTCTGGAGGGTTTCCTGCTCCTGCCCCACCCACCCACAGATAGAGGATCTCTCTCCTCCTGTACACTTACTGCACCAAGGCATCCAGTGCTGCACCAAGGAACCTTGAAGCATGCTCTCTATCTTCTGGCACCATATTCACTCATCTGCTGGTCCGACGCTTTTTCACAGCCACTTCCATCATCTGTTGCAACTGGGATGCACCTTACCTGTAAGTAGTGCAGGCCAGCTTTAAATTTAAACAGTGCAAGCCTCACACTAACTTTGGTGTTTACATTTAAATTAGTGGGCAGCACAAAGTTTTCATGCTGCCTGAATCTGAAGGAATCTAATCTATCAAATTTTGCCCCTATTGATTTACACTGAGATGTGTAATTCTGAGTCATGGGGACAGTCTTTCACTGCTGAGGCGGGCAGCTCGAGTTGGGAAATTTCCCAACTCAATAGACCTGTTTCGGTAGAAAGTGACCCATCAGACCCAGTTCTCGCTCCAGGGTGACAGGGTTGGGATGAATTTAGACCTGCCGCCCCTGGACCCAGATCGGAGGTGACTACAGGGGCTGCTGAGTGCTGAGACAGGCTTGTTAAAAGGACTGCCTTGGTTCTCTGGAACCCTGACCCATTTGTTTTGTTACATTTTAGGCTCACTAGGCATCATCCCTCACATCACCTCACAACCCCACCCACTCTCATGATCCCATGACAACTTAATGCCAACCTATACTCTCCACTCACTTCCATGGCCCCTTATAGCCCCCATGCCAACTTAATGCAAAATCATGCCAACCCACCCACCCACCACCCTTGGTCCTTACACCCTTCAAGCCAATTCATTTGGTATCTACATTAGGTAGACCTCAGGTGGCATGTTAAGATGAAATAAAAGGTCTAAATATCTATAACAGCCTTCACTATATTAAAAAAATACTCATGCAAGCTCATTCAAAACTTTAAAATCTCCTCAAGTGCTTAATCCCTTAAAAGTATAATTCTATTCATAACCTCACATCAAAGACAGCGAATAACCTCTTTGAGCTGTCAATCAAATTATGAACTTAGGACCCCCTGCTGAAATAATTATAGTTTGTGGAAAGCAGCCAAATATTCATCGGCCAGAATCTTCCGTTTGGCTAGCGTGGCCTGCACCCGCACGCCAACGTGTAAAATGATGTGCAGTGACACTGGGCGTGCATCTTGACATCACTGCACGTCATTCCGATCTTCAGTCAGTTCAGTGGGCATGCACCAGAGTCAGCTGCATATCCGCCCACACCCGCTCCTGCCCAGCCTGCCCGACGGGGAGAAAATTCTCCTCATAGTGACATAATGATAGCCCTTGGGGAAATATCAACAAACAGCAATTGTAACTGTTAGAACAGTTTCAGTTCTCACTGGCACAGCCTTTTTTATTTTTGAAGAGCTGTGGATTTAAATACCTTCACATCATGACAGTTCTACACACCTTATCTGCCCTTCAAGAGCATTTATGTCAACTAAAAAAATTGTGACACGCTATGGGTTAAGGCCCTTGCTACAGCAAAAATAGGGTCTGTTTGAACTCAATACTGAGTTCAAATGGCCCTGCTCAGTTTGGGTTTCCCTCATGTGTGTCATTCACATTTTGCCTACAGGCAAAAATTCGGATCTGTTGAAAATGGGAGTGGGACTTCCACATCTGGATCCCACCCTCCATTATTAAAGATCCACGGGGTCTCTATGACTGCGCAAATATCCAGGCCATAGAGACCAGGAAGATCCCAGGTTTATCTCTGGTCTGTATTGAATTTGCTCATTTTAGGATGAACCTTAGTGAGGTATACAACTGACTTTAGCTCAGTGAAAGATCTCATCCCTTGTAGTAAGAAGATAATTGGTTCATGTTGCCTAACTGGATTGCTCTTCAAAAGAGTCAGTGCAGGCTTAATGGCCTGAATGGTCTCCTGTGTTGTACTATTGTATGATTGTGAGTTCCACTGAAGATGTTTGTGTACATAATCAAGAATGACACTTCACTATAGTACTGAGGAAATGTAGCACTGTCAGAAGTTCTTTTCTCAGATGAGGTGCGAAACTGGGCCTCTATCTGTCTTGTCAGTAAATGATCCCATGGCACCATTCAAAAAGTAAAGTAATTTTTGCCAGTGTTATGGCTCACATTTATCCCAAACCAACCATACTAAAAATATCTTATCTGATAATTTATCTATGCCAGCTGTGTGTGCAACAGTACTACACTTCAAAAGTAGTTTGGTTTTGAAGGGAGGTGGTTGCATCGTGGTATTATCACTGACTAGCATTCTAGAAACTCAGGGTAATGCTTTGGGAAGCTGGGTTCAAATCCCACCACAGCAGATGGTGAAATTTGAATTCAATAAAAATCTAGAATTAAAAGTCTGATGATGACCATGAAACCATTGCCAATTGTCATAAAGGAAATTTGCAGTCTTTATCTGGTCTGGCCTACATGTTGACTCTTAAATACCCTCTGAACAAGGGCAATAAATGCTGGCCTAGCTGGCGATGCCCACATCCCATGAATGAATAAAAAAAGCACTTTGGGATATTTATGTATTTATAACTTGTATTATAAATACAAGTTAATTCTTAATTAGAAAGGAGAAAAATCAGCCAGGTGTCTGATGATGCTTCCTAAAAAGTGAGCACTGTAGATACTAGGTAAAGGCAGATTTAAGTTGAATTATGATGTGCCCACGGTCAGCTAGCACACCACCCAAAATGAAGAAAGCCATTTAGGTTGGCCACTAGACTGTGCAACTGCACAGGATAAAAAGTCATTGATGTCATTTTTCAACTTACCTAAATAGCCAAGTGGTTATGGTACTGGGTTTGTAACCCCAAGATCAAGAGTTCAAATCTCACAATGGCAAACTATGAAACAATGTAACTTCATCTGAAACAGATGGAAACGTGTTTGTACTCGAAAGAGTTACTGCCCACCCATAACTGGTGTTGTGGATTAGCCTATTATAGAAACTGCCAGCATTTTTTTTCCCATTGATTTCAAATCTCCAATGCCACTTTTATGCCAGAGCAGCAAGTTGAAAAAAGCTACCACTCTGTCTTCAAGAAAGGAGGATGTGGGGAGAAAGAAAGAGGAGATTATAATTGAAATTTAGTTTCAGCCCAAGTGGCAGAAATTAGGTTGCATCACTTTTGGCAGCCTGATAAAGAGGATTTTTTGTAAGGGAAGTATAATTGGTTGCTTTATTTTACTGTTAGATAAAGGAGAACATCTGGGTGTGATGGTCCCTGCCAGTGGTGATTGCAAGCAATGTATCTGCTGTTGAAAGCTTGAATTGGCAGCTGTTGTAAATGTACATTACTGTTATTCTCACATTTTTCCCTAGTCTCTTAAGTGCTGTCAAGAAGAAACCTACTAGTTTAGGGAAGAGGCAAATCATAGTCACTGCCAACCTGCCGTCCAACTTTCCATTATAATGAATCCGTGCCACTGATGACAAAGATAAGGCCAGTGAACTACTAATCTTACTTTTCCTGACAGTAAAAACGTAACTTGCATAAACCTAGGAATCCATAGTTAACTGATATCCAAACCAAATGTTAAGATACCTATTAAAGTAACATACTTTGTTATTACTGGTTTGTAATATTGTCTATCATATTGCTCTTAATTATTGATCGTAATTATGGGGGCTTATTAATGTCACAAGCTTTATTACTGCAATCAAACTGCAAACCTGAGGATGCAATTAGAAACCACAATAGCCATGGTTCTCTGTGGTATAGATTGGTGGCCTCTATGCAGTTTATTATATTTTTTGAAGCCCATGACTTATTACATCACCACCCACTTTTCCCTTGTTTCCTCCTACTCATGACCAAAACAGAAAATAGTGCGTAAAGTTGATTCCCAAAATTGTCTGTGTATATTTAAACAAAGGATTAAGTGTTTTTGTTGTTACAGATTCACTGGTGTCATTAAAAATAACATGCTCATATTATAATACCTAATAAGCAAGTCAAGTGGTCATTTTATTTTAAATCCACTGTTCCTTACCTGGAGAGAATTAATTCCACGTTGTTCTTCAGGGAAGTCAGAGTGAAGTTACTCACAGCCAGCACTCTGGGGGTTAATTGTCACCTTTGTTTCTAAATGAACCCACAGGAACATGCAACTTTGTATGCTTCTGGGCAGTTCAGTAACACAAACAATTGAATGCTCAAATGGAAGGCACATGCAAAAATGCTGCTCAACTGGCTAAATGCTGCACAGTGGGCTGAACTAGCTGTAGATTCCACAGATTCTAAGAGAAATGAGCACTAAAGACATTAACAAAGATTTCATCAAGATCTCTAGATTGTTTTAAGAGACATGAGGGCACAGTGAAGTGCACTTTAGAGACCAGAGAATCAAGCCGCCAATATATATAGGGTGAAGGAAGTATGAGAGACTAACACACAGGAGACCATTGCAGGATCAGGTACTAGGAGAGTGGAAGGATATCTGGAGGAAAATGGCAGACTTGAAGAAAAGTGGTAAGGTGAGGAGTGAGAAAATCTATAAAGAAATGAAATGCACCACAAATGTAGGTGGACACTGATACTAATGGAAGTGCTACAGTTGCATGAGTTTGTTTAATCACAATCTTAACCTGAATTGAACAGAGTTCAGAAACAGGCTGCTTCAAATACAACACAGAGCAAGATAATGAACACATAGCAAAACCAAAAAGTAGAACCAAGAGTATTTTTTAATTTATTCACAGGATGTGGGCTTTGCTGGTTGGGTGAGCATTTATTACCCATCCAGTGAAGCAACTGAAAAAATTGAAGACTGACTACAATTATACACACAAACATCACAACGCATTTGGCCCACCTATCATTCATTCTCAGAAACTATCTGCAGCTAAAATACTTTACATTCATATAATCCTTGCATAAGACCATAAAGCATAAAATGTCCAGTCATTCAAATGATTTTAATCTCTCCTTCACAGAAAAGAGAGATTTAAACTGATTTTGGTCCCAGGAGGAGTTTTAGCAATATACACAAAAACATAACAATGTTCCATTAATGCTAACACACCAAATTATTTCACATTCATGTACATTTAGCATGTGTTTATTCAGATTTGCAGGGTAAACTGCAGGCAAGAAAATGGGGGATTAAATCCTTCAAGAAAATAGCTGCCTGGATATATACTTGAGGTCATCCAAAACTCTGACCCGTGTCTTAACTTGCAGCATGTCCCCTATCACTCCCATTTTCATTGCTCTACATTGGCTCTCAGTCAAGCAAGGCCTTGAAATTAAAATTCTTATCCTTGCTTTCAAATCCGTCCGTGACCTTGCCTCTCGCCATCTCTGTAATCTCTTCCAGCCCCACAACCCTTGTGTACATTCCCAATTTTAATGGCTCCACCATTGGTGGCTGAGCCTTCAGTCACCCTAGGCCAAGCTCCAGAATAGCCTCCCCACACCTGTCTACCTCATTTTCCTCTTTTAAGGCACTCCTTAAAATATAAGTTGTTGTTGAGATAATTGACTGTTCCAATGAATTCATGATTTCTTGTTTTGCCACAAACAAGTAAATCTCTCCTTGAGAGGGTAGAAGAGACTTGAATAGTATGATGTGGGGTAGATAAGCTCCTGAAGACTATGATTTGACTGATTATTTTGGGGGTTCAGAAAGGAATTATTGTAAAAATTAATGAAATAGGAACTGTCTAAGAGTAAATTGCGCATGCTCTTTGGGAGGTGAAATCTTGAAGGCATCCTTATTGAAACTTTGACAGTCACCCTCCCTAAACATCAACTCATCTAAAACTCTACATCTTTTACTTTACTACCAACTCCCACCAAACTTCATCCTCTCTCCCCACCCCCACCCCCATGCCCCAGCACCCATGAAGGAATTTAAAGATATTGTATGGTCTGGATTTTGCATTCAATGATGAAATGATAGCACTCACCACTGAACTGAAAGAAAGAAGCCCACAACGATTTAGTGATCTCTGTTGGATGTGTTTCCCCTTTTCCAATATTAATTTGAATCCAGCGCCAAGTCAAGGGGATCTCCAGGTGTCTGATAACAAAGATGTTATCAAGCAGGTTAAGCAGCCAATCACTTTGAAGAATTTTCACAGACAGCAAACCAGGAAATATAATGATTATCCTGTAATTTCTGTAAAGTTTACAGTGAGGTGAAAGATCGGGACATACAAATTTAAGCAGAAATATCAAATAAAACATTTTTTGTGTTTAAAAAATATAGATATTTTTTCATACTGGAAAGATTTGATAGTACACACATATAAAATTACTTTTTCAAGGCCAGAGAAGTTGCTCACCAGTAAATTTGACTTAGTATGCTGTTTCATTAACAACTCGGAACTCATTCCCTAATTTTTAACAGCGATATTACAGAATAAATTGACAAGTTCTTGTTAGTTCACTTATTCCCAATCTATTTCCATCTGCGGGGTCTTCAACAGATCACCCTATGGAGAAGCGTAAAATCACTGACAGCAACATCTGTATTTCTGCCATTAACTGTATATATGCAGACTCCGGAAGCTGCTGTTAGTTTCAAAGGAGGAATGGTGGAAAATGCTGACTGAATCATTGTTTTGCAATCTCTCTATGATGTTACTCTGACTCACCTCTGAAAACTTCTCTAGCCTTACTGCAATCTTTGGACTCAAACATGCCGTACATACCTCCTCCCTTTGCATACTTTAGCCTTTAGTTACCTTGTCCCATTCTTATGAAATTCCCTGCCCAAACCATTCCACTTCTCTACCTTTGTCCCTACCTATTAATACCTTTACAGAGCACATCTCTTCAACCACGCTTTCAATTATATCTCCTAGCCCTCCCACAAAGACTCTTATTTTTGTTTCTTTCTGGGAAGTGCTTGGGATATTTGTCTACATTAAAGACATTATTTAAGTATAAAAACAAAAAAACTGCGGATGCTGGAAATCCAAAACAAAAACAGAATTACCTGGAAAAACTCAGCAGGTCTGGCAGCATCGGCGGAGAAGAAAAGAGTTGACGTTTCGAGTCCTCATGACCCTTCGACAACTTGAGTTCGAGTCCAGGAAAGAGCTGAAATATAAGCTGGTTTAAGGTGTGTGTGTGGGGGGCGGAGAGATAGAGAGACAGAGAGGTGGAGGGGGTTGGTGTGGTTGTAGCGACAAACAAGCAGTGATAGAAGCAGATCATCAAAAGATGTCAACAACAATAGTACAATAGAACACATAGGTGTTAAAGTTAAAGTTGGTGATATTATCTAAACGAATGTGCTAATTAAGAATGGATGGTAGGGCACTCAAGGTATAGCTCTAGTGGGTTTTTTTTATTTTATATAATGGAAATAGGTGGGAAAAGGAAAATCTTTATAATTTATTGGGAAAAAAAAAAGGGGGAAACAGAAAGGGGGTGGGGATGGGGGAGGGGACTCACGACCTAAAGTTGTTGAATTCAATATTCAGTCCGGAAGGCTGTAAAGTCCCTAGTCGGAAGATGAGGTGTTGTTCCTCCAGTTTGCGTTGGGCTTCACTGGAACAATGCAGCAAGCCAAGGACAGACATGTGGGCAAGAGAGCAGGGTGGAGTGTTAAAATGGCAAGCGACAGGGAGGTTTGGGTCATTCTTGCGGACAGACCGCAGGTGTTCTGCAAAGCGGTCGCCCAGTTTACGTTTGGTCTCTCCAATGTAGAGGAGACCACATTGGGAGCAACGAATGCAGTAGACGAATGCAGAAGGGTCATGAGGACTCGAAACGTCAACTCTTTTCTTCTCCACATTATATAAGTAGTTGCTCTTTCTTCCCTAAAGTCTCAATTATTTTCTAATTTTCTAATTTTATGTTTTATTATATTCTTATGCTACAAGGTAAGTTTGACAATTAAATATGAAGATTTAGGAGCCTTTGTGTTCAAAGTTAAGATGAGCAAGTTCTAATTTTTCATTTGTTTTCACTGTCCTCATCTAATAATGTTTGGATCAATGCTGCTCTTGTTTGCAATTGCAGGACAGCTGAGTATGTAGACCTGCCTGTGCTCAGGTTAGTGGCATTGCTTATTTGATTGCCTGTTTTAGCTAGTACATTTTGGTAGTGGCCCCCTCTGACCAGTTTTGTGTGTCTCTGGATACATCCCTACGGGAATATTGATTGCGACATCTAGTCCCCACTAAGATTTAATTGTCCTCGTATTGGAGAGTTGAACATTGTGGCATTGCACCGACGCTACTGGACTGTATTTCAGTTTTCAAGAAACTAAGGAAACATTAGGAGATCAGTAAGAGGAAGTTATCCAACAAATACGACTATGTACTATCAATGCATTTCTGATACATTTAGCTCAGACTTCTCTTCTGAAAAGAAAGTTTGTTCACAAAATACTAAACAGAATAAACTCCACATGAGTATTCTGACTTGTTCTTGCTTAGAACACTTTTGAAGTAGTTATTCTGGAGGAGTAAATTTGGAGGTTTCTTGAAAATGGCTATACATTGCTAGCTAGTGAGTCTTACAGTGAAAAATAAACTCAAGGCGTCAGGACAAGTTAAATTCAGATTATAACTGAAAACTTCTGAAGTTTGTTCTTTTTTTTCTCTTTTCTTGGTTGATAAAAAGCAGACCTGTCCTGATTCTGTGGCCTAGAATTAAAAAAGGGTTGCTTTTGTTTCCTAACTTTAGGTGTCTTATAAATAAATGCAGTATTGGATATATACTGAGGTATGTAGCAAATCTGTTCCTAATTACTTGTACTTTAGTTGAACTTTAGCGTTTCCTTTGACATACTGCCTAATGTATGCAAACTGCATGTCTTTTGCTCCAACAGAGAATTCATAAAAAAAATCCTGTCTGACTCTTTTCTGTGCCAACAAAAATGAGGAATAACAGAGTGTTTTGATCAAATGCAACACTTTGCTATATGCCCTAATTAAACAAAGTTGTTCCATTCCATATGCGGCTTGCAGCTTAGTACTCAAAACTCCCCCTGGGGCTGTACAGGAAATGCCTTTTGCTTTACAACTTCTTTCTTTGCTGGAGATTAGTTTCCTCCTCTTGTTTTTCAGTATTCTCCCTTTTTTTGCTCCTTCTCTCCTGATGGTGCTGGCTCTTGTTGGAGTCCAGTTCCATGGATGCCGACATCCCTTCAGCATCTTGTCCAGATGTTGGTGTGCTCCACTTTGTCTCAGCTCCCAGAGGATAACAAGTACTGGCCCCTGATTGCTGGTCAGTAGCCATTATTGAAACTGTGCATATGGATATCGACTGCCAACTACATTGAATTAGGCTGTGATTCCCAGCTCCATCACCCCCCCAGCCAAATAGCCTGTTGGCAGTTTTGGCTCACACTTGAAGTATTGCTTCTTGGGTGAATTAACAGATAACTGGTACTTATGGAACCATATCGCAGAAAATGTTACTTTCTTGAAAAGAATTGAGGAGAGAAATGAAGGATGAGGTAAATGAAACAATATTTACCATAACGTTGTCAACAACAACCTGTTATGTGGTAGGACATTATCCTGTCACAAAATGGCTTCATCCATCATAAGATATCTGATTGTCTGACCTTTCAAGGAAATCCTGCACAGCTAGTTGTTTGTATGTTGAGTTGTTGTTTCATTTCATCTGAATGTGAAGTGCATTCAGGTGCGTTTAATTGAACACATTGCATGTTGATAGTGCACGTTGTCAGAATTATTTGGCACCAAAAGAATGCTGCTTTTAAAAGAGGAATTAATTTAATGTTATTATTTATTTATCTAATTGAAATTCAAAAGGAGTTTGCAAACAAGCAGTTGGATGAACTGCCCCGCGCCCCCCCTTCTTGCTCAGAAACTTAGACACCTTTTGTGCTGGTTTCAAATTAAGAAACCTGTTTTGTTTGAGGAATTGCATGCAAGCACATAAACATTTTGACCACATTTTCTGGAACTGTACCAACTGGTTCTATGCAACACTTTTACAGACAAATACTTTTATGGCAGTTAAAACATGGAAACCGGCCATTCAGCCCAAACATCTGTATAAGCATTTACTCTTCATGCCAGCAAGTTTGCACAATCACATTTGACTGCCCATATCCGTTTATCTTCTTTTTCTTCATGCACCTATCCAATATAATCTTGGACGTTGACATAGTTTCTGCCTAAACCACTAACCTGGGAGAAGAATTCCACACACACATAACTCTCTCCTGCCCTCTACTCTAAATCTCTTACATTTAATCCTGTACAGTGCAAATAAGGGACAAGCAACCAGGGAAATTGTCCTGCACCATAGCAAGGGGCCTCACTAGGCTAAATAATTTTAGTAGTACAGTAGAAGTCATCCAAAGTATAGATAGGAGGAAGAACGGGAAGACTTCATCTCTTAACCCTGTCCAAAGACCCCACATGTACCGATCTCGTATCTTTGACCGTTGGCTCTTGATCTCGCAAACTGCTGGAAATGGCCTGCTTCTGACCACCCTATTTCATCCTTTCATAATTTTAGAAATTTCTATTATATTACCACGTAATCTGCTTTGTTTTAACAAAAAAACAAGTATTTGTATTTGTTTATACTAGACAGCCTCCTAGTGAGTCTGCTGTTATAATTCCTATATTCTATATCCTTTAAACATCTCTATTCTTTCTATAGTGTGGAGCCCAATATTGTAAAGAATACTCTCAGTGACTAGTGATGGCAGTCACCGCGGATTACAAAGAAAGCTGTCTACAAAGATCTAGCAATTTTTATGGCAATTATTTCCCCTTTCCCAATGTCAGTTTGAATCTGGTGCCAAGGGGACATCCAGGGGTCCAGTAGTAGTAATGTCATCAAACAGCATAAACAACCGATCACACTGAAGAATTCGCATGAACAACAAACCAGGGAATGAAATGCACTGATTATTCTTCAGTTTTTATGTAGTCTATAGAGAGCTAAATAAAGATTGGAGGTATACATTTGAAACTGAAATAGCAAACTGTTTTGTTAAAAAAAAAACTTTGGGCAGAATTCTCCAGTTAGTGAGCGGAGGCGGGGCCTGCTCGTCGATGTGTAAAATCACGCACGGTGATGTTAGGCGGGTGTCCCAACGTCACCGTGTGTCATTTAGATTTTCAGTTCGGCGGGCGCGCAGCCAACTCGGCTGCGCGCCCGCCAAACTGTCAAAGGCCTATTAAGGCCACTTAAATAGTAATTAATTCAATTAGCTGAGCTGCCCATCCAACCTTAAGGTTGGTGGGCAGGTGAAAAGCCCAGGCGGCCTTCGGGTTTTTCATGAAACCACGAGTGGGATAAGGTTTCATGAAGTATTTTAAAAGTCAATAAAAATTTTAAAAATAATTCTTTCACATGTCCCAGCTCATGTGACAGCGCCACATGAGGGGACATGTTTTAAGAGTTTTTATTTCCCTTTATTTAAATTTACACATGTCAAACCGATCTCCCTGAGGCACCTCCATGCCTCAAGGTGATCTCTGTGCTCTTTTGTGATCAGGGGCGCTGATCGGGTTTGCCCCCGCCCCAGCCTGCCCCTGCACAACCCCAACGATGAGGGGAAAATTCAGTCCTTCATTTCAGTAAACTATGGAATTTTTAAAATAATTTTGGAAAAAATTGTAATTACACAAATGTAAAATTAGTTTTCCAGGGCCACAGAGGTTGCTCATCAGTGGTTATGATTTAGTAAAATTTTAAAAATCCAGTTAGACCTTGTCAACAAAGTGTTTTTTAACAGCGATGTTACAATGTAAAAGGGGAAGCTCTCTTCAGTTCATTCACTTCATGGATGATTTCCATCTGCAGGGACAGTAACAGTGCATCCTGTCAAGGTGTGAGGAAATTACTGTCAGCAAGTCTAAATTTCCACAATTAACTATGCATGTGCGGATGTCAGAAATTACTGCCAGTTTCATTGTTTTAATGATGGTGAATACTGACTGTTTCAGTTTCATTACAATCACAAATTCCAGGCCATTAAGATTTATATAGGCCTGTCATTAACTCATGGTTTTTATATTCTGTATTTCTTGTAACACTGTCGACAATACATTCGAATTTTTACAGTTTTATTAATCTGAGGTGCCCCCTTTAATGTCCCGTGACTTCAAAGTTCAAAATTATCCCATTGTGTTCATCTTTATTACCTTTTCTTTCAGTAATGATTTATTTTAAAAAGTGAATCCTTTTAGGATTTTAGAATCCTCTTAACAATTTGAATGCTTAAGTTTAGTTTGAGAGTTGCTGACAATTTACTTTTGCATTGAAACTGTTGAGAGTATAAAGTGGGCTGTAAATTTTGTTTTAATACATCCAAGATGTGTTTGGGAGGAACTCCATTGTATCATTGTTTTGCTTCTTGTAAGGTACATATTAAAGTCACTTTTCTAAAATATGTGTTTGTATGTTCGAAATTGTATGGGGGTAGAAATTCGTCGCTGAAAATGGTGCAAAATGGGCATTATTTGCTCAGCTGCCAGTTATACTCAGTGCCTGATATTCAGTTCCATTGCAGTCAATGGAATTAAATGTCAGGCACTATGTATAAGGTGTACCTGATCCGATACTGCCTGTTTTGTGCCAATCCCAAGAAGAATTTCTACCCCATTGTTCCTGCACTGCATTCTTTTGGAATTTTAACGAACTACTAACCAATTGAAATAATTTCCAACTCTTGAGAAAGGTATAGCTTTTTGCTCATGTTGAAAAAAAAGACTTTACATGTTTCTGAACATTTCAAATGGATAAAGTACAATTGTTACAAGAAGAAAGATTGGTCCTTTATTCCTAATAGCGTAATATTCATGATAGAATCATACAGCACAAAAGGAGACCATTCAGCCCATTGTAGCTGTGCTGGCTCTTCAGGGAAGAGGTTCAATTTATCCCACTCTGCTGCCCTTTAGCCATAGCCCAGCAGTTGTTTCCTTTACACGTATATATCCAGCTCCCTTTTGAAATTTACTAATGAATCTGCTTCAACCATCCTTTCAAATGGTGCAATCTTGCAGTAATAATCATAGTGTATTGGTTTCTAGCATCAACAGTATAGATGCTTTGTTTGAAGATTTAAGCCTTTTTACTGAATATTGTAATAAAAAGAACATGCAATTATATTGCAATTTTACTCTTAATATGCTATTGCGACAAAGTAATAATATATTGCATTTCTATAAATTGTGCTGTGATCTGCATTGTACAGGAACATTAAGACAATAGTTGCATTAAGTTTAATAGTTTTATGGAGATGAAATAGGCATTGAAATGAAGGACATCAGTACCAAAGTGGCACACTTTTCAGCTGGACCTTTGTTAGCAACAAAGGATACCCTGGTCAGAAGAAACATGACCTGATCCAGAGTGAAGCTCTAACTACTATGCCACCATAACATGCCTTATGCATGTATTCTACTACAGTTTTTGTGCCAAATTGATACCCAAAGTTGGTGTGAAAATTGTCATCAAGAGCAGTTAAAGTGGAGTGCCCAGAAAGGTGGCTTATTGTCAGACTGGTGCTCTCTTGGCTCCAATGCAAGAGCTAAATACAAGAAACACACCAAATATAGTGTTGCCTGTGACTGCGTTACTGCATTAAATCTATCCTGTGTATACTTTCCAATACAAATTCAAACGGAAAGCTAGATATAGATACTAAATCAGCCTAATGTACCGCTGCACATATGCAAAATATTAAGGAAACCTCCAAACCACTATGTGAAACTACTTTAATCTGGTGGCGCATTTGAAGCAGTTTTATTCGTCATTTTTCTCTCATGCTGGCCAAGTGTCTGCCAATAAGGAATGTAGCAACAAAGGAACAGGAATAGACAATCCTCTTCCATCCATTAATTAGATCAGAGGTGGTCACATTAATCTTGATCTCTGAAAAGCACACACCCCTTTATTAATACAAATTTTATAGTTCTCACAGTTCTGTGAGAATAAAAAAAATGCTAGCTTGCAGATAGTTTTGGGCTATGGATCCACACCCATCAAAATATTGAGTGGAAGGTTATTTCACATGAGATTCTTCAGTCATCAGAGAGAAGGTTTTCAACACATTCAACACAATCTGGGTTGGATTTCAGCTGATGTTTCAGTTGTAGCAGCACTACTGTACATGTGTGTCTGAGGGTTAGGAGAGCGAGGAGGCAATGTCTATGAATATACTGTATTCAGATTAAATGCTCAGTTGAAATTAATTCTTAATCTATTTTGGATCTGTGCTAATGTTTGTTTTGACCTCTTACAGTATTAATGCAGTTATTCCATGTGATTATTAGAATTCAGTAGTTCTAGAATAGACATGTTTCCCATGTTTATTTTTTATACATTGTGGAAATGTCTTAATGTGCCTATTGTTATCCTGTTATTTGTTTTCACATAGTCAGTACGTCTTTCAGCAATATATTACATAATAATGTCTAATTATTTATAGCTGGTGTTTCTTTTTTTTCCCCAAGTTTTTAATTCCACTCTTTGCATCTCACCTTTTGTGATCAAACTGAATGCAGATTGAGTGATCACATTGCCTAATCACTCAATTTTGTCTGTAAGTACGTTCTGACCTTCCTGTGGCTCAACCATTTCAACTCTCCCTCTCATTTTTACTATTGATTTTTCCATCTTTACACTCCTATATTGCTGCAATCAAGTTCAACGAAAACTTCAGGAGAATTCATCCCCTTCCCATCATTTGTAACTGCCGGCCTAGTTGGATAAATCTAGATTGAGTACTGAACGACTGGCTATTGAATTTAGCAATGAGATTAGGTATTACGCCACATTTCATGGTTTCTGTCTTTTCTTTGATGTACAATCCAATAGACTTTGAAATGTGGCCTAAATTACCAGTGGGCTTCTATAAGTTCCCTGTGTTTGGTGCCAGCAAAACTACATTACCACCAAATTCCAAATCTATCAAATCCATTGTGTACCCAGGATTTTCCTTGTAATCTGTTTCTCAGCACCCATTCCTTTGTAATTATGTTTTCTAGATGACAGTAATTTTTTAGATGAAAGTAAAAGCGTCTATACTCAGGAAATACCGTTTAAAGGGGCCATCTGTATTTTTGTATAAACTACAGGTGATTTCTAAAATATGTTGTAAGTTGCTGCATATGAAAAAAATTGTGCAATCATTGAACAAGACTACCAGAAGTAAAATGCATAAGAACTATTCCACTTGGTTCATGACTTATTTGAAGTGTCATTCACATTATTCTTCCTTTTTTATTTTATTGTCTTTAGTTCAAGTTAAAACAAATTGTGTAGTTGTAATGGATATCTTTCTTTCTATTCTGTATGTGTTTGTACACTATTAGCAATCTTTAATACATCTGTGAATAGTCAGTATTAATTTACTTTGAAATAAGTTTTTAAATTGAATTTTTTATAGTGAAAGGTCATAGTATTGGGCCTTAGAGCATTATTCTACTTTGGCACCCAATGTAGAAAATCAAGCACTCCCAGATATGGCACACCAGAGCTGATTAAAACTTCCTACCCTTTGCCCTAACAATGTGTATTAAAGCCAACTTCTACTGCATCAATCTGAAGTTCTGAATTTCCACACCAGCCATTGTTCTGATTGATGCTGCCAATTCATGTTAATTGTTAACAGTTGTATGCTGTGGACATCAGCTTACTGGAAAATATGTTGACTTGTTCACAGAGAAATCCGAGTAAACTTATATTATCAACCCCATAGATTCATTGAATTTAAGGGGAGAATTTTCTGTACATCAGGTGGGCTGGTCAGGAGCGGGCACGGGCAGGAGCGGAGCCAATTGCCGCTCATGATTGGTTGCACACCACCATTTTATGTGGGCAGGCCAATTAAGGCCTGCCCAGCGTGACGGATGGCTGGTAGCGCTACCTGTGTGTGCGGGGGGAGGAGGGAGAGTTGGGGCCTGCACTCTTTCATGGAGCTGCCTCAGGGAGATTAAGTTCATATTGAAATTTTTAAATAAAGAAAGATAAAAATTATTTAGCTATGTCCCCTCATTGGGATGTTTATGAATTGTGCAAAAAAATATTTATTTATTTAATAAAACCTTCAGGGTTTTATTGCTATGGTAATAGTAGGCTCAATTGCCATTATTACGCTTATCTAAGAGTATTCTGCCCGTGGATGAGGTTTCCTGAAAAATGTGAAGGCTGCTTGGACTCTTCACCTGCTGCCAACTTTAAGGTTGGATGGGCAGTGTTGATAAGTACTTTAATTCGGTTTTTAATGGCCTTAACAGGTCTTTGACAGTTTGGCAGCCGCCTCTGGTGTGCGCTCGCCGAGCGAAGGATCTAAATGATGTGCGGTGATGTCAGGACGCATGCCCGATGTCACCATGCATCATTTTACGCATTGGTGTGCCGGGCCCAGCCCTGCACGCCAATGTTAAAATTCTGGCCTAAAGTCCAAAAGGAAATTAGTTGACCCATTGCATCTGTGCAAATACCAGCTCTTCGAATGAAGAAAAATGGATTACATAGCATTTATTGCCATGCTAATAGTAGGCTCAATTGCCATTATTATGCTTATCTAAGAGTATTCTATTTTTTCACCAAATATTTTTATTGTTTTATGAAAAAAATACATTCCCGAGAAAGGCATGGGTAACAACGAATCCCTTTTACACGTAATTTCATGTTAAATTTTCATTGTGCGTTGTGTTCACCTCTTCACAGGACCACCAAATATTGGTGAAAAAATTGTACGTATACATGTGGATGGTATATTGAAGTTGCAGTTGATTGGAGGGGCAGTGTGAGGGGCAGTGGTATCTTGGATTAGGTCGCCATCCATTGTATTGTTTGGGATGATGTATTTTGCCTATTTACTCCTATTATGATGGTCACCCTATTCTTTCCACTCTTACTGTGAGGTTATTGGCACATCGGTGGGGTAGGGATTTTGCGAAAGATAGTTTTTATCTCTGATTCAATGCACTATTTTCTCTATCTAGCAATGTAAATCTTGCTTTTTAAAAATATGCACACATGTATTTTGTTTTTTTTTCAGCAATTGAAACACAGAGTACCAGTTCTGAAGAGATTGTACCGAGTCCACCATCCCCAATTCCACCCCCACGGGTATACAAACCTTGCTTTGTCTGTCAGGACAAGTCATCAGGCTATCACTATGGAGTCAGTGCCTGTGAAGGATGCAAGGTAGGGGTGCCTAATTTTGTACAGAGAATTCATCTTCTAGATCGAAGTTTTTCATTTAATTATCACTATTTGTTTTTTTCTGCTCTATGGAACTGAAGCTATCAGTGTGTCGACATGTAAGCTTTCCAAGTACAAAATAAAACAGATTGCTGCTTGAGATTGAGGCTAGCAATACTGCAGGAGCCCAGCAGTTGGGCACTAGCACCTGGATAGAGATATTTGTTTCTTTAAATTTGGCCTGATCTAGAGCTGACTGGTACCAGTTACTTGGGAAATTACCAGAGAAGTGAGAAAAAAGAAGCCACTGTGATGGACATTGCTAACCCACCTACCTGTTGTAACAGTCTCAACATAGCCCTAGCACATCTGTTTCTGTTCCTGAGGATGGCTTCAGGAGTGCACCAGGATTCCCTCTTGCTCTTCACCTACATGCTACGCTCAGCGATATCATCCGTTGAAATGGGGTAACTTGCCATCACCACCCATAACTGCCACTGTGGTCTCCAACTACTTGCCTGTTGGACATCTTGGATAAGCCAGTACTTTTCAAACTAACATCAAACCAAAGTCATCCAAATGAGCTCCTGCCAAAAGCCCTGAACCCTTGCTGCCAATTACATTCCCTCCCTCCTGAACCCAGCAATGTGGAACCTTTTGACATGGAGTTGAATTTTATTCTTCATCACCAAGACCACCTCTGCAACACTGCCTGCCTTTTTCCCTACCTTGCCCTTACTGCCACTCAAACCCTCATTTAAGCCTTTGTTACCTTTAGACTTAAAGCTCTACTTACTATCCTTTCAAACTGCATATTGCATAAGCTTCAACTCAATCAAATCCTTACTTCCCATATTGTGTCCTCAATCAGCCTCATTTCTCTGTCACATCTGTTGTTGTCAATTACTAATGGCCACCATTTAGTCCATCACACAATGCACTAATTTTTTTTTAATGCTTAAATGGATAGTGGGAGGTGTGTAGTGGATATGCTTTGCTCCTCTGTGATCTCGTAGTTACAGTCCATCAGTGTCAAGTAATGGACATTATGATTGAATAAACTAAGTTAGATTGAATAAACTTCTGCCTTTTGGGCTATTTTGAGATGTTTTATAGTTTTAAAAAATGATCAAATGTAGTAGTACTGAGGCAGACCAATTTTGCTCAATTACCCCTTCATATTTGCATGGATGGGCTAGGTAGCCATTTTGAAACATTTGATAATCATTTCATTCAGTGGTGATAGCCACTTCCAAAGTGGCAGTGACTATTAATTTCATACTAACCTGTAAGGGTATATAAAAGTTTCACATGAGTCAGAGATACACTATTCCTATCTCCTGAAAAATGTGAAAGCATGAAATATTGCACTTGGGTACAGAATCTAAATGGTAAGTCTGATTCTACATTTAAATATTATTATATTCAGGTTTCATTTATAGATAATAAAAATAACAAAGTTACTTTGGATCTTAAGGAAATCTATCCAACTTTCCTGCTGGCGGGGATTGGATTTCCTTTTATTAAGTCATAAAGCTTACAAAGAGGAGTACAAATGATAGATGTCTTTTGGCCCATCTAGCTTATTCTTCCTTAAAAAAACATACAACACCCATCATAATGACATATGATTGGATCTTGAATGACTCCAGAGTTTTTCCTCTACTCCCCTAGGTGGATTTACCATTCCATGTGTGGATTACTTTTCCCATGAAGAAGTGCTTCCTGACAACTTTCTTTTTATCAGTTTTACCATTGTCCAATTGTACATAATTATGTTTCACTTGGAAATAATCCTCATCATTAACATTTTCACCTCCATTTATGAGCTTATATACCTCAATGAGGTCCTCTTTCAGTCGTCTATTTTGGAAGGTTGAAAAGTAAATTTTTTTCTAATTGTTGCTCCTAACTCAGCCCTTCAAAACTAGGGACCATGCTTGTGGTCCTTCTTTGCACCACTTCCAGGGCTCAGATGTTTCCTTGTGTCATGGTGACTATAGTACTAAATAAATATTCAAGGTGCAGCATAAGCAGAGTACTATCTAACTTCAGCATAACAACTTGAGACTTACAGGACAAGATTTTTCCAGCAAGGATGAAGTCCTGATGCCAGGACATAAAGCCGGTGACCGTTAAATTAACAAATGGCAGTGAGGGAGATGGCTAATTTAAGAAGGCAGGCAGACATTCCATGTTGCCTCCCCAATCGGAGGGCTGGTAGCTCTTCAGCCTTGGCAGCACCACTGCTGAGAGAGGTGCCTGCTCCTGAGGCAGCAAGAACTTGAGGGCACTTCCATTTTGAGGCACCTTTGCAGGGGCGGCAGAGATTTGTTTGTTTGTCTGGAACCTGCTTTCTTGCTGGAGCTAAGCTGACAGATCCTGGCGATTGGAGGGGAAACCCTCCAATTGGTGGGGCTGTGAGGGCAGCCTTTGCTGCTGGTGGTCTCCTGCTTAGGTCATGGAGCATCAGGCTCTGATGGTCCACCATCACGGGAAACAGCTGGGAGACCGCCCCAATGCAGCTGGCAACCATGTGGTCCTCTCCACCACTGGCCAAATGGCTGGGAAATTGGCATTAATTGGGCCTTTAATCTTTCAAATTTTCTGCTCCCCTCTGGTCATGGGCAGCACAGCCGTTGCCATTCCCACCACTAAGAAAGCTTTCCAGTGGCAAGATTGCCTCAGGGAGCCATTTTGATGCTGTTCCCTGGTGTTTTATTGGTCCAGCAGCCTCCTAGCCCTTCATCCTGGGGCCAGTATGTTCCCAGCCACAATCTATTGATCTAGGAACATAGATCAACATTCTGTATTTTGTTAACTGCAGCTCTGCAAAGGCTAGACGTAGTCAGGTTTATCACACTATTGTATCCACATCTCTTTCAACAACAACAACAACTTGCATTTATATCATGACTTTAAAATAGTAAAATGTTGCAAGATTATACAGGTGTATAATCAAACAAATTTTGACACTAAGCTTCAGGAGATAATAGGGCAGACTTGATCAAAGTGATAGGTTTTAAGGAGTGTCCTAACTGAGGACAAAAAGGCAGAGGGATTTAGGGAGAGAATTCCAGAGTTTAGGGCTTCGCCAATTGAAGAAACAACTACCAATAGTGGAATGCTTAAAAGTAGGGATATGCAAGAGGCCGGAATTGGAGGAGAGCAGATAAGGGTTGTGAGGTTGGAAGAGGTTACAGAAATAGGGAGGTGCGTGGTCATGCAAGGATCTCAAAACATATTAGACGACTTTCATTCCCTGCCAAATTAGTTCAATATCATCCATTAAGTATGTTCCCCATTTCTTATTCAAATGTCTGATACCTTGTACCAGGCTGCATTGAATTTCATTTACCATCATTGCAATTACTAGCTACCTCCCTTTCCAGATCCTTGGCTGTTTAATTCAGAATCTATTGCTCTCCCTCTTCCCCAGTTTAAGATCAGCTGCAGAGCCAATTTTATTAGTTTATTTAGTGATTTCTAAATCCAGGTGGTTTATGTAGATCAGGAGGAATGGGAGCCCTCCCATTAATCCCCGTTGAGTCTCTTTTAGTCAATCCTTATTTAGTAAAACCTTTAAGGTTTTACCTAATGACTAGACCAATGTGCAACCTGAAGATCAGCTGACATGTTAACAAATTTAATGGGCAGAATTTTGCCCTTGGTGGGCGAGCGGTCCCCACCGGCTCGGCGGCAGGCAGGCAGTCAACCGCCGCCGCAGAAACAGGCCCCGCCACCATTTTGAGTGGGTGGGCCAGTTAAGGCCCACTCAGCGGGCTGCCCGACGGGAAGCGCTATGCGCTTCCTGTGTGGGGGGGAGGGATTCCCCATCTGTCAAAGTGCGCTTTTTCGCACATGTGTGCACATCTCCCTGAGACTAAGTGCTGTCTCAGGGAGATCGGTGAAAGGTTTATTAACTTCAATAATAGAAAAATAAAAAAATTATTAACATGTCCCCCTCTTGTGACCATGTCACACGAGATGGGACATGTTAATAAATATGACAAAAACTTTATTAAGGATTTTTTAAACAGACATGAAACCTCATCCCACCGGTGGATGAGGTTTCATGTTTTTTTCACAAGCCCGCTGGTGCTCCTGGCCTGCCCGCCAGCCTTAAGGTTGCACAGGCAGGGCTTTTAAGTGGCTTAATTATCCTGTCAATGGTCTCAATTGGCCATTGACAGGTCGGCGGGTGGACAGCTGATTTCGCTGTCTGCCCGCCTTCCCGAATATTTAAATGGGCTGGGATGGCGCTGGGTTTCCCCCCGATGTCATCCCACATCATTTTCGCATCGGCGAGCGGTCCCCACCCCCAACTCGCCAACGGAAAAATTCTGGCCAATGACTTAATAAGGGAGCCTCACCCTTAGTGCCCACTTTTGAAACTTAAACATAAAAAAAATTGCAGTTATCTGTGATATTCTTTTGTTTTTTCCTGCCTGCTTCTGTCAATGCGCATTTTGTTTCAATAATGAGTGGTGATGACCTCACGCTGAAATTGGCGTGGAACACTTCCCAAGCTCTATAGTCTGCATGACTGCAGCACCAGTAGGCATCTAAGACTCCAATTTCACTGGGCAGAACTGTTTTTAAATGGCTTATCTGTCACTGCAAAGAAGGTAAAATTCTTCAAAAAGCAAAGGGTTGGCATGAACAGAAACCAAAATTGCCAAACTGCACTACATTTTGGGTGATGGAAACAACATCAGCCCTTTTGACTCTTGAAATTCTGGTGAGTGACATATATGGTTTCTTGAGAAAAATGTAAACAATGTTTTTATTGCCCATAATTGAATATCATGGCACATTGATGTGAATTTTTAAATTGTCGGTTCAGTTTTCTTTGGGCACATCTCATTGTAAAAACATTTATAATTCATAAACTGTCCAAAGTCACCTAAGAAAAATCATACCTTCATAAATGGTACCTCCAAATCCATATTCTTGAAATCACTTCAACACTTTCATCAAAGCCTTGGACAGAACAATGAGACAGCTGGAGTAGGGAAGCATTTCACAAGCCCAAAGACAAGGGATCTGGAATTCAACCTGTACACTGTTGCTGATGGATGGGAGGACTTAACACCCTTCTACCGCTGAAGCTCAATCAAAAGCTGGGTGGCCTTCTAATACTACAAGTAGGAGCACACCAGCCATAGTGGATTGGTCCTGGCCCTTCATCATCTTCACCACACAGTCATACACAGAAAGAATGAATTAACTTGAAACTTCAGACCACCTAGTAAATATCTGTGTGATTGTGCAATCTGTTTTAACACAGATAGATGTTAACATTTCATCACAGTACATAATTTGGCTGATGCACTTGGTGAATGAGATGGACTCTGCAGTGAATCTCTACCAACTGGTCAGAATCCAGTCAGTCTGTTGCTTGCAGCTCTGGAATGTGAGCATTTGGAGCTTTCTGGTGTTCTGCAAAGACTGTATATAATTCTTGAAAAACTCCTTGTTTTCTTTGTAGTTTCCTACTTTTTAGTGAACTACTGCCTCATTCCAGATTTCCCGGAAATGAAAGTTTGATATTTTATTTAATTTCAATAAGGAGCACACTGATGCTTACTGACCTGCATTAAAGAAAAATCCACAAATGTAGAACTGACATTTAAAAACCACAGCAACTGGAAATGGGTGCAGCTCTGGCTCTGCAATGTAACCATCTGGAGCTCTCAATTCCTCTGAAGGCCAGTCAGTAACTACAAGAGAAAGATAGAATGTAACCATCAGAGATCTGAAAATTTCTGTTATCTAATTAGTTTTACCTGCAATTTCTCTGCTGCAATTTTATATAGACACAATGTAAGCTTGCAGCATGTTGCCATTTAACCTTTTTTGCAGTTGTTAGGATTTTATATCATATGCGGTGCTCATTTTCCTGGGTCCTGCCTTCTATTACTGTATACAAAGCATTGTCAATGTTTGGGATTTTGAGAAAAATCCATAACATTTGCGCTGTGCACAACATTCCAAACACTTGTCATATCTTAATGATTTATTGTTTTTGCATTACTTTAATCTCCATGATTCATGGTAATAGTGAGAGAGAGAAACTCTCATTCCCCCACCAACCGATTGAATTGGGCACATTAAAATAGTGCAGAATCAATAAATCATAAGGGATTGCAAACATTATCATCTTCCTGAGCAAAGCAAGATCAATATATCTGTAACAAATTCCTATGTCTGGACAATGCAGTGTACTTCTAGAGGGTGATTTGGCTTGTGCACATTGAAACAATTACATTTCTCCAGAAAAAATGTTACAATTGTAAACTTTAGCTAAGTAGCCATTGAAAGTGCCTGGTTACCACAGTGCCATACTAATAGCTTTTGCTGCATGTATTGAAGTAAATTGCAGCGTCAGAACAATATTATTGGTATTGCTTCACGATAAGTCATTCACTTCCACAAGAAAATTTGCAATGTAAGGTAAATTATTAAATAAAAATGAAATTAAATACATTGAAGTCTATTGGAAAATAATAAAAGTCTGGTTTGAATTTGAGTTGTAATAAGGTGGTGTAAGAGATTTAAAATACCAGAAATAGCAGGCAGACTTAAGTTAATTGGACTTTTCCATTACATTTGGTTAAATTTTTTCAAGATCAATGATTTTTAAATGCTGTGTTAACCCAATATCAGAAAATCGCAGAATGAGGATAATGGTCAGAATCTTCCAGGTTTACAAAATTCACAAGAGTTGGGACCATTTCTGGGTCCTGTCCCTACCCATAGTAGCAGTCTGCCCATTGGTATTATCTTATGGGAGGCAGCCAATTAACAGGCTGTTTCTGCATTTGCTGTCGTATTAGGGACAATGGGCAGCACACAGGTAGGGGAGGGTCAGTTGGAGGGGCCGAACTGGGTGTCGGCTGGCAGCTCCACTGGGAAATGTGACACTGCTCAGGCAGATAGAGAATGGGGAGAACACCACAAATGGAAGTGTTCACCTAAAGGTCCAATCAGCATCCTATAGACAACTACCAGAAAAATCAGTGTGCAGGAGAGCTGGCTCCAAACATCTGTGGGTGTGCTGCACATGACTTTTCTGCTTCTTTACATGAACTGGCAGGATCATAAGATAATGCTTCAACCTCCTGCTGTGATGCCACCTCTGAAGTGTTGCCATGCTCCTGACAGAGCGGAGGCCTGTGCGACTTTCTCACATTTGCTTATCTATAAGAAAATCATTTGTAATTGGGGCTTTAACAACCTTAATTGGGCACCCGCTGTGGACATTGGGACCGCCCCCCCCCCCCCCCCCCCCCCCAGCCATCACCTCAGATTTCACCTCCATAGGGTTGGGAAAACTCCAACCATTATCTCACAGATAATCCTGCTGTTAAAATTTATTGGGGAGAATTTTCTCCCTGTCAGGCGCGCCAGTCAGAAGCGGGTGCAGAGCCGATCGGCTGTGCGCCGCCATTTTATGCTCAGCGCCACCTGTGCAGGCGGGGTGGGGGGGGAGGAGGGAAGTCGGGTCCTGTGCTCTTTTGCATGTAAGAGAGCACAGAAATCTCCCTGACGCATGGAGCCCTGACAAGTACTTTAATTTGTTCATTAATGGCTTTAACAGGCCTTTGACAAGTTCAGTGGGCGTGCAACCAACTCTGGTATGCGCCTGCCGAACTGAAGATTGGAAAGGCACACGGCGACATCGGGACGTACGTCCGATGCCACTGCACATCATTTTACGCGTGAGTGTGCGGGGCCTGCCCCTGCATGCCGAATAGAAGATCCTGCCCATTATGTTTGGTGATTCTAAGACTCCTTGTTTTTACTCCATAGTGTATACAAAAGCTCATGGATTTTCTTTTATAGTGCATTAATTTACATCTTTAACTCTTCCTTGATTTTGCTAAATATTTATAGATAATTCATATAATTCAGTACCCCTTCTCTAGCAATTTGATTAGAAGTTGTCAAATGTGTTTTTTATAGGTTTCTATGAAGGATCTACGAGTACCACAAATTATATCAGAGGCAGTCATACACAAGGCAGCTTGACAATAAGAGGCTGCTACAATAAGAAAATAGTGTGGTATTCACACAGCGTATAGCAAAATCAAGAATGGGTGATAAAAGATACAGGGAATAAATTATTTGTGATCCTCACCAAAAAGGAAAACATCAGTGGCCCAACAAAGTGTTTTATTGGAACTTGCATTTAAAAGTAGAAACTGCCATTTGGTAGATATTAGTGCTGTCCTGGTTTTCTCTCATTAAACAAATTTAATAAAGCACTTCTTGTTTAAGTTCCTTTGTTTATGTAAATATGCTTGTTTCCCTCTCCATGATGACTGTTAATTGACCTCTATCTTATTGTGATTCTTCTCCTGCCCTCGACCACCTCCCCTCCACTCTCTGACATGATACAGGAGGGGTTCTGCTGTTTAAGTTTTCCCATACTATGAACTGTTTGCGAAGTGAGCAGTTCTTGGTCATGTGGGCAGCAAACAGTTTGTGAAAAGATTTTGAAGATTTTTCAAAAGCAGCAAAGAGAAGTGACTTCATGGTCTTTGTAGCAGTTTCTGAAAACCTAATGTGCCCTGTGTGATGACTCTTGAACAATGCCAGTATTGTGTGTGGTGGAGAGAAACTAGTGCTTTGGCAGATTCTGCTGTCTGTTTAAGTCTTGTTACTTGTACTTGCACTGAAAGGACAGCATTCCATTGCCAGCGGTGTGCTTGGGAGTCTCTTTGGCAAGTGCTGCAATGGGTAGAACAGTTGCCTAGGGCTTTTTATTGGCAAAAACAGTAAACTGCAGAATGTGAAAAGCATTGGTGGCATTTTAACGGCACTTGAGACAGACCCATTTATGTGGATAATTAAACTGTAATGGTGCACCTCTGTCTGTATCTGCTGATGGCAAGGATTAAAATCAAAAAAAAGAAGCTCAAGAAAGTTTAAAAATAAGCAACAGTGCTGCAAATCCACAGTATTAAGATTAAATAAAAATTGTGATGCAATTTGAAATCATAGTGATGCTAATTATGGAGTAACATAATTTCCCTCCTATGTCACATGCGAAAATTACTATTCCTGGCAGACTCTTAACCCTTTAAATATCTAATGCTAAATAATACAAAAGAGAATTAGAACATTGTTTTTGCAATGTGCTTTTGGAGCCATAGAACCACACAGGTTTATAGCACAGAAGGAAGCCATTTGACCCATTGAGTTTGTGCTGGCCTTTTGTTAGAGCATTCAAAAAGAAATTCTGCGGCTTTGTTCACTCGCCGGAGCCCTGTCTCTTCCTTTACTTCAAATATGTATCTACCTTTCCCTTAAAAGATGGAATGTTGTCCACCTTAACCATTCCCTTTGACAAAGCATTCCATCCTCTCAGAACATTCTGCATAAAGAAATTTATCCATAACTCAATCCCTTACTAACTGTTTTAAACTGATTATCTCTTTTTATCGACTCTGCAACCAGAGAAAATAATGTTGGTCTTTTTGTCCTATCAAAATCCTTTGTAACTTTTAGAATCTTGTATTAAATACCATCTTGGTATTATTGTTTCCAGTGGAAATAGTCCCAGTATCTCAAGTCTTTCCTCATAAGTATAGTTTTTCATTTCTGGTATCATCATGACGAATCCATAATACAGACTCTAATGTTCTTTCTATAATTGAATTTCCCAAACTTCCCACAACATTTCATCTGTGGTCTAAACAGTGAAATATAAAATATAATTGGCCAGTGGATTTTGCACAATAATGATTCTGAAACCATCTGCCGACATTACTCATCTGAAGCTTACAGAGCTTCTGAGACTGTGCGGGTAAAAGTGGAAATTCAGAATTTGCTGTTAATGATTCTATGCTTCTTCATAGGGTAAACTGTTGATGTTCCCACTGTAATCAGTTAGTAATCATTGAACTGACGAGAACTTGCACTCTTATGCCATTAATCTCACAATAAAAACCCTTGAAAAAGTTGCACCATGTTAAATGAAGTATAGTTAGGTTTTTAATAATGCATTAAATTCATGATTATTGACGAACAACATCTCTGGCCCTGAAAAACTAATTTTATATTTGCGGAATGTCAAATTTCTCCATTATAATAGAATAACTCACATGTTTAAAGAAGCCTTATAAAGTTTTCTTTCAACTGCTATCTTAATTCTATGCATGTTTCTCAATCTTTATTTTTCTTTCCATAAAATGATATTAAAAATTGAAGGATAATCATTGTTTTTAACTTCCCAGTTTTCTGTGGGAATTCTTCAAGGTATTTGGCTGCTAACTCTGCTATAGGACATTACTGGTGTTGGATACCTGGAGATCTCCTTCACTTGGCACCAGATTCAAACTGACATTGGTAAAGGGAAACTCATGCTACAGAGATAGCAGATCTTTGCAGCTTACTTTCTTCGAGATCAGCTATGAGCACATTATTTTGCTCCTGACTGTAAAATCCAGACATTATAATTTCTTTGCTCTTTTACGCCTTGCCTTTTTCATAAAACTAACATAGTATTAGTTATTCTATGACTATATTTTCCCACACTCATACTTTCAAGGGGCCAGATTTTCATGTCTTCAAGTGAGAATGGAGGCAGGCAGGCTTTAAAAATGGTGGGCAGGACCCAATTTTGGGATTCCTGCCCCATTCCTGTTGCCGGCTATTTTAGAAGTGCAGAATAGGGATGTGGGTAGCAAGCCAGCACATAGTAGTCCCAAACTTGCTGGCTCCATAACGGACCTGTCATTTTAGACCTCCTGGTATTTTCATGGAGTCGAACCTGTTTTGGTAGTTGGCATGGCTCACAACATCTCAGAGAAGTCACGAACCATACGAGCATACAAGTTAGGAGCAGGAGTAGGCCACTCGGCCCTTCGAGCCTGTCCCATCATTCAATAAGATCATGGCTGATCTGATTTCAACTTCAATTCCACATTCCCATCTACCCCTGATAACCTTTCACCCCTTCTCAATAATCTATCTACCTCTACCTTGAAAATATTCAAGGACTCTGCTTCCACCACCTTTTGAGGAAGAGAGTTCCAAAGGCTCATGACCCTTTGACAGAAAACATTTGTCCTCATCTCGGTCTTAAATGGCAATCCCTTATTTTTAAACAGTGACCCCAGATCTAAATTCTCCCACAAGAAGAAACATCCTCTCCACATCCACCCTGTCAAGGCCCCTCAGGATCTTATATGTTTCAATCAAGTCATCTCTTACTCTTCTAAACTTCAGTGGATACAAGCCTAGACTGCCCAACCTTTCCTTATAAGACAACCTGCGCATTCCAGGTATTAGTTTAGTAAACCTTCTCTGAGCTACTTCCAATGCATTTACATCCTTCCTTAAATAAGGAGACCAGTACAGTACACAGTACTGTAGTCGCATGAATGCCCTGTGTAACTGAAGCATAACCTCCCTACTTTAATATTCAATCTCCCTTGCAATAAATAATAACGTTCTATTAGCTTTCCTAATTGCTTGCTGTACCTTACCTACCTTTTATGATTCATGCACTAGGATATCTAGATCCTTCTGCATCTTAGAGCTTTGAAATCTCTTACCATTTAGATAATATGCTCAGCTTTAATATTCTCCCTGACAAAATGGACAATTTCAGATTTCCCCACATTATACTTCATTTGTCTGGTCTTTGCTCACTCACTTAACCAATCTATATCACTTTGTAGCCTCCTTGTGTCCTCTTACTATCCTGCCTATCTTTGTGTCATCAGCAAATTTAGCTGCCATGCCTTCAGTCCCATCATCCAAGTCATTTATATAAATTGTAAAAAGTTGGAGCCCCAGCACTGATCCCCGTGGCACACCCCTTGTCTTGCCAACCAGAAAAAGACCCATTTATCCCAACCCTCTGTTTCCTGTTAGCTAGCCAATCTTCTGTCCACGTCAATATGATAGCCCCTACACCATGAACTTTTATCTTTCACAGTAACCTTTGATGTAGCACTTTATCAGATGCCTTCTGGAAATCTAAATACAGTGCATTCACAATGCATTTTACTTCTTCAAAGAACTCCAATAAATTGGTTAAACCTGATTGCCCTTTCACAAAACCACGTTGACTCTGCCTTAATACCTTGAACTTATCCAAGTGCTCTGCTACAACGTCTTTAGTAGTAGCTTAACATTTTCCTTGTGACAGATGTTAAGCCTCTGACCTGTAGTTTACTGATTTCTGTCTCCCTCCCTTTTTGAATAAAGTAGTTACATTTGTTATTTTCCAATTTAATGGAACCTTCCCTGTATCTAGAATTAAAACCAATGCATCAAATATCTCACTAGCCACTTCTTTTAAGACCTTAGGATGAAGTCCATCAGGACCCAGGGACTTGTCAGCCCACAGCTCCAACAATTTTCTCAGTACCGTTTCTCTGATGATCGTAATTTTCCCAAATTCCTCCCTCCCTTCCATTTTCTGATGTACGGTTATTTCTGAAATGTTACTTGTATCCTGTTTAGTGAAAACCGATGCAAAATGTCTGTTCAATTCATCCGCTCCCTCCTTATTTTCCATTATTAATTCCCCAGACACATTCTTCCGGACTAACGCTAATTTTGTTAACTCTTTACTTATTTAAATACTTATAGAAGGTCTTACTATCTGCCTTTATATTTCTAGCTAGCTTTCTCTGGCACTCCAATATTTCGCTCCTTATCAAATTTTTGGTCATTCTTTGCTTTTTTTTATATTCTGTCCAATCTTCTGACCTGCCATCCGTCCTTGTGCAATCATATGCTTTTTCTTTGAGCTTGATACAATCTTCAACTTTTTTAGTCAACCACAGATGGCGGGTCCTCCCCTTGGAAATTTTCTTTCTGGTTGGAATGTATCTATTCTGTGTATTCTAAAATATTCCCTTAAATGTCTGCCACTCCATCTCTATTGACTTAATCCTTAACCTAATTTGCCAGTTCACTTTAGCTAGCTCTGCTTTTGTGCCCTCATAATTGCCATGATTCAAATTTAAAATGCTAGACCCACTAGACCCATTCTTTTCTCCCTCAAACTGAATGTAAGATTTAATCATATCATGATCACTGCTACATAGGAGCACCTTCACTATGAGGTCATTAATTCATCTTATCATGTTGCACAATACCAGGTCTAGTATATCCTGCACTCTGGTTGGTGCCAGAATGTGGTGCTTTAAGAAACAACACTGAAAACATTCTGTAAACTCCTCATCCAGGCTATCTTTGCCCATCTGATTTTTTCAGTTTATATGTAGATTTAAAATCCTCATGATTATCACCACACCTTTCTGACAAGCTCCCATTATTTCTTCCTTTTACCCCATCCTACTGTATGGTTACCGCTAGGGGGCCTGTACACCACTCCCACAGGTGACTTCTTGCCTATATCATTTCTCATCTCTACCTAAAACATTTCTATATTCTGGTTTCCTGAATTTAGGTCATCCCTCTCTACTGTGCTAATACCTTCATTAATTAACAGAACCACCCCTCCACTTTTTCATAGCTCCCTGTCCTTCTATAGTAGGTCCATAGTTTGGAGTTGGAGCCTTTTGACAGGTAGGTACAAAAGGTTTTGCCAACTTCACATGTCAGAAAGTGATGGTGTGTGCTAAGTTAAATATGCTTGTAGATTAGTGATTTTAGATACAGTAATAAAAGATCACTAAATTGAACAGCATTATGAAAGTTGAAAGTCTTCAAATGCATTAGAGTACATTATCCACTGGAGAATGTGCACTTTTGCATTGAACAGTATTGAAATTCAGATTTTACTGTGTCAGTTGCACCCTGTGCTCTGATCTTTTCATTGATTCATAGGTCAGCCATCTGTTCAGCCTTTAAAGCAGTAGAACAGAGGGCCATCTGATCGACTACTTCAAAGGCTTTATTGTTTTCAGCTCTGGAGGCTTTTTTTGACACAGTTGTGCAATGGAATCTCATAATGAATGCTTGGTTGATCTCCAAACTCTAGTACTGTTCAGCAGGGACTGTTGATACAGCTGTCAGAGGGACTGATCCTTGTTTTGATTTGCAGTTTTATGAGCTCCTGTCGGGATTATGTTTTTGCAGAGGTTTTTAAATGGCTGGTTATCTTGACAGTTTGATGACCACTTAATATAATTAAGGTTTTTTTGCAAGTGGAGTTTGAATGAGTGTAGTTTATTTAGACAGTTTCATGAGCACCTCAAAGACCTCCCTAGTGTTATTATAGGGCTCATGAGTGTGTGTATGGGGCAATATGGGGGCATGGGGCTATATAGGGAGCACTGGAGTATGAAGGGGGCATGGAGGATATGGAGCCGTGGGAGTATATGGAAAGGGCATGGGTATATGGAAGTGGCATGGAGGGGTGTGCATAGGGGTTGTGGGTGTTAAAGGATGAGGGCTGGAAAGCCTAACACATGTGCAGAACTGGGCTGGTGCCCCAGGGTACTGAGGCAGGCCTTCTAGCCTGCCTGTCTCAGTATCCACCGTTTCTACCTTCACTCTGCTTTAAAAGATGATGGTCTTGACTTCACTTGCCCCTGCCATCCTGCAATGAAAATAGTGTTGGCAGGCAATGCAGGGCAGGAGGCTAGATCTCGATGTTGGGAAGTGGCCCAACTCATGACTCATGCCTCCGAGATTAAAATTTGAGCCTATGTATTTGCACATATAAGCTTCTTCGTTCTTCTACACACTTTAGCACCATCCATTGATTGGACGCTCTAATTCATTGTTTTTCTATCTGAAACTCATTGTCTCACACTTGTTTGCATTAAATTGCATTTGCCACACTTTACTGCCTGTTTTACTATCCTGTCCATGTCCACCTGACATGTTTTTACAGTCCTGCTTGCTGTTTGTCAAACACTGCACTTTTGTGCCATGAGCAGGTTTTGAGTTTATGCTCCCTGTGCACAAATCATCTATAAATATTATGAAAAGTGGAATCAGCACTAACCTCAGAGTACACGGCTTTAAGCCATTCTCCAGTTTGAACAACACCCATTAACCATAACCTGAATTCCCATCCTAATCTCTGCAAAGACAGTCTCTCTATGCGTAGCTTCTACTGGCAGTGCAGAATGGTAGATTTATCCCCCTTACACTGTATCAAACTACAGTCTAGAAATGACAGTTGCACATATTAATGGCTGAATTCTTAAGGTATTCATTTAAAATTCCTTATCTGCTTCTTTAATGGAGGTTTTAACCCATTTATTTTAAGCAGGTTGACAGTATTTTTTCAATTGATAAAGGAATGCTATTTGATTGTGCAAACATTCAAACACCAATAGTGTGAATAGTGATCTCTAGTCATATATAGTTTTTTAAAAATTCACAGAAGCTTCAAAGAAAAATCTTATATTTAGCATCCATTTTCTCTTGATGCTGGATCTCCACTGCAATCTTCCTATCATTGACTGGAGTTCTAATGTACTTTGTTAATTTATCTTCTTTACAATTCTAATGAAAGGAGATCTTGGGCGGAATCACCCCAAATTTGCACTAAGCGCCATAGCGGGCGGGTAAAACATCTGACGGGTTTTCACGCCGTTTTGTCCCAAGCCAACCTAATTACTTATGCATTCCTGGGAAACACGCCGTTCTTGCATTCGCCCATCAAGCCATCGCCTTGCCGCTTCATCACACCAGGCACCACATTTAAAGTACAGTTTAGTACTCTAAGTGTTTCCAGCCCAGGGCTGCAGCAAAGAAGACATGACCCTAAAAGGCAAGAAGACTGCAGACTTCAAGCACCTTTGGATGCAGTGGAGGCCCGCTTTGATGTCCTCTACCCCTCTTCTGGCGGCACAGGGGCAGCTACATTACCACTCTGTTTTGGTAAGCAATGACAGTGGTTTCAGTGCCAGTGCTGCACGGAAGAGGTTCGTCATCCAATGCAGAAAGAGGATGAATGATCTCATCTGTGCAGCCAGGGTATGGCAACCATCTCATCACTCTAAACTCACACCTCAAGTTCATCACATATTCACTGGCATCTTACACACCGCTGTCACCACCCATTCTCACACACAAACTATCACATGTCCATCTGGCCTGATCTCCTCTGGAGACTATCACCTCAACCCTCACCATTTTGACGCCACTTGCACAGATCAACATGTGCTCCCTCCACACGCACCCTGGGATACCCTCCTTCCCCAGTCAGACCTAGCCCTGCAGCCTCTTCCCTTGCCTGAGGCCACTTCTCCCCTTCCCCAAGCAAGACCTAGCCCTATAACCGTTGAAAGGCCACCCACATATGGCTGATCTGGTAGGTAGAGACCTACCCACGAGCTCCCCTAAAAGTGATGTGGTGCTGTCTGTGAAGCCAGATGACTGAGAGTGCTGCCCGAAGCAAGGTAGGCAAATGAACATTGAAGTCCCGACCAAAGTGCAGCCCACCAGGTGCATGTCGCTTATCTGCTGTTGTGAAACACGTTGGCGTGTTTTCCTGCCAACATGGACAGATGATCCAGTGGTGGTGGTGGTGGGGGGGGTGGGGGTGGGGTGGTGAGTCTGGCGGGTTGGCCTTGTAATGATATGCTGATGTATTACAATGAGGTTCCCGATGTCCGACGGTTGGAAATGCAGCCCGCCATTGCCAGGCTGAGCGGACGATCGCAAACTGATTTCATGCCATTGTGAAACCGATTGCACCGTGTTGTCCTCTAATGCCACCAAGCACGCCCAACACCAGCGGGCACAGAAAATTCGCAGTCTTCGTCTCTCTATCAAATCCAGTGTTATAATGGTAAGCTTCACCAGAGTTTCCATGTTTTGAATTAAATTACTTGTATTTTTAAAGTTAGGTGGCAGTGAAAAGGCCAAGTACAGAAAAACATGAATTCTGCAACTGAATTCTACACATACTTAACTAAAATTGAACCCCTGTAAGTTAAATTGTTAAATACTTCCAATTAAATAGTGGCTGTCAATTGTAGAAAGGAACACAAAAAATGGTGCCAATGGTACAAAATGTCTGCTATCCCTGTTTAAAGTCACTGAGTAAGCCTGACATTGAGAGGGCTACTCTTGAACATCTCCTTGTGAGCAGTTTTGGTGTGAAAAGTTTCAGAGACCACAGAACAAGCTGCCTATTTACCCACTCTTGGAACTCAATGGTTGAGAGGCATTTGACAGAGATGGGAGTGGAGGGGGGTGGGGGGAGGCTGTATGGCAAAAGGAAATAGGGGGAAATAGAGGGGGCATAGGGCAGAAAATAAAGGAATTGTTTTTCTCAAAAAAGGTCACTTAACCTAACCAGCTTGTCTCAACCAGGCATCCAGAAGTGAAAGCTGGTTTCAGTGACTAATACAGTAAACATTGTATTTGCAGTAGCACCAGGTTATGCTGTCCTCTTCTTTTGATTCTGTTTTGCAACAAACAATGACAGATACAGTGGCACAATATCAATATTTGTGTCTTCACACCACATCAAAGTCTTTGTTGTAAATAACCTTCTCCTTTTTAGAAAATTTAAGACATTTGCCAAAGGACATGCAAACCAATAGTTCAGCTGCTTGTTTTTCACAAACATGTGCACACCGTAAGCTGCAGTGTTGCTAAGCTATTCAAAGTTAGTTTTCCTGTTGCTGCATGTTGGGACACAGCTCACTGGCTGTGTCTGAAAGAGAGAAAGGCAAGCAATTTCTTACCCCCTATTCTATAGCTGTGAGATGTGGAGTTCACCCCACTAAGCTGTCAGTCAAAGTCATTGTTCTTTTATGTTGACTGCAAGGCTCCCAAATATTTACCTTAGCGGAACCCCACCTGTGTGTATAGAATGAAATGATGTTGGGTCTCATAGTCATCACCTACAGTTTGACACTCATGATGACCTGAAATGTTTGATATATTTACATTTTTCCAGTGGCAGGGTAACATCCAGTGCTTGGGGAGATCACCAGTTAAATACTGGCTGCTTCCTGGTGGGCTGTGGTTCAGGGGTGACCCCCTTTTTGGGCACTGTTTGGGCCACAGAGGGACTCTTGGCAGCAATGGCCTTACTTGCAGCAATGACATGGCTGCCCTGCCTTACTGAGGCCTGCCTGACTGGAACCCCCGGACCTCCCTTACTGGTTGTGGGGGCCCACACCCATCAATGTGCACCCTTCCTTCAGGTGCAATCCCAGTAGCTACCACTGCTTCCAGTGGGGCTGCCGAGCTGCCCGCCCTCTGATTGTCAGCTGCTGACAAAATGCGGCCTCGGTTCCAGCTGAGTGTGTGTGGGGGTTACCCAGTGGCTCAGTGCCAATTTGGCACCTAATCTGTCATTTTGAGTGTCTCAGGTTCTGTTAGCACCCTCTCTCAAACGCTTTTAATTTGTTCAGCAGAATGAGGGATTCCTCCCACAAGAGTTATTTGAAGGGTAACCATGGGGCTTTCAGGTAAGGTGCTTTTGACTTTAGTTTACTGCTGCAGAGGTAGTGAAAATACTGTATATTGTGTTGTTGGAGGAGTTCTAGTTGGAGTCAGAAGGGAGTGGTTTTCGACTTTCACAAGGAGATCATGAGTTTGAATGTCAGAAAGCCTGCTGGCATAAATAGAGCTGTAGTTGTAATTCCTCTTGTGCTGCAACATGACAGGGAGATGGAGCATAGGCAGCAGAGAAGGAAAGCTGTGCGCAGAGAGAGGAGGAGGAGGAGTGGTCTCAATAAAAGGCTATACCTGCCTAATGTCTTCAGAGGGCAATTCACCTACCTCCACCTCAGTGAGGAGCAGTGCCTGAAATTTTCATCAAGATGGTAGTGGCCACTGAACATCAGTTCAGCTGCACATCAAGGGGAGGATGGCACTGTGTGTAGCCGTTAACATCAGCATCCTACTAGACTGGAGCTAGTGACATTGCCAACATATTACAGTATGCCGTGCTTCACTGCATCAGGGAGGTGACAGAGCCCCTGTACTCCAGAAGAGCACATTCTCTTTCCTCTAATTGGTGAGAAGCAGGAGGAGTGGGCACATGGATTTGTTAGGCTAGTGAGATTCCCAATGGAGCAGAAAGCCATTGACATGTAGCTCTGCAGGTGCCATATGTATAACAGACCCACAAGGGGTACCACTCTCTAACTTGCAGTTGGTGTGTAATCATGCATAGAACATCATGTTAGTGAATTCCCACTATCCTGGCAATAGTCAGGACACTTTCATCCTATACCAGCCAGCCATTTCAGCCATCATGATATGCCAGAGGGTGGCTGCTTGGTGGCAAGGGTTACCTGTTGTGCAAGAGACTTGTGACTCCTCTCCTCTCAGTGACCACTCTCTCCCCCCGCCGCCGAGCATACGTGAACAGCTTGTGTACAACTGAAGCCATGTTGCCATTAGGAATACCATAGAACAAACCATTGGTATTCTGGAACAATGGTTCCACTATTTGAACCATTCGGGGGAAGCCTAAATTACTCACATGAGTAAGAGTCCAAAGTGGTGGTGGTCTGCTGCACTCTTTGTAACTTTGCTTCCATGAGGGCACTGCTCTTCCCACCAAACTTTTGGCAAGGAACCCAGGAGAAGGAGGAAGGCAGGAGGCATCTGGGATTCCTTTGTTCTGAACAGGCTGTCTCTGATCAGCTAATCAGACTCTGGTCGCCCTAAAATCTCATTCCCCTACATTGCTACATAGGAACATGAGGACGCTATTTAGCCCCTCGAGCCTGTTTCACTATGGCTGATCTGTCACCTAATTTCCTATACCTGCTTTCATTCCTGTGACCTTTGGTCTACAATTCCCATTTTCCACTTCTCTGATATGGACCATCACAGCATAGCAAAATTCTAAATTAAAAGACCTTAGAAAAATGTTTCATCATAACTTTATCTAACAACACTTCCAATAATACATAAAAACATGAACTCTTTTCATTTGTACATTCCCTTAGTACCTGTCTTGTGGGTGCATTTTCCTGTCCTAATGATCCTATGCATTACAGCCCCAGTGGCCGCAGTATGGTGTGGACTTTCACCAGGGAAGACTTCAAGCAGCTCTGGACCTTGAGGGCCCAGCTTCAGATTGCGCAACCTTGGCATGGATGGGCAGCAGTCTAGACTGGCTGGTGGACAGACAACAGCAAGGTTGCTGGCAGATTGGCAGTGATGGGAGGACAACTGCTGTCATCCTGAAAGCACAACGAAGTCACTGCCACTCTCCCAGATCAGCACCTCAGTAATCCCAGTAATCCACTACAGCACAGATTGCTGGACTGCTATGAGATCCTGCAAACCCCTTTGAGCACTGGTGTCCACAGCCAGAATGGCAGCAGTCTGAGTCTGCATGGAACTAAGCTGGGCTTGCATAGAAACAGGCATAGATTTCATGACCTCAGTCTGAGCTTTCACTGCTGCACCTAAACATTGGATAGCTTCGGCCTTGGTTGCAATGGTAGCTGAGACATTAACCATGGACACTGCATCACAGCTGTGTCCATAAATGAGTTATCCACCACTTTCTTGCTGGGAATGATGGGCTCCAGCCTCTGTGTGAAGCCAAGTTAGAGCCGGACGCCTCCATGCTCCATGAAGGTGCAAACAGACTCAGTTGCAGGCTTGCCAGTGCACCAAGCTTGCATGTTCATTATCTTTCTCCTGTACAATACCCTGTCAAAGTCCTCGGGCAGAATCTTTCACTCGGCGTGTGGGCATGTACCCTACACGCTTGAGCGTAAAATAGCGCACCATGAGGTCGGGTGAGCATCCCGACGTCATCGCACACTTGCGTGATATGTTGGTTGGCGGGCATGCGCGAGAGTCGGCAGCGCACCCGCTGACAATTAAGAGGGGCTATTAAGCTCATTAATGGCACGATTTACTGGGATTTTTTGCTGCCTGTCCAACGTTACGGTTGGCAGGCGGACGAATCGGCCAGGAGGCCTTTGCAATTTTCAGGAAATTGGGCAGAATGAGGTTTCCAAGATTAATTTAAAAAAAGATAAAAATGTTTGGACACAAATTTCAGCATCCATGGGCAGGATTTTGCCCTTAGTAGGGGTGCTCAGCGGGGGTGGGTGGGGGCAGTTGGCAAGCCGATTGCTGCCCACAATTGGCTCAGCACTGCAATTTCATGTGGGTGAGCCATTGAAGAGCCGCCCTGCGTGGATTGCGAGCTACAGCGCTGAGCGCCGCCTGTGCGGGTGGGGGGAGGAGGGAGAGTCGGGCTTGGCGCACAGTTCATACATGCGCGAGAAAGAGTGTTTCAATCTCCCCGAGGCACGGAGCTGTGAAGATTGGAATGCTGTGTGAAAAAATAATGAAGAGAATAAAAATGTAAGAAAACATGTTCACTCATGTGACTCTGGCACATGAGCTGGGACATGTTTTTAATTCAAAAATAAAGTTTTTATTTAATGTTTATTTGCTTTAGGAAACCTCATCCCACTCGTGGATGAGGTTTCCTAAAAAATGTAAAGGCCACTTGGCTTTTTCGCTTGCCCACCAACCGTAAGGACGGGCAGCGTAAATTTGAATATAATTAGATTATTAGTGGCCTCAATAGGCCTTTTAATTGTCGGCGGGCGCGCAGCTGACTCTGGCGTGTACCCGGAGAACAAAATATCACAAGACTGCCCGACATCATCCCACATCATTTTACGCTCAGGCATGTTGGGCGCACGCCCGCAAGCCGAGTGTAATATTCTGCCCCATATGTTTTGGTGACTCATTCTGAAGTGTGGGCATTTTTTCCGTATTTTAAAATCTGGTTTTAATTAATTTAAATTCTTCAACTCCCTGAGGCAGCTCTCTGCCTTTAGGGAGCTTCAATTCCACCCCCGCCCCTCCCGCACCCACGTTGACTTCAGTGCTCACCCTCCACCTGCCCCCACCCCAGCAGTGCTGAGCCTTTTAGCGCGCCTTTCATGCTGGCTGCCCATTAATTGGCCAGCCAGCATGAAATCGCGGCTGGGGGCCAATCACAGGCGACAATCCATTCCCTGACTGACTCTGGGCCCGCTGATTGCGGTCGCCCGCTGACTCGAAAACCCTGTACCCCATGTGAATCTGCTATAGTAGAACTATTCTGTGGCCTTGCCTTCCTGTGAGCTGGCACACATGCTATTCTTTTCACTTGGCCTGGCTGGTAACCCTGTGCACATTGCCAGTATATGAGCTGGTGACTGCACGTCCCAGATCAAGTGACGGTGCATCTCCAACAGCCATAGCTCTTGCTCCTGTCCGTCATGTTGAGGCTGCACTGGCGGACCATATGACAGCTTTTGGGTAACTGAAAGCAGAAATGGAGAGGGGGAAAGTTGGTGTGAGGGAAGGGAGGGAGGGCAGGGTGGAAAACAGGGGGCCCATGGTCACACCATCTTACGCTTCATGTCAGGAAGCAGGATGAGGGTGAAGTGGGTTTAGAGAAGTTTCATAAGACAAGGATATACTGTCATCCTCAATGATCATGGCAATTACAATGGCCCCAATCATTGAAGTCCTATAATATCGTTCAGGGAGCTCAGGTGATACAGTTGTACCTGTCCCCTGATGGTTTTCTACTGCTGCCTTCTATTATATGTGACCTTGTGCTGTAATAGAGAGGGAACAGTGTCAGTGAGTATGTTGGAATATGTTTAAGTAATGTGCCTGCCACAGCTGAACATCTAGATGTATGTGAAAGTTGCAAGATGTGGGTGTGAGGCTTGCAGCAATGATAAATGAAGTGGAACATCTGAATGTTAAGCATGAGTCCTGATTGCAAGAGATTGCATATAGTTGAGTGATGAGGATGTGGTGCATTGACCAGCCTGAGAGGTTGCTGGTGCGATGGGAAAGGAGATGTCATTTGAAGACACATTCACTGACCTTGGCTACTTGTGTGAGTTCATTGAGCCTTTTGAGATACTGCAGTGGGGTCCTTGAGGTCAGTCTCCTGGAATTGATCCCCATGGCTACCTGCTCTCATTCTCTGCCCAGGGTATGCTGGGAGGACCTCCTGAAGAAACATGACCTTTCTTCTGTTTTCCACCTTCTGGGTGAAGGCCTCCAATGCAGCTTCAGAGAACCGCAGAGTCCTTTTTTTCTGATCTGTAGCTCCACTGATAGCGTTATTCCTTCCATCAACGCCTTTTGCTGACAGTTCTGCCAGCTACTGCAGCCAGAATGTTCCTCCCCTTTATGTGGGGCAGGCTCCTTTTAGAAGTGTTGGCCAGAGTCAACTTGGGATGGCCATGAATGCACCTGCGCTCCCCTCCTGCTAAGCGTGCAACCACTCAGCAGCATGTTTAATGCTTTTGCTGCATACCACAGTCATTGAGATGACCAGGCAGAAGGACATTTGCATCCTGCCTCACCTCGATTGGGCGTGGTTAATCGCACATCGCAATCCTCTTACTTTTAACAGGTCTTATCCAAATTTAGGCCAATTCATTTTGGTTGCAGTATAAACGTTAAATTCCTCTGTTCCGGAAGGGGCTTTAGTTTAACAGCTCATCTGAAAGATGGCACCTCCAACTGTGCAGTACTTAACTTTGACTTGTACTCAGATGTCAGCCTAGATTATGTGCTCAAGGGGAGAATTTTCTTCCCATCAGGTGGGCTGGTTGGGAGCAGGTGCGGGTGGGCGTGGAGCCGATCGCCGCCTGTGATCGGCTGCATGCTGCTATTTTGCCTAAGGCCGGCTCAGCGTGACACGCGCCCGGTGCGGACGGGGGGAGGAGGGAGAGTCGGGGCCTGCGCTTTTTCACTGCATGCGCATGAAAGAGCACAGAAATCTCCCTGAGGCACAGAGCTGCCACAGGGAAATTAAGTTCAGTTTTAAAGATGGAAAAAATAAGAAAATAAAATTATTCAGACTTGTCCCCTCATGTGACAGTGTCACATGAGCTGGGACATGTTTATGAATTTTCATAAAAGTTTTTATTTAATTAATAAACCCTTCATGAAACCTCATCCCGCCCGTGGATGAGGTTTCATGAAAAATGCCACCTGGGCTCTTCGCCTGCCCACCAACCTTAAGGCTGGACTGGCAGTCCTGATAACCTCTCTAATTAGTTTATTAATGGCCTTAACAGGCCTTTGACAGGTTGGCAGGCACGCAGCTGACTCCAGTGCGTGCCCACCGAACGAAAGATCAGAATGATGTGCGGTGACATTGGGGTGCACGCATGCCAAACAGAAAATTCTGGCGCAAGTCCCTGGAGTGGGGCTTGAACCCTCCTGGTTAAGAGCCAAGACAAAAACAATTTTTTTTTAAACTGATTAACTAATTGCTGCGATAATCATTTCCTGCCTTCTGCATCTTTTCAATGCAGAATGTCATACTTTACATGGCATGCTGCTGGACATATGCTGTTCTATGTTTAAATAATGTAACAGCTAAATTGCCTTCATGGTTCTATTTCACTTTCTTTACCAAGATAGCATTTCAACTAATTAAGAATTAAAAATAAGCTGCTAATCTTCTCAATAGTGAAAGTATAGCTAACAGGGCATGCAAAAAAAAGAAAAAAGCTTGCATTTATATAGTGCTTATCATGATCACTGGATGTCTCAAAGTGTTGTAGAGCCAATGAAGTATTTTTGAAGTATAGTCAAGACTGTAATGTAGGAAAGTAATGCATTGTGAACTGACTATTAATTTAAGCAGCAATTGAAAGTTCCACATCGCTGAACCTGAGAATCTACTTGCTGGTCAGGACTGATTGATTAAATATTAAAAAGCTGATGGTGCCAGGCCTCCAGTGCTCTGTGTTTCAATGGTTGGATGTGGATTCATGTCAGTAGTCCCACACAGTATGTTCACCGTTTGGGTGGTAGGACAGGGGTGTATGTCAGTGACACCTCTCCCTCCACACAGCAAGCTCACAATCTCAGCTATGCATTCAGAGGTACGAAGTGTCCTCCATAAAGGGGAAGTATCGTCGGAAGAGTTGTATTAGGCTGCTGCTGTGAAGTTCTCAATGGGAAGTTTACTGCTGATATTGGAACAGGCTGTTACATCATATCTCTAGGGTTTCCATTGATCTTTCGCCGGTGGGACGGCTGAGACTAACAATAGCAATTTCCATTTGTGTAACATCTTGAATGCAGAATGTCCCAGAGGCCTTCACAGGAGTGTTATTAGACAAAATTTGACCAAACCACATAAGGAGATAAAAAAACAGGTGACTAAAGTCTAAGTCAAAGGGTAGGTTTTAAGGAGTGTTTTAAAGGAGAGGCTGAGATAGAAAAGCAGAGAAACCTAGGGCAGGTTTCCATAGCTTGGAGCCACAGCAACTGAAAGCATTAATGGTGAGGCAAAGAAAATCGGGGACTCTCAAGAGGCTAGAATTGGAAAAGCGCAGAGATCGCGGAGGGTTATTAGGCTGAAGGAGGTTACATGGATAGGGAGGGCAAGGCTATGGAGGGATTTGCACACAAGGATGCAAATTTTAAATTCAAGGCATTGCTGGACCAGGAGCCAGTGCAGGTCAGTGAGCACAGTGATGATGGCGAACATTAGGTTTGATACAATAAAATGGTAGGTTTGTAAAATGCTCCGATTTCTTTTGTTTTTGGATAGCAGCTATTGGTGATGCTTCTGGTTTCCCAGTTACAACTCCTGTAGACCCATCTTTTGTTTCTTTACTTGACTCATTACAATCTTCTTTGTCTTGTACTATCACTTTTGTCATTTAATCTCTCTTGCCTTCCACCATACCACACATCTTCCCTTTTGTTCTTCCCTCTTTCCCTGCCTCCGTGCTTGTTTAAAACCTGCTACACCTCCAACTCTTTCCAGCGATGATGAAAAGTCATTGACCTGAAACAATGGTTGGGATTTTCTGGTCCCGCCTGTGGCGAGAATTGTCGTGGATGGGACGGAAGATTTGACAGACCAGCAAAAGATCTGTTGACTTCAGATGGGAAATTAACGTCCCACGGTGGGCAGAACCAGAAAATCCCAGCCGTTAACTCTTGTTTATTTCCCCAGAGTTCTGTTGAATATTTCTAGCATTTTCCATTTCTATTACAAAAAAAATCCATTAATAGTCAAATATCTTCTTCTGCCATACTACACTTAACAGTGTTCCTGCCTCTCTGTCGCCGTTCTGTCTCTGTGGTTTCTACCTCTTGTCGTATTCCTATTAGCTCTCACCAGCTGTCCTTCAATTTAAACTCCCCTGCTGTGTGTCTCTTCAAATGGACAAACCTGATGCCTCATGGAATGTAGTGAAATGCATTCAGTCGACTTCTGCAACTTTATTTCAACATTAAACAAAAATGCTCACTCTAACCCATTTGGAATTCATCTTTCCTGCAGAAAGCGTGTTACAAGTAAGATCTGTGACACATTTCTAGAAAAACAAGCTACCATAAAGTCACACACAACCTGTTCTATGGACTTGAGTTATATGTTCAGTGTCACTTATTTATTTTGTTTGCCACCGAATCCCATTGTGTTTCCTCCAAGAGCCCCCAACTCAATCAGAAAAATCCTCCCTTTGACACCACTACTGCTATCTGAAATTTGTCACATACTCTAGCCCTGATAAAAGGAAATTGATTTTTGATTGGATGAATACTGCATTCTAATGTGCCTGGTGCCTTGTATTGAGTTCCAGATAAATAACATTTTACCGCTTTTCTGCAGTAAAGAAGTCAGTGTAACTACTGCAATCTATTCACATGTCATTGCAAATGTGTTCAAGTTATTTATTGTTGTCTTACTGCACAGTTCACGAAGATAAAGACCCAATTTCAGTACACCAAAGGCGGAGTTTAGATGGGTTTCAGAATGTTTCAAGTGGGATTTGATACCATTGATTGAATAAGTCATGGCCCTCGTAGTCACTTCTAAATCTCTACTTAAACTTGTCCTTGAAGAACATTGATATTGGGTCTTAGTGAGTGCTGGGCCATTGACTTTGGGGAATAGCCCTCAATTTAAATAAATAATGTTGTCTCTCACTATGACTGACATTTCTCATCCCTTTATGATCTGCTTGAATATGACAATGATTTCTCACCATCTGGCAACTTCAGACCCTTTTTTATTATTTTGTGAACGTAAAAGGCCCCTTTGTTGTTGTATAACATGAGTGAAAATAAAAGATCAGTGTTTTACATGAATATTTCCTATTATGGTGCAATATCAATTAGTAATGTATCGATGTACCATGTACTAGTCTTTGGTCAGCTACATGTAAAAATTTCAATAACTCTAGTACTTTTTGTCTTTTCATGAAATGCAAAATATCTGGACTTGCTACCAAATACTCATAGTTAACTATTTGATCTCCCAGACGATATCTCATAACTAAAGCTCAATGATTTGTCACTATGTGGGATCACATAACAAATTCTATGATTTTTGTATCCTATGACAAGCAAGATTTTGTTCCCAAATAGCATGTTATTTTAAAATTGTTTATATTCTGAGATTTTTTTATTTGCTGCTGTCAAAAATGTGGTTATTAAGTTCAACCTTTTAAGATAGCAGAAACATAAGCTTAAGTGCTGTAATTAATTGGAGTACTGTACTGTATCCAGTGATACTGTGTGTTATACAGCTGATACAGTAAGGCTACTAGGGTCTGGAAAAAGGCAGATCTGTTTTGGAGCATTTTTCTTTATCTTTATAAATAACCTGGAGCTTGGAGTAAAAAGTGCAATTTGCAGAATATACAAAACAATGAACGTGATTAGACTCCAAAGCTGAATAAATAAGCTACGGTAGGATTTGCATATACTAGAGAATGGGACAGACAGGTGGCAAATGAAACTCAATTTAGAGAAATGCTTCACATTTGGACAAAAATATCCAGAAAGGGACAATTACTTACATTGAGAGAAAATAGTGTATGGAAATTAAAGCGATCTGGGGTCCTGACTGACAATAAATTCAAGCTGCCACAATGATGCTCAGTTGTACTGAAGAAAGCTAGTCAGATATTGGGATGTATTAAAAGGTCAGTACTGAGCTGAAATAGTGAGGTAATCCTGCCACTTCATAAATCATTGGTGCGACTGGACTGAGAATACCGAGTACAGTCCTGGTTGGTGCAGTACAGAATAGCTATTGTGATGATACAGAAGATACAAAATGATTGAGGGGGTGGACGAATTGGATTATGAGGATTAGCGGGAGTGATTATTCAGGCCGATATTTTGTTGGTGTGATTGGGGCCCTGGCGACCGGCCCAGAAGCTGGGGGCAATCACAACTTGGCCAATTGTGGGACCCCTGACCACATTTTTCAGCCATCTGGCGACTAATTAGTTGTCATCGGGACTACTGTCCCTTTAAAGGACAGAAGCTGCCCACCGCCCCCCCTCCCCCCCAGAGGCTGATGGCCAATTGTGGGCCAGCAGCTTACTGGGAGCAGTGGCCACTGCTGGGATTGCACCTGGATGACAAGGATGCCATGGAAACAGGCCTGCCTCCCAACCAGGGAAGTGGTGTCTAGGGTGGCCAGTTCCTGCGGGCCGAGCTATGGCTGGAGGGCTGCTGGGGGCCCTTCCATGGATCATAGAGTGCCTGAATAGGAGGGACCCCCCCACCCCACCCAACGCCTGCCAAGAGGCTGCTACAGCTCACCAGGCAGCAGAGGGCCCACTTATAAAATGCCAGCGGAGGCAGGAAGAGGCCCTGAATTGGCCACATAAGTGTATCTGTTGGCCTCTGGGCAGGAGGGCTGTCCTCTCTTTTCCTCGCTGCTGGTAAAATGGCACGGCGGGGGGAAGACAATGGGTACTCCACACCCTGCCTTCCCTTGCCATTTTCTGGGGCCCCTCACCTTCCAGCCTGTCCCCAGAGGGCTGGTAAAAGCCAGCCCATATATTGGGCATGTTCTCACTGGAAAAGAGGAGGTTGAGAGGTGATACCATTTAGGATTCTAAAGGAACCTTGAGAGATTCTAACAAGCTGTTTCACCCTGTCCAGCATAGTAGAGCGAGAAGGAACATCACCTGCACTGAACGGGGGGGTAAATTCCAAAGTTGTCTATAAAAATGTTGATCTCAATATTAATTGCCCCCATGACAGTTGGGAAGGGGTCGGTGGTGGGGGCAGGTAGGGGTTTGCCAGGGTTAATGTTGAGGCCAGTAATTTTTCAGATTAGTTTAAATTATAAGGTGAACTGCATGGAGCATGAGCTTAAAATATCACACACGTGTTGGGGCAGATACCAGTATGTCTGAGCATCCCCTGTGGAAAGGCGGGACACTTAATAATATATTCAAATCAGGCTCCGATAGTGCAACTGTGAGTCCAATTTGTAAATCACTGCTGCTGCAAGGGTTTCCCAGGGTTCGGGAAACCTGGCAGTGAAAGGGGCTGGGAGCTCTAAGTTGCTTTTCAGTGCTCCTGATGGACCAGGAGGAAGAGGAGTGTTCCCCAGAACCCTCAAGGAAGCCTTTGGTCTCTCTCCACCACCTCAAGTCCCATTTGCCAGGATCCCCCGATCTCCCCAATCGCAGACCTCTCACCAACATCTGTTTCTGACCCCCAGCCCTGATCCCCAGCCACCTCACCACAATCGCAGGCGTCTCATCCCCCAGCCCCAATTGCTGACCTCCTCAGCATGCCTGACCACTGCCCATCCCTTCAGCCCACCAGCTCCGACTGCCTGCCTTCTGCTCTCCTCCTTGTTGCGGACCATTCTCAGGCTTCAATCTCATCCATTTGGCTGTCTATCGGGTGGGAAACAGAGCTATAAAATAATGTGGTCCTGTTGTTAATCTCATTTGCACCCTCCATGCTTCTCCATAAATAACAGTGCCATTATTTCAATGGGGGCATGGTGAACCTGTGGAACCGGCTCCCTGGGAGACAATGGAAGTGGAAAGTGTCAATTCATTCAAATGCATTTCAGCTAGATATCCTTCAGAAAATAATATTTGCAGGTACAGTGTGTGGGTAATTTGAGACATAACATAGGGTAAGTGCAGCATTCTTGAGAGGAACAGTTGTATCATATGGCTGCCAGGATAGTCGAGCATCTTGGGATGTTTTATTACATTTATTACATTAAAGGCACTACAGAATCTTCTTGTTGTAGAAAATGAACTAGCTGGACGTGTCAGCAATTGCTGTGTTCCTATCAAAGGAGCTGCCCCAATCTGCCAGTCAGAGAGATGTCAGAGAGGCATCCAGCCACTCCTACAAGAAGATTACAAGGCCCTTTCTAAGCGAGAATGAAACTCCTAGAAAGTTTTTTTTATTTTGAAGAGCACAACTTGTAAACATTTTAAAGGAAATTAATTCTCAATTGACAGCTTCTGGGACCTTTTCAGGAATTTCCTGGGCATGCCTCCAGATTCCTGAGAATCCACCCAAACATGCCCCCTTGATGTGGAAGAAGGGGCCCAGTGAAAAATCCTTTGGAATCTAAAAGGCTAGTTCATAAGGGGCGGAATCCTGGCATAACCAGGACCCACCCCAAATTCCTGGTGCCCAGGAATTTTGGAGCCTAGGTTTTGTACCATTTTAAAAAGAACAATTTAGTAAACAAATATGTTGATAGTAGCACATTAAAAATTCCATTTGAATCATTGCCAGTTTTCTTCTGCAAAGAATCATCATTAAAGTCATTAAACTAGCTTCGTGTAACTGCCAAAGTGTGTTTCAGTAGCAATTGGCTGTTCTTGCATTCAACACCTTGTCCTTATGTTTGCAACAACTATCCTCTGATAATTTAATAAACTTCCCATGTTAGATCATATAACCTTTCCCACTAATGTTTATTAGCATCAGCTTTTATTTTTGGTTTAAATATAGAGATAAGTGAGAAAAGCCAAAATTGTGCAAATGGTACAAGATCTGGGAGAAAGAACAGGGGTAAGTGCTTGAATGCTTTCTCTTGTTCTTACTTTATATATAACTGTGGAACTGATATTACAGATTCTACAAATTAACTTGGAAATGACCAGCGTTATCATTTAGACTCCATTGGTAAACCTATGATGGAAATATGGATGTCCAATGGTCAACAGGAAATGTGAAGGGTGAAATGAATTACAGTCCTGTCATTTCACCACTTTGAGACCTGCATCTTGATACAGGGGGACTGAAGTATTTTCTTAAATGGATCAGTCTGACAGAGAAGAATCTCTTTCCAAAATGCAAAGTGGGCTAAGTTCGATAGCCACTGAAAATGGTGCAGGATCACGATGTGCCATTAGTATATTCAATATACTGCGGGCAGATTTCGTACTTCCTCCTGTGTTAAATGGCTTTAGAGTCCAGCCACCACTAACTGCACTGTTGATTAGCTGGAAATATGGGACCAATATCTTGAGTGGCCAGCAGCAGTTAATACAGCTCCCCTGCACCTCTTAAAGGGCAAGTGCAGTGTGGCAATTGAAGGTACGGGAGTTATGCAGGAAGTGACCCCGACCTATGAAACATTTAATAATAGTGCAACAGAGGAGAGAGCTGCCACCAAGGTTTTCGCTGGAGGCCATGGTGGAGGAAATGGTAGGGAGGAGAGATGTCCTCTACCCACAGGGGCCTGAGAGGCCCTCCTGACACTTGCTCAGAATGGGAACAGATAGCCATGGTGGTCAATGCCAGGAGTCTAGCCCCAATGATCTGGTTGCAGTGATGCAAGATTTTCAATAACGTTGCATCAGTGGTCAAGATCTTTAAATGCAATCTCCCACCGACTGCACCACTAACTTCAGACACTCCTGTATTCACCACATCCCCATTACTCACTCTTTTTGGGGTTACCATTGACCCGAAACCAAACTGGGCTAGCCATATAAATACTGTGGCTTCAAGAGCAGGTCAGATGCTGGGAATCCTGTGGTGAGTAACTCACCTCCTGACTCCCCCAAAGCCTGTCCACCGTATATAAGGCACAAGTCAGGAGCATGATGGAATACCCTCCACTTGCCTGGATGAGCGCAGCTCCAACAACATTCAAGAAGCTTGACACCATCCAGGACCAAGCAGCCTACTCTATTGGCATTCCATCCACAAACATTCACTCCCTCCACCACCGACGCAGAGTGGCAGCTGTGTGCACCATCTACAAGATGCAGTGCAGGAACTCACCAAGCTTCCTTAGATAGTGCCTTTCAAACCACGACCACTACTATCTAGAAGGACAAGGGCATCAGAGAAATGGGAAAACCACCACCCTGGCGATTCCCCTCCAAGCTACTCACCATCTTGACTTGGAAATATATCGCCGTTCCTTCACTGTTGCTGGGTCAAAATCTTGGAACTCCCTTCCTAACAGCACTGCGGGTGTACCTACACCACATGGACTGCAGCGGTTCAAGAAGGCAACTAACTACCGCCTTCTCAAGGGCAATTAGGGATGGGCAATAAATGCTGGCCTCACCAGCAATGCGCGCATCCCAGAAATGAATTTTTAAAATGTGAACTAATCATCCTTGTGCATTCCCTTCGTGCCAGTCTTCCATGCACCTTTGCCTTTCCCAGTGCTCCTACACCGTGATACCCAGTGCAACCAGGCTGCAACATGGTTGGTTAAAAAAAAAGCTGCTTCCAGTACACACAAATGCACCACACTGCGAGCTCAACTGACAATCTTAAATTGGTTGTCAGCATAATTCTTAGCACACAGGATTACTTTGCAAATGTTCTCCAATCGCGGAATCACACCTAAGGTTGGACGCTGTGTTTTGAATTTTGCAATCATGGGTTGGTTGGCTATAGCATGTATCTTGCCTGTTGTGAACAGCAGCTGGGACATGCTATTTGATACGATCTGCCAGTCTTTGTGATGTACGGCCTACATACCTAGCATCACACTGGCACTGAAATTCATAGACCACGTTCCTCATTTCAGTGATAGGCGGAACATCTTTTTGGCTTGACGGCAGCATCTTGTTCATGGCGAATACCACTCGTTGCTACTGCTACTTCAACCAATTTAAGATTGTCAGTTGAGCTTGCAGTGTGGTGCATTTGTGTGTACTGGAAGCTATATATATTAACACATAGGACCTGTTCTTTGCAGACAGAAAGAACATGTAAAACATTACGCCTGTTTCAGCTAAACAAAATAAATGGCAGCCATTCACTAACTTGTTCCTCGGGGCAAAACTTTGACCAGTGTCAAGCTGCCTGGTTTACATTTCAAACAATGCTTAGCAGTTAACTGTCAATGACCATTAACTGGTGCATTCTCCATGGCAATACCTCTACCAATCAGAGTCTATTTGCAAACCAATCAGCACTCTTTTCTGATACAGTATTAGGTTGTCGTTTTCCCTTTACATTGGTATTCTTGTGAACTGTCATGAGGAGTGCAGGATGAAAAACTTCGACATGTCTATTTATTCAGCAGTACCCAAGTTCTGTACTACTGAACCACAACCATTTTCCTTTGTGCTAGATATGACTGCAACTAGTGAAAAGTTTTCCCTCTGATTCCCATTGACTCCAGTTTTGCTAAAACTCCTTGATGCCACACCCAGTCAAATGCTGCCTTGATGTAAAGGGCCGTCATTATCACCTCACCTTGGGAGTTCAGCTCTTCTGTCCATGTTTGAACCAAAGCTGTAATGAGGTCAGGAGCTGTGTGATCCTGGCAGAATCCAAACTGAGCATCAGTGAGCAGGTTATTTTTAAGCAAGTGCCGCTTGATTGCACTATTAATGACTCCTTCCATCACTTTACTGATGATGGAGAGTGGACTGATGGGGCAATAATTGGCAGGGTTGGATTTGTCCTGCTTTTTGTGTGCAAGACATATCTGGGCAATTTTCCACATTGCCAGGTAAACGCCAGTGTTGTAGCTGTACTGGAACAGCTTGGCTAGGAGCATGGCAGGTTCTGGAGCACAGGTCTTCAGTACTATTGCCAGAATATTGTCAGGGCCAGTAGTCTTTTCAGTATGCAGCGCCTTCCGCCATTTCTTGATATCACGTGGAGTGAATCGAATTAGCTGAAGCCTGGCATCTGTGATGCTGGGGACCTCCGGAGGATGCCAAGATGGAACATTCACTCAGCAATTCTGGCTGAAGATTGTTGCGAATGCTTCAGCCTTATCTTTTGCACTGATGTGCTGGGCTCCCCCATCATTTAGGATGGGGATATTTGTGGAGCCACCTCCTCCAGTGAGTTGTTTAATTGTCCACCACCATTCACAACTGGATGTGCAGACTTGCAGAGCTTAGATCTGATCCGATGGTTGTGGAATTGCTTAGCTCTATCTATCACTTGCTGCTTCTGCTCCTTGGCACACAAACAATCCTGTGTCAAAACAAAAACAAAATTACCTGGAAAAACTCAGCGGGTCTGGCAGCACCGGCGGAGAAGAAAAGAGTTGACGTTTCAAGTCCTCATGACCCTTCAACAATCCTGTGTTGTAGGTTAACACCTCATTTTTAGGTATGCCTGGTGATGCTCCTGGCATGCCCTGCTAAACTCTTCATTGAACCAGGGTTGATCGCCTGCTTGGTAGTACTGGTAGAATGGGGAATATGCTGGGTTATGAGGTTACATATTGTGCTTGAGTACAATTATGCTGCTGCTGATGGCCTACAGCGCCTCTTGGATGTTCAGCCTTGAGTTGCTAGATCTGTCCAAAGTCTATCCCATTTAGAGTGGAGTTAGTGCTACACAACACAATGGAGGGTATCCTCAATGTGAAAATGGGACTTTGTCTCCACAGGACTGTGCGGTGGTCACTCTTGCCGATACTATCATGGACAGATGCATCTGTGACAGGCAGATTGGTGAGGATGAGGTCAAGTATGTTTCTCCCTCTTGTTGATTCCCTCACCACCTGCCACAGACTCAGTCTAGAAGCTGTGTCCTTCAAGACTTCGCCAGCTCGGTCAGTAGTGGTTCTACTGAGCCACTCTTGGTGATGGACTTTGACGTCCCCCACCCAGGGTGCATTCTGTATCGTTGCCACCCTTAGTGCTTCCTCAACATGGAGGAGTATTGACTTTTGGCTGAGGGAGGATGATATGTGGTCATCAGCAGAAGGTTTCCATGCCCATGTTTGACCTGATGCCAATGAGACTTCATGTGGTCCAGAGTTGATGTTGAGGACTGTCAGGGCAACACCGTCCCGACTGTGCTGCCATCTCTGCTGGGTCTGTCCTGGTGATGGTGGTGTCTGGGGCACTATCTGTAAGGTATGATTCCATGAGTTTGACTATGTCAGGCTGTTGCTTGACTAGTCTATGGCACAAGTCAATTTTGGCACAAGCCCCCCCAGATGTTCGTAAGGAGGACTTTGCAGGGTCAACCGAGCTGAGTTTGCCATTGTCGTTTCCTACGCCTAAGTTGATGCTAAGTGGCCCATCCTGTTTATAGACTTCGTTGCTGTTTGATACAGCTGAGTGGCTTGCTAGGTCATTTCAGAGGGCATTTAGGAGTCATTGCTGTGGGTCTGGAGTCACATGAGCCAGACCAGGTGAAGATGGCATGTTTTCTTTCCTAAACGGTATTAGTGAACCAGATGGGTTTTTACGACAGGCGACAATGGTTTCATGGTCATCATTCAACTTTTATTTCCAGAATCTTATTGGTCGGATTGGAACCTGCATCCTCAGCACATTACTAGTCCTTTGGCAATATCACTGCGCCACCACTTCCTTTTGATGTATTTGTATACAATATGACATGATTTAAAGTATAATTTTTGTTTGGAATGTTAATTTTGTGGCAACTTTTTTTGTTATGGCCAAGCTGTCCCTACCAGAAGACTGGAAGAAAAGATCTATATATGTCTACCTTAGTCTGGCTATTTTATAAAATTATTTTTCTGTTTTTCAAAATGGACAATTGCTGGACTGATAACATGCTGGTTTCTGGAAGATTCTAAGCAGTTTCAATAGACAAGGGCTATCTCGTCATTCTGGAATGTGACTTGTATAAACATTCCAGCCAAGCCAAGACAAAGAATTCGTAGATGACATGTCTGCACCAGCCAGTGATGGACAAAGGTAGCGCTATTTGTGACTCCTAATCTCCAATGTTGTGCTAATGGCCCCACTGTTACCTGCTCAAAAGCACAATGGATTTCAATTGGGCACCTCGTTAGCTGAATAGCTTGACCTGAAAGCTCCCTGTCACATGATCGAGACTTCAGCTGTTTGAATTCCTTTAATTATACAGCTCTTGAATTTTATCTTAAGTCCTTGCTTGACCTCAGAAGAGAAGCAGGAGTCTAGACAAACAGCCTGCCTCAGTCTGCCATTTTTATCAGCAGGTCAATGGCCTGGCCATCATCTACACTGTGAACTATTGGAATATTGGAACTTCTGTATCTGTGCCTTCAAGACTAATTCATCTCTATGTGCCTTCTCCCATCGTGGAAGTCCTCACTTCTGGAAAGTCGGATCACCCTGTAACAGTTTAGCCTGCTAACCTCAGAAAGAACAGGCCATTGGACTTTTGATTCTGGACTCATGTGAAACCACGACTCTTATTTTTATTGTGGTCTTTCCCTTATCCCTGTTTTATTGTATGCATGCAAAAAGGGGCAGACATTGTGAAACCCCTTCCTGCATTCTGTGTGTGTGTGTAAAGAAAACCAACCCTTTTATTTTACCTTATCTCAGGTTTGCTGTGGGATTATTAATAGAGGTTTGGATAACTCCAAAACTGAAGGGTTGGGGAAAATATGCCACCATTTATAAAGGAGGAAATCAGAAATCAAAAACACTTTTCTGTTTATGGATAGCTAGTAAAAGGAGAAATCGGGGTGGTTCAAACTAACCACCCTCTGGTCTGTAACAAAGCGAACACTGATGGGCAGTGACAGGGTGAAGGTTAAGATTGTGGGTCTCTTGGTGAATGCGGAAATTGATTTATGTTTACTGGTATCACATTTACACGATTTGCTTGAGGAGAGCATGGACAGAAAGGGACTATCCAGGTTGCCTCCTCCCTTCCTCTTTGTCATGGTCCTGCTGCATCTGCTCCTCCTCATGCTCCTGCTCCACAATTAAGGGGGGAGATGGTGACATAGTGGCAATTTCACTGAACTAGTATTCCAGAGATGCAGGCTAATACTCTGGGGGCATGGGTTCAATTCCCACCACGTCAGCCAGTGGAATTGAAATTCGACTAATATATCTGGAATTTAAAGCTAGTCTCCATTAAGGTGACTATGAAACTATCATCGGTTGTCATAAAGACCCACCTGGTTCACTAATGCCCCTTAAGGAAGGAAACCTGCCATCCTTACCCCAGTCTGGCTTACATGTGATTCCAAACCCGCAGCAATGTGGTTGACTCTTAAGTGTCTTCTGAAATGTTCAGTTGAAGGGAAACTAGGGATGGGCAACAAATGTTGGCTTTGCCAGTGATACCCAGATTCCATGAAAGAATAAAGAAACAGTTACTCGCCGTGTGGCTGGTGGCAAGTGCTGGCCCCTTATGATGATGAGGTTTTGCAGCATGCAGCAGACCATGAAGAAACTCAGTACATGCTCAGTGGTGTACTGCAGGGCTCCTTCAGAGCGGTTCAAACAATGAAATTGTTGTACAAGGACACCAGTGGTCTGCTAAATGACATTTCATGTGGCAGTATTTCTTTCATTCAATGCATAAGGAGGTGCAGGGTTGTGCACTGGACTCATCAATCATGTCATTAGCAAATGGCCCTCGTTGCCCAGCAACTTACCCTTTGATTTGCCATGGTGGCTCAACTACAGCTGGCAGTGTGACTGCAATATAATGCATCATGACAACTGCCAGGAGACATTGACCTATATGTTTCACTATGATCCAGTAGCTGGGCATTGAGGGACTGGAACCCCTGTGCAGGGCAGAGTTAATAAGCAGTACCCAGAAAGCAATGTGAGAAGGAAATAGTTATCTGTCCATGAATAGAGAGCTTTAGTAATTTCCCCTATACAGCAGTGGGTGGCAGCCTGGAAGACATTGCAAATATCTCCAACTTCAGCCTGGAAGAAGCCAGACATATAGGGCTGTAACTTTCGAGCTCCAAGGCGTTGCATCTGAGGGGTACCCCAAAGATGTGCTGGGGAACCCCCACCCCACCCTGTCCCCCCGGAGCTTCCCAGGTAAGCATTGCACAGCAACTGCCTGTGAAGTACAAATTTCCCATTGGCAATTGCCCTGCACGGGGAACCATCTGAAAACTGAGACTTAAATCGTAAACTTCAGATGATTCCGACTGTGTTATATCAATAGCTACCCAGAAGAAGTTAGAAGAATTAAAATCACTTCTATCTTCTGGGTAACTACTGTACAGACCCACACTGACACTCCCCTCATAACACTGAAACCCCAGGGCCCTCCCCCTGACTACTCCCCCAATAAGGGACTCCTTCACCGCTCCCCCCCAAACGGGATTTTCCCACTCCCCCAAAAAAGGATTCCCTCTCCCAACCCCACAGGACTCCCCAATCTCCCCATGTCACTTCCCCACTGCCCCTTCCGCGGGACACCCCCAACTATCCCCCAGGTCCAAACCAACAACTCCCCTGCCACCCAAAGGCTCGGCCTGACCATTTCCCTCGAGGCCCAGCCTGACTGCCCCCCCGCCCCCAAAGCCCGACCCAACCCAGTCAGATCTCCTAACTCCAATGCCCGGCCTGACCTGACCAGACCACCCAAAACCCGAATGCCTCAACCAGGCCCGACCTGACCCCCACACCCCCCAGGCCTAACCAAGGCCCGACCCCCACCCCTAAAGCCTGGCCTGGCCAGAGCCGACCCCTATTTCTCCCCCCCCCATCCCAAGGCTGATCCATCCTCCACCAGATCACCAGATCCTAACCCCTTACATTATACACTTACCTTGTTAAAGACCTTTAAACCTGGCTGGAATCTTAAACTTACCTTGTTTATGGCAGCAATTGCTTACTTACCTTTTACTCTACAGTTCTTGTCGCTAAGCCCAGGGGACGTGCTGCACTGCCAAGATCACGCCCGGCCTGAGTCCGAAGGTCGGGCGAGATAGGATTGGCTGGTTTCAAGTTAAGGACTTTGGAGTAGAGTTGCAATCCAACTCAATTGCTACCTCATCGGAAGTTATGGCTGCAAAGGCTTTATTGCCATGATTACATTCACAGCCGCTGCAATGCGGTCATTGTCCTGCTTTGAGGTTGCAGTTGTGGCTGCAGCAGCATGTGATAGATTTTGGAGAGGACATCCTTGCCAACATGTGGATGTTGCACTCATTGTTGTTTGGTTAGGAGAATTGCTCCCCGAACACTCTGGACAGATATGGCCTCCCCCTGAGAGCCTATCTCCACCTCCTCCTCTCTCTTGAAACAGTGAAACCTTTATTATGATGGGATGATGTGTGGATGAGCACAAACAAGATCTAAACTTTACATTCACCTTTTCTACAAGATGTCTGGAGTAAGGTTTAATATCCCTTGGCACATATATCTTGACCAGGATTTAAGTCAATTTGTAAAAGGGGAATCATGGTTAACCAACTTATTGGAGTTCTTTGACAGAGTCACGTGCGGTGGATAAAGGGGAACCGGTGGATGTACTGTACTTAGATTTCCAGAAGTCATTTAATAAAGTGCTACATCAAAGGTTATTGCAGAAAATAAAAGCTCCTGGTGTAAGGGGTAACATGTTGGCATGGATAGAAGAATGGCTAGATAACAGGAAGCAGAGAGTTGGCATAAATGGGTCTTTTTATGGTTGGCAGGATGTGATGAGTGATGTGCCACAGGGATCAGTGCTGGGCCTCAATTTTTTACCATTTATATAAATGACTTGGATGAAGGGACCAAAGGAATGGTGGCTAAATTTGCTGACGCCACAAAGATAAATAGGAGAGTAAATTGTGAAGAGAATTTAAGGAGGCTACAAAGAGGCATAGATAGGTTAAGCGAGTGGGCAAAGATCTGGCAAATGCAATATTACGTGGGAAAATGTGAAATTGTTCATTTTGGCAGGAAGAATAAAAAAGAAACATATTATCTAAATGGTGAGAGATTGCAGAGCTCTGAGATTCAGAGATCTGGGTGCCCTAGGGCATGAATCACAAAAGGTTAGTATGCAGGTACAGCAGGTAATTAGGAAAGCTAATAGAATGTTATCATTTATTGTGAGGGGAATTGATTACAAAAGTAGGGAGGTTATGCTTCATTTGTACAGGGCACTGGTGAGACCACATCTGTGTGCACAGAACTGGTCTCGAAAAAAGATGTAAGTACATTAGAAGCAGTTCAGAGAAGGTTTACTAGACTAATACCAGGAATGGGCAGGTTGTCTTATGAGGAAAGGCTGGACAGGTCAGGCTTGTATCCACTGGAATTTAGAAGAGTAAGAGGCAAATTAATTGAAACCTTTAAGACCCTGAGGGGTCTTGACAGGGGGGATGTGGAGAGGCTGTTTCATCTTGTGGGAGAATCTAGAACTAAGGGTCACTGTTTAAAAATAAGGGGTCGCTCATTTAAGACAGAGATGAGGAGAAATTTTTTCGCTCAGAGTGTTATGGGTCTTTGGAACTCATTTCGTTAAAAGGCAGTGGAAGCAGAGTCTTTGGGCAAGATTTTTCAGTCGACATGTGGGGGAGGGCCCGACATGACGACGTATAAAATGCTGCGGGATGACCTCGGGTGTGCATCCCAACATCATTGCGCTGTCTCATGATGTTGCATTTCGTGGGTGCGTGCCAGAGTCGGCTGCGTGCCCGCCGATATGTAAACAGCCTATTAAGGCCTTTAAGGAACTGATTAAATGATTAATGTGACACAGTCACATGAGGGGACATGTTTAAGTAAATTTTAAACCCTTTATTTATTATTTACAATAGCGATTCAATCTGCCGAGGCAGCTCCGTGCCTCAGGGAGATTGAAGCGCTCTTTCGTGCGCATGTGCAAAAGAGCGCTGGCCCCGACTCTCTCTCCGCCCCCCCCCCCCCCCTCTGCCTGCACAGGCAGCACTGGGCACTATGGCTCACGTCTTACGCTGGGCAGGTCTTAATTGGCCCGCCTGCTTAAAATGGCGGCGCGGAGCCAATCGCGAATGGTGATCAATTCCACAACCACACCTGCCCGCTTCCACTGAGCCCACCCGCCTGAAAAATTCAGACATTTGAATAGTTTTAAGGCAGAGCCAGATAGATTCTTGATTAACAAGGGAGTGAAAGGTTATTGGGCTAGACAGAAATGGGGTTGAGGTTACATTCAGATCAGCCATGATCTTATTGAACTCTTGATCTTGGGGTTACAAGCCCAGTACCATAACCACTTGGCTATTTAGGCCAAGCTAACCCATTTCCATCTGTTCCTATTCAGATGAAGTTACATTGTTTCATAGTTTGCCATTATGAGATTTGAACTCTTGATTTTGGGGTTACAAACCCAGTACCATAACCACTTGGCTATTTAGGCCAAGCCATGATCTTATTGAATGGCGGAGCAGGTTCGAGGGGCTAAATGGCCTACAGCTGCTCCTAATTTGTATGTTCGTTATATTGTCACTCACACTGAAGAGCAACATTAGACTGAGGGTAATAATCTATGAATCGATACTGGGACCAAAAATGTTGCCTTTAGGAACAAAACCAAATGCAATAAAAACTTACATTTATATGTCATCTTTAATATCCCAAGGGGCTTCAGAAAGAGTGAGGAAACAGGCTCCAAGCAAACGAGGAAGAGATTAGGAAAAGTGATTGAAAGTTTGTTCAAAGATATGGGCTTTGAGGTTTTTAAAGCTGCAGGAACAGAACATTTTAGGGAAGGATTTCCAGGGAGTTCAGCAGGTTGGCTGAAGACTTCACCATCAGTGGTGAGATAAAGGATGAGGGGAAACATAAAAGACCAGAGGACTGTAGAATGAGGGATGAGATATAATGCTGGAAGAAGTTGGAAAGACAGGATGGGATGAGGAATCTGAAGATGCAGACAAGGATTTTGAATTTGTGTCATTGGGTAACAGGCAATCAGTGTAGATCAATAAGGACAGGAGAAACGGGTGAATGAACTAAGCGTGGGACAGATATAGGCAACTGAGTCTTGAACAGATTGGACTTCATAAGCAGTGTAAAATGGAAGTCCACCAAGAAAGACATTGGAAAAATTGAATCTGCAGGTGGCAAAAGCATAGCGAAGAGTTTCAACAATGGAGGGGTGTTATGGAGAGAGAAATAGGCATTTTTTAATTCCACCTCCATTTGTAAACTTGTTTTTTAGATACAATTTCTCATTATTATGCAGTAACCAAAACAGTTCTTCCTGTTACATATGGTATAATCATGCACTGAGTCATCAAGAAATCTCATCACATGATCCTGAAAATAAAATAATCTTTTCTCTCAATGGATTGTCAGCTGCTATCTTAAAATTACAATCTAACTAGGCAGAACACACCTTATGTAGGATAACGAGCTCCTGTATTTAAAAAGAACTGTGTAATTTTAACATTCATATCTCAGAATGGGTAGGGGAATAAACCTATAATTTTAGTCTTCTGATCTCACTCATCCATTCTGTTTAATTATAAGAGCCGCCAGTCTGCTCAACTGGTGCAGCCTGCTTATTAGTACAATCAATTAATATGTTGCTGCTCAGTAAAAGTTATTGCATTGTATCAAAATAAGCATGCTGTATACATTTGTGCAATTGATATCATTCTAATTTCATGTTTAAAAAGAAGGTAAGCTTTCTTGACTGCAAGATCAGTGGGGGCTAAATTCAGTATACCTGCAGAAAAGGGGTATGGGGGTTGCAATGCAGGATTAACCAGTGGCCATTGCTTCCAATACAAGCAGCACACCATTTGCATGCTGCCTCCTAATTAACATGATTACAGCATGTTTCTAGCACTAACTGAACTGTTGAGTGGCTGCACACTTCAGCAGGGGGCCCACAATTGTAAGACTCTAGCATCAATTAAAGCTAGACTGCACTACTTAAAGCAGAGACCACTTTATGGGGGGGATCATTATGGCTAGAACAGGTGCTGGAAGTCATTCTGCAACTTGCTTCTGACCTAGGAAATGGCAAAACACAGGAAGCAGCAGTCTCCAAGATTTTTCGACACTGCACTGGTGGCCTTGCTCGAGGCGGTGCAGAGCAGGAGAGATGTGTTCTATCCAAGGAGGCCTGGCAGGAGGACCCTTGAGACAAATCCCTAGAAGACAGTGTGACCAAATAACCATGGTGGTCATGCCAGGAAAGGACCTTGTAGTGTAGCAAAAAGTTCAATGACTTTGCATAAGTGGTCAAGGTCAGTGAATGCAGCTTCAAATGCCATATCCTACCAACCGTACCATTAGCCTCACACACTGCTCAATACACCAAATTCCCACACTTGCCTACCAACAACCTCTATTAATCACGACTCATACGTAACATTCAGAAATTCATCTTACCCTCACACACTTAGCACTGCTGCTAGCCCACACCCACATTTCATAGCTTTCACACTGACAGCTGTCCAACCATGACATCCACACCACCAAGCCAGATTGAACCACACTCAGTAACATACTCTCTTACAGGAAGAGAGAGCGCACAGTTGGAGGCAGCTATATCTAACTGGCTGAGAGCAGGCATATTACATGTCCTTGTTCTCATGGAGGAGAAGATGCCTGCCATCATTGGAGCAGCTATATCTGAGGCCATGAGCATGGGAGTAAGGCGGCAGTGATGATGAAGAAAGACCATCACTTGTTCTCACACTAGCAGCCAGTAGCATAGATAGTGAATCTGTGTATAAGTTTGAGGATAAATTAGATGCAAGATCTGTATGTGGTGAGCCACTGAGCCTGTAGTCACGTCATGGTGCAAGGGTGGTGCAGGAGCCAGGTCCCTTGACAGTGAGATCCAATGCAAATTCTGTTGCAGAAGACTAGGATGAGCACTTTGATGGCCTAGCTACAGGAGAGGGCTTATGGGTTGTTACAACCAGGTGAGGAGGAACAACCTGGACCCCCTTCATTCAGCTTCAATGGTTGGTCGCAACCAAAGTTTTTTAAAATTTCTTTTCCCCATAGATGCCTTTTCTAATCCAAATGTATTTACTTTTTAATGAGGAGCCAATCAAACCAGGTTTTCTTGAGTCAAAGAAAGAGCAAGTTTACTAGCTACTAAATCTGAGGAAAATAATAAAAGACAGCAACAAACACAAACACACACACATACACACACACAAACACACATACATAAACACACACACACACAAACACACATACATAAACACACACACACACACACACATACATAAACACACACACACACAAACACACATACATAAACACACATAGACACACACATACATAAACACATACACAAGCACACATACATAAACACATACACAAATGCACACACAGACACACGTGCATAAACACATACACAAGCGCACAGACACACATGCATAAACACACATACACAAGTGCACACACACACAGACACACATAAACACACATACACAAGCGCGCACACACAAACACATACATAAACACACATACACAAGCGCACACAGACACATACATAAACACACATACACAAGCACACACACACAGACATACATAAACACACATACACAAGCGCATACACACACATACATAAACACACATACACAAGCGCACACACACACAGACACACATACATAAACACACATACACAAGCGCACACACAGACACACATACATAAACACATACACAAGCGCGCACACACACAGACACACAAAAAAATACATGCAGAAATGCACACACACACACCTATCAGAAGTAAGAAAAGGTAGAGTCCAAATAAAAGTTAAAAGAATATACGATTAAGTTCTTTGCTTGTCCTCGAGGCGAAGATTGTTGAACATTGTGGCTGTTTGAAATTAGCTGATTCCCTTTAAAATCTGGAGTTGAATTGAAGTCCAGGTAACTACACTTTGCTGGAGACAACTTCTTTCTTTCTAATTCCTTGACCCATGTTCCAGAATTTGATGGGTTTCCCCTGCCTTTCTTTCTGATAGAAATATACTATCTCTGTGAATGATTGTTAGACTGTGAAGTAATAGGGCTTTTCTTAGCTTCAGCGAGAGAGAGAGATTCCTTACTGCTTCCTTCAGCAGTTTTTCGAGCTAACTTCTCTGTATCCAGCTTAGCAAAATCGGTTCTTTAAAACCTCCTGTCTTTATAATCCAAAAAAGGAATTTGATTAGCATGTATTATAGTCATTGTTGGAGAACAAGTAATCACATTTTTGAATTTTTATCTTAGAAACTTCTGACATATTTGAAGATAATAGAAACCAACAGGAGATGGGGCTATTTCGTTCTCCACAGTGGGGTTTGAGTGTCTGTTAGGGGTCCTAGCTAGCTTCCCCATTGTCTTGATGGAATTACATTTATTAAAGTCTAGCACTTTGCATTTTTGCATTTTTAATGCCTTCTTTTCTAGGGTCCCTTTTTGAAGTGTACTTTGACACCCCACAGGTGTGAAATTCCATGCACTGTGTCAGGGCAGGTCTGCAATGCAATCCATATAGGAACTTTCCAGAAAAGTAGTCAATTTACAATGCCGGACATGGTCGCCATCTTTAGTCAGTGTCTTTTCTTGTATTTTTCAAAAAATAGGTCCTCTTTAAACAGTTCAATATGTTTTGTTAGTTGGATGGTGAAGTTACAGGTGAATCTCACTCAGTCACAATGTTCCTTTGTCGTGACAGTGTACACCATGAAATGTTTGGTGCATTGGAGACCTGCCAGAATACCTGCATGAATGTCAGGGAGCACAGAGGAGTCTGATACTAGCCTTGCACAGGGCTTTGTGCAGGTTTTGGAACCTGTCTTTCCCAATGTGGAAGTGGTGGCTAACTTCATTAGCACATTTGTGGACACAACCATGATACATCTGATGGCTAATGGTTGAGTTTCTATTGCAGCACAAGCATAAGCCACACAATGCCTGAGTGCTGTAGTGCAAGTTCAGACTTCTTTCCAGGATGGCCATCTTACTGCCATGTGAATTCAGACTGCTGCTATCATGGCTGTGGATACCAGTATTCAAAGGGGCCCTGAATGTGTGGCAATTGCTCCATGGACCTTCTGTCCTTTCTCATTTGACTCTAACCCTCCATCTCTGCCAGTGCTCTCACAGTTGCCATTAGGCAGCCCAGACTGTTGCCATCCATATTGAGATGGTATGGTCCAAAATCATGCCTTCCAGCCCAAGAGCTGCTTAAGGCTGCCCTGCAGTCTCAGAAACTGAAAGTCGGCAATCTTCTACCAGCCATGCTGTAGACATAGGAGCAATATGACAGGCAATGGCACATGAAAAACAGACATTAAGGGAATGCACAAGGGTGATGAGTTGACATTTGTATGCAGTGTTGCATGATTTGAGTTGTAACACTGGTTTGGAATGTTTATTCTGTGGGAACTTTTATTTTTGCTTTGTAGCCAAGTGGATGCTATGTGGGTCAGTGACAGAGGGAAGGTAATATGTGGGATTGTTGGTGAGTGAGGAATTGGGGTTGTGTTTATGGTTTTGCAGTTGGAAGAGGGGTTCATGGAGAACCCGACCAAAACAAGGTTGCATTAGTTACCTCCTCATTTCCTGTTCCTCTTCTTCCTGATTCTCCTTTTTCTATTCCTCCTCCTGCTTCTCCTTCTCCTCTTCCTCAGCTGGTCACTGTTTGGCTGGTGGCAAGGGCTGTGCCCTCATGGTGGTGAGGTTGTGCAGTATGCAGCAATGAGCCACAAATCTTGAAACCTGCTCTATGAAGTAGTGCAGATCCTCTAGAGTGGTTCAGGCAGTGGAAGCTTCGTTTCAGTGCACCAATAGTCAGCTCTAACACATTTTGTATTGCATCATGGCTTTTATTATGTGCACCCTGCCCAAGTATGCATGGGTTTCATACCAGAGCCACGACCCATGTTATTAGTAGATAGCCCTTGTCACCCAGTAGCCACTCTTCAGTTTGTCATGGTGGTTCAAATATAGTTGTTACAGCAGACCAATACAGAATGAAGACATCATGATTGTTGCCAGATACTGCTCACTGACTTGCAAGATATGTTGCCCATGGCCCCCCACCAACTGGGCACTGAGGGAATGGAATCTCTTTTGCTTATCTTATATCTCAGAGTTGACATGCGATGCACGCAAAATGTGTGTGTGTGCAGTCAATGGCACACTGCTCCCTGGAAAGATGGAATGAAATGTAGTTGTCTCTTTTTGAACAGAGAGCATCAGTAATGTCTGTTATGGAACAGTCGATGGCGGATTGTGCGATGTTGCAAAAATCTCCTACTCATACTTGGAAGGAGCCTGACATACAAAAGATCATCACCAGGGTAATTTTCACAGCCACTGGCAATGGGTCCTTTCTGTTGCTGATTGCATGTTCAGCAATGAATGATTAAGAGAGGATATGAGCTGGAGCATTGAGCTCCAAACTGATAGCCGTGGTATCAAATTTCCAGTGGATGTTCATGGTACACTTGCTAATGCCCTCACCAATATTGCATCCCATGCAACTAGCACCACAAATATGCCACATGGGCATCATTTTGGACCTCCAGGTCCTCTCATAACATCCAGACAACAGGCAATACACACTCAAATTTTACATTGGCCATCTTTCCCACTCTAAATACCAGTTCTATTAAAAGTTTCTCTGTTCTATGTGCATGGCTTTAGTGGAAGATTTTAAATATAAATGACTATATTTTCAATCTGAGTGAATTAGACATGATATGTGATGCATTTTGAGTGAATGTTTCTAAGCATGCCTGCAATGATTACTGGTTAGAACAGCACAGGTTGTACTTGCCTATCCATTTAATTTTCATAACTTAAGCAAAGTAGACTGATGCATTAAAGTTTTTAGGAACTTGTTTTTACCCTTTGTGAACTGAGGATCTCTTTGCTGTGCAGTTCCCCTCCATATGTTCTGTTATTTTCTCCCCCTATACCCTTGTTGAATGATCAGCGAGTTGTTCCAAGCCCTCCTCTGGTAGATTGTGCGGGTCCTAGTTTCTTCAATCTTTGTAGATTTTTTGTTGGATTCCTTCTTGAGCTATTATTTGGATTTTAAATTGTAGGTGTTGATTGTTGCTTTTTCTGCACTCTTTTACTTTTTAGTGCAGTGTTGCTTCAGACACTGGACTATGTATTTTACTAATAATAGCTGCATTCGAGCTATTTACATGACGATAATGTACAGTGACAAACTTGGCACTGGCTAATTTGTCTACATTTGAGTATTTAATACAATTGTTAAAAGAGATTTAACTTTTTCTTATTGACAATAATTGGACAATTTGTTAAGAATTTCAGCATTACTGTTGGCACTGTCAGCAGACAAATCATTGATCAATGCATTGATATGATGGTCCTCTATCCACAATTTTAAGGAATGAGATAAGCCATTTAAAATAAATAAGTTAATGTCTCAATTAAAGCAGCAGACGGGGGAATATCTTCCAAGTATACTGCATGTGTGTCCGCTAATATTGCCAGCAGATAGACATCTAACTTGTCAGAAATGAATGGTTCAGTTTACATAATTGATAAGGATCAAGATTTAATTTGAATCTCAAGCCCATCTGAGACATGATGCGCTGCTTGTGTTTTTTGATATTTTTCTCACTCATGCTTGTTGTATCCATCATAATCCTCTCCTAATAGATACAACTCTATTATAAACAGGCTTTATGTACACTGAAGAATATTCCATTTGAAGATTTGAATGTTGGTGGTTCCTACCTTCACTGTTCAGTGAAAGTAAAAGCTTTTTGCAGATTTTATACTTTAAGTACTCAACTCCCAAAAAACTTGATGTTGGCCTGCTTTTCACAAATTACTTATAACTAATCATTTTCTTCATATAGAAGCATGAGAGTAGAACATTTCCAATTAGGATCCAGGTTTAAAATAGGTAACAACAATCAATTGATGCTTAAATCATTATACGCAAGATACTGTGTTGTAAACTTCTGCACTGGCTATTACAAAAAAAAAGTTGGAGCAAAAACACATTAAAGGGGTAATTTTGGTGCATATGGGAAATTTAGTCATACACTGCATGATTTTTCATTTGACTGAATAATCAGAAGATTGCGTGTAGTGCTCACCTAAATTTTTAGTACATGCTACTAGTGGGCATGGCTTCTTGCCAGAAACACGGAATTGCTCCTTATATGTTCCCAAACTTCAAAGAAAAATAGTAGATGAAATAAGGAATGTGTTGCAGTGCCACATTGTAGCAAAGGTTGACACCCTTTTATTAAAAACATCTGCCTTTTCTGATCAAGGTTAAAACTTCTCTGACTTTTTAATTGATTGGTAGATTAAAGAGAGAGCCTCATTATAAGCTCCTTTTAATGGTAATCATTTACAAAGAAATATTTTATGGTTAGCCATCCGTGATGAATTTTTTTCTTGAAATATTTATTTGTGAATCCTGTTGATAATAACCTTGTTGAACAACTAGTTTATTCGAATGTGCAGCTTTGAAGGAGCAGAGTTAACTAGTAACTATTGTTAATAGTCAATCATATTGTTAAGGTCAAGGATAAACAGGTGGAAGGTATTGATTAATTGTCTTTGAGCACATATTAAAAGAGACTCTCTCGGCCGTGGTTATGTCCATGCCGGGGTGCCCTTGGAGAGGGAGCATGCTGTGTTTGCCAGTATGCTTGAGGCCTTCTGCAACCAGTGGACACCACAGGGTCTGGGGTGGAATGCGTTATCTCCCCACAAAATGATATTTTAATTTAATTTTGATAAGGTTCTTTTGCAGCTATAATGCCCCTTTAAGGGGTTGATCGTTTGATTATTTGTTCATTTGTTTCTTGTTTATTTAAAAGAGTCTGGAAAGGATCTGCTGAGATACTGGGTGCTGAGATACTGGGTGGATTGGTCGGTAGGAGGCGGAGCTCTGTAATGCTGCATCCTGTGAATAAACCTACTATCAAGTAAAGGACCTGTGTCTAGTTTCATACTCCACCATCTGGCTTGGGTCCATTTAACAACAATATGCTTTTACCTAGGATACTTCACCGATTTTATCATTGCAATTCTGTGTGCTAATTCATCTGCCCTATCTTGTCTGACTCCTAGGGCAGTATTTTCCTGTCAGGGGGCGGGGCCGCTTGCCAATGCGTAAAATGACGCACGGTGACGTTGGTGTGCTGTCCTGTCGTGACCGTGTGTCATTTAGATTTTCAGTTTGGTCGGCACATAGCTGACTCGGCTGTACGCCCGCCGAACTGTCAATGGCCACTTAAGGCCTTTAAAAAAGTAATTAAACCAATTAATAGACCAGCTTGTCCAACCTTGAGGTTGGTGGGCAGGTGAAGAGCCCAGGCGGCCTTCAGGAAAAACATGAAACCTCATCCATGAGCAGGATGAGGTTTCATGAGGGATTTAAAACGTGTATAAAATTTTAAAATAAAAGTAATTGACATGTCCCTGTTCATGTGACAGTGTCACACGAAGGGATATGTCAGGAATTTTTTTCTCCTTTTAATAAAGTTTTCAAACTTGAGCCGAGCTCCCTGAGGTGGCACTTTGCCTCAGGGAGATCTGGACGCTCTTTAGCACACATGCGTGAAAGAGTGTACTGCCAGCTCAGAGAATCCCCCCTGCCCGCATAGGGAGCACACAGCACTTCCTGGTGGATGTCACACTGGGCGGGCCTTAATTGGCCCGCCCACGTAAAATGGCGGCCCGTCCTTGACTGGAGGCACAGATCGGAAATCCGCCCACCCACGCCTGCACATCCTCCCCGCCCGCCCCCCAACGGGGGGAAAATGCTGCCCCTAGAATCACAGAATGGTTACAACACAGAAAGAGGCCATTTGGCCTATTGTGTCCATTCTGGTTCTCTGCAAGATTAACTCAGGTATTCCCACTCCCCCACCCTTTCCGCATCACCATCTTTGCTCTTCAGGTGCTTTTCCAATTCCCATTTGAAAGCTACAATTGAATCTACCTCCAGCACAAGCTCAGGCAGTACATTCCAGATCCTAACCATTTGCTGTGTTGGGAAAAATAAGCTTCTCCTCATGGTGTCATTGTTTTCCAATCACCTGAAATAGGTGTCCTCTGGTTCTTGATCCTTCTTCCAACAAGCAGTTTCTCTCTATCTAATCTGTCTTAACTCTGACAGCAATTTGCACCCTCATCATTATTGAGGTGAGCTGAAAATTAAAATTGGACTGGTTTTATAGTGGTCCGACAATTCTTTTCAGTCGGTATACTGCGCAAACAACGAAGATTCAAATTATACCCCACAGCCCTTCAACATAAAAAAAATTCAACAGCAAAAGAGACAAGCAAATCAAAGATGATTCAAACCCTGTCCAACAATAGACTTTTATTGCTTATACTGATTTCATAATCATCTTCAAACACTTTTATGTTTTCCAATTGTTGGAAAGTGTCAAATTCTACTGGTGCGCATGGTGTTGCTCAGATATGAATGAATTTAGGGTGATGCTCTCTTTCTCAGCAGAGGAGGAGAACACCTGGAAAAATCATATTGCTTTTTTGATCATGACATCATGCACACATGACTCAGTGATATTTGTCTGAAGCAATGATTTATTTCAACACAAACTACTTCATCAATTACAACACTGGGCAAACAGAGGAAAAAGGGCTTGCCCAATATTTGTCACTAAAGTCAGAGCTGCAATTTATTTTAAATAATTATTTGTAAATTTTCAAGGCCGGGACTTTCATTGCCTGCCGGCATCGGGTGTGTTTAGCGGCATGAGCGGACAATATGTCGCGATTGATCTTGCAATGGTGTGAAACCCGTTTGCTTTCAGCCTGCTGAATGTGGGCCATGTTTCCCGCTATCAGACATCGGGAACCTCACTGTAATACATCGTCATATCATTATAAGGCAAGTCTGCCAGATGCATCCCACACACACATACAACCACCCACCCCACCCCACCCCACCACCACCACCACCACCCCTGCTGCATCATTCGCCTTTTCCCGCTGTGTTTTACAACAGCACATAAGCGACGGGCACCTGACGGGCTGCATTTCGCTCGGGATTCCAAGATTTGTTTGCCTATCTTGCTTTGGTCAGCACTCATCAGTGCCAGGCTTCACAGACAGCACCACATCACTTATAGGGGGGCTCACGGGTAGGTGTCTACCTACTAGATCAGCCAAATGTGGGTGGCTTTACAATGGCTGCAGGGAAAGGTCTTGCTTGGGGAAGGGGGAGAAGTGGCCTCAGACAAGGGAAGAGGCTGCAGAATGAGGGTTGTACTAGGGAAGGAGGGGGCCCCAGGCTCTGTGTGGGGGCACATGTTGATCTGTGCAAGTGACCTCAAGATGGCGAGGGCTGAGGAGGCAGTCTCCAGAGGAGATGAGGCCAGATGGACATGTGAGGGTATGTGTGTGAGAATGGGTGGTGATGTCCCTTGAGCTGGCAGTGAGAGGGATGCCAGGGAATGTGTGATGGGCTTGAGTGTGTGAGTTTAGAGTGATGAGATGGTTGCCATACCTTGGCTGCATGGATGAGATCATTCATCCTCTATCTGCATTGGATGGCCAACCTCTCCTGTGCAGCTTTGGCACTGATCACCACTGCCACTGCCTGCCAATCTGGATTGGTGATGCCGCTGTTTGTCCTGCAGCCAGAGTGGGGTAGAGGACATCACAATAGGCCTCCACGGGGTCCAAGTGGTATTCCAGTGATGCATCATTAAACCTGGGGGCTGCAGAATTTTTGCCTTCCGTGAACATCTTCCCTGCAGTAGTTGTGGGTTGGAAGCACTGAGATATGTACGTGCGGCTGGACTTTAAATATGGTGCCAGGCATGATGAAACGGTGAGGTGACAGTGTGACAGGAGAGAGCCCGTCCGCCTTGGAAACGGTGTGTTTCCCAGGATCACATAAGTAATGCAGCGGGTTTGGGACGATACAGTATGAAAACCCACCATTGCAGCCAATGAGTGAAATGTTTAACCCGCCCGCTACCTCACTTAGTGCAAATCTGGGACAATTCCGTCCATAGTTTAGAGCTGTGGCGTAGCTGTAGAATTGGTAGCTTCTTAATGCTGAATGACCCTAACAGTAAGCAGCATTCTTTTGAAGAGTTAATATTACACAAGGTAAACACTGTAAGCTATTCCAAGTTTAAACAATGCAGCTGGTAAATTGCCTATCTAACACCTTTTATATTCAAGGTTCCACGTGTCACTTTCACTTTCTTTACTGAAGATAAGATTTCATAACAATTAAGAATTAAAAATGAGCTCCCCACTTTTGTCAGTACTGAAAGAGTTCTGAACACACAAACACACAAACAGGAGCAGTACTGTCTATTTGCTATTAGTAGCTACATTATTTAAATGAAGCGAACTGATTTATGGGGTGAATGGGTGGGTATTGGTGTGATGGAAAGCTCGACTTTTTAAGAGCTGATTTCACAGACAACTTGTAATACCATAAGAGTTCTTTTAAAGAGTCACCATTAGCTCATGCTTGTTTTTATCTTCTCTGATGATTGTTTTGATGGGCCTGATACCAGGAAAGTGGCCTCCAAAGAATTAATGTCCTTATTGTACTTTAAAATTGGCTGAATCTTGTCACCAATTTGCTGACAAACCTCCTTTAAGACTAACAAAGTAGATGGTTTAGTGGTGGCTACTCTTCCTTAGTTCAGGTATAGCAGCTAGAGCTGATACTGAGCAGGATTTTACCATGAGCTTTGGGACTCAGATGTTGGGATGAAACGTGGGCCAGGATTTTCTGCTCATTGGGCGGGTGGGCCCGGGAGCAGACGGGAAACGGTCTGCCGCCTGTGATTGGCCCCCAGCTGCGATTTCACGCTGGCTGACCAATTAATGGCCAGCCAGTGTGAAAGGCCGCTGAGGAGCTCAGCGCTGCTGGGAGGGGGGCGGGGGCGGGAGGAGGGTGAGCGCTGAAGTCTGCGTGTGCGCTGGGCAACCCACACTGAAAGCTCCCTGAAGGCACAGAGCTGCCTCAGGGAACTGAAGAATTGTGGATTCACAAATAAAGATTTTAAAAATGAGAGAAACATGTCCCCACATCTGACTCAGTCACATGAACAGGGTCTTATTAAAAGTGATGTTTGAAAATTTTTCTTTTTTTCAAAATTACTGTTGGAAACCTCATAGTTTAAGGTTGGATGGGCAGTGAAAAATATTGCTTAATTAATTGAGTAATGGGCTTAATAGCCCTCTTAATTGTCGGTGGGCACGCTGCTGCCTCTTGCGTGCACCCGCCGACCGAAATATCGTGCGAGTGCGCGATGACGTCGGGATGCTTGCCCAACGTCACCGGGCACTACTTTACGCCTGATCGGGTCAGGCATGCACCTGCCCGCAGGATGTAAAATCCTGCCCGCGGATCCTGAGCGCACACTTGCCAGCAGGGGGACTAACTTGGTAATTTTCCCAGAGGCAGCTTCCTAATTGACCATCTCCAGGCTCGCCATCCAGTTAAGGAAGATGGATGGGGTTTAGGTGCTGCTGGCCCGATCAGAGGTTGGCAGCTCTGTAGCCTTGATGGCCCCACTGAGAGAGGTGGGCTGTGCTGAGGCACCTCGGGGATCAAGAGGGCTCCTCAACCGAGAAGCAGCCATGGAAATGTAAGATTTAAATTAAAGATCGGAGGGGCCAAATAGGCCCATTTGAAGCATCTGGGTGGTAGGAGGGGGCATTTCCTGCTTGAAGACCATCCCCCCCACAACTTTGGGGCATGGAGCCTGTGGCTCTGATTGCCCCATGGGCTACTGAAGTGAAGCCATCTCCGTGAAGCTGACGGCCTCCCCACATGGTGACAAACCGCTCTGCCACAGCAAACTGCCAGTGGCCAAAGAATTGACCCTCAGCGAGCTGTTAATTTTTAAAATTTGGCTGCCTCCCTCCATTCAGCAGGCACTTGCTCCGCATTCAGTGCCACCGCTGGGAAACTTCTCCGGCTACAGGACTGCAAAGGGGAGCTGGTCACACGCAGCTCCATGCTATCCTGCTTCCCAAACTGCCACGATGGGGCTGGGAGAATTCTGCTCAGTAACTCAGTGTATAATGACTTATGTTGGCAGCATTCAAACCTGCAAATTGCTGATAACCTCTTGAACCTAAGTTCAGGTTCATTGTAACAAACTGATCTAAGGATAAGACCAACATATAAAAGCAAGTCACAGTCTCATTTCATACAAAGCATTGCCATTGAATAATGTGTGTCATAGGGCTGGTAAACTCACATAGGCCAATTGAATTAATATTTAAGAAGCAGTCACTTTTCAGCCAATGGGAAAGATTAAACAGGTTGAGGCTTTTATTTTTAGATAAGAAAAGATTTAGAAGAGACCAGATAGAGGTCATTAAAATTATGAATGGGTTGGAGAGAGTAGTTGTTTGCATTTACGAGACACAAATCGAATATAGTCACTGATAAATCCAATAGGGGAAATAAGGGGAAATTACTCAGAGCATTTAGAATGTGGAACTCGCTACTGCAGGAGTGGTTGAGGCAACAGCTTAGATGCGTTCATAAGGAAACTAGGCAAGTATATGAGAGGTAAGGGAATAGAAAGGTATTCTGAAATACTGACAAAAGGTAGATGAAATTGGAGGGGACTCGTGAGGAGTATAAACGCCAACACAGATTGGATCAAACAACCTGTTTCTGTGCCACAAATTCTGTGTAATTTGCTAAAATAGTCGGGCTGACAGACATACATGGGTGACACATGACACAGTAAGCATATATATTTGTGGATAAATATTACAAGCTTTGGAAGACATCAGAACATGAGTTGGTGCAGAAAAGACAAGAAGGTAGAAAGTTCGAGTTGGGGGGGTGGAGGATCCAGTTGTTGTGGTCTATGTGGGAACCAGTAACATTTGTAGAGCCAGGAATGATGTTCTGCTGAGAGAATTTGAGGAGTTAGGGTCCAAATTAAAATTCAGAACATCAAAGGTAATTATCTCTGGATTGTTACCTGAGCCACGGGCCAATTGGCATAGGTTCAAATGGAGCCCATCCCAATGGGATTGCCCACTCTTCCCTGAGCACTGACGCCAGTGCCTCCTGAATCAAACTTCCCTCTCCCTACACCACTTTGAGCCATACGTTTAATTCTCTGACCTGTTTAACCCTATGAAGATTCTATTTTTTCCTTTTCTATGAACATTTTGATAGCACGTTGTTGGTTTCAAAAACATTCCCAATCCTTAGACTTTCTATTGTTTTTTACAACATTGTTAGCCTCTCCTTTTAACGGAGTACTACCCTTAACTTCCTGAGTGAGCTATAGATGGTCCTTCTTGCTGAGTTCTTCAAAGGAATGTATTTTTGTTGAACAGTGGAACAGGAAGGGACAGAGGGATTAACAAAAAATGTACATCGGCGAATAAGGTTACTGAAGGGAAAAGAAGTAAAAAGAAATTAAAGGTTCTTTGACTGAATGCATGGAGCATCTGCAATAAGAATTAGTGGCACAAATAGAGATAAATGATTTAGATCTAAATGTCATTACAGAAACATAGGGCAAAATCTTCCCCCCATTGGGGGGGATGTGCAGAGCAGGCATGGGCAGGTGCGCCTCCGATCGGCACCCCCGATTTCAGAATACCTTTCTATTCCCTTACCTCTCATATACTTGCCTAGTTTCCTTATGAACGCATCTAAGCTGTTGCCTCAACCACTCCTGCAGTAGCGAGTTCCACATTCTAAATGCTCTGAGTAATTTCCCCTTATTTCCACGTGAGCGGGCCAATTAAGGCCTGCCCAGTGTGACATCTACCCAGAAGTGCTATGTGCTTCCTGTGTGGACAAGGGGCGGAATGGCAAATGTGGAAGTGCGCTGCTTTGTGCGTGCGCACGAAGGAGCATTCCGATCTCTCTGAGACTAAATGCTGCCTCAGGGAGACCAGTTCCCAAAGGGAAAAAGTTTTTCTTTCAAAAGTCCCATTTGCCATCCATATCCCCATATATGACAATGTCACATGAGTTGGACATGGACATAACTTTAAGTTAAAGTGACTGTTAATTTTTTAATTCAGTCATGAAACCTCATTCCGCCGATGGATGAGGTTTCATGCTTTTTCAGGTGGGCACCAGCGCTCCCGACCTGCCCGCCAACCTAAAGGTTGGACGGGCAGGTCCGCTAATCGCTTTAATTGATTCTTGAATAGCCTCAGTAGGCCGTTGACAGGTCGGAGGCCGCACAGCTGACTTGGCTGCGGCCCCACCGACCTGAAAATGCAAATGACGTGGGATGACGTCGAGAGTTCCGCCCGATGTCATTCTTTTCATTTTACACGTCGGTAAGCAGGCGCCGCCCCCTCTCACTGACCGGAAAATTCTTGCCATGATTACAAGGTGATCAAGGTTGGGAAATAAATATCCCAGGTACACACTGTTTCGGAATGGCAAAGTATGTGGGGTAGCCCTTAAAGTAAAGGATGACATAAGGACATGAGCGAGAAAGGATCTGGCCTCCAAAGATCATGAAGGAGAATCAGTATGGTGAAAATTAGGAATAGCAAAAGTGAGAAAACACTGTTGGGAGTGGTTTATAAGTCCCCCAACCATTGGGCAGAGCATTAAACAAGAAATTGTTGGAGCCTGTAACAAAGGAAATGTAATAATTGTGGGGGACTTTAACCTTCATATAGACTGGGACAGTCAATTGGCAAGAATAGCTTAGATGATGATTTTGTGGAATATTTTCTTGACAGTTTCTTGGAGCAGTATGCAGTGGAACCAAAGAGGGATAATGCTATCTTAAATCTAGTATTGTGCAATAAAACAAGGTTAATTAGTAATAACATAGCAAAAGTTTCACTGGGAAATAGTGACCATAATACCATTCAATTCCATGTTAAATTTGAAAGTAACATATTCCAATTGCAAACAAATATCTTAAACTTAAAGTCAATTACATAGATTTGAGGGGAGAACTTGCTAAAGTTAATTGGGTGAATAGTTTAAAAGATTTGGAGGTAAATGAACAGTGGGAAACATTTAAAGAAACAATTCAAAATGTTCAACAAAATGCATTCCTTTGAAGAACAAAACCTCAGCAAGAAGGACCATCTGTGGCTCACTCAGGAAGTTAAAGGTAGTATTCGATTAAAAGAACAGGCTTACCATGTTGTAAAAAAACAATAGCAAGTCTAAGAATTGGGAATGTTTTCGAAACCAACAAAGTGCCACCAAAAGGTTGATTAAAAAGGGAAAAAGTAGAATATGAAAGTAAACTAGCTAGAAATATAAGAACAGATTGTAAGAGCTTTCATAAGTATATAAAAAGGAAGAGAGTAGCTAAAGTAAATGTTGTTCCATTAGAGACAGAGACAAGAGAAATTACCATGGGGAACAAGAAAATGGAAGAAGTATTGAACAAATATTTTGTGTATATCTTTACGGTAGAAGACAGAAGTTCCATACCAGAAATAGATGATAACCTAGGGGTTAAAAAGAGAGAAGAAATTAGTGTGCCACAAGGATCAGTGCTGGGGCCTCAGCTATTTACAATCTATATTAACGACATTGTTAATGTCTCTGTCCCCTCATTTAAGGTTGCTGATAATACCAAACTAAGTGGACAGGTAAGCAGTGGGGAGGACACAGAGAGGCTGCAAAGAGATATAAACAGGTTAGGCAACTGGGCAACAAGATGGCAGATGGAGTATATTATAGGAAAGTTATTCACTTTGGTTGAAAGAGTGAAAAAACAGAATATGTTTTAACAGGTGAGAAACTTTCAAGTATTGATGTTCAAAGAGATTTGGGTATGCTTATACATGCAGAATGCAGAAAATTAGCATGCAGATGCTGCAAGCAATTAGGAAGTCAAATGGCATGTTGGCCTTTATTGCAAAGGGATTGGAGTAGAAGAATAAAGAAGTCTTGCTGCAGTTGTACAGGGTTTTGATGAGATCGCATCTGGAGTACTGTGTTTAGTTTTGGTCTCCACATTTAAGAAAGGATATGCTTGCATTAGAGGCGGTACAGCAAAAGTTTATTAAATTGGCCCTTGAGATGAGGGGATTGTCTTATGATGAGAGACTGAGTAAATTTGGCTTATATTCTCTGGAGTTTAAAAGAATGAAATGTGATCCCATTGAAACCTACAAAGTTCTGAAGGAGCTTGATAGGGTGGATGCTGAGAGATTGTTTCCATTGGTCAGCGAATCTAAAACAAGGGGAAACAGTCTCAGGATAAAAGGGCAATCATTTAGGACTGAGCTGAGGACAAATTTCTTCATTCAAATTGTTGTGAATCTTTGGAATTCTCTACTGCAGAGGGCTGTGGATGCTCTATTGTTGAATACATTTAAGGCTGGGACAAATAGACTTTTGGTCTCTTCGGGAATTAAGGGATATTGGGAGCAGGCTGGAAAATGGAGTTGAAGCCCAAGCAGCCATGATCGTATTAAATGACAGAACAGGCTCGATGAACCGTGTGGTCTACTCCTGCTCCAATTTCTTATGTTCTTACGTTCTCAGTTGTCTTGGACAGGAGTGCAGAATCGGCAGTAACGCATCAGCTGCTCGTTATTTGCCCTGCCCAATATTCAGGCCATTGAATTTAATTGGAATGAATACCAGGCGATGCAAATAACCGGTGATTAATGTGATACTGTCCATTGTGCATTCCTGTCCAAGACAGTTCTGTATCTCAGTGTGCCTCACAAGGTGCTAGCCAAATAACAGTGACAATATGCATTCCAAATTGATCCCTGTTCCACATAAAATCTGCCATTTGTCATAGTAATAATAGAGTACCGGTGCCATTTTCTTTTCCTTTTAGAATTAAAGACGAAACTTTATGTAGTGTTGCTAGATGCTTTGTTCTTATGGAAGAAAGTGATTACGAAATTGTGGTATCTGTCATTTTCATGTGTACCCACTGGCAATGTTTGGCACTGCTAGGTGTGTGATGAAGCTGTAGCTCAGTTTTCTGTCTTGGCCAAGGCCTCTAGTTCAGCTTGTCAGACAGAATTTGAACTTGATTTGTGAGGCGAAAAGACAGTGGGGACAAAATTGAACCTTGTTTTTGCCTATTTCCCTGGCACCAAACAGGGGAATAAAGATCTGATTTTGCAAGGCTGTGTCCGGAAGCCTAAAATATGTCCAATGCCATATTGTGCCATGTAAACTCCAATTAGTTCTCTCGAGTCTACAGCATCCTAACTACTGGTCCTTAAAGGGACTGTTGGAAACGGTCAAAGATGAGGTAAATAAATAGAGTTCTGTTGAAGAGTAATGCGGACTCAAAACGTTAATTGTGCTCCTCTCCACAGATGCTGCCAGACCTGCTGAGATTTTCCAGGTATTTTTGTTTTTGTTTTGAGATAAATAAATGTAGCTTAATGTGGAACCAGGAGAAGCAGAGATGCTCCCCTTGGTTATCAAAGGGCTACTGCAGCCTATTGCCAGCCAGCACTTGCATCCCTCCCTTTCATTCCTCACCCCACCCCCGCCAGCACTGACCTGTAGACCGCTGGTATGGTCTGAAAGCCAGGTAATTCAGCACTGAACCAGGCTAATGATTGCCCCAAAGGCTCACTGGTTTCTGAAACCTGAGGAGCAATTTTGGGCAAACCTTGAATCGATTTCTTTGGGCGGATGTGGCAGTAGTGTTGCCCATCCTGCATCCATAATTGAGCACTAACCAATTTCTCCCCCAATGATTCAACTAACTGTACCACACAGGAGCATTATTTCACAAATGCTAACATGCGTTCACTATTAATTAACATGGCCTGACGATTTGTTAACGGACCAAAAATGGAGAGCAGGAGCCAACAGGACATTTTCAGATATACAGCTTGTAACCAGTGTAGTATCACAAGGATCTTGGGCATAAGCTATTTACAATCTATAGCAATAACTTAGATGAGGGGAGTGAGTGCAAAGTATTGAAGTTTGCTGATGATACAAAGTTAGGTGACAAAGTAAGTGTTGAGGAGGACACAAAAAAGCCTGCAAAAGGATTTAGGCAAATTAATTCAGTGGATGAAAACATGGTGGATGGAATTTCATCTGGAGAAGATGAAAGTTATCCACTTGGAAGGAAAAATAGCAAAGCAGAATATTTTTGAACTAGTGAGAGATTGGGAAATGTTGGCATTGAGAAGAACTTGGGTATCCTTGTATTTGAATCACAAAAAGTTAACATGCAGATACAACAAGCAATTAAGAAGCCTTTAAAACAAATGGATTGGAGTATAAAAGTGAAAAAGTCTTACTACAATTGTATACAGAACTTGGAGTACTATGTACAGTTTTAGTCTTGTTACTTAAGGAAGGATATACTAGCCTTGGATGCAGTGCAACCAAGATTCACCAGGCGGTTTCTAGGGATGAGAGGTTTGTCCTATAAAGAGAGAGTAGGCTAGGCCTATACTCCCTGGAAATACTCAGCAGGTCTGGCAGCATCTGTGGAGAGAAAAACAGAGTTAACGTTTCAGGTCTGTGACTTTTCATCCGAACTTTAATGACAGTACTGGAAAGCCAGATTCTAAAGATTAACTACTTCCTCCTCTTCTCCACTGCAGCAAACAGTATGTCAGGATACTCCCTTTTAGATTGATGCAGAAGAAAGAGGATTATTTTTCAGTTGGATCGGTAATGTCTTAATATATGACCTCTATTCATTACAGATAATGTATTCTGCATTGAAAAAGCACCTGCTACAGTGTTCTGGGGAAGCTCTTACATTTCTGTTTTGTTTTTTTCAGGGTTTCTTCCGCAGAAGCATCCAGAAAAATATGGTTTATACTTGTCACAGAGAAAAAAACTGTGTCATCAACAAGGTTACTAGAAATCGTTGCCAGTACTGCCGATTGCAGAAGTGCTTTGAAGTGGGCATGTCTAAAGAGTGTAAGTACACATTTCAGTCTTTATCTTTTTCCATTTTATAGAAAGCCCAGTTTACCCCAAAAATCACCATGTGATGAAAAGCATGCATTAACCACAATGATATTAGAGAATTCTGGAAAAAAGAAGCAGAATCGTTAGGCTAGAAAATAGATTCGCTGACTTATTCCGATTCATTTTCAGAATACCTTCATTGTTGCAGTGGTTCATAGTGCAATAGCTACTTTGGTCACCAAATTCGGCTCCTCACCGCCTAGATTTTTAGCATTAGGAGTGCTGTTTTATCTCCAAACTGGAGCCCAAGGTGCATACAGTCATGCACGTGCGCACGCACACACACATACATACATACGTACACACACACACACACACACAGGCTTCTGTTGGAGTTATCATGGACGCCATTTTGATGAAGCATGCAGGAAGCATCCATCGGGAGTATGCAGAAACGTGAGTGATTGTGCCACACTGTTTTGTTGCCAGCACTGTGCTTTGGAGCTCAACACTGCAGCTAACACCCTCCCTTAAGCGCACATAGCTGAACATATGTTCAATAGCACGAAGCATCCTACCTCTGCCATCCCCCACCTACCCCACCACCAGCACTTTTTAAAAGGATCATCAACTACTTTCATGTTATTTGCTGATTGATTTCTCTTGACTGTTGCAGCAATTGTAGAAGTGTTAGGTGGTTTTAACAGTTGTTTAAAGTTGCTGCAGTCTACAGGAAGTGCAGTGACAAGCGCTGGAGGATGTTGTCCTGATGTCAAGGAATCTGCAGAAACCACGAGCCCAGATAGAGTGCAACAATATATATTTCTCTTGGACTACAGCATGACAGGGAGAATGAGCAGAGGTGACACAAAGCAGGACAAGCTGCTGGAAGAATGTGGAGGAAAAGGAGGAATTAGAGAAGGGACCTCAGCAGGAGGCCATATCCGCCCAGGGTGTTCAAGCAGCAATTCTGACCTGAAACTCAGCAAGGAACAATGTGTCAGACATCCCCACTTAACTGAGATACCCTCACTGAAAACTGCCACCTACTGCAGTCACAACAGCAGCCTCAGAGCAGGGGAAGGACCACATTGCCAATGAGCATGTAGGTGACCCTGACCCTGAACATTTAGGCGTCTGGCTCCTTCCAACCCGGAGCAGCCGATATTTACAACATCCCCTTGTATGTGGTCAGCTGTTTCAGAAGGGAGGTCACTAAGGCTGTCTATTTCAAGAGAGCTGAATGCATTTCATTCTTTCTTACAAAGAAGTAGGCAAAGTGAGCTCATAGCATTGCAAGGATTGCAGGCTTGCCCATGGTGCAAGGTGGCATTGGCTGCACACACATTGTTTTGTGGGTGCCACATGTGAACTTTACCCTATACTGCAACTGAGAGGGATTCCTCTCCCTAGATTCTAGCTTATGTATAACAAAATGCAAAAACCATGCAGGGCAAGCCCAGTATTCTGGCAGCAGTCATAATGTCTTCATTCAGCAACGATCCGCTGTGCCATCTGCATTTGAGCTGCCCATAGAGTGGGACTCCTCCATGCTTCTTGACATTGACAGCAGACTTTCTGACAGGCCTGACAGTATACCAGTCATTTCATTGCCCATACCCATTTCTTTCTTCTGTAAGCAATCCCACTGAAGTCCTCATCGGAGTCCTCTGTACTTGAACTCGTCCACAACCTCACCATTCGGCCAACTGGAACTTATGCTACTCTTGCCCCTGCCCTGAGTTGCCTGAAGGCTACTCATGCCTGGTACAGATCCCACCTCTACGTTATCCTCTAAATTCATGCAGTGTCATATTCTGAGCTGGTGACTGCGAGTGTGAGAGTGAGTGATGGTGTTTCTTCATCAAACTGTCTTCCTTTTGTCCTTTCACCATTGCCTAGCTTAGTTGCACTTCCAAGGGTATCTGAATGGAGAAAGGCACTATAGTCGTGTTGTGGTGAGGGCAGTGGAGGAAGTAAGAGGTGCATGTGTACACTACCTGCAGTTTTTAAATCAGAAGCAATTGTTAGGTGAAAGAGATATGAAATTAAATGGAATGAAATGAAATGAACATCACACCTAGATGTGAAATGTAAGATAACAGCAATAATTTGAACTTACATAGGGTAGAATGTTTGCCCTCGTTGGGTGGGTGGGGCAGGCGGGCCCCGGAGTGGCCGAGAAATGGTCCGCTGCCCGCGAAAGAGCCCCGACTGCGGTCTCGTGCTGGCCAACTAACGGGCAGCCAACGCGAAACACGTGCTGAAACGCTCAGCACTGCCGGGGTGGGGGCGGGAGGAGGGTGAGCACTGAAGTTCACACATGCAAGCAGACGCATTCAGTAAAGCTCCCAGAGGCACAGACTGCCTTAGGGAGCTGAATATTTTTATCAATAAAAATTAAGATTTTTAAAATAATGAAAACATGTCCCCTCAGGTGACTGGACGGTTGAACGGGCAGCGAAAAATTCCATTCAACTATTTGATTAAGGGCCTTAATTGGCCGCTTAATTGTCAGTGGGCGCGCTGCCGACTCCTGCGCACGCTCTCTGACCGAAATATCGCGCGTCATTTTACTTTCCAGTGTGTCGGACGCATGCCCGCCCGCTGAGCAAAAATTTCTGGCCATAGTTCTTCTAACTTAGGAAAATTTAAGCAGGCATTTCGCAGAGGCTTAGAGAAAATAGACACCGAGATTAGAAGGGTTGATCCAAAGCTCGATAAAATATGTGGATTTTAAAAGGGCCCTCAGTGAGGCAGAGTGGTCTGAAATGGGAATTCGAGTGAGTGGGGCCTAGTTGGCTGAAGATATGATCACTAATAGTGGGGCAGCAGGGAGAGATAACACATAAGAAACACAAATCAAAGGAATAGAAATTTCCAGCCTGGAAGCAAGTTGTATGGCTGGGGGCAGGTTACTGTGAAAGCCAGGGAAAGTTAAACACAAGAGAGAGAATTTTAAATTTGAGGCATTAGGAGACTGAAACTAAGTACTTCAGTGATGAGTGCAGCTGATGATTGAGCTGAACTTGGTGCAGAATAAGATATACCAGCAGAATTTTGGATGAGCTGAAATGCTTTAAAGGTTGGAAGATTGGAAAAACTTCCAGGAGAGAATTGGAGTAATTAGAAATAAAAACAGAAAGTGCTGGAAACACTCAGCTGGCCTGGCAGCATCTGTGGAGAGAGAAACAGAGTTAACGTTACAAGTTCAAGTCCGATATGACTCTTCTTCGGAACTACTTCTTCGAGCCATATTGGACTCGAAACGTTAACTCTGTCTCTCTCTGCACAGATATCGCCAGACAAGCAGAGTTTTTCCAGCACTTTCTGTTTTAACTTCAGATTTCCAGCATTGATAGAACTTTGCTTTTATTGGAGCAATTTGGTCTGATGTTGAAGGAATGTATGAAAGCAAATTAACTGAGATGGTTTGAAGGTTAGTGATAGTATTGAATTGGAAGTTGTCAACCTGTGTGAAAGGAAATAATATGCATTGGAAACTCAGTTCAAGATTGGACAAGATACCTTATTAGTGAACAGTGTGGTTCAGCTTGAGGCTGGGGAGAGGGTTGAAGTTGGTAGTGAGGGAGCAGCATTTGTAGCAGTAACCAAAGATAATTCTCACACTCAGACTCCCTATAAGGTCAATGTTACAATTAACATCAAAATTTGCTTCATCCATTTCTGTCTATTTTTGTTAAAAAGTGAGTGCTGATGACCTTATTGGGCAAACTAATATGAAAGAGTAACTGAGATTGACAGAGTAAGGGAATTGAGTTAACATTAAATCAATTCCAAATGGTGCTTCATCATCACCCATAGCTCTCAGTTCAACTTCTTTACAGTGTCCAGCTCAGTAATCCTTTCAGGACATTACTCCCAATGAAGTCATCAGTTTTCAGTAGTTAAGAAAAATTATACTTTTAAAAAAACCAACTGAAGTGGACAGAGCAAAAGAAGAATGGTAATGGTAAACCATTATTTATTGAATTTTGAAAGGAACCGCCATTGGTACAATCACCTAGAAATCATGGTGGTTCTCTCAATCCGCCATCGTAACATCAATGGTAGATTGATGAACCCTAGAGTAACAGTGTAAACAGACATTTATCAGGTGTTTGCAACAATCTGGGTTGAAGTTATAGGAAATAATCAGGAGAATCCCCATGGAAAAATTCTAACCCAATATTTTTTTAGCCAATACAGTGACATAAATCTCATTTTCTTTTTGCAGTGAGATGCCACAATATTGCTAAAAATGAGCCAAACTGACAGTTTAGTTTACAGCACCTATTAATATATCAGTTTCTTTTCAATTACATATGAATATTTAAAAGTGTCATTTATACAAATTAAATATTGCATTTAAATTTTATAGCACACATTTTCAGAATTGATTTCTGTTTTCAAAATTAAAAATAGAAACTTAATCTGTTCACATGGAATTTGCTAAACTCTATTTGACATAATTATATTACCAAATTAGTAATATTGCCATAGTTATTGGAATATGAATTTGAAGGTAATGCTTAATATTACTGCCAGCAAGAATAAAAAATTAAAGATAAGGCCACAGTGTTGTGAATATCTAGTTCATGGTTCATGTGTTCTAGGCTATAGCTTTTAGTTTTAGGAATTTAAACTTAATTGCAGAAAATAGGATAAATGCAATTAAAGCAAGCTTGGAGTCTACTAGACTTAGTTTTAAAAGGTTGGGTCCACGTTACTGTAACAGGTTAACAGCTAGAAAGGTAAGATCATATAACAGGAGGTGGGCTTGCTTAGCTAAAGAGCTGGAGCCTTATGTTTGCAATCCTTTCAAGAATGGCAGTTCAGAGGGATGTTTGTGTTTTGGGAGATAGAGCTAAATTAGTTTTAAAATATTAAACCCATTTACTTCATCAGATCAAAGAAGAAATTGTAAATAAGGAATAATTGGCTTGGGGAATCAGTTTGAGGATGGCCCAGACAGGCTATGTTGTCATGGAGATGGATGGATCATAAGAAGGCTTTCTGGTTTCAATTTATTTAGGCATTTGCTGGGAGAGGTTTTTAGTTGCAGTTTGGACCTCGTGTGGTTTGCAGCTCGCTGAGATGTTAGGTAAACTAAATGACAGTTAAACAAACCTGCACCATAAGCAGAGTTAAACACTAACTTTATCATTGACTACATGGAAGTGTGGGTGAGGCTTAATCTCAGTTTGAATCTTGTGCTGGAACAGAGACTGGAAGGTTGCCTAGTTTGAATCTAATGCCAAATGAAAGTTTTACCTTTGAGAATAGCTGGAGCTCAGGAAAAGTCTCCAGGGGACTGAGCCATAGTTATGGTGGTCCCTGAAAAAGTACTTCACTTTGAGATTGATGTGTCTTAGAAGATAATTCTTGGGGGAAGTAGGAAGTCAACCTGAGTTTTTTTTATTCTTTTAACAGAGTGTGGTCATCGCTGGCTAGGCCAACATTTTTATTGCCCATCCCTAATTGCCCTTGAGAAAGTGGCAATGCACTACCTTCTTAAACCGCTGCAGTCCATGTGGTGTAGGTTAGTGCTGTTAGGGAGGGAGTTCCAGGACTTTGACCCGATGGCAGTGAAGGAACGGCAATATATTTCCAAGTTAAGATGGTGTGTGGTTCGGAGGGCAACTTGAAGGAGGAGGTATTCCCTTGCACCTGCTGCATTTGTCCTTCTGGATAGTAAAGATCACGGGTTTGCAAGGTGCTGTTGAAGGAGTCTTGGTGCGTTGCTGCAGTGCACCTTGTAGATGATGCACACTGCTGCCACTGTGCATTGCTGGTGGAGGGAGTGGATGTTGAAGGTGGTGGATGTGGTGCCAAACCAAGCGGGCTGATTTGTCCTTGATGGTGTCAAGCTTCTTGAGTGTTGTTGGAACTGCACTCAGGCAAGTGCATAACATGCGTAGTTATAAATTGTATTAAGTTAATAGTGCTTGTTTTGGTTTAAGTCTTTAAAGTACAATAAAGCTTGTTTTGTTAAAAAAAGTGAAATTTTGTGCATAGTTCTGTTGGGTAAAACGAGGTATTTGGATTTCTTTTTAAGTGTCAATGGTCCCTATCTGGATCATAACACCTGTGAAATTATAACAAGGAGACAGAGAAACAGTCTGAAAGAAAAAGAGCCAGATAAGAATTAATTGGTAGAGAAAACATTATAGAAAGGGTGGAAAACAGTAAGAAAGGAAAAATGTTGAACCCGTCACAGTAAAGTGAAAATGTTTGTACTCTGAAACTATTAATCTTTTCAGCATTACATACATCGCCAATGTAAGTTGTGCTTTGGGCAACACAGATGCTTGACAAGTTGCAAAGTTGGTGCAAAGGCTTCCAGTGTATTGATTTTATTTAAAAGTAATTTTGTATGTTTGTTTTTCAAACATTTTATTTACTTTGTCATCCTGTTTCTTCAAAAGCTGGCTATTACTATGTTGTAAATATTTTATGTGTGTACTCTTAATATTTTATTTCAAATGTAATGAAAAGTCCATTAAACATTTATAAAGCCATTATACTGAAACCTAGTACAAAAAGTTACATAATCCCTTGAGTATGTCTTTCAAAGCACAAACATGCTTCAGCTCAGGTAACACTGATTTTCTGTAAGTTTCCAAAATACTGAATATTGTGAAATTTAATCAGAGAAAGGCGTATAATTGTAGAGCATTTCTTAATTAATTTTCTCAAAAGCTAATAATATGCAAAAATCTTCGATGCTTGAGGTTAAATGTAGGTTGAAAGTTCAGTCTGAGGGTGGAGAATAATTTCTTAATTCCATTGTGTCAGGATAAGCTGAAATGGTAATTTTTTTTTCAGACATCAGTGTTCATGCTGAGCTCAACCTTTGGTGCTCTAGGGAATAAAATCTATAGACTTAAAAGCTACGGTTTCCACTATTATAAATTCTGTTCCATGGTTCCAAATACATCACATTAAATACAAGCGCTGGATGAAAATAGAATCCATAGCAGAAGTTTGGTGGAAATGTATAATGAATTGTATACTTTTCCTTAACTGCTAAATCTATTATATTTTCTCAGTCAGTAATGTAATGGAGAACATGTATGCACTTAAGCTGTTTTGGTCTGTTATGTGACAGCTTTAATGGAGTTATTTAGACATGCCAGCAATGCAAGGAAAATATGACCGACTTTCCTCAACTGCATAACAGCAAATAAATTGTTGCTAATCTGGAAGAGAAGAAACTTCTCCTCCCGTCCATGTAGACCATTTAGCTTACAAGTAAATTTTGATGGCATTGAACCTGCTACTGTAATGTGTTCTAATCATCTTTATAACCTCTTTTGGCTTTGACACTTCATTGTTATAATTTGATTTTATTCACATTTCTTTCTCCAGTTTAAACATACTATACTTGGATAGGCTTAGTAGCATTGATTAAAGTCTTCTTCCAATGATACATCTGATGTGAAGTATATTTTACTATATTAAAAGTGCTTTATAAATGAAAACTGTCTTGTTGGCAGTAGCTAGTTTTTAAAGCTGTGCATCCTGTCTGTGTTTTCATGCAGGAGAAACAATTGCAAACAATTAGTGTTTTGAGAACTTATTCCACTTGCTCTTGGTTGAAAATCAGCATTGACTGGACCCATCGTTACAAAATTAAAGATGTTTTTCAGATCAGAAGGCCCATTTTGCTTGATCCAGCCAGAAAGACCCTAAGATCCTTCTACAGTGTATTCAATTTCAACACCATTCCTACTCCTAGAAAGCAGTACTGTCAGATTCTCCCCTCTACCCTTCCTCACTTCCCTTTAGCCACTTTCCATCCCCTTCAGCACTACACTTCCCTGCGTCCTGCTATTTGAACTAATACTAACTGCTACACACTGAGAATAGGCATTCCCACAAGAGTAAGAGTTCTAGTGAATGGCCACTGCAAGTATGCAGATCAACAGTGCACAATGCTTAATGCTCCAGCCTATTCTCCCCCTTAACCTCACATAATTGAACATGCATTCAGCAGCAGGAACAACCCCTACCAGTCCTATTTAAAGGAATTATCAACCTCTCTCAACTGAGTTACTGATTGATTTCTTCTGGCTGTTGCTTCGATTCTACAACTATTTTGTGCTTTCTATAATTGTTTCAAGTTGCAGAAGTCTATCACTACTGAAAACTGCATTGTGATTTCAAAACTTTTGCACAAAACAGTTCTTCCCAGAAATGGGTGCTCAAATGGGCATTACACTTCGAATACAGAATGACTTGGAGAATGAACAGAGGCCACGTGGAGCAGGACAACTGTTGGTAGAAGGAGGAGGAGTTGGAGAAGGGCTTTCAGCAGGAGACCATATCCACCCAGGGAGCAATCTTCCTACCTAAACCTTAGCGAGGAGCAGAGTGTACAATGTCTACGTTTCAATTAGAACACCCTAACAGAAATCTGTCACCTGCTGCAGCCACAACTGCAAGCTCAGACGAGGGCAAGGACTACATTGCCAATGGCTGTGAAGGTGAACATTGAATGAGATTTTATGCATTGGAATCCTTCTAGACTAAAGCTGGAGATATTTGCAAAATCTCCCAGTTTGCTATCCACTGCTGCATGAGGGGTGGTGGTAGGGGGGTTTGGGGGTGGGGTGGGGGTGTTTGTGGGGGGTGGGTTTGGGGGTTGGGTGGGGGGGTGTTGGGGAGAATCACTGAGGCTCTATTATTGAGAGTTAACTACATGTTGTCCTCTCCTGCCAAAGGGAGACAGGTGGAGTGAACATGTGGCTTTGCTAGGATTACAGGCTTCCCCATGGGGCAGGGTGCCATTGACTATATATATATTGCTTTGCGAGCACCACATATCATCTCTGCACTGTATAGAAAATGAAAAGGATTACACTCCTTCAGCGGGGCTAGCATGTGTGTGGCAAGAGAATTGTGGAGGTCAGTGCCTAGTATCCTGACAGCAGTCATCATGCCTTCATTCTGTGGCAGTCCACTGTGCCAACTGCATTTGAACCTCCAAAGCAATCAATGATTGGCTGTTTGGCAACAAGGTCTATCAACTGACCACATGGCTGATGACTCCAGTGCAACCCATGCATGCATATATCAAAAGCCAATCTTCCACACGAAATGTAATGGAGCAGACCATTGAAGAGCTGCTTCCACTGCCTGAACTGCTCTGGAGGATCCTTGCAGGACTTAGCAAAGCAGGCATCAAGCTTCAATATGATCTACTGCATGCTACACAAACTCCCCGTCAAGAAGGAATAGCCCCAGCCACCAGCTATAGAGTGACCAGCTTAGGGGCAGGAACATGAAGAGGAGAAGGATGAAGAGGGAGAGATGAGGCAATCAACAACACAAAAATAAAAATCATCACAAAATAAACATTCCAGACCGAAATTATTAATCAATACATTTCATGTTGCACTCAAAATCGAGTATTCACCCTTGTGCAGTGCCTGTCTTCCATTGCCTTTGCCTGACTTAGTGCTCCTAAGCAGTGCGACCCTATTATTGCAGCATGGCTGGTATAACACTGCTGAATTTCACTGGAGGAGACTGAAGATGGCCTTGGAGGAAGACTTTGGGCAGCTCTGGGCTGAGATGGCCTTGCTTCAGACTGTTCCATCTCAGCATGAACAGTAGCATGGACTGACAGACAACAGCAAGGGCCCTGTTGAAGAGGCAGAGTTGGGAGGACAAATGCTGTCATCCTGACTGAGTACAAGAGGTTCAGGGTCCTAATGCTACTGTCACTCCCCACAGGGCGGTGCCTCAGCAATTCGAGTGATCTGTAGGAGCTCAGGTTGCTGGACTGCTATGAGACCCTGAAGCACCTTTTCACTTTGTTATCTAGAGCCATGATGACAGCAAACTGACCTTGCATGATCTCAGCCTCAGCTTCCACTGCAGCACTCAGACTTCTGGCGGTATCTGTTTTTGCTGCAGTGGAAGCTGAGAGAACAGCCATTAGCAATTGCATCCTGGTTAAGTCGACAGGTGTGCTTATGGAGTTAACCATCACTTTCACATTGGAAAAGGTGCTCTTCAAGCTCTGCAGAAAACCCTGTAGCAGATTGGTACAGGATTCCTCTTTGACTATGGCTGCATACTTTCTGGCAGGCTTCCCAATGCACCAAGCATTTTGTTACATACACTTATCAGACCCCTTCTGTACACTGCCCGATCAAAGTGCGACCTGAGTCCTGCAGAACTCGTGTGCAACCTTGCCCTCCGGTGGGTTGACATCCATGCTATCCCCTACTTGACTGCCAACCACTCGTGCCCAGTGTCTCACCATTTGCTTATCCTGCCTCTGTCCTCAAAATTTTGTGCAGTGTCAGTATCTGAGCCAGTGGCTGAGAGTGTGAAATTAAGTGACAGTGTTATGTCTTTATCATCCCCCACTTCTTGTTGATCCTCTACTATCTTGTCAGATTGTACTTCTTAGGTATCTGAAAGAGGAGAGGCACAAGGGTAAGACTGTGGTGTAGAAGGGAAAGGAGGGAAGTGAGAGCTGTGTGCTTGTGCCCTCTGCAGCTTGTAAATCAGAAGAAATTGTGGGATGATGGGGAGGTGGTATGTGAGAAATAGGATTCAGTATGAAGACACTACCATCTCCAATAGTTTATGCCCCTCCTCTGGCCATGGCCTTAACAATCGACATCTCCATAATGGCAGAAACAATCCCCTCTATCGGAGTGAGGACAGTGTGCCTGTCCCCCTATGGTTATGCACCACGTTGTCCTTCAAGAGAGAGGGATGTGACAATTCTTTTTTTAATTTATTCATGGAATGCATGTATCACTGGCTAGGTTAGTATTGATTACCTATCACTAATTGCCCTTGAGAAGATGGTGGTGAGCTGTCTTCTTGAACCACTGCAGTCTATGTAGTGTCGGTACACCCACAGTGCTGTTAGGAAGGGAGTTCCAGGATTTTGACTCAGCAACAGTGGAGGAATGGCAATATATTTCCAAGTCGGGATGGTGAGTGACTTGGAAAGGAACTTCCAGGAGGTGGTGTTTCCATCTATCTGCTGCCCTTGTCCTTCTAAATGGTAGTGGTTGTGGGTTTGGAAGCTGCTGTCTAAAGAGGCTTGGTGAGTTCCTGTGCTGCATCTTGTAAATGGTACACACTGCTGCCACTCTGCACTGATGATGGAGGGAGTGGGTGTTTGTGAATATGGTGCCAATCAAGCGCTCTACTTTGTCTTGGATGATGTCAAGCTTCTTGAGTGTTGTTGGAACTGCACTCATCCAGGCTAGTGGAGAGCATTCCATCACACTCCTGACTTGTGCCTTGTAGATGGTGGACAGACTCTGGGGAGTCAGGAAGTGAGTTACTCACCACTGGATTTCTAGCCTTTGAGTTGCTCTTGTAGCCACAGTATTTATATGGCTAGTCCAGTTCAGTTTCTGGTTAATGGTAACCCCCAGGATGTTGATAGTGGGGGATTCAGTGATGGCAATGCCAATGAATGTCAAGGGGAGATGGTTAGATTTTCTCTTGATGGAGATGGTCATTGCCTGGCACTTGTGTGGCATGAATGTTACTTGCTACTTTTCAGCCCAAGCCTGGATATTCTCCAGGTCTTGCTGTATTTGGACATGGATTGCCTCAGTATCTGAGGAGTCACAAATGGTGCTGAACATTGTGCAATCATCAGCAAACATCTATACTTCAGACCTTATGATGGAAGGAAGGTCATTAATGAAGCAACTGAAGATGGTTGGGTGGTGATGTGTTTGGCTGATGTGACTGTCATAGCTGAATAGTTGCCAATGTGTGCAGGCTGCAAAGTGTTGTTGTGAGGCTTGCGGAAATGCTAAGAGTGTGAGTGTCCAGTGAAGCTGATGAATGTTAGGTATGATTGATGATAGAGATTATTGGTAGGTAAGTGATGGGGTGTGGTGAATTCAGAGTCTGAGGCTAGTGGGACATGGCATTTGAAGGTGCATTCACTGATGACAATAACTCATATTCGTATAATAACTTTAACATAATAACATGTCCCAAGGTGCTTCACAAGAACATTGTAAATGACAATTTGACATCTGAGCCACAGGGAGACTTTAGGGCAGATCTTCAAAAGATTGCTTAAAGAGGTAGGTTTAGGGAGCACTTTAAAGGAGGAAAGATAGAGGTAGAGGTTTAGTGAGGGAATCCCAGAGCTTAGGACCTTGGTAGCTGAAGGCATGGCTGCCAAAAATGGCGCGATTAAAATTGTGGATGTTCAAGAAGCCGGAATTAGAGGAATGCAGATATCTCAGCAGGTTGTGAGGCTGGAGGAGATTACAGAGATTGGGAGGGCTGAGGCCATGGCGAGATTTGAGAACAAACATGAGCATTTTTAAATCAAAGCGGTATCTAATCTGAAGCCAGTATAGATTCACAAGCACAGGGGTGATAGGTGAGCAGGATTCTGTGCAAGTTTGGCCACCAGCAGCAGAGTTTTAGATGACCAGTTTATGGAGGGTAGAATGTGGGAGCCAGGCAGGAGTGTGTTGAAATGGTCAGGTCTGGAGCTAACAAAGGCAAGGATGAGGGCTTCAGCAGCAGATTAGCTGAGGCAGGGATAAAGTCAAGCAATGTTATGGGGGAAGAAATTGGCATGGATATGAGGCTGCATATATAATGTTGCCTGCTTATGTAAGGTAATTGAATTCCTTTCAACATCAACACTGCATTGAGGTGCTTAGGGCTTGACTCCATGGCTGTTTGCACCCACTACCTCCTGAGCATTTGCCTGGAGGGCCTCCTGGCCCCCTGCGGATATCGAAGATATTTCCTTTGTTTTATCTTTTCCACGAGGCCATCCAGTGCAAAAACCTTGTGGCCCACTTTCTCCAATGTTTTTTACATAATATTTCCTAGTTCAGGTTCAGCTGACAAAGGAGTTGGAGCAAATTAAAACAGAAAATGCTGGAAAAACTCAGCAGGTCTGGCAGCATCTGTGGAGAGAGAAACAGATAATGTTTCGAGTCCGAATGACTCTTCGTCAGAGCTAAAGAGGACTTGGAGACCTGCCCCAGCCATGATGTAGCTCCCATTTAAGAGGTGAAGACTAGCTTTAACTGATGCTGGCCCCTTGCTCAGGTGCCCAGCCAGTCAACAGCTGGTTAGCACTAGCTGGATACTGCTGACATTTAAAACAGCAGGTAGTATGGAATTCAAATGCAGCCAGCAGGCAAGTACTAATTGCTCATTGTGATCCTGGCACTAATTCCACACCTCCTATGAGTCGAGTAATAAAAAAAAAATACAAGAAAAATATGAAAGACTGTCCAGAAAAGGCCTTACATTTCTAGTTAAGCAAGGTGATCAAACTGATAGTTCACCTGGTTAAAATAGTTATTAGCTATTTCATACAGTGCAAGAAGATTTCAGGCGCAATCCCTTGACTGTACATAGTTAGCTGATCTCAGCAGGGACAGCAGTAAGGATTAAACAATAGGCCTCAGTGACTCAGGTTTTGGGTTAGGGTTCTTGCTCCTAATCACCATCCAGTGACTCCTGTTGGAAGTGCTTATGAGATGGATAATGGGTGAAGATGGGATCAGAGTCAGCTACAAGGCCTCTATGCTTAGTTAGTCTGTGAACATTCACTGCCTAAGGTCATGAGCAAAGAATGGCCAAGTGATGGTGGAGGGTTCCTAAAGGCATGTAACCTAGGAGTCAATGTTTTTAGGAGAGGAGGAGGAGGAAGACAGCAGAAAAAATATGGTAGAAAAGGAAGAAAAAGAGAGAAGCAAGCCAACGATATAGTTTGACCTGCATTTGAACCATTTCTAGGAATGCATCATGAGTTAGGGGCCAGGATTTTACGGCCCTGCTGCGGCTTGTCTCCCCCTGGTGGATGCGGCAAGCCACTTAAATCTCCATTGAATTCGGTGGGACCGTAATATCCCACTGGACAGGAGGGACCGTAAAGCCCTGGCCAGGGTCTTAACTGACCCATGGAAGTGTCCCCTGCACTACCAAAGTACATCGCTCACTCTCAGATCAAAGTTCTTCCTGTCCTTGAGAGTATGAATACTGAAGAAGATTTCTTTCTCCAGTAAAGCAACTTTAATGGAGTCATTAGGTGACAAGCTGCCGCATCATCCTTGGACCTGAGAATATCTTTTCCTTGCTTCAAAAATCCAACCAAAACTTCAGCTCCAAATTAAGCAGCCTTAAAAGTAAAGTTTCCACTGATATGTTGGCTCCTTTCTCTCTTGGTGTGTGTCAACATCAACCAACAATGTATTAACCCCCACCCCAGTGAGATTCACTCCTTTCCAAGGTGATCCATTGAATGCCAAATTAGATACTCTGGAAGATTTGAACTAATGACTGTGGTCATAAAATACTTACAATTCTATATGGCACCACTAGCTGACTGTTCCGTTATTACTTGAGGTTTTGACAGAAACACAAAGATCAGCTTTGGCTCAGATGTTAGCACTGGTGTAGTTTAATATCAGATATTGATTTAAATCTTTGGTCCAAGCCCTTACGACTTCAAGCATGACTCACTTGTGGTGAGTAAATGTTGCAATTCCTAGTGGGAAAAATGGAATTTCCTCCACTATAAGTAATTTGTTCCCCTAATAAATGGAGGAGAGGAAGGACAAAGGGGTAGAAGAATGTGGGCAGAATCTAGTGAAGCAGGGAACAAGGCGAGCGGGGGCACTTAACTGTGTGGGAGGCGCATTGCCAGCATCCCGATGGTGGGATGAAAGTTGGGAAGTAAATTGGCAATGGATTAAAGGCAGATTGTGGTTCCATACAGCAAGTGGTGCATTAGCATGTTATGTAAGCTCATTATAACACATGGTCATTAGATTCAAGTGTACCTTTACAATTAAGTGGCAGCAAATAAGAAACATGTGCGTTCAGATTTATTGCTGGTTAAAGATGATGATCAGCAGGCAAGGTAGTCTTCCTAGTGGATTTGGAGTGAGCCGGAGCTGCTTTTCTTGTATGGGGAACTTCGTTGAACTAGGGAAGAGGAAGCTGAGCTTCTGCATTTAGCTCAAGTGGCATTTGGCCAGGGAGATCGGGACATGGCTGTCTGAAGGAGGGAGGGTGGCAGTTGTCCACGGAGGTCGGAGCATGGTTGGCCGAGGGAGGGAGGGTGGCTGCTCTCCAGGGAGGTCGGAGCATGGTTGTCCAAGGGAGCAAGGGCCGCTGCTCTCCAGGGAGGTCGGGACATGGTTGTCCAAGGGAGCAAGGGTGGCTGCTCTCCAGGGAGGTCGGGACATGACTGTCCGAGGGAGGGAGGGTGGCTGCTCTCCAAGGATATCAAGGCAGAGCTGTCCAAGGGAGGGAGAGTGGCTGCTCTCCAAGATGTCGGGGCATGGCTATGCGAGGGAGGGAGTTCAGGTCATGGTGGCCCTACAAAGGGTTGTGGGGGACAGAGGGAGGGAGCTGGAGGTCAATATCTGCTGAAGACAGCTCAAGCATGATAGAGGGGAGATCAAATGCGATTGAAGGCAGGTTAATGGTGAGTTGGGAGAGTTGTGGGCAACTGTAGGCAGGTCAAGAGTGATAGAGGGAGAGTCGAAGATGACGGTTGGCAGATCGGGTGATGGGTGGTGGGGCAGCTCTAGGTTGACAGTTGATCAAGGGTGATGGTGGGTGGCTTGAGCATCACAGAAGGCAGGGCTAGGCTGATGGACTGAGGGTCAAGGGTGAAGAAGGGGAGGTCAAAGATGAGAGAGGGCGCAGGGAGATGGCTTGCAGCTCCGGGGCTCCAGGTGCGGTACGTCGGGAGCTGGTGGCAGCAGTTCACGTTCAAAATACTTCTCTCAGACAGGCAGAATTATGCTGTTGGCTTGCAGAGAGTGGATGCCTATGCGGACTCCTTTTAAATATGGCATCTGGAAGTTCCGACCACCATGCAGTAACAGCGAGTCGGTGTATCAGTTGACCTTTGAAGCCCCCAAAAATTGTTCCAAAAATGGAGTTTGACTTACACGCCGAGCATAAAATATAAACTGTTAGTGTGGGTGTTGGTGGTTGCCATTTTGAATTGTGGAAAAAAACACCAGAATTCATATTAAATTCATGTGCATGGTTATTGAATAAAGTAATTGTGCAAATATGCCTTTAACCTCAATGGAAGTGATTTAAAGCCATTAAATTGTCTTCTATGAGAATGGAGTTTTTTTTCATATTTTTGGGAACATTCTGTTATTCTGTAAAGAAGGTTGTGTGTGTTTGTGTGTGTGATCTAATTAAGCTGGGCAAGAGATTGATAGGAGCCAGGTTGTCTTGGGGGTTTGAAACATGAAAAGGATAGAGATGTTAAGTTTGAGGTACAAGTAAATAGGTTAGATATAACATTTGCATTTTTAGATAAGTTGAGAGTTTGAATATCACAGGTAAAAAGAAACATGTTTGCATCTTGCTGGAATTCCATAGCTAAATAGTAGTGGAGATATTATATTTTATTAACCCGAAAGCAAGGACTAGATAGAGACATAAAAGATTTATATTTGGAATGATTTGAGTTTCAAAGAGGTGTGAGAACAGTGGAACTGGAGATGAAAGGGGGAAAAAGGTTTTTTCAAAGTTTCCGTTGAGCTTGAGATAGCTGGAACAGTTTAGCAATAGCTGGTGCTCTGGTCTGGGAGAAGATGCCGATTGAATCAACCATCCAGTCAAGCCAGAAAAGCCTTGGGCTGCAACAAGCAGTTTTATTCTGAAATAGGTTCCACTGCAGAGTGGAAGAGGGTATAGGTCATATGGTATGCCTTTAATAATGCTATAGCAGTTTGCCTTGTGTAATATTATTGGATTTCATAGTTAGACATCTATAAGGGAGTTAGAAACAAAAAACTGCGGATGCCGGAAATCCAAAACAAAGACAGAATTACCTGGAAAAACTCAGGAGGTCTGGTAGCATCGGCGGAGAAGAAAAGAGTTGATGTTTCGAGTCCTCAAGATCCATCCACAGAACTGCAAAGGAGTCTATAAGGGATCTATAAGGGAGTGTTGCCTGGAAGATGTTTACTTGTGGGTTTGACCAAGTAGAAAGTTTTTCTTTGGGAATGTTTTGTAAGACTAACCTTAATTATGTAACTGTAACCTTGTGTACTTAAGTTTTCTTTTATTCTTGTTAATAAAACTTTTACTTTTAATTTTCAAAATCCCAAAGGTGTTACTGGACCTCTTACTGCTGAGATTGTTACTTCATCTTCTCGTTTTCAGAATGAAAATAAAACGGTTGTGGCCTGTAAGCCAAGTTTCCTTCTGGGATTTGGTTTGCGCAACAATTAACACCGGCTGTGGACATAACACTTCAGCATCCAATGCAAGAGTTAATAGAATTCATTCTGAGTCACTTTGGCTATGGCATCTTTGTAAGGGTGCCACCCTGGATCTGGATTCAAAATCATCCCCCCCACAACAAATCATCTTCCTCTCCATCCATTGGATTGGATATTCTACATTTTTTGAACAATCTGATGACACTTTGTACACTAATAGCATACCACGATTTGATAACGAAACCACACAAAATATAAAGCGTGGCAGCATGCTTAGTGAGGGTTTCTCTCTGTCAACCATCCACCTATTCTCATTTCTCTTCATTGTTCGCCACACAGGATCTGCTCTGTGCGGGTGCATCTTAAACTCCTATACATCTTTGCAACATAGCCCGTATTGCCTGCTTGATCCCTTGGGCCCAGTTATAAAGTAAGTAAAGCATACATTTATTGGTGAAAAACTGAGACTAACTTGTAGTGCAAGTACAGCATTTTGTAGCTGAAAAGAGGAGGTGGGCACAGGTTGACTAACATGCCGAGAATATACGAAAACACAATTTTTGGGGCTGCAGAAAGGGACCAACTTATGCTAATACCACTACCATCAACACCCCTTTGTCCTTTTGTTTATGACATCTGGTTTGAGGACTCTGGGTCTATACTCGATGGAGTTTAGAAGGATGAGGGGGGACCTGATTGAAACTTGCAGAATACTGAAAGGCCTGGATAGAGTGGATGTGGGGAAGATGTTTCCATTAGTAGGAGAAACTAGGACCCGAGAGCCCAGCCTCAGACTAAAGGGAAGACCGTTTAGAACAGAGATGAGGAGAAACTTCTTTTGCCAGGGAGTGGTGAATCTATGGAACTCGTTGCCACAGAAGGCTGTGGAGGCCAGGTCATTGAGTGCATTTAAGACTGAGATAGATAGGTTCTTAAAAACAAAAAAAACTGCGGATGCTGGAAATCCAAACCAAAAACAGAATTACCTGGAAAAGCTCAGCAGGTCTGGCAGCATCGGCGGAGAAGAAAAGAGTTGACGTTTCGAGTCCTCATGACCCTTCGACAGAACTTGAGTGAGTCCATGAAAGGGGTGAAATATAAGCTGGTTTAAGGTGTGTGTGGGGGTGGGGGGAGAGAGAGAGAAGTGGAGGGGGTTGGTGTGGTTGTAGGGACAAACAAGCAGTAATAGAAGCAGATCATCAAAAGATGTCACAAACAACAGAACAACATAGGTGTTAAAGTTGGTGATATTATCTAAACGAATGTGCTAATTAAGAATGGATGGTAGGGCACTGAAGGTACAGCTCTAGTGGGGGTGGGGAGAGCATAAAAGATTTAAAAATATTTAAAAATAATGGAAATAGGTGGGAAAAGAAAAATCTATATAATTTATTGGAAAAAACAAAAGGAAGGGGGAAACAGAAAGGGAGGAGGGAGCTCAAGACCTACAGTTGTTGAATTCAATATTCAGTCCGGAAGGCTGTAAAGTGCCTAGTCGGAAGATGAGGTGTTGTTCCTCCAGTTTGCGTGGGGCTTCACTGGAACAATGCAGCAAGCCAAGGACAGACAAGTGGGCAAGAGAGCAGGGTGGAGTGTTAAAATGGCAAGCGACAGGGAGGTTTGGGTCATTCTTGCGGACAGACCGCAGGTGTTCTGCAAAGCGGTCGCCCAGTTTACGTTTGGTCTCTCCAATGTAGAGGAGACCACATTGGGAGCAACGAATGCAGTAGACTAATTTAGGGGAAATGCAAGTGAAATGCTGCTTCACTTGAAAGGAGTGTTTGGGCCCTTGGACGGTGAGGAGAGAGGAAGTGAAGGGGCAGGTGTTGCATCTTTTGCATGGGCATGGGGTGGTGCCATAGGAGGGGGTTGAGGAGTAGGGGGTGATGGAGGAGTGGACCAGGGTGTCCCGGAGGGAACGATCCCTACGGAATGCCGATAGGGGGGGTGAAGGGTGTTTGGTGGTGGCATCATGCTGGAATTGGCGGAAATGGCGGAGGATGATCCTTTGAATGTGGAGGCTGGTGGGGTGATAAGTGAGGACAAGGGGGACCCTATCATGTTTCTGGGAGGGAGGAGAAGGCGTGAGGGCGGATGCGCGGGAGATGGGCCGGACACAGTTGAGGGCCCTGTCAACGACCGTGGGTGGAAAACCTCGGTTAAGGAAGAAGGAGGACATGTCAGAGGAACTGTTTTTGAAGGCAGCATCATCGGAACAGATGCGACGGAGGCGAAGTAACTGAGAGAATGGGATGGAGTCCTTACAGGAAGAGGGGTGTGAGGAGCTGTAGTCGAGGTAGCTGTGGGAGTCGGTAGGTTTGTAATGGATATTTGTGGACAGTCTATCACTGGAGATTGAGTCAGAGAGGTCAAGGAAGGGAAGGCAAGTGTCAGAGATGGACCACGTTAGGTTCTTGATTGATCAGGGGATCAAAGGTTATGGGGAGAAGGCGGGAGAATGGGGTTGAGAAACTTATCAGCCATGATTGAATGGCGAAGCAGACTCAATGGGCTGAATGGCCTAATTTCTGCTCCTAGGTCTTATGGTCTTATCTTTGGCAATCTCTCCTTTACCCCCACCTATCACTAGCCCTCTATCCAGTTCCACCTGTCCCACCCCACTTAAAGAGCTTATATTTCACCACATTTCTATTCCTCTTTAGTTCTGATGATGAGTCATATGGACTCGAAACATTAACTCTGTCTTCCTCTCCACAGATGCTGTCAGACCTGCTGAGTTTTTCCAGCTATTTTTGTTTTTGTTTCAGATTTCCAGCATCTGCAGTAGTTTGCTTTTATACTCTGGGTTGACTTATATACTGTGACCTATAGTTCTTTTTTATTCATTCACAGGATGTGGGCATCACTGGCAAGGCGAGCACTTGTTGCCCATCACTAATAGCACTTGAAACTGAGTGGCTTGATTTGAGAGGGTAGTTAAGAGGCAATTACATTGCTGTGGGTCTGGAGTCACATGTAGATCAGACTGGGTAAGGATGGCAGATTTCCTTCTCTAAAGGACATTAGTGAACTAGATGGCTCTTCACAACAATCGATGATAGAGCCATGGTCGCCATTACTGAGATTAGCTTTCAATTCCAGATTTATTAAATGAATTTAGATTCCATCAGCTGCCGTGATGGAATTTGACCCCATGTCCCCAGAGAATTAGCCTGGGCCTCTGGATGACTAGGTCAGTGACATTACCACTATGCCACCATCTGCCTTTGAGGTGGGCCTCATTTTACTGATGAAGAAGTTTCTTTTCCCTTAAATGTTTTCTCTCCTAAACTGTACAAGGTGTTCCCAACAACTCGAAAGCTTCTAGTTTTGCTGTTAATTTGTTGTCCACAAAAGGTGCTGAGTTCAAAGAGTCATGAATAAATTCATACTGAAGTAAAACAGCTCATTTTGATGGTATTGTTGTACACAATTCAGTTTGTGCTTGCAGGAGTAGGAGTCACAGTGGTGAGCTTCATAAAAATAACATTATTGTATATAAAAAATAATATTATTTCATTAAGATTCATCTTAGAGGACTTAGAGAGTACTTCCATTTGACATTACATTGGCGTTGGAGTGCTGGCAAGGCATGTGTCAACCATTTCCCCCATATGACTTATTAAAACAATGCCCATTGTCTCAGGACTGTTGCACATGAAAGGTTGCCTGTAAAGGCTTCACAAAAAAATCTCTCATCTTGTACATTATCATAGCTGTGTTTTGGATAAAGTTGCAAAGTTTTCCACTCTACCCCTGGCTTGCAGAGTTATTTGTAGCCAAGAGTAAGCAGTCTTATCCTACAATGGCATACCTAACCAGCTAGGTTGCAGGCTGATAATCATTAACAATGCCCTGGTAACGAGCATGGTGGGTACAGGGAACCTATTTGTGTGGTGTACATTGATTTCCAAAAGGCATTTGATAAGCTACCGCATCAAAGGTTACAACACAAAATAAGGGCTCCTGGTGTAGGGGTAAAATATTAGCTAACAAGGAAGCAGAGAGTAGAGATAAATGGGTCATTTTCAGGTTGGCAAGCTGATACTAGTGGAATGCTACAGGGATCAGTGCTGGGGCCTCAACTATTAACAATCTAGATGTTATATATTGGATGAAGGGACTGAAAAAATAGTAGCTAAATTTGCTGATAACACAGATAGATAGGAAAGTAAGTTGTCAAGAGGACATAAAGAGTCCACCAAAGGGTTTAGATAGATTAAGTGAGTTGACAGATGGAGTATAATCTTGGAAAATGTGAACTTGTCCACTTTGGCAGGAAGAATAGAAAAGCAGTATATTATTTGAATTTGAGGCTTTTTGACACTTTTTGAAAGGACAGGCAGGAAGGAAAGGGTGGTGGGGTAGCTGTGTTAGTATGAAATGGAATAAGAATGATAGCAAGAAAGGATCGTGGATCGGAAGATGTGGGATCCATTTGAGGGGAGGTAAGAAATAACAAGGGGAAGAATTTACTGGCGGGAGTAGTCTATAGGCCCCCTAACAGTAGCTACACTGTCAGGCAGAGAATAAATCAGGAAATAATGAGGGCATGTAAAAAAGGCAGTATATTAATCATAGGTGACTTTAATCTCCATGTAGGTTGGGAAAATCTAATTGGCAGAGATAGTCACGAGCAAGAGTTCTTAGAGTGTATTTGGGACAGTTTCCTAGAACAATATGTTGTGGATCCAACCAGCGATCAGGCTATTTTGGATCTGGTAATGTGTAATAAGGCAAGTTTAATAAATGATCTCAGAGTAAAAGATCCCCTAGGATATAGTGACCATAACATGGCGGAATTTAGCATTCAGTTTGAAAGTGAGAAACTTATTTAGTTTAGCATAGTTGTTTCTAAACTAAGGGTAATTACAAAAGAATGAGGGCATTGTTAGCTGGAGTGGACTGGGAAAGGAGCTTAACAGAAATTTCAGTTGATGAACAATGGCAGACGTTTAAGAAAATAGCTCATGACTCACAACAAAGATATATCCCAGTGAGGAAGAAGGATTGTAAGAAGGGGATAAACCAACCATGGTTAACCAAGGAAGTTAAGGATAGTATCAACGTAAAATAACAAAAACATACAATGTGGCAAAGATTAGTGGTAAGCCAGAGGATTGGGAAAGTTTTAAAAACCAACAAAGATGACCAAAAATTATAAAAAGGGAGAAAATGAACTTTGAGGGTAAACTAGCAAGTAATATAAAAACAGACAGTAAGAACTCCTTTAAGTATATAAAAAGGAAGAGAGAGTCCAAAGTTAATATTGGCCCCTTAGAGAATGAGGCTGTGGAAATAATAGTGGGGAACCAGGCAATAGCAGAGTTGAATAAATACTTTGCATCAGTCTTTATGGTAGAAAACACCAATAGCAAACCAAAATTACTAAATCATCATGGGGCAAAAGGTGGGGGAGGAAATAAATACAATAACTATCACCAGAGAAAAAGTACCAAGGAGATTAATGGGCTAAAGGCCGAGAAGTCCCCTGGACCTGATGGGGTTGCATCCTAGGATATTAAAGGGAGTAGCTGCAGAGATAGTGGATGCACTGGTAGTAATCTTCCAAGAATCCTTAGATTGGAAAACTGCCAATCCAAAAACAGATAACTATAGGCCTGTTAGCTTAAGATTTGTCATTGGGAAAATGTTGGAGTCTATTATAAAGAATGTAATAGCAAAGCATTTATAAATAGATAATCTAATCAATTAGAGTCAGCATGGCTTCATGAAGGGGAATTCATGCCTGACAAATTTATTAGAATTCTTTGAGGAGGTAACAAGCAGGATAGATAAAGGGGAACCAGTAAATGTAATATATTTGGATTTCCAAAAGACATTCGATAAGGTACCACACATAATAAGATAAGAGCCCATAGTGTTGGGGTTAGTATATTAGCATGGATAGTGGACTGGCTAACTAATAGAAAACAGAGAATTGGGACAAGGGGGCATTTTCAGGATGGCAATCTATAACTAGTGGAGTGCCACAGGGATCAGTGCTGGGGCTACAATTATTTAGAATATATGTTAATGACCTGGATGATGGAAATGAATGTACTATCGTCAAGTTTGCGGATGACATAAAAATAGGTAGGAAGGCAAGTGGTGAGGATGACACAAAGAGTCTACAGAAGGATACAGACAGGTTAAGTGAGTGGGCAAAAATGTGGCAGATGGAATATAATGTAGGTAAGTGTGAGGTTATGTACTTTGGCAGAAAGAATAAAGGAGCTGAATATTATTTAAATGGAGAAAAACTGAAGAAAGCTGCAGCAAAGAGGGATTTGGGGGTCCTCGTGCATGAATCCCAAAAAGCTAACATGTAAGTTCAGCAGGTAATAGGTAAGGCAAATGGAATAAAAGCAAAATACTGCGGATGCTGGAAATCTGAAACAGAAACAAAAATTGCTGGTTAAACTCAGCAAGTCTGACAGCCTCTATGGAGAGAAAGACAAAGTTAATGTTTTGAGTCCATATGACTCTTCATCAGAAGAGCAAATGGAATGTTGGTCCTTATTTCAAAGAGAATGGAGTATAAAAATAAGGAAGTCTTGCTAAAACTACACAAAACACTAGTTAGACCACACCTAGAATAGTATGAGCAGTTTTGGTCCCCTTATCTAAGGAAAGATATACTGACTTTGGAGGCAGTCCAGAGAAGGTTCACTAGATTGATCCCGGGGCTGGAGTGATTTTCTTATGAGGAGAGGTTGAGTAGGTTGGGCCTTTACTCATTGGAGTTTAGAAGAATAAGAGGCGACCTTATTGAAACATATAAGTTTCTTAGGGGGCTTGACAGGGTAGATGCTGAGAGGTTGTTACCCCTTGTGGGAGAGTCTAGGACCAGAGGGCATAATCTCAGAATATGGGGGAGACCATTTAAAACAGAGATGAGGAGGAATTTCTTCTCTTTACCGCAGAGGGCTGTAGAGGCTGGCTCATTAAGTATATTCAAGGCTGAGATATACATAATTTTAATCAGTAAGGGAATCAAGGATTATGAGGAAAAGGTAGGAAAGTGGAGTTGAGGATTATCAGATCAGCCATGATCTCATTGAATGGCAGAGCAGACTTGATGGGCCGAATGGCCTACTTCTGCTCCTACGTGTATGGTCTTATGGAATGGGGAGAGATTGCAGAACTTAAGGTACAGAGGGATCTGGCTGTCCTGGTACATGAATCACAAAAAGTCGGTATGCAGACTCAGCAAGTGATTAGGAAGGGAAGTGGAATATTGGCATTTACTGCAAGGGGAACCGGGTATAAAAGCAGAGAAGTGTTGTTGCAGCTCTACAGGGCCTTAGTCATCCAGAGTGCTATGTATAGTTTTGGTCTCCTTACTTAAGAGAAGATATAATTGCATGAAAGGAAGTTCAGAGAAGATTCACTCGACTGATTCCTGAAATGAAGGGGTTATCTTATGAGGAAAGGTGAGCAGGTTGGGCCTGTGCCTGTTGGAGTTCAGAAAAATGAGAGGTTATCTTATTGAAATATAAGATCCTGAAGAGACCTGACAGGGTGGATGCTGAGAGAATGTTTCCCCTTGTGGGGAGTCTAGAACTAGGGGTCTCCCATTTAAAACAGAGATAGGAAGACATTTTTTTCTCAGAGGGTTTTTAACCTGTGGAATTCTCTTCCCCAGAGAGTGGTGGAGGCTCACTCACTGAGTATGTTCAAGGCTGAGTTAGATGGATTTTTGATCAACAAGGAATCAAGGGTTAAGGGGGAAGGATAGGAAGTTGAGACCACAATCAGATCTGCCATGGCTTGAGGGGCCAAAAGGCCAACTCCTGCTCCCACCTCTTGTGGGTTCTTGTGGGTTCTTTGGACCTGTAGAGATGGAGCTAGGATTTTCAATCCCCTCTGGGGGTGGGGTGAGAACGGGAGCGTGGGTGCTTTGAAAATAATACCCCATTTAGCATGTCAGTATCCCTACGCCTCAGGAGTGCACAGGTATTTTCAAAGCCAGGCTGGTGGAAATGAGGAGGGAGGTACGCGGGCAACCCGCTTGACTCCAGTTAATGGCCTGTTCAGTACCTTGCGGAGCTTGTTAATGGGTTGGGAGGGGCAGAAACTGAGTTTAAATTCATAAATCACCAAACCCAAACGGTCTGGTGCACACTATTGTACAGCTGTCAGGTTCAATGCGGGGAGGAGTTAAGTGATCCTTTTTATGAGGAAACATTTTTGCCACTAGGGGTTTGTGTGTGAGATCGGGCGCAGTTTCTTTTCATTGACCATTTGGCCAATTCTTTTCATAGTGACGGTATTGGAAGTCTGACGTCCTGCCTTTTCTCTTCTGTAAGGCAGTTGCATGCCCTGTTCTGGCTGCTGTCTGCCTTTGCCGCTTTGCAGGCAACTCCTGCCTCTAGGTAACACTCAGCGCCACCCACTTAGGGCATTTGCATTTGAAGATTGTATCATGTGAGCAACGCAGATGCGGCATGGGGTCAGGACTCAGAAATTATCCGGGCATCAGTTTCCCAACCGATGAATCTACCACAGAGGGTTACATTCACTTGGAGTTTCCTTGGCTGAGCGTGTCACCCTGGAACCAGACGGACACCAAACTGGTTTTGTTTATCTTTTGCCAAGGAGGACAGTCATTAGTTCTCCATTGGACTGTTGGCAAGCACAGGCTTCAGCTCTTATTAAAAGATTAATAGTTACCAAGAGCTTCTCATGAGCAGCACAAGTCACCATAAAATCTGTCAGTGCATTGCCGCCATCATCCTGACTGCAGCATGGCCATGTGCCACACCCCACTGAACAGAAGTGTAAAAGTTCAGCAACCCATGCTCACCACTCAATAACCCAAGACTGGTTAGCACTGAGCTCTTGATATAAGACCACAGGTTCCCCTCTATCCATGTTAGCCCCCCAGCTAATGTCTTACAACAGTTGTATTCCTTATTGGACAGAATTGGAGTTTATAGAAGATTGAGAGTTTGCTGAAGGGAAAATACATCCTTGGCACAAAAGAGCTTTTAGCAGAGGAGGAAAAGTAGAAATTTCGATTGAGATCAGAGCAGACACTCGGGCTGATAATGTTCATAGCTGAATAAAGGTTGAGTTAAGAAGTGGTGATTGTTATTTTGATTTTCAAGAGACACAGTAAAGCTGTGCTTTAATATATCAAAAATAACAAGATTTGTATTATCCCTCTGAAGATCATGGAAGAGATCAAGATTTAGATGCTGTATTGAATAAAGACTATAAATTATGAGACTCGAGACATGTTATCTAAGGGTAAGCTGAATTATCAGAAAAGGATAATAAAAGAAAAAGGATTTAAGTTAGGTGGGAAAGTAAGCTGTAAAAAGAAAGTAAGGTAATAAAAATTGATGTCTTTATGTTATTATGAGTGGATAAGTTTGAATGATAATTGGAGGGGATTATTATGATGAAGGAAGAACAGAGAAAGAACATAAAGTGATGGGAAGCCATTAAGCTGATGGAAAAAGTATCAACTAGATAGTTGTTACATAGTTTTGGAAGAAAGCCATAGGAGGTTCAAAATCACACCACATTAGTCTTTTGACAGAGTTTTTACACATATCCAGGGCAATGTCATACAATTCGTCAAAATATTCAATAACAACGCTTCAAAGGTGTATAATATCTGCAGTTCTCTTGAGCGGGAGATCTGAGACAGACGCCTTCAAATTCCAGACAGGTGTCAAGTAACGTTGTGTGATAGCTCCCATACTGTTTGCAATCTACCTGTCAGTGACTATTCACCTCATTAAAGATCAACTGCCCTCTGCTGTGAGTATTAAATACCACCTAAATGGAAAACTCTTTAACTTCAGTTGCCAATGTGTCAAACTAAATTGATCACCATAAACACACATGATCTAATGTTTGCTGATGACTGCAGTTTCATTGTCAACTCTGTACCAGATTTGCAAGCCACTCTCGATCTCTTCATTTCTGCATTCAAAAAACTTGGCTGTCTTTGGATGTTGCCAAAATAAAACTGATATATCAACCCACACCTGGTCAGTCAAACTTTCCAACTCCCATATACCTGTTGATGGAGAGACTCTGGAATATGTTGAGCACTTGCCATACTTCGGCAGCTACCTCTCTCAAAAGACCATAATTGACGAGGAGATCCAACACTGGATCCGCTGCACCAGTTCAACCTTTTGCAAACTACGGCAGCGAATGTTAAAGACCTCCATAAGTCAACCAAAGTCCTAGTTTACAGAGCAGTTGTTGTCACGACACTCCTATACTGCAGTGAGACCTGGACTATGTATCCGTGGCATATAAGAGCACTTGAGAAATTTCATTTGCAGTGCTTCCTTCACATCCTCTGAGTTTAATGGGAGGACCATCGACCAAATGCCTGAAGCCAGCTCCACAAGTATTTATGCAAAACTCCTGCAAAATCAACTATGATGGACTGGACACTGTGTCCTGATGGTCAAAAAGCATTTCCCCCATCTGGTCCTGTTTTCTCAACTCTCAAATGACCAGAATTCCAGGAGAGGACAAAGAAAACATTACAAAAACACTCTGTAGTTCTCCTTGAAGCATGGGAGCATTGATATTAATAACTGGGAAGAACTTGCTATCAGTTGTTCAAAATGGGAACAGCTTGTCCATCAAGTTGCAATATACTTTGAGTCCAAATGCGTTCATGATGAGGTGAAGAAAAGAAAAGGAATCAAACCCTGCACTCTGGATACCAATGCCTCTTGGGACAGCCTGCTCCAATTATCCAAAGATATGTGGGTCGAGAATTGGCCTGTTCAGTCACATGAAGCCCCATGGTAGAAACTCACGACCCTGAGTAGATGTCATCCTTGAATTGAGGGACAACCAACGAAACAAAAACCCATTCTAATCATGGATTAGGTCAGAAGTTTCAAGATCATGTTTAGTTGGATTGTTTGCATCAGCTTTCTTAGCTTAGCAAAATAGCAATAGAGTAATAGATAGCAGTTAGAGTAAAGGGACATTGTATCACATTTAAAGGATGGAGGAGACATACAAAGGCAAATAATTTAACAATGGGCCATAACTTACAACTATCATCGGAAAATAGAAGAAATAAATGCACATTTACCTGATCTTGAAAATTACGCTGATCCCTCCGTTTGCTAGAGCTGCGTGGGGCCTGCATCGAAAGACTCCTTGCAGATCCCAGCAAAGTGCAGCTCTGATGGATTCAAGGAGGCCAGGCCCCTTTTTTACGGCACTTGCTGTCGTAAAGTAGGTAAGTTTAAAGGGCCCAGTGAAATTGACAGGCCAGGGAGAAGGTAAATATCTAAGGTAAGTGGATAAGATTTGGGAGGTGGGGCGGTCCGGAGTTTTGAGGGTGGGGAGGTGGGTGTCTGGTGGAGGTCTGTGGGGTGGGGAAGAAGGTGGTTGGTCAGAGGTCCTGTGCGGGGCTGGATGTCCGTGTAGAGTTGGTGGGGGGGTGTTGGGGAGTGTTCGGTCTGAGGTCTGGGGAGGGTATCGGAGGTCTGTGGAGGTTCAAGGATGCGGGGAGGTGACGTGGGGGGTCTGAGGTCGGAGGGGGATGTCGTGAAGGGGTCCAAGGTAGAAGGAGGGGGTTGGAGGTATAGTCGGAAGTCCGTTGGGGGGGGGGGGGGGGGGGGGGGGTCCAAGGTGTGGGGGGTGGAGTCAGAGGTCCAGTAGGGCTGAGTCAGAGGGTGGGGGTCCGAGGGGCGGGGGTGTGGGGAGTCCCGTTGGGGGGTTGGTGAGGTGTCATGGATCTGCCATTAGTCCCGTGGGGTCAGTCTGGGTCTTTACAAAAGTTACTCAGAAGTTAGAAGAGGTTTTAATTCTTCTAACTTTTTCTGGGTAACTATTGTTATAACCCCAGCAGAACCATCCAAAGTTTGCGATTTAAACCACATTTTCAGATGGTTCCCAGTGCAGCGCAATTGCCCAGAGCAAGTGTGCACTTCTGGGCAATTGCCGTGCAAACCCTTACCTGGGAACCTCTGAGAGGGACTCCCCAGCACAAATTTGGGGTAGCCACAAATCCAACGGTGGGGAACTTGGAAGTTACAGCTCTCTTATTATGTAAAATGTATTGGAAGAGAGATGCAACTTTATTTGAGAAAATTTTATGCCTTTTATGGCCTTATATTTTAACTATGTATGGTATCTCTATATTTCTTGTGCATGGCTTTTTAATGTTACATGTGTATATCTTCTCAAATTACCTATAATTGTTCCTGTAATATTGTTTGTGTTCCTTGTGTATTACCTTTATACAGCAACTCTATATTTACTATGTAAGTTTAAAAAACTACTAATGAAAGTCTTAACTGCCAAGCTGACAAATGCCTAAATTTAATATGCACAACTTCAAGCTGATGCAACTCCCAAACCAGTTGTAGCCAATAAAATCCATTGTAAACACAAAAAGATTATAGAGAGGATAGAGCCCTTCCCTTGTGTTGTTTGGGACCAATCTTCTTGTGTGGTAAAAGCTGAAGACTGATAGGGAGAGGGGTGGAAAGAAGGTTAGATGTTAACCCTTTGCTACTTTGAAATTGCTTTATGCTTAAAAGTCAGAATTACATTTGAATGTCTATAGAATTTTTAAGAAGTGACTAAGTAATAATAGGATAATTGCCTGTGGAGGTAAATTGTGAATATTTCTATACTTGGCATAGCTAATACACTTTGAAAAAGGGATTTCATTCTCACTGTTTTCTACAAAGCTTTAATAGCAACTTACATACTCCTGCTTGGCGAGGGATTAAAATATCCCTTTTTAATAGGAACAATAATTTCCTGGAAATCTGCATCTATACTAATGTATTCTGGTACTAAATCTATTTTGTATTAAATCAGATCGGTGGCAGGGTCCTCTTTGATGAATAGCCAGCTGCTGTTAAAGTACTTATTGTTCAAGGATTGGTGCCAGTGCAGTAGCAGGCAGAAAATGGACAGCAGTGTGAGATTAGCACAATACATAACTATCAGCCATTCATAGTCAGAGCTACAGTACCAGATGCTCTTCAACAGATTTTTAAAATTTGATTAAATACCAGACAATCTGTTACCAGTGAAGATTATTCCAACTCATTTTTAATGCTAGACTGTGGATTTTTGATTTTTTTTAAGGTGTACAGATTAAGCACGATAGTAAGATTTCTTAGCTAATTCTGGTGAAGTTGGTTAAATCACTTTTCTTGTTTACCACCTAGGAAATAATTGCAGACATTTTTTTATTTACTGTGTATCTTAGACAAAACTGATTTTTGACTCTTGATAGGTGGAATCTTGTAGAGGCAACAAGGCTCTCAGTTGTTGGCTGGTGAGCCCCTCCCACCTCTGCTTCACCTCTTTTCAACAAAGTCCTCTGCAACTTGTGCCGCTCAGGCACTAACCTGGCCAAGAATGGGCTTTCCCCCGGGATCAAGGACCCTGGGGGCAGAGGTCCCACCCACCGAGAGCTGCTGGCTGATCAGAGGCTGGTAGCTCTTCTGTACTCAGCTGCATCACCAAGGAGGCAGCACTCATCCGAGGCTTCAGATCGAGGAGGAGTCCAGGCACAGGTGAGTGATGGTGGGAAGGGGGTTGCAGGTAGGGGTCATGAATGACGGCGGGGGGGTGGTGGTGGAGAGTGGTGGTCGGTAACAATAGCAAGGTGGTTGTTCTCAGAAGGCCCTCTCCCTTCCCGATGTCCCTCAGTGAGGCACTGAGTTCTTTGAATGAGGGAGCCCCCCGCAACCCTGGAAGCCACAAGCAAACATGCTGTTGATTGCTTGTCAGGCTCCCCACATTATGAGCCACCCAACCATCACTGGGTTAATACCAGCAGCAGCAGAATGAGGCCCTTAAGTGGGCATGAATTGCCCACTTAAGGGCATAATTGGTGGCAAGGTTGGCCTTCCTGCCACAGACTTAATCAGGGCGGAGATGGGATGGAGGTGGGGTCCCAGCCCACCACCCTCCACCTGAGTAAATGCCACCTGTCACCAAACATGCCACAAGGGAGGGCACAAGATGCTGCCCAATGTTACACGGTTAAACTGGTACTTTATTCAGTGACACTAGTGGGATAATATGAGTGAATTTTTTTATTGAGTTCAACATAGTCTTATCATACTTTGTTGGCATTGCTGCTCTCAGTGTGCTGAGTGGGGGGAGCAGAATGATGCACACATGGCAATTGTGTGAGTGAAGAAACATTTTGTAGTTAAAGTAATTATCATACAAGAGGCTCAAACCCTGTTCCCATAGTAATCTCCAGTCCAAAGATCTTTCTGCGTGTGGGTGTATGTATTTTGTATATGTAAACCATTATTGTTGATGCTGCTGTTCAGGGATCGTTAACTGGAATTTACCTGTCAGCTCCTCCTCCATAATGGTGTGATGCGGTTAAAAGATTTATAAACTATCTCAGCTTTGATGTGTGTTATCAAATCCCCTTTATTCTTTCATGAGATGTGGATGTCACTGGCAAGGCCAGCTTGTTGAACTGAGTGACTTGCAAGGCCATTTCAGAGGGCAGTTAAGAGTCACACACATTATTGTGTATGTGGATTCATAGATAAGGATAGCAGAGATAAAGGGCATTAATGAACCGCATGGCTTTTTACGTCAACCAGTGGTGGTTGTCATGGTCAGCATTACTGAGGGTAGCTATATATTCCAGATTTATTAACTGAATTTAAATTCACCATTTTGAATCTATGGGTAGAATTATCCCCCCGTTGGGGGTGTTTTGTGTGGGGGTGGGCGCGAACCTGATTGGCGCCCCCAATCGGGTCCGTGCCACCATTTTATGTGGGCGAGCCAATTAAGGCCTGCCCAGCGTGACACAGTCCCAGAAGCGCTGAGTGCCCCCTGGGGGGGCGGGGGTTCCTTGAGTCAGGTGTGCGCTGAAATCTCCCTGAGGTACAGAGGTGCCTCAGGAAGATTAGTTTTAAGTTTTAACAGTTCAGTAAAGTGTTCTACAAATTTTTATGACATGTCCCCTCATGTAAAACTGTCACATGAGCTGGGACATGTGCATTAATTTTAATAAAAAGTTTTCTGAAAATTTTAATTCATTCATGAAACCTTTAGGTTGGACAGGCAGGGTTTCTCGATAGGGTTAATTAGTTCATTTAACGTTTCGAGTCCGAATGACTCTTCATCAGAACATTCGAGTCTTACAGACTCAAAACGTTAACTGTATTCCTCTCCGCAGATGCTGTCAGATCTGCTGAGTTTTTCCAGCTATTTTTGTTTTTGTTTCAGATTTCCAGCATCAGCAGTATTTTGCTTTTATTTAATTAGTTCATTAATGGCCTTAACAGGCCGTTGACAGTTTGGCTGCACACCCACCGAACTGAAAATCCCATTTGCCGAGCTGAAGATTCAGCCTTATGTCTCCAGAGTAATAGCCAGGGTTTCTGGATTACTAGTTCAGTGACATTACCACAACGCCACCATCTCCCCTTGTATATCAAATACTATCAACCACTAATATTTCACATCACAATGATTTTATTTTGTGGTTCTATCAAGTGAATCACATTTTATTCTGTAGGTTCACAAAGTTCAACGTAAGTATATACCTTAAAATCCCAACAGCATACTTAGACAAAAATCTTATTAGATGACCATTAAATATACTTAAATGCACTAACTTATGTTCCATGAATAATATCATACCTTATATAATTCACTTCCAGAGCAAAAATAGTTCATGATATCATAACTATTCTATTGTCACTTTATGCTCCTAATAGGATCAGAAAGCAACTTAACTGCCTTCAATGTTAAGAGGAAAAGTGTGATCCAGAGTTGATTATTGTATTTAATCACTATTATTAATTAAAGTTAATTAATTAATTAAAGTTTTACTTTCAAAACTGAATAGCAAAAAGTGTTTTCAGCTCACCTGGAATCTCTGTGCTACAGCTGTAATTCCTTTCAGAATCTGCTTTGCAATCATACAAATATATATGCTAAATAACATTTAATGTAAAACTTTGCAAAGAACCTCAAGGCTGGACTTGTAGAATTTTGCAAAGGTCAAAGTTTAAATGGCAGGAAGTGAATCGATAAGTGTTTGAATTTGATGGGGTAATTCTCTTAGGTGTTTGCAGTCTCTAGTTATGTTTTAGTCCACTTGGAAATATGGAACTGAACAGACCCACAATTGTGCTGTAGCCTAAATCTCGCTATGAATGTGAAATTAAAGAATAGAAAGGAAAAGTAAAAACTGGATGAGGAACATTCTGGTTACATTTCTGAAAGGTTTGAGATGACTGGGTGAGTTATAATTTGTTTCTCAAGCTCCCGATTTGAATTTACAGAATTATCTTTCCAATTCCTTCGCCTTGTTATTTAAATCAAATAAAGAGCAATAAAAGCCTAATAAATAATTTGCATTTATCTACCACCTTGTTATGGTCTCAAGGTGCCCTGAAATGTTTCACAGACTAAGATTTTAAGACCTTAGAGAAGGTACAAAGAGGATTTACGAGAATATACCAGAGATGAGGGCAGCAGTTATATGGAGAAACTAGGGCCTGGACTTTCACAAAGTCAAGGAGCCTCTGGGGTCCTTCCAAATGGCAGACAGGATCAGGATCCAAAAGTCCTGCCTCCATTTTCAAAGATCCCATTTTCACCGTGGGGGGAACAGGGTGGGAGTGGAAAACCCGAACTCAGCAAGGCCATTTGAACTCAGTGCTGCGTTCAAACAATCCCCATTTTCTCTGGAGCAAGTGCCTTATCCTGCAGTATGAAAGTTACCTATTTTTAGAGAAGGGCAGATAAGGCTATAGACTGTCAAGCTGTCAAATTATTTAAATGGCCAGCTCCTTTAAAAATTGCCTGTGTCTGTGAGAGTTGTAAAAAATCTGTTCTAGCACTTTCAATAGTTGTTTGTTGACATAACCCTAACTGCTAGCATTATAGCATTATTAATGCTTGGCTGTTTTCTACAACCTACCATTATATAGTCGGACAATTGTATGTTCACAGTCTGATTGACAGCCAACGAGATTATTAAAGATTTGCTGCCTTTGATGTGGGGTTATGAGTACAAATGTTTGTTTTTAAAAGGGATTAAGTACTTGAGCGATCTATTTGGGTGGTGGGAGGCATAAGTTGGCATGAGTTCCCATTAAGTTGGCATGGATGCTATAAGGCACCATGGGGATGGGTGGGTGGTCATGAGTTGGCACTTAATTGGCATAGGAGCTGTAAGCGGCCAAAGGGTGGGTGGGGGCATAGTTTTGCATAGAAGGTATGAGGGGCTATTGAGGGTGGCATGGAGGGTATGAGAGGTCATTGGGGTTGGTGAGGGGCATGGAATGGCGTGGGTTTGGGCAGATATGGGCATGGAGAGTGGATGAGTGAGGGGGTGTGTGGAGTGAGGGCTAGAGAGCCTGCTATTTAAGAAAACAACTGAAATTAAGTCCCAGAGAATCAAGGTGTGTCTTTAAACAGCCAGCCTCAGCACTCGACAGCCCCTCTGACTGCCTCCAATGTGTGTCTGGAGGTGGCAGGCCCAACTCCATATTTCACTACACCCATTCCCCCCCCCCCAAGGAAGGATGATGGAGAGAAACTGGCAAAAGGGGTCAGAGGACATGGGTTTAAAATAATTGGCAAAAGCACCTGAGGAGATATGAAAATAATTTCTTTTTATAAAGCATGTTAACATGATCTGGAACTCACTGTAAAAGCAACTCCAGTAATAACTTTCAAAAGGGAATTGACAAAGGAAAGCTTTCCAGAGCTATGGGGAAAGAGCAATGGAGTGGGACTAATTGGATAGCTCTTTCAAAGAGCCAGCACTGGTACGGTGGATCTGGTGCAGCCTCCTTCAGTGCTGTAAGATTCAATGATTCACATCATCAATGATTTTTGCAGTCGCTGTTATGCATGCAGTAACATCTCCTAAATAACAAATTATCTATTTTTACTGATGTTGGTTTAGATAGGTCTGTTAGTCAGCACACCCAGAAGCACTCAAAACAGAAATGCAAGTCTGGTGTCATCTGTGGAGAAACAAAGTTAATGTTTCAGGTTGATGATCTTTCATCAGAACTGGAAAAATTTACAGACTAACAGGTTTTAAGCAAATAAAGGGGCAGAGAAAGGATGTGGGAAGATAAAAAGGGAAAGTCTATGATAGGATTGAAGATGAGTCATTAAATGACAAAAGGATGATGGTGCAAGGCAAGAGGAAAGAGTAATGAAGCAAGTAAAGAAATGAAAGATACGTCTAGAGGAGGCGTAAATGGGAAAACAAAATCACACCTAAAGCTGCTGTCCAAATATAAACAAAGCACAAAAAGAGACAAAGAAATGGAGCAGCAGTTATGATCTGAAGTTGTTGAACTCAAGTGTTGAGTCCAGAAGGTTGTAAAGTGTCTAGCTGAAAGATGAAGTGCTGTTCCTTAAGCTCATATTGAGTTCCCTTGGAACAGTGAAGGAGACCGAGGACAGAAAGGTCAGAATGGCAGTGGAGCAGAGAATTCTCCTGTCAAGTTCAACTGTATTTACTTAAAATCTGTTACATCAGATCTGCTGGGTATTTCCAACATTTTCTGTCTTTATTTCAGATTTCCAGCATCTAGACTATTTTGATTTTGCCCCACAAGAACTCCTTGTTCTTCTCTAAATAATGCCATGGGATTTTTTACATCTACCTGAAAAACCAGATGAGACCTTAGTTTAACATATCATTTGAAAGATAGCACATCCATCAATGCAATACTCCTTCAACCTTCTAGCTTAGATGCAGAATAATGAGGAGTGTAGGAGAACTGAATAATCAAATGGTATTTGCAACCAAGTGCTAGAGCATTGAAGGGGAGTACTCCCCAATGCAGCTGGAAGTCCACAACCATGTCAGTAAACACTGCATACAAGGGCACTTTTCTATTTCTATGCTGCCAGCAAGGAGTCATGATCACATATTGGAATATTGGTTGGGCGCAGCTCTTGATTTGCCATTTAACAACAGCACAAAGCAGAAAATTTGCTCCAAGAGACTTCACACTGCATTGTGAAGAAGCTTGCAATGTGTACCGTTTTTAAAGAAACATTAGAAATGTATTAGATGATAAATGAACTTTGTGGAGCATGCAACTATTTCCAAAGTTCTAAAGATACCGTAGAGTCTCATATCCCTTAATATTTTCCAGAAGATTAACCCATTCCATTTTGAATTGTCTAAAAGTGTCTGCTTTCATTTTTTTGTAAACATTTTGAAACATATATTCACCACTCTGTGTGAATACATGAAATCTAAACTGTGTGTGAAACTTTCCTCCTTTTAGCTTGAGCTTTTATTTTTGGATATTCTATCTCAATTCTATATCATGAGTAATGCATTTGCCAATTTACAAGATTTTTCTTAGATTCCCAAATGCAATCTGGAAGGAATACTGTGATGAATATATAAATGGCCTTCTGCAATATGTCAGTAGGTTGAGAGTGTAATAATATCAACTAAACTGGTATGACACTATGCCTCTCATCCCAGCAATACAGGGCCCAGTGAGAGAAATCTTGGCCCAGATTTTCACCACGATGCGGAGCCTCTCTGCTGTGGCAAAAATGACAGATGAGCCCGGAAATTCTTCTCAGATGTTTGTCTGACGAAGGCAGCTGGCCATTTAAATCACCAGCTGTCTCCACCGAAGTGAGATTTTGTTAGTCCAGGAATGTGGAATATGGAGTGTGCAGATTAGACCAGACCAGAGCTGGTCTGCACTTGGTGAATTCATTTGGATAGCCAGGGTACCCCTTTGGAGGGGGAAGGTACTCCATTAGATATAGTCCCGGGACACCTTTAGGAGTAGGTAAGGCACCCTTTGTGCATAAAGAGTACATAAACTCATTGGAACTGGCAAGCTGTCAAGAAACTGTCAAAGGTGAGTTGGCATGGAGGGAGTAAGGGCAATGGGTGGTTGGTGAGGGACATAAGTTGGTATGGGGCAAAAGGTACCATGGGGATGTGGGGGGCCTAGGGGTATGAGGGGCCATGGGGGGTAGAGGGGCATGGTTTGGCAAAGGGAGTATGAGGGCCATGAAGGATGGGTAGAGGGGCATGGGTTGGACTAGAGGTATGAGGGACCATGAGGGTGAGTAATGGGGCATGGATTGGCATGAATGGGGCATGGGGAGGGGTGAGGGCTGTTTTTTTTTAATTCAAGGGATTGAGAACAAGAGGGCACGCATTTAAAGTGATTTGCAAAAGAAGCAAATGTGATGTGAGAAAAGCCTTATTCACACATTCAGTGGTTCAAGTCTGAATGCACTGCCTGGAAGTGCGGTGGAAGCAGGTTCAATCGAGGCATTCAAGAGGGCAATAGATAATTATTTGAATAGAAACAATGTGCAAGGGTAAAGGGAAAGGGTATTCGGAGAGCCAGTGAAGATACGATGGGCTGAATGGCCTCCTGCACTGTGACGGTTCTGTGATTCTGTATTATTCAATTCAATGAAGTGCCGGAGCGCAGAGGCAGGCCTTCTGCTCAGCCCGGCTCTGTGCCCAGCAGCTTCCGCACTTATTCCAGTGACGGCGGGCCTGTCTTCTAATCCAGCCTCTCACCCCACCCCCCCTCCAAGAATGAAAAGCTCAGTTGCGGGCCGCCATTTTTAAAGGCCGGGTTTAAATTCTGTCTCTGCGCACCCGACCCGGAAGCGAAAATCTGGGCCTTGGTTTACATTTTTTTACAAAGACTGTTCTAGTGCACCAGTTACCACAGTTTCTATCCTGGGTGCCTAGCAACTGGTCCGTGCAGGAATGTGACTTTAAAGCAAATGAGTAGAAACATTGTTAACTTTTATTATTTTTTTTAAAGTCATCACATGCATACTCTTGGTTTTGGTACCATTTTGATAAGTAAAATGACCAGTACTGTGTTTCACAAAGTTCTGTACTTGAAGTATTGATTCCCGCTATTTCAGCGAGCAGACAGCAGGGAGCTGACGATGTGACGTCACAATGCCGCAAAGGAGGTTCTGAAAGGAGTTTTGGCAGAGGCCTGCTGATTCCAAGTGAGTTGAAACTTCAATTTTGACTCACTTATACACATTCAAAAATGAATGAAGCTTATTTAATAATGGTTATTAAATCTCATCAGAATAGCCTTTAAATTGCAACTTTTTATTGCGGCTCCCTTTTCCTCTAATGATACTGTATAAAACTTTTTTTTGCCTTTTTGTTTTTAGAGATCTTTAAAGAGTGGGTGGATTGGGTGACAAGGAAATAATTTTCATTCTGGGTAGCGGAACTTTCTTTTGCCAATTTTACCAACCAGTATCAACACGTTTTAGACTATTTGGCGTGTAGCCAGCTGCAACGCAAAGTTCTACTCACCATTTTCCCCCAAACTTTAGCAAGAGTTTCACTATTGTGCCAGTGTCAGTTGTTTCCACTTTTTTACATTAATCATCCTTTATGTCTGTCGGAGTAAATTTGCCCCTCTTGTGCCAGTTAGTGCTGTCGGCTAGCAGGCATTTGGCTTGAAATCCATTGAGCTCTTTCTTTTGAAGAGACTCTTACAGCTTAGGCAGAGGAGATTTTCTACCAATCAACCTGGGATAAATTTGAATCCTAGAACCAGAGATCAGTGTTCAATCCCCTCAAGACCATCACTGAACCTACCCTGCCATCTGGATTTAAAAACAAAATAAGTGCTAACTCCATTTGTAAGTGTGACATTCACAGATTATTTGTGACTTTCTGTCCAAAAGCTGAAAAATTCATTATATCATGTTTTATATTTGCTTTACATAAATAATTGTGACACTGTCAATTAATATTTCAAACATTTCAGTGCTACGTTTTGAAATTTTTGTTTGTAATTCAGTTGACACAATTGGCACACTCAAAACTTCTTCACTGCTATGTGCACACTGTCGCCTGAGATGTATTTTCCCTGTGTTGTATAAAATCTACTTCAGTGCTACAGACAAACTGGAGAGCAGGAACTGGTGTTAGGTAGAAGGATAGTTGGGTTTGAATCAAAATGTTATTGTTGGTAGAAAATATATCGGATAAGTTCATTTAAAGAAGACCATTCAACTAATCACATTTCATGCTTGCAGAATGCCAACATTATTACATTACAGTTTGCCGTACAGGCAAACAGCACCTTATTTTAATGTTAATCCACACAAGGTCATCTCTAACAATACAATTCCATGTTTAGATGATATATTTGAATCCTAGTTTAGGGTTGAAACTCTCAAAGCTTTGAGTCAGAGATGAAAGTGTTATCCACTGAGCAAAGCTGGGGCTAGCCAAACTGATTCAGAATTTTTAGGATAGATGCTCATTCGTGTAGCAATATGAATGGAGAAATGCAGGTAGTGGTCTGCAGCTTTCCTTGCCTTTGGGGAATTGACGTAAATCTGCAGTGATGCTGCATGAATAAGTTTTAACCCCCCGGTTTTGTTTCTTTGAGTATAAAAATCCATGTATACCATTGTTCTTTTTTTAAAAAAATCCCTAAAGCATGAGAGGTGCCAGGCTTGATAGAGAGCTCTTCTTAATAAACGTAAAGAGTTCACTTATCTTTCCCATTCTGCCAGTACTAACCAGTTCATTGCCTAAAATTTTAGCTAATAATATGTCAATGAATATTGTTGACTAATACTGACTTTGCACCTAATTATTTAAATTTTCTAACAAGTATGCACATGCGGAATGTGATTAGTGGTAATTAGTTCCATGGTAAACATGATAAGGTGATGTTATCACCATTTGTACAGTCACTAAGGTTTGCTGTTGTTTCTATGCATACCTGTACACCTATGTATACCTATGTATACAGCTTTAGTTATTGCCTGTGCTATCAAACTGCAAAACTTAGACAATGAGGCATTTCAGCATGAACACCAGTCAAAAACAAATTACAGGTGCCTGTTTTCTTAGAATAACAGCTTTGAAACATAGAATCATTGGCCCTCATTGAAGCTTTACTAAAGTTGTGAAGAGGAGCTAAAATTTCTCCATGAGTCACTTAGAAAGCAGTCCTTTCCCCCACTAATTTGTAATAAACCTATTGAAATTGTTTATCTTTTATTTATTTGTAAGTTTTAAATGGGCGATGGTGAATTGACAGCCCATTTTACAGCTGTCCCAAGTTATACTTCCATTGAAGTCCCTATAAGTGAGCATCAGGAAAATTGTTTCATGGGCAGCTGAAGCAATATCACTGGTTTTACACTGTCATCCCAGGCCAAAATAACCTCCTTATGTTTTCACTTTTTGTTCTGAAGAAAACTGGTTAAAAAGGCCAGTCTCCGGAGAAAGAGTAGGAAACACCGCCCATGTGGAGGATGCAGAAATTGTGCAGTTTCATCTAAGTGGACCGTTGTTAAGTGGTAGTTTGTGTGAGAGTCCAGAGGAGCACTCTAGTAATAGCTATGAATGAAACTTCTGACTTTAACATTCCTTAATGTGATTTACTTCAGCTGTAATGATTCTCAGGAATGGCTAGTATGTTAAAGAGTTAATACTATTCAGAATCACAAGAAACTTTTAGTATTTGGAGCAAGTTTTTCAGCATAGCTGGAACACTTGCATGGCTTTTAAACCCTGGAGGCCAAAATTGCTCAATGCTGCAACAAATGACATCTGAAAAAAACATGTTGAGCTAAAATGTCATCATTGAAATATGAGATTGATTCACACTGGTTTCCATTGATTAGTATTAGACACAAAATGTGCCCTTTACTTACAAGAAAACTCTATTTCTGTATGTTGTCACTATCACTGTAATCATTTTTTCCATTCACGCTTAATGTAGGGGGTGTTGCAAAATAATGGACAGGATTTGCTATAAAATTAGCTATTTATATAATCCAGCAACAGCAGATTGGGTTAGGTGGAATTCACCTGAATTGTACATAAAACTGCTTTTAAAAATGTAATTTTATTAATCTGCATGCTGTGCACACAAAAGCAGTTTATATTCATTTTAATTTTTTGGCTGCATCATTTCCTTCAATAATCTTTTAATCAACATTTATGCTGAATAGATTAACAGATTAGGGATCTCTCTTCTATGCAGAAAATTGGCCGAACACAAACTGAGCTTTTAACAGATGCCATCAAATTTGAACCTTTGTAAGGCAAAAAAGAAGTACTCTTTATTAAATTCATGTGTTCAAACGTGAGGTGGCCAGTGCCCACAGAACTTAAAGAGCCTTCAGTTGTGGGGGATGGAAAATTGTAGGTGGAAAATGTTTTAAAGCATTTGGAATCTGTTCAGTATTTTTACAGTAAGTGATAAAAACTGTTCCTCCCTTAACACTGAATCCTCTATTATGAGAAATAAAGGAAGGCTTGATCTTTAGAAATGGACTGAAAAGGTTTCATGTGAAAAGAGGATAGCTGAAATGTATCTTACTTTTACCACCAAAATGTAAATTTAAGGTATGAAAATAACCTAGGAGAACTCTCAGAATGAATGTGTGAATGCAGAAAATGGTATTAGTATTCCAAAATAGACAAACTGTGGCCTAGGAGCCACTTTTAACTTGAAGAGAAATTTATTTTGGCTGCTGCAATTGAGGATTGCTGGTTTGGCTCCAAGTCTATAAAATACAACACCTGAAGCCAAGTTTTATTTTTCGTTTTTAAATCAAAGCACTCAGTGGGCCTGTGCTGACTCTTCTGACACCTTCAGCTCTGCCAAGTCTCAATCTTTTAGGTTGGAAAATATAACCTGTTTCAATACTCCCCACTCTTTGAAAATAAACACATTGCTGTATGTTTTGTTAGGCTTGTAATCCATCTCACTCATTCTTCTCCTAAAATCCCACTCACACTAAGGTGCCAAGGTTGGCAGCTAAGCAGCATTCTCTTTCATTGGGAGTCAAACAAATAGTACTCAGAGTATTGTGATTGATAGAGCATAAAACAGTAGATCTGATCATAGACAACCTTTGGTGACTTTTATCCAGTATTGTACACTTGGGCACACAGCGAAGTTTCTTTAAACACATATTTCAAGTTTTTTTTTCTGTCCTATGTTGTTGTTTTATATATCCTTATCAGTTTCTCTTTTCCTAATAGCTGTAGCAATGAAAAAATCAGTGGCAAACATGAGAAACAGCAAATAACTTTCGCTAAAGTACAGAGATTAAGCTGAGAAAGGGCAAAGCCATGTACGGAAGGCAGCTACCAAAAAGGAATTGACACTGTATAAAGCAAAACCTGAAAATAAACAAATATTACTGAGGGAAAAGAGATTGAAAATGAGCAGACCCCATGGGGAGGATGTGAGCTGAAAAACAGCAGAGAGCATGGAGAACAGAGTGACTAAAAATGACAATGGTGCTAGAAGAGTGAGACTGAGGGCAATTAACATTTGCGCTCCACCTTGTCTTCTCGTTTTAGGATATTTTTCTCAGCATAGTTTCCCAGCAGTCTTTGGAATTATCTACTTTGATAGAAGCCATTCTAATCATATGGCTCCCATTTACTTCAGCGACAAAATAAAATCCTTTTAAATAAAAGTAAGCATATATGGTTGAAGGCCGTCCTTTAAGTCCAGTCTCAGCAAATAAGGGGCTACTGCTGAAAGCTTTAGTTATGTGTTTGTTACCTTTCCTTCTTAACCACCAGATCTTTTCCATAGATAAACTCCATCTTGTCATTAACCAGCAATCTGCAATCTGTTAAGTTTTACTCACCCACCACCCCTGTTCTTGCAGACCTCCAGTGGCTCCCTATCTCCAAATGCAACAAATTTGAATTCCTTGTTGTCATTTCCAGCTCTCTGTGTGACATTCCCTTACCTTCCCTCTCCAGCCTCCTTCAGCCCTACACCCCAGTCTATGATCTACAGTTCGTCAACTCTGAGCTTTTGTGTATCTGTAGCCTCGTCTCAGCATTCCTTATTTTGTGGCAGAGCTTTAGGTTGTCTTAGCCCCAAGCTCTGGTATCTCCTCCCAAAGTTTCTATACCTTGCCGCTTTAAAATGATCTCATGAGCTCCTCTTTTGACTGTGTCTTAAGCCAGTTCTCCTAAATGTTTACTACTTGGTTCATCTAAAGATGGTAGATCTTTCTGGAATTTATTCTGACATTATAAGTACCGTACAAATGCAAATTATATTGAGGATGGTTCCTTCCTTTGTCCATGTTTAACTATTGACTTTTTGGCCTTTTCCTTTGGACCACAAATGAAACTCCCACACTTTCTTTATTGCCAATGATGCCTTCAGGAAGCTCAACTTCTTCTTTCTTTCCTCCAGCCCACCACTATTTAAATATGGCTGGAGAGGGTGCGGTTGTCAGGGATTGTGCAGTCAAGATCTGTGCTGAGCGATGGAGGATGGTTTTATATACTGTTTTTTGAGGCAAGGATCTGGTGGTAGGCCTCAAGTCCTCCTGTATCATATCACTTAATTTCAGTGAAATTTTCCCTCATCCCTTCTCAATGGCAATTACAAACACAAGGTGAATTTCCTCATGGCTTTCCCACACTACTACAGCAGTATAAGTTTAGAGGAAACATGAGCTAAGCATCCACTGAACTTCTGCCAAAGATATGATGGCAGAGTTGGTGTTATACTGCAGAAGTTCAGTCTCATTGTATTTTCTCCCTACATTCCAAATGTATTAAAACCAAACCTTATCACTTCTGTTCACCCTTTCCTATGATATCTCAAATGTGGAGCTACTTATCTCCATCAGTAAGTTCCGCCCCTCTGATTTTCAAGCTTTTAAAAGCCAAGCTTGGTGTCACCTCATGACTGTTCCCCAATTCATTTCACTTCTCATAATTGGTATTACACACTTTGATCCATGGCTTTGGTTGTTCAATTGTAAAAACAATAACAAAAGAGGAATAAAATGATAGTGCTTGGAAAGTTATTCATGCAGGGCAACTTCAGATTTTTCAAAACCAATCCAGCAATAACCTGTTCACTGACACTCAGTTTGGGTTCCGCCAGGGCCACTCTGCTCCTGACCTCATTACAGCCTTAGTCCAAACATGGACAAAAGAGCTGAACTCCTGAGGTGAGGTGAGAGCGACTGCCCTTGACATCAAGGCAGCATTTGACCAAGTTTGACATCAAGGAGCCCTAGCAAAACTGGAGTCAATGGGGATCAGGGGGGAAACTCTCTGCTGGTTGGAGTCATATCTAGCACGAAGGAAGATGGTTGTGGTTGTTGGAGACGATCATCTCAGTCCCAGGACATCACTGCAGGAGTTCCTCAGGGTAGTGTCTTAGGCCCAACCATCACAGCTGCTTCTTCAATGACCTTCCTTCCATCATAGGGTCAGAAGTGGGGATGTTCACTAATGATTGCACAATGTTCAGCACTGTTCACGACTCCTCAGACACTGAAGTAGTCCATGCCCATATGCAGTAAGACCTGGAAAACATTCAGGCTTGGGCTGATAAGTGGCAAGTAACATTCATGCAACACAAGTGCCAGGCAATGACCATCTCCAACAAGAGAGAATCTAACCATCACCCTTTGACATTCAATGGCATTGCCATTACCGAATTCTCCACTACTAACATCCTTGGGGTTACCATTGACCAGAAACTGAAGTGGACCAGCTGTAAATACTGTGGCCACAAGAGCAGGTCAGAGGCTGGGAATTCTGCAGTGAATAACTCACCTCCTGATTCCCCAAAGCCTGTCCACCACCTATATGGCACAGGTCAGAATTGTGATGGAATACTCTCCACTTATCTGGATGAATGCAGCTCCAACACTCAAGAAGCTCAGTGCCATCCAGGATAAAGCAGCCCATTTGATTGGCACCCCATCCACCATCTTAAACATTCACTTCTTCCAACACTGACGCATAGCGGCAGTAGTGTGTACCATCTGAAATATGCACAGCAGCAACTCACCTTCAACAGCACCTTCTGTCATATAAGGATCTGGAATATTTGGGTGAATGAGGGACTGAGTACAGTACCATCCACACAGTGATGTTAGAGAGCACATGACTCACACACACAGTCAGTTGAGTGTTGGACTGAGCTGAGTGTACCAGCAAGCATGGAGACAGCTCCTAGTTTGTATTCTATATTGTATATGTTTAAATAATTCGAAGAGCCAATGAAGACTTATAGTTAATCTATGTATGACTACAAAGACTTCTTCAGACCTACCAAACTGTAACCAACACCCTACAACATGGTGGCAGCTCAAAGAAAAAGCCCAAAACCTCATTAAAATGCAGAGACAAACCAAAATACTAGAAGACTGAGGAAAAATTCAAAAAAGCATTCTGACGTGAAAAGAAGTTCCAGAAGCAGAGGCGCAAAGGAAAACTCTTCAGGAAAAAGCACCAAAGAAAGGCTTGGAAGCTTAATGCAGAATTTTTTTTTACTGCAGCAGAAGACTCCACTGGATCTCCTTTGGAAGTTTAGCTTCAGAGTGCAGAGTCAGCACAACTTGCAATGATGAGTTAAATCTTCTAAAATTCCAGGCTGCAGCAAGTCCTAAGAAATCTCTAAAGTAATTCAGTATCAGAAATACAGTTTGAGAGAAGCCTGTTGCTAAAACCTGACCCCGAGTTGGAGCCTGAATACATGGCATCTAAAAGAGAAAGAGTTAATTAAATATTTCGGGAACAACACAACTGTTCAACTTGGTAAAAGGCAAGCAGAAGCTAGAATTCAATGGACTCACATGTCACAAGGTAAAATGCTGAACAAGAGAAGTCTACAGGCACGCAATCCAGGCAGCCATTGTTAAAAAATACTTTCAAGCTGAGTGCTGTCGCCATTGTTGCAGAGCCTGACAAAACTGGCAAGTGCAGGATATCCCTTTGTCCCCGAGTGAACGACGATACCATCTTAAAATTCAGACAGCTCTTACAGCAGAACATACACTTATAAAATTTTAACATGGATCTAAATTCCACACTACCAAGTCAATTTGAACTAACCCAAGGCCTAGATCAATCTTCTGTTGTAGGCAAGCTTCTGCCTACAACAGAAGGCACTGCACCAGACACTTGCCACAATTACAGAAAGGAAAGAAAGTTTGGATTAAAGACCTTGAGAGAGAAGGTACCGTCATTGGAAAGGGTGAGGACCAACCTTGCTCCTACCTGCTTTGTACTGCAGAGGGTACAGTCAGGAGAAAGAGGAGGAGTCCCCACCTCATCGCTAGACTGTCTGTCCCCAGTGTGCACTGGAGAGGTATTGAGGAACATACCTAGATGCCAGAACAACCTCCAAACCTACAAAAAGAACCAGCAGCGACAGAGCCTTCCACTTCTCTGACAGTAGTGCAAATGAAATATTAATGGGTTATAAGGCTTCCAGATCACTTGAACCTTTGAATTCAAGGACTTAAAGTGGGGAGACAGGATAGTGATAATGTAGTAATGACAATGTAAATGTATGACAGTAATAACTATGTAAGACATAAGGTAAAATATAATCACTTAAAATACATTGGATAAAGATTTGGGGGGAGGTGTAGTATAAGGGTCTGGCACATATAGGGTATTGTGGGACTGGGTACCGCCCAAACGGTAATGTAAGAGAGCACATGACCTGCACCCAGGATCAGTTGAGTGTTGGACAGAGCTGAGTGTACCAGCAATCATGGAGACAGCTCCTAGCTTGTACCCTTTACTGTATATTTGTAAATAGTTGTTAAAGTCAATAAAGACTTAAAGTTAACTTATATGTGAGCATAAAGACTTCTTCAGACCTACCAAACTGTAACCAACACACTACGACACCTTCCAAACTTGTGATCTCCACCACTTAGAATGACAAGGGCAGCAGATGCATGGGAACGCCACAACCTGGAAGTTCCACTCCAAGCCACACACCACCCTGAGTGGAACTATATGGCCATTCCTTCACTGTCGCTGGGTCAAACCCCAGAACTCCCTTCCTAACAGCACTCTGGGTGTGCCTACAACACATGGGCTGCAGTGTTTTCAAGAATGCGGCCCACCAGCCCCCTACCTTCTTAGGGGCAATTAAGGATGGGCAATAAATGCTGGATTCGCCAGTGATGCCCAAATCCCATGAATGAATAACATTTCTTAAAAATGCAGATCTTAAAGCTTTATTTTGCATTTCATTTCCAAAAACATCATTCCTAAAAACTGCAAGACAAGGAGAGCCAGTACTGGAGAAGGAGTAAGCTGATTCCCGTGTGAATTATCTCTAGTATCTTGGAGTTCTTGGCGACAGTTCATAAGACAGCAGTAAATAACAATGTGTTTGTGTTCTTCAGACAGTTCAAAGCTGTTGAGCAAAGGAGCCAATGTGTTTTAACATTAAACAAACCCGTCATCCAACCTTAAAATGTAGGTAAATGTGTCTTTCTGTTGGAAAAGGTTTTTTCCTTTTTTGCTGATGTGTGAAGGCTTAATGGTGGATATAGTAAATTTTCCATGCAACAGATAATTGAAGACTGAGATGAAGATTGGAAATCAGATTCAACAGTGATAAATAAACACCAAACCTCAAGAATGTTTGCAGTTCCAATTCACTAGCAAGGGTAAATTAATCTAAAAATTGTACTTCATAAACTTCCCAAGAAGCTTGAAAAAAAAATTGGCAGATATTTAGAATACTTGCTTCATATGCTAAATGCTTTATTATCAGCTAACTTTTGCATACTTTCTGTTTCACTTTTGAATTTTACATTAATCAAAACATCAAGCCTTGACAGTTTGACCTGGATTTGCTTTAAGGGAATGTTTGCCGTAAGTGGTGGATTTGGAGTAGGACCTCTGCCTGCTGTCCTGGCTCCACCATGACTCCAACTCATCTTCCCACGGGAGATGAATAATTTGTCAAAAATGTGGAATGGGAAAAGTTGGAGGACCACTTAAGGAGGGCAGAACCACCTTGAACAAATTTTAAATTGAAGGCCTCCTTTGAGTATTTAAGGCCATCGTGGAGGGAGAGATAGCCTTCATAGCCCCTGTCCTTTTCTCTCCAACAACTGAAATAGCGGAACTTCAATTGCTGCAGCAAGGCCTACCATTGCCTCTCTCCTAGTGGTTTTCAGTTTGGTGACAGTAATTGGGTGGATTTTCAGAACTCAAATTACTGTCATCATTTAGATATAGCAAGGTGGTCACAGGCCGGCAGGCGTCCTTTCTGCTGATAGAGGCAAGAAATAAAACCTCAGTTTTCTAGTCCCTACTTAAGAACCCTGCAGCCTTTGGGATGATGCTAGCAATGAGAGTACTTTTCTTCCTGTTTTTGTTAAATGCTTGTATTCTTAAAAGTTAAGGAATATTTGGAGTGGAATTCAGATTGATAGCGCTCTGGCGCTGTATGTTGTCCAAAACAGCATTCATCGTGCACATGCACACTTTTGGGGTGAGTTGTACCGGACACCATATTGGCGAGCGTGTTACCAAGGGTGGAGTTAACGGTCGCCAGAAATATGCAGAGCAAGAGTACATATCTCCTCAAAATTACCCATTCCTGAGCCAACCGTCCATGCAGAATATCACTTCATCTCCATCCTCCCTTTGTTTTCCAAGGTCCTTGAACACGTTGCCACTTCCCAAATCCATTGCCATCTTTCCCAGAACTCCATGGGTGTCACCAATGACACCCTATATTCCTGCGACAAAGATAAACTTTCTCTCCTCGTCCTTCTGAACCCTTTCTGCAGCTGTTGACATGGTTGACTACACTCCTGTCTCCAACACCTCTCCACTGTCATCCAGCTGGATGGGTTTGCATTCATCCAGTTCCATTCTTATCCATGTAATTGTAACAACAGAATCATATGCAGTCGTTTCTCTTCCTGGTCCCTTACCTGTTAACCCTGATGTCCCCCAAGGATCTATCCTGGCCCCCACTACCAACCCCCCTTGACCATCTACCTGCTTCCCCTCAGCAACATCATCTGAAAATAGTGTTAGTTTCCACGCGACACCTAACCCTATCTCACCACTCCCTCTCTTGGCCCCTCTACTACTGCCTCAAAATTGTCAGACAAATTATCCACTATCCGGTATTGGATTGGAAGAAATTTCCTGCAATTAAATGTTGGGAAAACCAAAGCAATTGTCTTCAGTCCTCACGACAAATTGTGTTGCTAGCTATCAACTCCATTGCTCTCCTTGGTAACTGTTTAAGGATGAACTCTACTGTCCATTACCTTTCTGCCATATTTGACCATCTGATAAGCTTCCAAGCACGTACCCACGGCACCAATAAAACTGCCTATCTCTACCTCTGTAACATCACTCGACTTTGCTCCTGTCTCAAATCTTCTGTTGCAGAAATTCTCATCCATGCCTTTGTTACCTCTAGGCTTGAATATTCAAACACACTCCAGCTGGCCTCCCACATTTAGGCCTCCATAAAATTGAGGTCTTCCAAAACACTGCTGCCCAAGTTCTAAGTCACACCATATTCCGTCCACCCATCACCTCTATATTGTCTGACCTACTCTGGCTCCCAGTTAAGTAATACCTCAATCTTAAAATTCTCATCTATAATTTTTAATCCCTCAATGAGCCCATCCTCCCTTTCTCTATAATCTCCTCCAGCACCACATCCACAGACATTCACTCCCTCCACCACCGACGCACAGTAGCAGCAGTGTGTACCATCTACAAGATGCATTGCAGGAACTCATCAAGGCTCCTTCGACAGCACCTTCCAAACCCATAACCACTACCATCTAGAAGGACAAGGGCAGCAGATAGATGGGAACACCACCACCTGGGAGTTCCCTCCAAGTCATTCACCATCCTGACTTGGAAATAGATTGCTGTCCATTCACTGTGGCTGGGTCAGAATCCTGGAACTCCCTCCCTAACAGTTCTGTGGGTGTACCTGCACCACATGGACTACAACGGTTCAAGAAGGCAGCTCACCACCACCTTCTCAAGAGCATCTAGGGATGGGCAATAAATGCTGGTCCAACCAGCGAAACCCACATCCCGTGAATGAATCAAAGAAAAAAAGTATATAGTTGCTGAATCCCCCCCATTAACATCCTGAAGGTTACCATTGACCAGAAACCTAACTGGAGTATCCATATAAATACTGTGGCTACTAGAACAGGTCAGAGGCTATGAATTCTGTAGCGAGTAACTCACCTCCTGACTCCCCAAAGCCTGTCCACCAACTACAAACCATAAGTCAGTGGTGTGATAGAATAGTCTCCTCCTGCCTGGATGAGTGGAGCTCCAACAACACTCAAGAGGCTCAATACCATCTAGGACAAAGCAGCTCACTTGATCAGCATCCCATACACCGCCTGTAACATTAAATCTCTCCACCACTGATGCACAGCGGCAGCGGTATATATTGTATACAAGATGTATTGCAAAACTCACCAAGACTCCTTCGACAGCATCTTCCAAACCCATGAATTCTACTACCTGTTGTAATACGCCTTCATGGGATAGCAGCATGCCTGAAGGACAGGGGTAGCAGATTCATGGGAACACCACCACCTGCAAGTTCCCACCCTGATCTGACTTGGAACGACATCGCCGTTCCTTCACTGTCACTGAGCCAAAACTCTGGAATTCCCTCCCTAATAGCACTGTGGGTGTACCTACACCACATGGACTGCAGCGGTTCAAGAAGACAGCTCACCACCACCTTCTTAACGGCAGTTAGCAATGGGCAATAAGTGCTGGCCTTCTCGGTGATGCTCACTCGCACAAACAATCAAGAAAAGCAAAAAGCAGAACCAATTTTCTGACTCAAAATTTTAAATTCTCTTTCATGTGCTGTGTGACCTACTGTACATTTCTTGCAGTTGCTATTTTTCTTCCACATTTTCTCCATTTCTAGTGTTTCAAGTATTGTGGGGTAAATAGCACTCAGCTGAGCAAACCTTTCCATTTCTATTATCTGACACTGTGCTACATGCCAACGTGATACTTTCAGTGAGTGTGCCCAAGTCACTATGATTGACCTCAGTGGATATACGTTAATCTAATGGCGGAATGATGGCACAGTCTTTGGTCTGCTTTGGAATAACCATGTAGGAGTTGGTAATGGTAAAGTTCAGACATCTGGCATAGACTAAACTGTAAGATGCCAAATGTCTGTGTTTTCTTTGGAAAAACTACGCAAAAAGGAGTAATATGTAGGCTCATGCTGTGCTAGGAACAAAAGCCCAATTTATTTATATATTTCACTTGCTCAGTTTTTGCTTTCAGGCCAGCGTTCAACTGGTGCTAATGCAAATTGTTTTTTGATTTTGTTAGGTATATAATCAGGAAGCCCAGCGTCAAGAAAGCAGATTTAATCCTCTCCCATTTGTTCTGGTCCTTTGTATTACCTCCACCTGTGAAGGTAGGGGGAGGTAATGTTTTCACTCCTGTTTGTCTGTAAACAACATACCTCCGAAACTGAAGGATGGATTTCAACAAAACTTGCTACACAGATAGGGTAGGGCCCAAGGAAGAACTGATTAATTTTTGCCAAAGATCCATTTCGGGATTCTGGAATCTTTTAAAGGGTCCATTAACATTGGGGGATAGGGCAAATTGGCTTTGAGAAAGTTGTGGTTTTTTATTTACAATGTTGTTGATTGTTTGAGAAAGTTGTGGATTGTCTCAGCTGTTGTAATGGAATTTATCACAACTGTCAAAGTGTGAGCAGAGTTTTCAGGACAGCTTTTAGGATGCGGATTGGCCTAAAGTCTTCTTTTCATCAAAAGATTTCTTTTTTCAGCTTTGTAGTTGCAAAGCATCAACCAAACAGGGAAAAACCTTAAGGAAGAGCTGCATAATTGTAATAACATTGGGTTAACACAGCGTGGTGGAGGTATGCACTCTACTGAATGTCTTCTTAACTTGTTCATTTTCTGTTACACAGGTAGTAGTTTTCTAACATTGCCAAGCAGGAGCTGAAAGTGCTTTCTAGGCCTGAGAAGTTACAAGGCTTCCATTTGCTTCCAACAACGCTAAAATGTTCACACTAAGATGACAGCATTTGAGTCATGGAAAAATATCCCATTTATTTCTTTATGACCAAATTTTGACTACCTGTGAAAATGCTGTTTCTGTAACAGTATTTTAATGTTAAATCTCCATGGTCAAGTGAGCTTACACCAGGTGATATGGGCTTAGAACTAAAGGCTTTATCAATAATGGAGGATTATATTGAGATAATAAAGGAGTAATTTTATGAATCTACGCTGCCGGCAGGGAGCCTCACCCTGTGGAGTTGTGTGTGAGAAATTTTGCGTGTGTTAATTTAAATAGTTAGGAGGTTGCACCCAATGTGATTGGGCCTGGATTTTCAGCTCCTGATGATTAAGACTCTCAGAAATCAATGAGATGAATAGCAGACTGATTCTGTAATGAGCAGCGATTTGCTCTGCTAGATTACCACTCAGGTGGTGAAGGTGAATTCCATTCCTCATCTCCCAAACAAAAGGTGGCCAATGGAAAACATATTTTATATCAAATCCTGAAGCTAATATTTCTGTCTCATAGATGAAAGAATATTTGAAGCTGACATTATTCCAAGAATTTAATACTCAATAGCTTTTCAAGAGCCTTTTCCAAGTGTTATTCATCATGTCTGGTGAGGCAAGAGACAGGTCACAAACCCTTACATGTAATTATCTGTGCTAAAACTAACTCTTGATAATATATTTACTTCATTGTTTTATACACCAAGCCATAATAAACAATAAGAAAGAGCACAGTTCTTAATTAATTACGTGCCAGGAGAAGTTCGAGATTTTGACTTTTCAAGTGTCAGATCTTCATTGATTTGTGATGGTAAATTTGAGCTGACCTTTTCATACCAGGAACACATATAGAAAATGTACGGGTGCAGAGGTCAGTGCTGATTTCTGATCATTAAAGTTGTAAACACCTGCCCTTTAGTTATTATTAATACATTTGGTGATTACTTATGTTCATTTTTCACCCAGCATTATGCACTGTGAGATTTGATAAGGCATTAGCCAGATGTACAGCAAAGATGGTGTCCTCGCAGCAACTCTTGGCCCTGCTTCTGACTGCATTATGGCGTGACATTTCTGCTTCCCTTGCCAACTGTATTTGTGGCTTCTCTGAGCGATACTGATAACAGTGTAACATTTTGAGATTATTCTGTAAATTCATGCCCACTCAGTTCGTCAAAGAAAATGAGTTCTTTCCAGACGACACAATATCCACCATCATAAAAGCAGATGTATGGATTACACAGACACAGGTTCTGCCATTGTTACTTCACAACCAGCTGCTAGATGTGCACAAAAACTTCTGGAAGTCTCTTCCTCTAAGTTTCCCTTCCTGTGGGGGTGTTTAATGCATCCACTCTGCAGAGTGAAACAGCTTTGTTTTGGAATGAATCTATATGTTTACAGTGGTGGAAGATGAGGAAAAGGGTGGAATTTTCCATGCCCGTTGGCATTGGGCTGTTCGGGGCATGAGCGGAGAATATGGAAGAAGGCCAAAAATTGGGTTTCATGCCGTTGTGAAACCAATTGGCAATCGTCCGCTCTGCCCGTCAATGGTGGACGTGTTTCCTGCCGTCAGACATCGGGAGCCTCGTTGTAATACATCTGCATATCATTATAAGCCCAAACCGTCTAAATCATCCCCCCCATGCTGGATCACCCGAGCACGTTGGCGTGCGCCAACTTGTTTCACAACAGCATATATAAGGTGGGCACTTGGCAGGATGCACTTCGAGGGGAACTCGGAAGTGAGCGCACAGTAACATTGTGCAGCACTTGCTAGGGTCGCCTGTTGGACTTCAAGGTTGAGGCGCTGCGCATTCAGGCGAGAGCACAGGCAAGTCGCATTTTCCCAGCTGGTGGACAGTGTGGTGCTAGGGCAAGGGATACAATGTGATTGAAGCGACTTGGGAGGGACAAGGACTGAACTGTGGTAGTTCGTAAGCATGTGCTGGGTTGTGGGGGAGGGAAGCGGCTACGCATTAGGGAAAGCTTGTACAAAGTGACCATTCTTGTGTAGATAAGACCCTTCAGGCGCATTGACGTGTGTGGAGTCGGGCCTCTAGCTTATCTGCCCACTCAAGCAATGCAGAAGCCTGAAAGTGCCACCAAGTGCTTCAGAGCTTTTCACCCCTCGGGCACAGGCTGCAAACGAATGAGCATTTTAGTGGACTGCAGAACAGTTGGGCGGCTGGTTAAGTTGTACAATCCCCTTGCTAAAGCTGGCCGTGGAGCAGTCACTGGTGGAGGTGCTCACAGCCCCTTGCAATGTCATCATCCCAGACCAGTCTCCCCCATGGTTCAAGCTAACACTGCAGCCTTGCATCACGGGTTAGGAGAATGCCTGTGCCTGAGCTGAAAGCACAGCATGCAGTCCAGTGGGCAAAGCTGCTGCCAGTTGGTCAGGTGGAGTGGGGCAGAGGCGGGTGGGGTATCGGGCAACCATGCAGCACACTAAACTCTGGACAGCCAACTGGTGGCCAGCACTCCCTGGGATGTGTTAAGGGGCCTTCAGACTTAACCAAGAGAGGTTCTCAGAGCACCCAAGCTAACCCAGACATCGCTCCCTTTCATCCTGCAGGAGAAGTACATCAGAAGCATGTAGCCTGGTGAATTAGCCTTGTGGCATACAGGGAGCAGAGACAAAGGATAAGAGAGCGTTGGAGGCACCTGGCTGAGCAGAGAGAGGAGCAGGGAAGAAGGGGCGGCTGGGGCTCCCACACACACCGCTGAAGAGCCACAGCGAGCTGTCCTAGCTAGACCCAGGGTCTATAGACACTGCCTTTCATTCCTCCAGATGACCAACAAACAGTGTCGCCGAAGATTGTGCATGTCTAGGGAACTGGCTACATCTGCCAGCTACTGCATGATTTGGTGTCACAGGGACATGGAGGGCATCCACTGCCCATGGCCGTAAAAGTGACCACGCTGCTCAATTTTTATGCCAGTGGCTCTTTTCAGGGCTCCACTGGTAACCTCTGTGCGATATCACAAGACCGCACCCACAAATGCACTCACGGACGCAATTCGCCCAGGACCAGGAAAACCAGGATGCAAGAGGCTCCAGGATTCGCCCAGATCTCAGGTTTCCCACAGGTGTACGGTGCCATCGACTGCACTCATGTGGTGCTCAGATCTCTGTGTCAACAAGCGGTCAACTATGTCAACTGCAAGGGCTTCCACTCACTGAATGTGCAGCTGGTGTGTGACAACCACAAGTGCATCCTGTAGGTTTGCGCACGTTTTCCAGGGAGTGTCGATGACTCCTACATTCTCAGTCAGTCTCAGATCCCTGACGTCTTCCAGGGTCCACAGAGGCTGCAGAGATGGCTCCTCAGGGACAAGGGCTACCTGCAGAGGACGTGGCTGTTGACACACATGTGGCGGCCTCAGACTGCAGCAGAGTGAAGGCATAATTCTGCAGTTCGCAACTTGGTGGAACAAACCATCAGGATGCTGAAAATGAGCTTCCGGTGCCTGGACCAGTCTGGTGGAGCCCTGCAATACAGTCCAAGAGGGTGTCATGCATCATTGTCGCCTGCTGTGCCCTTTACAACCTTGCACTGCAATGGGGAGAGGAGCTGGCTGAGGAGGAGATGGAGGAGCTAGATGTCTCCTCCGATGAGGAGAACTTCGATGGGGATGAGGGCAAGGAGGTCCTTGAAGGCGATGATGAAGGCGAAGAGGCCTCACACTGGCCAGAGGAGGCAGGCCGCACGGGAGGCCCTCATAGATGCTAGATTTGTGGAGGATGATAACGACATGTAGTAAGGAGACACCATAGATCCTCACATTGCATCTATGAATGTTTGGCTCCAGTCTGGCTGATGGCAGCATGAATACCCTCTGTGAGAATGCTCCTATCATGGAGACGCAGCGGAGGCCCTAATAGTCGCTCGATTCCAGGAGGATGACGACAACATGCAGCAAGGACACTCCATTGATCTTCACATAGCCTCTGAGAATGTCTGACTCCTGTCTGGCCAAGGGCAGCTCACTTGATCTCCGTGATCAGGGTCATATCATGGAGATGCAGCCATAAAACTTTAGAAACACCTGATCTTTGTCAGTCTTCACCACGTGACCCCTTCAGGAGCACAGTGTCACAGATCACAGATGCTGAAGAGATGGGGGCCAGCTCCACCTTAAAGGTACTGAGAGCACACAGAGAGAATGATGGAACTCTGTAACACCTGCCCACAACATTCTGGCAGCAATGACAAGCACCGTCGAGGTGCAGGCATCAGTAATGTGACCAGTGAGTGTGAGGCCGGACCAACACTTTGGTCTGAAGGCTGCACAGAGCACAGGGAAGAGGCCCTGGACTGAAACACCTGCCTTTATCTTGTGCAGGAACCAAGGTTTCACACCTGAGTCATATGAACACAGCTCATCAGAATGAGGAGCCATAGGCAGGGAGACATTCTTGGGAGTTATTGACAATAGTGAACGTTATGTACAAGTGATTAACACCAGTGGCCAGGCTGTGCGACTACATTTTCTCAACTCCGCCGCCCGGACACGCCCTGGCGTGCCTTGTTGCCGTCCGGCAGCGGAGGCCCCCGATGGGAGGCCCTCTACGGAGGTATCCTCCCCCTTTCTATCAGGGACCTGGGTTGGAGGGTGTTGCATGCAGCAGTCCCCTACAATAGGAGAATGCATAGGTTCACGGACTCTCAGGACACATGCCCTTTTTGTGGTCTTGTGGAGTCCGTGGACCATGCATATATAGGGTGTTGTAGGCTGCACTCCCTTTTTAGTTATTTGAAAAACCTTTTATTGATGTTTTGTTTGCACTTCAGCCCCACGCTCCTGATCTATGGGCACCCGGTGTGGAAGGGGGTCGGGAAGGAGGAGGACCTCCTTGTGAACCTGCTCCTGGGCCTGGCCAAGTTGGCCATTAACAGGTCCAGGCAGCGGGCGATCGACGGGGGAGTCCCGCCCGATTGTTTGTCCCTCTTCCGCGGCTACGTTCGCGGCCGGATGTCCCTGGAGAGGGAGCACGTGGTGTCTGCTGGCACTCTCGAGGCCTTCCGTGCCCGGTGGGCGCCGCGGGGACTGGGGTGTTTTGTTGACCCCTTTCATCACATTTTGATTTAAAGTTTGTAAGTTTCCTTTAAACTTTGTTCTTGGTTTTACAGCTGACCTGAATTAGGGGCTGTGCCTGATTTATCCCAATTTTGTTAATCTGGTTTTATTGGTTTTAACTCAAAAGAGTTACATCTTCTTAATAGCTTGGCCTAAATAGCCAAATGGTTATGGTACTGGGTTTGTAACCCCAAAATCAAGAGTTCAACTCTCACAATGGCAAACTATGAAACAATGTAACTTAATCTGAAACAGATGGAAACGTGTTTGTACTCAAAAGAGTTACATCTTCTTTGTGAGCTTGGCCTAAATAGCCAAGTGGTTATGGTACTGGGTTTGTAACCCCAAGATCAAGAGTTCAAATCTCACAATGGCAAACTATGAAAGATGGAAACGGGTTTGTACTCGAAAGAGTTACAAACCATGTACAAATCTCCCCTCTTATAGGCTTGGCCTAAATAGCCACGTGGTTATGTTACTGGGTTTGTAACCCCAAGATCAAGAGTTCAAATCTCACAATGGCAAACTATGAAACAATGTAACTTCATCTGAAACAGATGGAAACAGGTTTACTCAAAAAGAGTATCAAGAGTTCAAATCTCACAATGGCAAACTATGAAACAATGTAACTTCATTTGAAACAGATGGAAACATGTTTGTACTTGAAAGAGTTACAGGGCTCTCAGGGCTTGGCCTAAATAGCCAAGTGGTTATGGTACTGGGTTTGTAACCCCAAAATCAAGAGTTCAAATCTCACAATGGCAAACTATGAAACAATGTAACTTCATCTGGAAACAGATGGAAATGGGTTTGTACTTGAAAGAGTTACATCTTCTCAACTCTGCCGCCCGGATACGCCCTGGCGTGCCTTGTTGCTGTCCGGCGGCGGAGGCCCTCTACGGAGGTATCTTCCCCCGTTCTATCGGGAACCTGGGTTGGAGGGTGTTGCTTGCAGCAGTCCCCTATAATAGGAGAATGCATAGGTTCACGAACTCTCAGGACACATACCCTTTTTGCGGTCTTGTGGAGTCCGTGGACCATGCATATATAGGGTGTGGTAGGTTGCAGTCCCTTTTTAGTTATTTGAAAAACCTTTTATTGATGTTTTGTTTGCACTTCAGCCCCACGCTCCTGATCTATGGACACCCGGTGCGGAAGGGGCTCGGGAAGGAGGAGGACCTCCTCGTGAACCTGCTCCTGGGCCTGGCCAAGTTGGCCATCAACTGGTCCAGGTAGCGGGCGATCGATGGGGGAGTCCCGCCCGATTGTTTGTCCCTCTTCCACGGTTATGTTCGCGGCCGGATGTCCCTGGAGAGGGAGCATGCGGTGTCTGCTGGCACTCTCGAGGCTTTCCGTGCTCTGTGGGCACCGCGGGGACTGGGGTGTTTTGTTGACCCCTTTAATCACATTTTGATTTAAAGTTTGTAAGGTTCCTTTAAACTTTGTTCTTGGTTTTACAGCTGACCTGAATTAGGGGCTGTGCCTGATTTATCCCAATTTTGTTGATTTGGTTTAATTGTTTTGACTCTCTAAGAGCTACATCTTCTCAACCGGGCTTGGCCTAAATAGCCAAGTGGTTATGGTACTGGGCTTGCAACCCCAAGATCAAGAGTTCAAATCTCACAATGGCAAACTATGAAAACAATGTAACTTCATCTGAATAGGAACAGATGGAAACGTGTTTGTACTCAAAAGAGTTACATCTTCTCAACCGGGCTTGGCCTAAATAGCCAAGTGGTTATGGTACTGGGTTTGTAACCCCAAGATCAAGAGTTCAGATCTCACAATGGCAAACTATGAAACAATGTAACTTCATCGGAAACAGATGGAAACGGGTTTGTACTCGAAAGAGTTACATCTTCTCAACCGGGCTTGGCCTAAATAGCCAAGTGGTTATGGTACTGGGCTTGTAACCCCAAGATCAAGAGTTCAAATCTCACAATGGCAAACTATGAAACAATGTAACTTCATGCTTGGCCTAAATAGCCAAGTGGTTATGGTACTGGGTTTGTAACCCCAAGATCAAGAGTTCAAATCTCACAATGGCAAACTATGAAACAATGTAACTTCATCTGAAAAACAGATGGAAACGTGTTTATACTTGAAAGAGTTACATCTTCTCAACTGGGCTTGGCCTAAATAGCCAAGTGGTTATGGTACTGGGTTTGTAACCCCAAGATCAAGAGTTCAAATCTCACAATGGCAAACTATGAAACAATGTAACTTCATCTGAATAGGAACAGATGGAAACGTGTTTGTACTCGAAAGAGTTACATCTTCTCAACCTTCCTAACCCTGCTGCTACATTTTGGTACTCCCCTGACATCCACAGTGGAGGTGGAGGCAGCCTGCTGACTGCTGCACCCTGTCTTTGACGACCTTGTCAGGTGTCCTCTGGAGGGCCGAGAACTGCAGGGCCCTGGCCTGCTTTTGGGGTCCTGCTGTGTGGCAGTGGCACCCTCCTTGGCCCGTGAAGCTGGAGCTGCTGGGGTCACAGAAAGAGGGGATTCGGATGGGCCGGACACTCCCGGCGTCCCCTGGATGGATGGCGCCATGGTGTGCACCTGCTGAACCTCCTTCGTATGGGTGCACAAGTACCACAGGTTGACTCCTTGAGGTGAAAGGGTAGCTGGAGTGAGATCGAGCTGCCCCCCAACCCTCTCATGTACACACTGTTGGAGACCAACTATGGCAGCAGAATTGTTCAGCCCACGCAGCAGTGCAGGATCGACGTCCTGGATGAAGATCTCCATGGCGGCCACCATCCTGCCAGTGCATTGGCATGTCGACACTATCACCTCAACCAGAAGGCGGATGGACTCCTGCATTGTGCCTTGCAATCTGAGGAGTGCAGTGGACATCCCTTCCTGTTGTTCCTAAGCTTGCCTTTGCAGCTCCAGTAACTGTGATATGACCGAGTCCAGATGCTCATCATCTGACCCGGACTCAACAGATTTCTGGCCTCCAGCAGTCCTCTGAGTGCCAGAGACACGGGAAGACATGATGCTGTCAATCAGACAGTGTGATGAGCTCACCAGATTGTCATCTCGAGGCTACTCTAAAGCTAGGTCCCACCAAGGTGTGTGTCCCTGTGCTGGTGGAGGGTGTGGGTGAACGCTGTGACATGTCTTCAATGAAGGTACCTTCAGATTCCGCTTCAGAAGTTTCTTTGGGGCTTTATTGGAATCCCTGGGTTGAGGAGTCTGTTGGTTATTTCTCAGATGTGCCTGCAAAATGAAAGAGAGACAGGGGACTGCAGAACAGGACACATCACTCATGGCCTGGTTGTCTGATGGATGTTGCACTGCTGGATCCTCACTTTGTAGAGCACTGCCGACCTCACTGTCAGCACAGGAATGGCCCCGATTGTCGCTGACCAACTAGATGTCTCTGTTTTCAAAGTCCGTGAAGACCTTGATTTCAGTCATTCCTCCACCGGTCTGTGACCTCTCCTTCTTGCTGTGTGCCAGCTTGTCCTGCATGGATAGAGATGGAGAAAGTGTAAGCAGGACACCTGCCAGGCCAGATGATAAGTATTCCTGGCATTTGTGGATGGTGAGTGGTCCCATGGACATGGTGAGGAAAATGAAGGTGTGTGTGAGAAAGTGAATGGTGATGTCCCTTGCACTGGCAGTGAGTGAGGGCCCTGTGGGTGTGTGATGGGTTTGTGAGTGTGTGAGTTGAGAGTGATGTGAAGAATGACTAACCCTGGTGGAATGGGGGAGATCATACATTCTTTTTCGGCATTGGGTGGCTGTCCTCTTTTGCAGGGTGTTGGTGTTGACCACTGCTGCCACCACCTCCCATACTGGATTGGTGATATTGCTGCCCATCCTGCAGCCTGAGTGGGGGTAGATGACATCATGGCGAGCCTCCACTGCACCCAAAAGGGGTTCGAAGGATGCGTTATTGAATCTGGGGACTGCAGTCTTCTTGCCTTCCAGGGCCATGTCTTCTGTGCAGCAATCCTTGTCTGGAAGCACTGAGAGATGTTCGCGCAGCTGCACTTTAAATATGGTGCCCGGTGTGATGATGGTAGCGAGGTGATGGCATGGCGGGTGAATGAGAGCCCTCCTGCCATTGAAACAGCATGTTTACTGGGAATACATTATTAATGCGGTGAGATTGGGACGAAACGGCATGAAAAGTTGCCATTGCGGCCGGCGGGTAAAACGTCCTTTTTCCCATCCGCCACCGCATTTAGTGCAAATCTGGGATGATTCTGCCCAAAACCTCCATTAGATGAGCTGTTTGAGAAAGTAGGGGGGCACAGTGAGTTCAGCATTGGTCTTTCACCTCTTAAACCTGGTTTCAAATCCACCCCAGATAAGGTGAAGGTCTTGCCTTATGGAAAATTAAGTTGTACAGTCTTAGTCCACTTCATGGATGCTACAGCATAAAATGGTTCTACCTAACCTGGTACTAACTTGCAGAATCGCTGAGAGAGACCACAGGATGGCTAGTGTGAGAAATGGAAATAAATATCACACTGAGCCCTCAAGGGCTTTTCCAAGGTTATGGCAAAATAAAGGGAACTTTATCCTACACTCGGCTGTGCCATATCAGACCTCAAGGTACTTGATGCTGATATTTCCCAGCGCTAACATTTCTCACCTTGATGAAGTTAGCACAAAATGTTGAAAAGAAAAAAAAATCAGCCTTTGAAATGAAGAATTGTCTCCTGCAATTCTGAAATAATTAGTTTTGATTGTGTGTGTGTGAAACATGACTGTATTTTGTCAATTTTCAAAAACATCTAAGACACATTTGCATCATTAACAAAGACATGCACTATCAACGAATTATGAATATTTAAGCTTCATTTAGTGTCCATGCCCCAATGGCCTATAAATACTTTCAAGTCCTTTTTCTTAAGTCCATTAACCATTATTTATTGGTAACAAACTTCTTTAGAATCATTTCTTAAGGTCAAATTTATATGCAAATCAGGAGTGTTTGAAAAGCCAATCATTGGCAACGAATTCACATTCATAAATAGACTTAGCTTTTTTCCCTTTCCGAATAGCTTACTTTCTTCTTCTTTTGACAATTCATCATGGTTCTTTTTTAACCAGAAGTGAAGCACCCTCCAGGCCATGGATTGCTCCATAGTTGCTACTAATGGTGCTCCTTTGTTGGTTGGTGAAACAGTATTATACATTACTGATAGGATTGATATGGAATGTTGCGTAACCACCTGGTATTGTATCTTCCTTTGGTTGGACAGCTTTGGATCAACACCAGCGCCAGGCCCTCATTGCAATCAGGGAAGCACTCTGAAATGCTTGCTTATCTGCAGTACTATCAGATAAGTTTTGAGGTGAGGAAACCTGATCTTTAGAGGGGTTTTGCTTAAGGAAAATGATAAGGGTCACAAAATTGTTATCATTTTTTTTCCTTTGGCAATGAAGGAATGCCTTGAGAAAAAAAATATTCACCATAGATTTCCTCCAGGAGAATTTGGTTTAAAAGTCAAATGCCACCAGAGAGTTGCCAAACAAAGTGCTGCTACAGCTCGCCAGCTGAGGATGGTTGTCTGGTCTGGTGATGGGGAGGTGATCTTGGGGACGATCTGAGTTGGGTGAATAGCAGGCTCAAAGATTTTTGTTAACCCAGGAAGAGTCCTCTGGCTTCTCCTGGGCCCACAAAAATAAAAACCCAACATTTCCTGGTCATATGTTTGAGTGACCAATAGCGGTCTCTTTAAGGATCATAAATGGTATCGCTTACATCTGTTTCAGCCATGTGGGCTACTCACAGTTTACAGGTCTCACCTGAATACAACATCAGGTGGGCCATGGATGTCAGGCCTCTGAGTTGCCCCTTCATTTTACAGGCACAAAATGGCTGACATTGAGTTGAATCTCTTTTCCTTCCTTGTCCTTTTCTTGTCTCCTGTCTTCAACTATTAGGTCCATTTTCAAAATGGGCTTACTGTCAAACATCATGATGGTAGTATCTGTATATACGTAGGACAGGAGTTCCTGGAGGAACTAAGTATAATTTCTGCCTGCCCACTGCTCACCCCATCTAAAATCTTGTGTATTTTTACCAAATGACAGACTGTATAATATATCTTATGCCATTGCATCTTATATTTGTCAAACAAACAGAAAGTAAAGTTTGTCAAAGACATTCCCATTTGTTATTAAGGTTCTGATCGCTTGCTGCTATTTACCATATACCAGTCTTACCTGCTTCCTGTTATATTTCTGTGTAATTCAGATGAGTGTTAGGATTGCTAGTCATATAAATGTTGCAATGATATGCATATACATTCATGAATATTTATGTTGAGAGCTAGTACAAACAGAGCTTGAACATTTGGTTAACCATAGAACCATAGAAAACTTATGGCGCAGAAAGAAGCCATTCAGCCCACCATATCTGCATTGGCCCAAAAAGAGAATAAAAAAGCTAGCCCTTCATTTTAATCCCACTTCCAGCACCTGGTCCACAGCCTTACAGATTACAGCACTTCAGGTGCAGATCCAAGTACCTTTTAAATGAGTTGAGCGTTTCAGTCTCAACTAGCAACTTAAGCAGTGAATTCCAGGTGCCCGCCCTCTGGGTGAGAGAGTTTATCTGCAGGTCCCCTCTAATCCTCCTACCAATCATCTTAAATCTATGCCCCTTGATAATTTACCCATCAGCTAGAGGAAGTCTAACCTATCTAGGCCCCTCATAATTTTATACACCTCAATTAGGTCACCCCTCAGCCCACTCTGTTCTAAGGAAAACAACCCTAGCCTGTCCTATCTCTCCTCACAAATGCAATTTTCCAGCCCTGGCAAAATTCTTGTAAATCTCCTTTGTACCCTTTCCAGACCAATTATGTCCTTCCTGTAATGTGGTGACCGGAACAGTAAACAAAATTCCAGCTGTGGCCTAAATGGCATTTTATACAATTCCATCATCACATCCCTACTTTTGTATTCAGTACCTCATCCAATAAAGGAAAGCCTTCCATATGCTTTCTTTACCACTTTATCCACCTGTCCTGCTACCTTTGGGGACCTGTGAACATGCACTCCAAGGTCTATCACTTCATTGACCCCTCTCAATATCCTCCCAATTATTGAGTATTCCCTTGCTTTGTTTGTCCTCCCCAAATGCATTAACTCACACTTTTCCAGATTGAATTCCATTTGCCATTTTCCTGGCACTGAACCAAACCATTGATATCTTTCTGGAGACAATAGCTATCCTCTTCATTATTAACTGCATGGCCAATTTTTGTGTCATCTGCAAATTTCCCAATCATGCCTCCCACATTTAAGCCCAAATCATTAATATGTAAACCAAACAGCAAGGGTCCTACCACTGAGCCATGTGGAACACTACTGGAAACCACTTTCCCTTCACAAAAATATCCATTGACCATTATCCTTTGTTTTCTGTCGCTGAGCCAATTTTGGATCCAACTTGCCACTTCCCTGTACCCTCTTGGGATCCCACTTTTCTGACCAGTTTGCCAAGCGGGACCTTGTCAAATACCTTACTAAAATCTATGTAGACGACATTCACTGCGCTACCCTCATCAATCCTTCATGTTACTTCCTCAAAAAATTCCACTAAGTTAGGAAGACATGATCTTCCCCTAACAAAACCATGCTGATGATCCCTGATCAATCCGTGCCTTTGTAAGTGACAGTTTATCCTGTCTCTCAGAAATAATTCCAATAAGTTGGCCCAACACTGAAGTCAGACTGACTGGCCTATAACTTTATGGCCTATCCCTCAATCCTTTTTAAATATTGGTAGGACATTCACAGACCTCCAATCCTCTGGTACCTTGCTTGTATCTAGTGAGGAAAATGATCCTCAGAGCATCTGTGATTTCTTCCCTGGCTTCCTTTAACAACCTGGGATACAATCTATTCGGCCCTGGTGATTTATCCACCTCTAAGGGTGTCAGTCCCTTCAGTACTTCTTCTCTCAAAATGCTTATTGTATCTAATATTTTACATTCATCCTCCTTAACTGGAACGTCTGCATCATCCCTCTTCTTAGTGAAGACAGAGACAAAGTACTTATTGAGAACCCTACCCACATCTTCAGCATCAATGCATAAGTTACTATGTGCATCTCTGATAGGCCCTACCCTTTCTTTAGTTATTCCCTTGCTCTTAATGTAAAAATCTCAGGTTTTCTTTGATTTTACCTGCCAGTATTTTTTTGTATCCTCTCCTTGCTTTCTTAGTTTACTTTTTTACTTCACCCCTATACTTTCTATACTCCTTTAGGCTTTCTACAGTATTAAGCTTTATGTTACATAAGCACAGTATGCCCGCAGTAAATATCTGCATAGAGCCTTTCATCCTTTCATTGTTTTATCCTAAGCATATTATAATTGGAGAGTTTATACAACATTGCTGCCATTTTGTGTCTTGAGACACTGACTTGTGCCATGTACCTCAGAAAATGATTGACTGGCAGGAACAGTTGTTCCAATTCACAGTATGCAATATTTTTTCTGCCGGGTTTGAAAGATGCTGCACAAATTGCATTAAATATGCCTAATTGTGATTCATTCTACTTCTAGCCGTAAGAAATGACAGAAACAAAAAGAAAAAGGAGACCCCAAAGCAAGAATGTTCAGAAAGCTACACAATGACAGCAGAATTAGAGGACTTAATTGAAAAGATTCGCAAAGCTCACCAGGAAACCTTCCCTTCTCTTTGCCAGCTGGGGAAATATACTACAGTAAGTATTGGACCACAGATGTGTGTTGCTTTGAGCCATGCACTGAGTGGTTGATAGGTTTTCCTGATTGAAAAGACATATGTATATCATAAGGCAAATGAAAAATACTCCAATTACTGGAGGTCTGAAATAAAAAACTGAAAACGTTGGAAATACTCAGCAGGTCAGGCAGCACCTTTGGAAAGAGAAACAAAGTTAACATTTCAGGTTGATGACTTCTCATCAGCACCCATTAAGTACTTAGCCCATCAGTGATCATGTTAATATAAGTAAAATTTTCAAATATACTGCTATACTGGTATGGGAGAACCTAAATAAATATATATCCTGTGATATGAGTCATAAATTAAAAGGCTAACTATCTTGACTGGGTGCTGTCCAGGTGCAAGGCCTTTGGGTGTGGATAGAGGTGCGTTACCATTAATAGGGCTGATGAAAATGAAAAGTTCAACATTCATGCCTTATAAAGGCCGCAGCATGATTAAAGGGGAAGGTACAGCAAAAAACCTTATGCTGGAATTATATTGATGTCACTGGTTTGTACTACATATTGAAGCTTGATTTTTTAAAATTCTCTCAGTGGATTCTGAATAATTGAAAGTAATGTAATTCATTACAACGGCCGCAAGTAAAAAATTGATGATCTCTGCTGTTCCCAGCTCTTTTAAAGTGCCCACTGACTGGGAATGCCTTTGTGCAGCTGTGCCATGGTCTGACAGTAACATTGCAAGCAAGGCTTTGGCTTCTCCTGTCCTGGAGAGAGATATCAAACGGTGCCAAGCAGTAGGCAGGTAACTATGGAAAGCAAGTGGGTGTGAAGAACGATAATAGGTGAGAAGAGGAAGATATTTGTCTGTTGTGAAGGTCTTCTTTTTATTCCAGGTGGCATAGAATGGGTGCATGTTCAGTGAGAGAGATGAGATCTATTCCGTGATAGAGAAACAGCTGTTAATGTTCTGGATATGACCAGAAAAAATTTCTTCAGCAGTTGTCAGGAGCATTTGTAGTTGCTGCTTCTTGTCTGCCTGCAAATAAGCCATATTGGCAAACAAAAAAAATGAAATTTATAGCACTCAACATTGCCTCCATCAGTAGATGAAAAAAAAACTAACTGCTTTCCGTAGCAAGTGCTGAAGCAGGAGCAACAGGCTTTACTGGGAGCAGTCTGCTCCTGAACTGTACCTCACACTATTATAGGAAATGTGTGTGCAGAGACATCTGGTACTCATTTGCATGTAGTTTAAATTGCTGGAATCCAAAGTTAGCCCTGTTGCATGTATTTTATGTGCCTAAAGTAGGCATCAATAACCAATTTATCATGGCAAACTCCCATGCCCAATCAGCCCAGACATTCAGGCCGCTGCTAAATTGACTGGGGCCTTTTTTTAAATGACTGAAGTGAGCACAGGGCTCATTTCAAAATAGAAATAAAACTCTTACGCTCAATGTGGATCCGAATTCCTAAATTTGTTTGTATTCGATGAAGCTTACAATTTACAGGATTGAAACAACCTAACCAGTGGCCCTGAAAGGAACATCTGCAGGACACTCAAAAATGTAGAAACACTTCCATATTTTGTGGAATTAGAAGGGAAAGGACTGAGCCTCCTGGATCCTGAAACCAGCTGCGGGATGCTGCAGGCCTGCACTGGAGTGCTGCTTTGGGCTGTATTAGAGTGCTGAGTTTGGAGTTTGGTGAGAGAGGGTCTTTTAAGGGTTAATTTCTATCTAAAGTTTTTTTTAAATTTAGCAACCAACTAACAGTTGCTTTTTGGGTTAGGAGAAGGTGAGCTTTAGAACAACTTTAAAACAGGGGTTATACAGGCTCTGCTTGAACTGCAGCTGGTTAATTAGTTAACTGGCTTAAACAGGTTTTCAGAAACTAGATTCAGACAACACAAAAGCAAGCCATCTACAGTGCTGCTTTTGTCTGCACTAGAGTGCTGCTTTAGGCTGCATTAAAGTGCTTACGTTGCAGTTTGGTGATAGAGGGAGTTTGATGAAGAGGGAGGGAGGTGAACATTTCATTTTCTACCTTTCCTCAGTAAGAAGAATGGTGGTCTTAGTAAGTAGGACCTGGTGAGTATTTCTTCTGTCCTTAATATTCCCTATATTAGGGGATGTAAAAGTAAAGGAAGTAACTTAAGGGTAATTCATGGCAGGGCAGCTCAGCCAAGTGGAATGCTCCTCCTGTACAATGTGGGAAGTCAGGGACAATTCAAGCGTCTCCAGCTGCAGCTACTGAAAATCCACGTTTTGAAGCTGGAGCTGCGGCTGGAGTCACTGTGGAGCTTCCGCAAGGAAGCATGGATAGCATGTGCAGTGAGGTGGTCACACCGCAGATAAAGAGTGCACAGGCAGAAAGGGAATGGGTGACTGCCAGACAAGGGTAAAAGCACTAGACAGGTAATGCAGGAGTCCCCTGGTTCGGGTCCATCTGCCTCTCTAACAGATTTTCCATTTTGGATATTGCTGAGGGAGATGGTTTCTCGGGAATGCAGCAAGAGCCAAATCTGTGGCACCACGAGTAGCTCAGCTGCACAGGAAGGGATAAAAAGAGAGTGGGAGAGCAAAAGTGATAGGGGATTCTATCATAAGGGGAACAGATCGATGTTTCTATGGCCACACACATTACAGGAAGGTATGTTGCCTCCCTGGTGCCAGGGTCAAGGATGAGCAGCTGCAGGACATTCTGAAGGGGGAGAGTGAACAGCCACTCGTCATGGTCCATATTGATACCAATGACATAGGTAAAAAGAGGGATGAGATCCTGAAAGCAGAATATAGGTATGAGGAAATAAATTAAAAAGCGGGACTTCAGAGGATTGCTCCCAGTGCCATGTGCTAGCAAGATCAGGAATAGGAGAACAGACCAGATAAACGCTTGGTTGGAGAGATGGTGTGGGAGGGAGAGATTTAGATTCCTGAGGCATTGGGGCCGATTTTGAGGAAGATGGGACCTGTACAAGCTGGAAGGGAGAGATTTAAATTCATGAGGCATTGGGACCAACTCTGGGGAAGATGGGACCTGTACAAGCTGGATGGGTTGCACCCCAGTAGGATGGAGACCAGTATCCCTGCAGGGGGATTTACTAATACTGTTGGGGAGGGTTTAAACAAGGGTGGCAAGGTGATGGGAACCTGAGTGGGGAGACACAAGAGAGGAAAACAAAGATAGGAATGAAAGATAGAAAAATAGAAAGCAAAAGTGGAAGGCAGAGGAAACAAGGGCAAGCATCAAATAAGACCATAAGGCGTAGGAGCAGAAGTAGGCCATTCGGCCCATCAATCTGCTCTGCCATTCAATAAGATCCTGGCTGATCTGATAATCCTCAACTCCACTTTCCTACCTTTTCCTCATAACTCTTGATTCGCTTGCTGATTAAAATTATGTGTATCTCAGCCTTGAATATACTTAATGACCCAGCCTCTACAGCCTCCTGCGGTAAAAAATGCCACAGGTTCACTACTCTCTGAGAGAAGAAATTCCTCCCCATCTCTGTCTTAAATCTCTGCCTTAGTCTGAGATTATACTCTCTGGCCCTAGACTCTCCCACAAGGGGAAATAACCTCTCAGCATCTACCCTGTACAGCCCCCAAAGAATCTTATAAGTTTCAATAAGATCACCTCTCATACTTCCAAACTCCAATAAGTACAGGCCCAACCCACTCAACTTCTCCTCATAAGAAAATCCCTCCATTCCTAGGATCAACCTAGTGATCCTTAACTGGACTGCCTTCAATGCCAGTATATCTTTGTTTAGATAAGGGGACCAAACCTGTTCACAGTATTCTAGGTGTGGTCTAACTAGTGCCTTGTATAGTTTTAGCAAGACTTCCCTATTTTTATACTCCATTCCCTTTGAAATAAAGGCCAACATTCCATTTGCCTTCCCCATTACCTGCTGAACTTGTAATTCAGCTTTCTGGGAGTCGTGCACGAGGACTCCAAAATCCCTCTGTGTTTTAGCTTTCTACAGTCTTTCTCCATGTAAATAATATTCAGTTCCTCTATACTTCCTGCCAAGATGCATAACTTCACATTTTCCCACATGATATTCCATCTGCCAAGTTTTTGCACTCTCACATAACCTGTCTATATCCCTTTGTAGACTCTTTGTGTCATCCTCACCACTTGCCTTCCCACCTAATTTTGTGCCATCCCCAAACTTGGCAATAGTACATTCACTTCCCTCATCTAAGTCATTAATATATATTGTAAATAATTGTGGCCCCAGCATTGATCCCTGTGGCACTCCACTGGTTACAGGTTGCCATCCTGAAAATGTCCCTCTTATCCCAACTCTCTGTTTTCTATTAGTTATGCCAACACCATGGACTCTTATCTTATTAAGTAGCCTTATGTGTAATACCTTATTGAATGCCTTTTGGAAATCCAAATACATTACATCTACTGGTTCCCCTTTATCTACCCTGATCTAATCGATTATATTATCCATTTCTAAATGCTTTGCTATTCCTTTAAAATAGATTCTAATATTTTCCCAATGATGGATGTTAAGCTAACTGGCCTATAGTTACCTGTTTTTTGTCTCCCTCCTTTTATTGAATAAGTGCATTACATTGGCAGTTTTCCAATCTTCTCGGACTTTTCCAGGATCTAAAGATCCTTGGAAGATTACCACCAGTTCATCCACTATTTGTGTAGCTATTTCTTTTAATATCCTAGGATGCAACCCAATCCAGGGGGCTTATTGGCCTTTAGTCCCATTAGTTTCCCTAGTACTTTTTCTCTAGTGATAGTTATTGTATTTATTTCATCCCCCGCTTGTGCTCCTTGATTATTTAGTATTTTTGGCATGCTGTTAATGTCTTCTACCATGAAGACTGATGCAAAGTATTTATTCAACTCCTCTGCCATTTTCTGGTTCCTCATTATTATTTCCCCAGCCTCATTCTGTAAGGGGCCTATGTACACTTTGGCCTCTTTCTTCCTTTTTACATATTTAAAGAAGCTCTTACTGTCCATTTTTATATTCCTTGCTGGTTTACCCTCGAAGTTTATTTTATCCCTCATTATTTTTTTGGTCATCTTTGTTGGTTTTTAAAACTTTCCCAATCCTCTGGCTTATCACTAATCTTTGCCACATTTGTATGTTTTTTCTTTCAATTTGATACTATCCTTAACTTCCTTGGTTAACCATGGTTGGTTTATCCCCTTCCTA